>NW_026575120.1:33919668-34552168 GCF_905146905.1 Nyctereutes procyonoides | reverse complement strand
TCCCAGACCTGCCTGGAAAACCACGGTAGACGAGGGGTGAGGGTGACGGCGGAGGCTGCACATGCTCTGGGGGGGCTGTGGGGGGGAGTACTTGCCACGGAGGTCCCCTGGGATCCTGCGACAACGGCAGACAGGGCAGGCTGCGCCTGCTGGTCCCACCGAGGCCTAAAGTGCAGGGTGGGGGCGGCCAGCTCACTGGGCCGCGCCAGGCAGCACCTGTTCCCTCTTCCTCGGGTCGCAGAAGAACTGCAGCTTCCGGGGGAGCAGCTTCACCTCCACCGGCATCGCCTCATACTCCTCGCTGTCGATGCTGAAAGAGCCCCCTGTTCCCTGTGGAGGAGAGGGGAGTGGACCACTCACTCCAGCCATGGGCTGCCGCGGTCCTGCCCCTGGACAACCCCCTCCTCCTCAGGCCTGATCCTGCTGCTCTTTTTTTTTTTTAAAGTCTGGTGCTGCTTCTGCAACTAATCCCAATTCTCCCATCCTTTTTTTTTTTTTTTTTTTTTGCGGGGGGCAGGGGGCTTCTATCACCTCCCAGAATATTCTGGGATTTGAGAAAGGCTAGAATTTAAAAATATTTACTAAATGACAGGGGTCCTCCCACGTCTTTCAGGAACATATGATGTTCTAGGACCTTCTGAGCCCTTCTCTTAGGAAAGCCATGATGTCCACTCACTTATTTTCATGGTTCTTCTTTAGGACTTGCATAGTAGCTTGATACCTCAAATATGGCAACATTAATGGTACAGACTCTATAAAACCTTCTGTAATTCATGCATTTAGTTCAACATTTGCTATGTTCAAACTACGGTGCCACCCACTGTGGGGGAGAGCTTCCGTTTTACCTACAATCCTTTCTGAATACCTTGGATAATGGCCCCAAGTCTGCAGAAGCCGTCTGTGGCAGCTCTTTCCTGAGGCAGGGCGCACAGAATAACTATATAATTTAATTTAGATTATACTCCTAACATTTTCCCCACTTATATAGGTTATTCTAAGTGTGGCATTTCATAATACAGAAAACTCAATGCCATCCCCAAGATTTTCCAGATCCTTTATAAAAAAGGAAAAAGTGAATGTAGGATCCACTGAGTACCTGCCAACTAGAGAATTCCCTGTGTCATAACATAGCAACCTCTATGTAATGTACATTCAGAAAAATAGAGGCTCAGGAGATGTAAAGATCACTTTAGAGAATCGTGGCTTAAAAACACTTGAAATCTTCAGGAGTCCCCTGCTTAGCCCCTGACTCAGAAGGGGGTCCTCTCATCTTTTCAAGTATTCCTCACCATCACCCAGAGCCTGGCCGAGGGCGCGGCCCATACCGGGCAACCAAATGAGGGTCTGTTCCTCAAAAGGAAGATGGACCAAGAAAGAACCTGAAGCTGTGGGACGGGAACCCCTGCTCACCTCAGGAAGCAGCAAAGTGCACTGGCTGGCCTGGAGACACTCGGTGCCGGCCGCACGCAGCTCGGGGTCCCTCACCTTTTTGCTTCTGTGGGTACAGGAAAAAGCACATTTGGACACCAAGGCTGGCAACTCATTCAATTGCAAGAGCACAGCAAGTTCTTTTGTTAGATTAAATAGACGAGCTCATGCTATGCTGAACCATGGTGTTCCGTGACTAATTTTCCCACAATGATGCTTGCTTAGCAGTGTGACATATTTTAGATTGAGAAGGAAGGTTAACTTGCTGTAGAGAACTGTGGATGAAGTGAAGACAGAGTGATTCTGTACCTAACCCTTGGGCTATTAAAAAACCCGAAATTTAAACATTAGAATGAAATGAAAAATACTTTTAGTAGTTTTAGAAAAAGTACTAAACTTGTCTTATTTGGCACTTGTAAGTGTATCATTACTTGAAGGAGAAAACATTTTTTTTATTCTACACATTTCTTTTATGCATGTATATGAATAACCGATTCCTGATGATTCTATTCCTATTAACAGTCTGCTTAGCATAGTACTATCTTTACCTTGGAGTGAAAACTATCAGACTGTCCATACACACACACACACACTCACACATACTCCCTCCACCTCACGCACATATACCCATGAGAGCTGGTTGTGTCAGTGGAAAGAGTAAAAGTTAATCCAAGTCAGTTAGTCCATTCTTTATCATTAAATGATAACATTAGTCTTTAGTATATGAAGCTTCAGAGTTTTCTAGAGCAACCTCACAATGTTCTATTCCAATACCCAGAGGAAACAGGCGTTACCTAATCTCACTTCCTATTTGAGACCAAAGGAAACCATGTTCCTGCTGCTGAAGATGATGATTGCAATGATGCGGAACATAATGACTTCACCTACATTAAGCAATATAATCGGTTTTTCTTTCTATTTTCAGCTGTCAGTACTATGAAGGAGATTTGAGTACACTGGCCTGGGGGAAGGGGAGAGGCACACTCTCAATTGAGATTGTGTGTGGCTTCTGGACACTCTCTAGGAGACAGAAAGGCTTTTCCTTTCTTCCTTCTACGACAGATACAATAAGGGAAGCAAAGCCTGCAGAATGGGCTAGTCAGCATCTGAAGAATTTGTACCAAAGGCAAAAATACCACAAACCAAAGAAAGACATTTCACTGCCGGGTTCTGGCGCAGATAATGGGGTAGCCATGGAGACCGGGCTGCTCTAGCAGCAATGTCTACTCCTTAGATGAGCACAAGAGGGAGCTCTGAGACAAAGCACCAAAAAAGAAAAAAAAAAATCTCCTAGCAGATTACCAGTTGGCATGGCAACACGTGGGCTCCTAGGATGTGCTGAAGCTGGCTGGGAGGGTTTAGAGCATTCGTAACCAATGAAACTCTGGCAGAGGTCAGGCTTAAGAAATCAGGACTGGAGGATATTTTCTAGTGAAAAAGGAGAAAAGCCTGGAGATTGTCCAAGGTACTCAATACCTTTTCAGGTTTTCCATTACTTCCCTGGAAGCAGGACAAGGTGGACTGGCATGAATTGTAACTGATATAGCGAAATGCTTCACCACTGTGAAAAAGACTTTCCCATACAGCCTCTTGTTTGAGACTCCAAAACAATCCTGAAGTAGTTAGATGTGATTATATATTCGTTTCCATACACAGAGAAGGGCCCACGAAGTTAAAGGGTTTGTCCAAGTCATGAGGCCAGGACGTAGCAGAATCAAGATCTGTAGCCAGCAACTTTGACCCTGAAGGAAGTTCTGGACACTGTGCCATGCTACACTGAATCCTTCATCTCACTGGAATGGCAGACTGTCCCCACACTCTGACTTTCCTAAAATGAACAGGGAAGTCCAGAGTAGGAGAAGTGCGTTCTCTGTGTCAACCCAAATACTCGAAAGAGGCTATACTGTCCCCAAATCACGTAAGTCCTAAGTTGGGTCTCCATCTTAGACTTCATGAGGACCCTGAATAGTATGTGCTGGAATACCAACTACTTAACCAGCATTTCCTAAATCCCCAGCCCACTTACCCTATAGTTATGAAGTCTCCTTTGCTGACAGTGTCGGGTTCAATGCAGATGTTCATGAAGTCTTCTTTGCTCTAGAAGGTCAGGAAGACTAACATTAATACTCTACATTTTTGCTAATGCAACCTGTTGTCCGTTAGCCTCAGGGGTTCATATTTTGAAGCTGTTTATTATACAGAGACTTTCACTTTTAATAACTTAATCCTGAATATATTTCCTTTTTTTATTATAAATATATGAAGAGCCTTATTGACGTATCATTTACATGCCATGAAATGCATCACTGCTTGCTTGTTTGGTTGGCTGGTTTTTGCTACCCAGATAAGCTAAACAAAAACTCATGTTTGTCAGAACTCAGAGTAAGAGGTCTGTGCCATTCTACCACTAATCATCACAGCTGTTGTGGTCTCTAGGGTTCCCTCCCTGAGGTCAGGCCTCAGTCCGCCTACCCCAGCGAGCCTCCATCCTCACTATACATCAGCATTACAGCACACCTGATGGAGCAGCTTCTTGGCATGCAGAGCCCAAGGATGTGCTGGGTTTTTTGTATTTTTAAAGATTGATTTGAGAGAGAGAGTGATCAAAAGCGAAGGGAGGGGCAGAGGAGAATCTTCAAGCAGACTCCTCCCTGAGCTCAGAGCCTGACATGAGGCTCGATCTCAGGACTCACGAGATCAAGACCTGAGCCAAAACTAAGAGTCGGACACTTAACCGACAGAGTCCCCCAGGTACCCGCCAAGTATGTGTTTTCAAATGTTCTTTTTGTTTTGTTTTTTGTTTTGTTTTCAAATGTACTACACGCAGTTTTGATATGCAACCAGAGTTGAAGAGCAGCAATCCGTTTCTGCCATGGTAGTATTTTAAATTTTTTCATTACCGACCACCAAAAGCTCTAGATGAACGAAGCTATGAGGAAGTGGCTATAAAACCAGACTGGGTTCTTGGAGCAGTTCCCTGCCAGTCAGTGGCTAGCAATACAAAGCTGGCCCTCTATAAATCCGAACCAATACTTCTGTGTCTACTTCAATACAGGTTTTGTTTCTTTTTGGACAGGTTCAAAATCTGTAGCCCCAGGATAATCCATGAGCTGCTGAAAGCAGACAGCCTTTGCCTAAGATTAAAGAGCACTACCAAAACACAACTTTCTCTTTCAACCAGGAATTGCAGAACACAGAGGGAATGATTTTGCTCTAAGTTCACCTTTTATTCAACAACTGAGTGTCAACTACATCAACTCTCCTAGGTGCTTATGTTACATCAACGAACGAAAAAAAGTATTTCTGCTTATAAAAAATTTATCTACTGGGGAAAGTGGAGGGAATACAAAAAAAAATTAAAATCTAACCATAATAAGTTATAAAATATATTAGAAGCATGTTAGAGTGTATCAGTATAAAAACGATAGATTATACTAGAAGTATATTAGAAGTATATAAAAAAGTATATTAGAAATATATTAGAATTTATTAGAAAAACAAGAGAAAAGAACACAAGAAACACGAGATGGTATGGGTGGTAGGGGTGATTATTTTAAAGAGGGGTCCAAGGGAACCTCATTGAGAAACTAAGCTCTGAGCAGGCACCTGAAGGAGGTGAGGGAATTAGCAATGTGCATGTCCAGGGCTGCGGTTCCCAAACTTTAGCAAGTATCACCTGGAGGGCTTGTTAAAACTCAGACCCTGGCCCCATTCTCAGTTTATGGTTCAGGAGATCTAGGGTGAGGCCCAAGGACATCCAGTTCTAACAAGTTCCCCAAGACTATCCTTTGAGAACCACCAGTGTAGGGAAGAGCGATCCACACAAGGGAACTGCCAGGGCAGGGACCCTACAGTGGAAACATGCCTGACGTGTGAAAGTACAGTCAGGAAACCAGTGTGGCTGGAGCAGAGCGAGAAAAAGGGACAACAGGAGCTGAAGTCACAGAAGAGGGGAGGCCAGGGCCCTAAGGTCTGATGGCCATTATAAGGCTCTTAGGCTGAGTGGAAGGAGGAGCCATTTGGAACCTTCTACGCAGAGGAACAGGATCTGGCTTCATCTCAATAGGACCTTTCTGGATGCTGTACTTAGAGGAGAATGAAGGGGGGGGGGCGTAAAGGAGCCACTCAGGAACCCACTGGAATCACCCAAGCAAAAGGCAATGGTGGCTTGGAGCAGTTAGCAGGGGAGGTGGTGTTAAGCGCTGGCATTATTTAGAAGGTGAAGCCACCAACCAGCACTTCCACCAAGATCAGATGTGAGGGGAAAGAGGGTGGATCTGAGAGGTTTGGCCTGAGGGACTGAAAGCCTGGAATTCCACTCAGCAGCAGTGGGGAGCCTGGATGGAGTACTGCCACTGCCATCAAGGCAGGCAAGGGAAGAACAGAAGCTCAGTTCTGGACCCGCAAAGATTCCAAGGTATACTAGCCAGCTAAGAGGGGAAGTGAAGTAGTTATACATGTGAGTTATAATATATGTCTAGGATTTGTTTTTTGCAAATAGTGCACATGCAAAAATCAATGTTAGATGACCCTGACAGATTCACATGAGAAGACTATCTTGATAGATGCTGGAAAGGGACTTGATAAAATTAAATATGCAGTCATGATAAAAACTCTTAGCAAAATTAGGAATAAAAGGCAACTTCCTTAATCTTATAAAGAGTATCTATTAAAAAAAATCCCATCAATCTCAAGAACGTAGCAATGAAACCTTTCTGTCTACATCAGGCTTCAGATGACACTGACTACCATTACTTCTATTGAGCACTGTACTGAGGTCCTAGCCACAGCAGGAAGGTAAGAGAAAGGATTAGCAGGCCCCAGTATTTGAAAGGAAAAACAAAACTTGCGCCATTTGCATTTGTTAGGACTCAATCTATATAAAACCCAAAGGAATCCATTAGTAAAACTGAGTAAGAATTTAGTTATAAAGCTGTTGATTCGGTATCAATATTTAAAAAGTCAATTACATGTCCATCTAAATCTAATATTTAAAAAAGAAATTTTAAGGGATACTGTCTAAAACAGCACCAAAAATTAAGATGACCAGGAATATATCCAGCAAAAGACAAAATGTGAGAACTATAAACTTCATTGAAAGGCATTACAAGCCTAAGAGCTCTGCTATGTTCATACCACAGAAGAGTCAATATTATAGAAGTGTCATTTCTCTTCAAATTGATCTACGGGTTCAATGTAATTCTGATCAATATAACAGATTTTTATGTGGGACTTAATAAAATAAAACTTTTAAGGGATTTATTGAGGTCAAAGAGTCAAGAATAGCCAAGAGACTCTTTAAGAAGAAAAACATAGAGGGATTTATTATAAAATGATAATTAAAAAAAAAGCACCGTACTAATACAGGTTTAGAAAAACAGAGCAACTGAATCGAGAACCTACAAATACATCCATGCACATCTGCTCCCGCAGTATAAAAGGCTTTACAGCAGATGGGGGCGGGGGGGTGGAGGATGTTTGGTAAATAAATGGTGCTTGGACAACAGGCTTTCTATGGGCAAAGATTACAAAATTAGAGCCTTACCTCCATCATTCACAGAACTCAATTATAGGTGAAAGTGTTTCTTTTTAAAATAAAAATAGAATCATGTGATGCATATCATACTAGCCTGGTTTTTTCATTTAACAATATATGATGAATATCGTTCCGTGTCAGTAAATAGAACATTTTAAATAAATGTACCAGAATGGATTTAATCAGTCCCCCGGTCCATTTGTTTTACATATTTTGCTATTATAAATACAGTGAACAGACTGTACAAGAGATCCTAATTTCCACACATTCCACACCCTGTAAAGGCTCTTTGACTCTGAATGTACTTTTTTAAATGATAAATGAGTTTTGAGCTATCACATGGCAGCTTCATTGTCTTTGAATATTTTATTGCATTTGCTTTTATTTTTACAAAGACGTGTGGAAACAGAAAATGAATGGTCTGCTCCTTGTGATAAGCGGCACAGAATCTTACACTCTCATAATTGGCACCAAGATAAAAAGCGCTCGGCATTCTGCATGTGCCTAATCTGGAGCCACCATCACCTTCTCCACTGAACTTCATCCATTCATTGGTGTTCCGTCATCAGAGAAAAGAACAATGTTAAAGAACAAGAACAAAATACTAGAAATAATTATAATCAGAGATTGGGTATAAAAGCAATGTAGAATTAGAAATTTTATCTTTCTTTTTGAAATTCCTCTGGAACAGAATCTATTTTTTTCCAACCTTAATACCTTTATGTTCACCAGTGTTTCCAGAATTCCATTATGTAAGAAAGAAGGGAATGGCTACACTACATATGTATATGCATCTGATTATTCCTGGAGGAGAAATCCCTAGAAATATAAGCACGCCCTTGGCTCTATTAAGTCTATTTTGGATGCTTCACAGAGACCCCAAGACACCATCAAGAAAGGGTGTTACAATTTGCAGTTCCAGCAGAAATGCATGAGTGCCCACTTCCCCACCCACATGGCAAACACAAGCATGCTTAATTTAGGACATTCTGTTGTTATTTTAATTTGCATTTCTTGGATATGGGCACTTTTTCGGTTTCCTTACCTATTACATGCATATAAAAGTTATATCTCCCTGATGATGCAGTTATAAGGATTACATGAGTTGACAGTATGCAAAATTCTCAGGGCAGTACCTAGCATATAGTTCATATTGAGCAAATATAAGATACTTTTCCATGTTTATTTCCTGTGTGAATTTCTATTCTTGTCCTGTGCCTTTTTATATTAGTCCTTTGCCTATTTCTTAATAGTTTATTATAAAGGAAAGCTTTAACTCCTGCTCTATCACATTCTTTTTCCCAATGTGTCATTAAAAATGTTGTTTATAGTTTCTTCAGTTTTAAGTAGACAAATGCATCGATATGAATTTTGCCTTAGACACCATGCTTAGAAAGGCCTGGTCCTCCCCGAGCTTATATTGATAAACACTTTGATTTCACTCTAGTGCTTTCATGGTTTTATTTTCCTAATTCAATCCATCAATCCAACTGGAATTAATTTGTGTTATCCATATGTTAAACAACAGACATGTCTTACATTTTCTAATTAGAAAACAACTCGATACTCCATTAATGTCAGAGTCAACCTTCCTGCTGCCTGCGTACATTCATCAATCACCATGTTCAAGTCCACATGCAGTTTCCAGACTGACCTGGTCACCTGTAAACATACTACCTGGATCTGCATAAAACCTCATCATAGGATTTGGCCCACAGGGCAGGGTGACTTTTCTATTTGCATGCTTGCTAATACAAACTTCTAAGGTTTTTTCCTACAGCAGGGGTCAGAAAACTCTGGACTTTCTGGCCAAAGAGTCAGTGTTTTAGGCTTTTGGGCCAGAGAGTCTGTGGCAACAACTTGACTCAGCAGTCACGGCACAAAAGCAGCCACAGACAGCATGTATGTGAATGCATGTGGCTGTTCCAACACAGCTTTATGTGAATGAGACCTGGATTTCATATTCTGTGTATCACAAATTATTCTTCCTTTGATTTTTCTCACAACCATTTAAAAATGTAACATCAGTTCTTAGTTTGTGTGCCACCTACACAAAAATAGGTGGCAGACCAGTTTGCCAACCTCTGCTTTATTTCAAGAATTTTTTTTGGTGTCTTGTCAATAGGAGTGCCATCCAGAACTCTCTGCACTAACAGAAATGTTTTGTATCTGCTCTCCAATGTGGCAGCTACTCGCCACATACAGCTAATAGGCACTTGAAATGAGTGCTCCATTTTATGTAATTCAAATAGCTGGGACGCCTGGTGGCTCAGCAGTTGAGCGTCTACCTTCAGCTCAGGGCATGATCCCAGCGTCCCAGGATCAAGTCCCACATCGGGCTTCCTGCATGGAGCCTGCTTCTCCCTCTGCCTCTCTCTGTGTGTCTCTCATGAAAAAATAAATAAAATATTTTAATAAATAAATACATAAATAAAAATAAATAAATTTTAAAAATAAAAATAAATAAATACAATAAAAACAAATAGCCACGGGTCTAGCAGCTACCGTACTGGACAGTGCATGTCAACAGAGTAGACTGTCTATATATATGTATATATATATATATTTTTTTTTCTTCTGGGGACCCAAATCCTCATACTTAATATAGTCACAAGAATAATGGGTACTCGCTCAAGTAAAAGTTCTGCAATTTTTTATTCCAGAGACAAAAGGGAACAGGCTGACTTTTCATTTCTAAAGGCTGAAAGTTGGTGGCTACTAAGCAGTGCCCAGAATACTGGCTCAGACACTGCAAATCTTGAAGCTACTACTTCACTCTGCTGTTTCTTCTCATTGCTATTATTCCTTAAAACCACACCACATCCTCTTTTCCCCAATCCTTTCCTCTCTCCCCCAAAAGGATAAAAATAAAAAATACCCGATTAGCGGAAGGCCATGTAGTCTTTGTCACTTTTCCCAGATACCAAATGCTTTGCTAGTAAAATGGCACGCTTACCGTCAGGTCAAGCTGACTGTTCCGCGTTGTGATGGACAGTTCAATGGTGGACAGCTGCACTTCCTTCCAGACCTTGGGGCTCACCTCTTGTGAAAGGGCTGTGTGGGGGCATTAGATTCAGGTCAATTTCTTCCGCTAACATCTCACCACTCTCCCACCAATGGCGAGCTGCCGGCTGCTTGGCTTGGCCACTCAAACCTACCCCCTGATTCTCCACCTCAGTTTTATTTATTTCATAGTTTCTTACACACAGGATGAAGAGCCAGGCTCAAATGGAACATCTATACCCAAAACATCTATTAAAGCAATCACAGTAACATAAAGGTCAGTGACAGAGGGAGCCATGGTTTGTCACCAATGACCCAGGCTATTTCCATTCATGGCACAGTGTTGGTTTGAGTCCCACTCTGTGGCACACAGAAGGAAAATTCAGTGATTCTTGAAAGGCCTCTCCTGCACCACGTGTCTCACACTGATTTGGGGTCTGCTTTCGGACATCCTGAACTGACCAGGGCTCTGCAAGCAGCATGTGGCTCACCATCCTGCGGCTGTGCCCAGTACGATGCGAGCCTTCGTAATATTCTCCTGTACAAAGATGGCCGTGGAGGGGTCTCTTCTGCTCCACTGGGAGGTCTCTCTGTAGGTCCCATGTACGAGATTGAGGCTTGATGTGTCTGAGGCCACTCCTTTTAACGTGAAGAGAGAAAACCTTGTCATGTCCAAACTCTAGGAGGGTCTCTGCAAAGGTCAATCTACCTACACCTGCCTGAAAGCAAATTAATAATAATCTCACTGAATGGAATTATCTCTGCTTTGGAACATGGGATCCTCAAGCTTTCTTTTTCTACTGAAGGCTGATCTTGAAAACCATGAACTCGGTGAGTGCTGCCTCCACTGCTCTCACAATCACAGAGCAGACAAGTCCAAGCAGACTAACCACCACTGCTTATACTTTTTCAAAAAAAAAAAAAATCAGTATGAATGAGCATAGAATCATTCCATAATAAATTTATCTTTGGTTTACAGATGGTGACACAAAAATGAAATGCATCGAAGCATCAAATATCTTCTTCCCTTCTGGAATCCTATTCCACACGGAGCCCAGAATGGTTTAGGCTAGCTTTGCCATCCAGCCAAGGCTTCAAAGACCATCATTCTCAGACTAGATTTTTTGTCTTCTACTTCCTGACACCCCAGTCCAGTCTCATTAGTGTCCACAGGAGTAATTAAAACAACACCCTAGCCACTCAACACTTGATGTCATCCCTAAGTCCCCAGCCACCTATTTCCATGGCCACATCCTGGTCCTTCTCGTTACCAAGAACTATTCCATCTTAGAAACCTAAAACCTTGACGTCTTACTCTGTAGCCACACCCCATATTCTTCTGTTCTTTTGACTGCTTCTTTTGTACTGAACAGGTCTCTTGGGGTGACCCACTGCCTTGGTCTCAGGTTCTCATGCAGTAAATTACAAAGGAGTAACTGGCTTTTCCCTCCCTCCCCCTCTCCCTCTCCATCTGAATGTGGCTGTCCTGGGGACTCACTGCTTCCTCATACAGTTGTCTTCCTATGGCAGTGTCTGCCCTGAAGGAGACATTTTAAGGGGATGAATTCAATTTGGAGTATCTGGAAATCGGATTGTGACCGCATTATCTAAGCTGTGTCCTTTTCTCCTGCTGACATTTATAAAGCTGGTGTTTTGATCTCCATCTGCCTAGCTCCTGCATTGGCTTTCATAACTTGGTTCAAACTCAGAAGAGGAAGAGATGGGTGTGATTTTTGGCCCATGAAGCTCCAACCCCACACCAAATTTCTAATCACTTTGAGAATTCCAGCCCCTGATACACTATTTTCTCTCAGTGCTTAATGAAGTTGATTACTTTAAATCACCCTTTTCCCATCACTGTTGGTCCTCATGTGTCTTTGGGTATTGCATAATATGTGCCCTGAGAAGCCCCTATTCTGGATCGAGCTTGTCACTAGGTTTCTGTACTTGCACCCTGTGGCTCAGTGTTACTAGATGGGCAAACAATACTCCAGGTCGGTACTGATTCAGGGAACAGGGCACACCTGTGCCACATCAAATCTTTGGTCTCAGGTCCTCAATGCTACTTGTTGATCCTTCAAAACCTCCCTATTTTCATCTCTCTTTAAGATCCCCCCAACCCCTAGCACCCACCTCATTTTCAACATATTCCCTGGCTCCCCACGCTTCAGCGAGTCAGGACAACAGTGGAAACTGCCTTAACCCTCTCTTCATTTGTTTGCATCTGGACCTTGGCTCTAGTTCTCTCCCATCCCTTCCTCCATCCCAGGCTGGCCCAGTACCAAGGGACCCATGCCCTCCGACCTGTGTTTGAGTTTTGCAGGTTCAGTCAGGCTCTGCGTCTGTCCCTTGTCTCTCACCTGTTCCCCCCCACCCCGTCTTTTTTTTTTTATAATTTTTTTTAGATTTTATTTATTTATTCATGAGAGACACACACACACAGAGGCAGAGACACAGGCAGAGGGAGAAGCAGGCTCCCTGCGGGTAGACCAATGCGGGACTCGATCCCAGGACCTTGGGATCATGGCCTGGGCCAAAGGCAGACGCTCAACCACTGAGCCACCCAGGTGCCCCAACCTCTTTCCTTTCTTCCTATCTTTTGTTTCAGGGCAGAAAGGCACTGCGCTCTCTCTCTATGCAATTAAACAGTCCATGGCCTGTCTTTCTCACTAGCTCTGGCCTTTCCTAGCTCTCTCCTCTCCAAGTCAAGCCTCCTGAAGGAGCGGTCCCCCTCCACTGTCTTGGCATTTCAATGTGGCTCAGCTGCCCCCTCGGAGGTGAGCAGAGCTTCCGAGGCTGAGGCTGCCCCATTCAGTGGGTGCCCTCCTGTCCCAACACTCCCACTCCCGGGGCTGGCGTGTGTGTGACCCTCATGGGGACCCCCTTCCCCTCAGTGCTCCACGGGCAGCTCCGTGGTTCCCTAAATGCCTACAGTCCTCGGGGCTAACCATGGGCTTGTTTGCTCTACACAGCAACTTCGTCAAACCCCGAGTTGCAACACCACTCCAGCACTCAGGACGTCTACACCTGTGTCTTCAGACCTAAGTCACAACTGTATCTCCGCCTGTCTCCACAGGGAAGCTGACCTCCGTATGTGCCAAACTGAAAACATCCCCTTTCTCCACAAATTCGATCCTATTCTAATATTGTCAGTGTTAACAGAAAATTAGTTAGCGAACTAGGCCCCGATCAGAAACCAGAGACTCCTCTCATCCCCCATTTTCAAAGGGGCCACCTCACGACCCCTTTCACCCACCCTCTGCTGTCAGCACACACAGTTGGCATCCTGGCTGGACCTCATCGCTTCTCACCTGCCTTGAACAATCTTTGGTCTGGTGCCCTTGCCTTCACTACCGGCAGGCAATCTCTCGTCTACACTCCTGACAAATAACTTTTCTAAAATGCAGACCTGGTCCCATCTCTCCCCTGCTTAAGACTCAGCAACTCCCCAACGCTTTCATGGTAAAAGTCAGACGCCACATCCAAACCTGCCATGCCTAGCCCTCCCTCGACACCCCCTCCCCGCTGCTCGGCTGCCCTGGCAGCTGTGTGACATCACGGCCACTTCACACAGCCTGGCTCCTCCACCCGGAATGCCTTTGCTCTAGTCCTGTACAGATTCAAACTCCAGTACAAGTGTTCTCTGCCCTGGGAGGACTGCTGCCTCCTGTCTGCCCCCACCTTATCTTTCCATACGCTGTCCTTGCACTTGCCAGACCACGGGCTTACTTGCCCCTCACACTCCCTGCACGTGGATCCTCCTGGAGGGCAGGAAACCTGTCTTATTTGACTTTGAACACTCCAAGCAGACAGCAGGGCTGGCCCCACTAGATATTTAATAACTGTTTACTGACGAAATGCTGGAAACAGTTTATGTTCTCCCTGACTCTACAACTTGAGGTAGTAGAGCTTTGCTACTCTTCTTAAATGCACCCACTACTCCACCACTGAAATTATTCCCTTAAGCAAGAGTAACGATGCATTTTACTAAAACAGTCTGCCTTCAGTGTAGAGAGGCTTTGCCCTCCAAGTTCATTTTCATAATCATATAAATTGGTCACCCTAGTACTTTAGGGTTTTGTTTTTTTGGGGTTGGTTTTTTTTTTTTTTTTTTTTTTTTTTTTTTTTTTACATTTCTTTAACATACAAGAATCTATTTAGAAGATACGGGGAGCTATGTTTTCCAAATGTTTTGCAATGGACATACATCACTTTTATAATTAGAAAATCCCTTGACACTCTGAATATTAACATTAAAACCAATATTTTCACTACAAATTTCATCTGCCAATTTTCAGATTGACCTGCCAACTTTTGAATATACTGCTTTGATTTGCATAAAAGCTGAACACAGGATGTCATCCACAGATAAGGATGACTTTTCTATTAGCATTTTCATTAATATACACGGTTCAGCTTTTCTCTATGGCAACATTTTTCAGTGAACAGGCTATAGGAGCAGTGCCGGATGGAACATTCTCCAATGTTGGAAATATCCTCTATTTATACTGTTCGAGACAGTAACCACTACCCAAATTTTGCTAGGACAGTTTGAAACCTACTCCATTATACACAAGCCTGCACAATTACATACATTCGGATGCAAATCTTTAATTCATTTCCAGATATGAATGTAGACACCCTTACAAATAATTGATGAGATATAGGTCATTTTATTCCAGGTTTGTCTGGCAAGAGTGAGTGAATAGATAAGCAAAAGGAAGTGGGATGCCAAAGAGAAATTAAGTACGAGTTTGGTAATGGAGGGAATAAGCTAGTAGATGAGAGGCGATAGCTTATCTAATAGGAATGCTTTCTGCACTCGTATCTAAGTATCCCATATTTTAGTATTGGAGCATGACTTATGTATCTGTAGCAGGGAATTTTTTAAAAATCCAAATACACACATCACAGAGTAATAACAAAATAACACAGGGCAAATTTCTACATTGTAAATTGCATTTACCTTAAGGGTGCTGAAGAAGTGAGCTGCTTTGGTTTTAAGAGGCCCAAGATACCAGTACCTGAGAAAGATCAAGACAAAAATCTAATTAGAATCTTAAGAGAACTATCCACGTGATAGACACGGTTCATGTTGGACAACAGTACGTTCGAACCACACCTCGACTGTGGGTACTCTTCACAGTCACCTCTAGCGTGAGATGTGTACTATGAATTACACTCTACTCACAGTTCTGGTGGCCTGGGGATTATACTTTAGCAGAAAAAAGTGCAGTTAAATTTTGAATATGCATTTCAATGCTGTGTCAAACAGTGTGCAATTAGGTACACAGTGGATAGATCCTTGCAATTCATAAGAAATACATAATCAGCATCTCTCTCTCAATTTACAGGTACCACTGTAATACACACTTTCAACCACAGGATGTAGTAGAGAATACATTCAAAAGAGCAATGAGTAGAAGATGATGAAGCCACAATGAGATGCAGATGCCAGGTGATCTGGTGTGTGACTCACATGCTAAGTGACCAGACCCTATATATGTGTTCTCTCTCTTTCTCTGACACACACATACCTTATATATGATGTTCTCTCTCACACATACAAATAATTAAAATTTGTAAATCAGTGTAACTTCACATTACACATTTTATGTAGCTTTAAAATGGAAATGTTCAATCTGGGAATGAAGAGAGTCTGCTGCATATTGCTTAATACCTAAAAGCTAGCAGAGAGAGAAAGATGCCTACTAGGAATTAGAAAAGTGGCATAAAATAGATTCCTCTATCAAAATTTATCTGTCCCTTACCAGGCCATCTTAAGTGTTCTCTATTTGATTCTGATCAATATGCATTTATTTAGCACTTACTATGTATATGAAGGAAAGAGAAGAAAGAGTATAAAGTTCCTGCCTTTGAAGTCTTCTAATTTGAGAAAATAAAGCCAAAAAAAGTAATAGAAATCAATACACGACCATATGTATCGGTGTAAACCGATCACTATTTGTTGGTAAGGAGAGTCGAGGAGGGACAAGAAATCACTAAGGGCTGGAAATCATGGGAGCAGCCATGCCTGCATAATGAATGGCACAAGGGCAAAGTAAGGGTGTGGAATTTAGAAAGATGGTTTTGATTTAGACATGTGAAAGACGGAAAAGAAGTCATTCTAGGCAAGAGGAGTAGCAAAGGTACAAGAAACACTCAGAAAAGCAGTCACAGCAAAGACTTGAAAGTAAAGACACAGAACTATGGAATTAGGGTTGACAGATGACGGATAAAGTTGGGCCTTAAATGCCACAACACAGAGGTTAGATAGAATTCAATGAGCAATGTGGAGCCATCCTCATTATTATTAGGTCCATAGTGTGATGCTACTAATGAGGACCTTGATCATCTGATTTTTTTTCTAAGCTTATGTAATAATTTGCTTCATTTCCCAGCTAGCCAGAGAGAAAGGCCGTTTATTCCTAACTGGCCGTAGTTCCACTCATGTCTACCAACAGCACAGCTTGAAACTATGCTTGTAGCCCGAAGGCCAGCCAGATCATTTCATGCATGCCTATTGTTTCTCCCAAGGCACAGAGGGTGACTCGGTGGAGGGTCCCAGCTGAGGTGTTGCATAACCACCACCAAAATTTTTAAATTCATTGTTCAAAAATCAATCAAAACAGGAGCAGGTGTGTGAGATAGTACTAAAGGGGCTGATTTATGCTAATGCTCACTGTTGATTAACACATTTCAGAAAACAGTTTGTTTGCACCAGACTTTTTCAGGGAA
The DNA here is from genome assembly GCF_905146905.1 of Nyctereutes procyonoides. Classification (NCBI taxonomy): domain Eukaryota; kingdom Metazoa; phylum Chordata; class Mammalia; order Carnivora; family Canidae; genus Nyctereutes; species Nyctereutes procyonoides. The sequence goes on along the minus strand of NW_026575120.1, from coordinate 34,535,463 downwards.
AACTAAGCAATTCCTCTTGGTGAGGTGCTGGTATCGGAGATCACAGATAAAACAGAGAGTGATTAGTGGAATCAAGGTAATCATGGCCAATTTACAAATAACAACAATGTGAAACGCTCAACAATGTAATATAATACAGCAACATTTCTCTTTGACATTCCACTCTCCAGAACTCCACTGGCAGGAATAACAAAGTAATACATGTAAGAGAAATTTCTTTTTTTTTTTAATAAATTTATCTTTTATTGGTGTTCAATATACCAACATAATAGAATAACACCCAGTGCTCATCCCATCAAGTGCCAAGAGAAATTTCTATAAAGGAAGCATGGTAGGGAAGCCCAGGAGGGGAAAGGGGTTTTCTTGATAAAAAGTGGTGAGATTGATCATAATTCATTCAAACCATACTAAAATTATAAGTCCCATGTTAAGAAAAGGTAAAGAGAGAGCACAACCGAACTGATACGGAGTGAACCTCACGCAGCGTCTCCACCAATCCCACCTCAGGAAGCCTGTGTCTGCACCACCTTGGAGCAGAACACAGCACACCCAAATTCCAAGACAATAGTTTCATTCGGCACAATGAGCTCTTCAAAAAAGAAGTCCATTCCCGTGGAAGCCAGCCGCGGGTCTTTCGATCCGCTAGGCTTGCAACAAGAATGCCTCTCAAGGACAGTCTTCTGACCAGAACTGTAAAAGCTCCACAAGGGCTGGAGGCACCCCCATCAGTGCCACCCCAACAGGCTGCTGGACCCAGGCAATTTCAGCCTAGCATGAGCCTCACCTGTGCTCAGACGCAATGTCCAGAGACAGAGATGCAGTCTATACCGCTTCACTACCAAACAAGCAAGGAGGAAACCAGAATCTTCCCCAACCTTTCTGTGTCAGATCTAACCATCTACACATTTATTATTCATAAGTAATTCAACCTCCAGGCCCACCAGATTTCTTCCTAGATGATCACTGTATATTGAAACCTCAAAGACAGGAGCAGAAGAGTCTTTAAAAAATCATCCCACATCAGTACAATAATCCTTTACTTGCTAACTTTGACGCCAGCATCTCTGAAGGATCCCCATCGAAGGCCAGTCATTGCAAACACGGGCTGTTCCTTTTCTCCCTGGAAGTTAAATACATTCATTTTAAATTAATGATTACAGTAACTTGGAACTCTCTACAGGTGAACACCGAGCAAATGTTCATGGCCTACTTTTCATCAAACCAAATTCTAAAAAGGATGTTCAAAATCTCAGAAATTAACTGAGTAATCAGTAAAAGGACTTGAATAAACCATATTATAAAATGAAATTAATTTTTATATACTAGGCCTCATGAATTTGCTGGCAAGGGAACATATTATTATACTTCAGACTGTAAATTATGAAGTACCTAACTATGCTGGCTCTTCAACCAGCCAGAATTTCTTCTCTCTCACAGACTTGCCCAAGGCAAAGATAATTTAAGCCTGCATTCTCTTTAGAGGTCCAAGTGCTCTCAAGTAAAGAGAAGAATCCTGGTACTCTAGAATGTTTCGCCTGAATATCTAAAAAATACAGCCAGATATCTGTTGTAGCAAGTCAGAATAAAAAGCAATTCTGATTTAATCCAACCCTTTATGGCAAAATATTGCATATTACAATCAGTGAATTACTAATAAATCCATGAGTTAAGCAATATATAGAAAACATACACAATATGGTCTTTAAGAGTTTGTACTTCATGATGGACCTTCCTTAAAGTATAAATACATATATCAAGACTGTAAAAAGGCCCTTTACCCAGAGCTCAGAATTACAGCCAAAGCCCAAGGCTTTGCCCACATTCTAAACAGAGCTCCTGCATGCTAGACACAACTCCACAAAACTTGCTACAAGGGGACAGAATCAGCTCCATTTCCACGATGCCATCAGTACAGCCAGTATCAGCAGAAGATAAGGAAGTAGAAGAGAATCCTTGATGCTGTAAACTGTCGGTCTAGAGAAAGTATGTGAGGTCTTCTCAGGGAGGGAGTGTTTCCCCTCAATCCCACTTCAACCCTACTACACCAAAACCAAGTAAGGGATTTCTCGGAGAATCACACACTGGGAGGGGCAGCTTATAAAGCTTTTGGCCTCTCATTCTTTGGTGTCTATCTGTCCAAGCAGTAGGTGGGCTCTTCTGCCCTCTGTACCAGCTTACACATGGGAAAGGGAGCTACAGCCACAGATGGTCGGGCCCAGAGGTGACAGTGACATACCTCAGCCTCGCACAGCAAGGATACATTAGGCTCCTGGGAACCAAGGGGACATTGTGGAACATAGCAGGGCTCTGAGCCACCCCGATGGTAGAAAGCTTATCATTTTTTGTCATGGAATGATCATCGACAAATACATATCCTGTATTAGGGTGATTAAAAAAAAATCACCTATATAGTGATTTATTTTTTTTTTCTTTTTCTTTTTTTTAATTTTTATTTATTTATGATAGTCACAGAGAGAGAGAGGCAGAGACACAGGCAGAGGGAGAAGCAGGCTCCATGCACCGGGAGCCCGATGTGGGATTCGATCCCGGGTCTCCAGGATTGCGCCCTGGGCCAAAGGCAGGCGCCAAACCACTGTGCCACCCAGGGATCCCTATATAGTGATTTAAAAAAAAAAAAAAGATCTGCCCTCAAACAGCTCTGGGTGCGACATGGGTGTGCAGACACTGACAATGACAATACAATGCAGTAGATTTCCATAATAGAGAGAGGCACCAAGTATTAGGAAAGCACAAAGCAGGTGTGACTGCATGAGGTGTGGCGGGAGTAAAGGAGATGAATGGCAACGGAAATACAACATAAAGCGACACCTACATTAAATTTTAAAGAACAAGTTGCCTAGATTGAGGGAGACTGGGGAGAAGCATGGAGTGATAGAAAAGAGAGAAGTGCTGGTTTAGCCTCCGGGAGAGAAGCAACACTGAGTATGTAGTACCTACAGGCGGATTTCCCCAAAGGCTCCATAGGGGTTAGTAGGTGTCACAACTAATAAGAACAATGATGATGGTAGAGGGTCCCATGATCAAAGCTGAGAAATACCAAAATGCCTTGTTTTGAAACAAGTTAAGTTTACTGTGGTTCTTCTAAGAGTCTTTAATAGGCTACTGTACGTGATATACTTCCAAAAGGAGAAATACAGTTTCCCTGAATTGTTAACTGTGCAACCCTTCTCTGGGAGGCATTCTGCATAACTAATATTCCTCAGGAAAGGCAATCAAAAGCAGATAGTGTCACATGTAAGTCTTGGTTTTAGAACTCAAGACGTCCCAACTGGTGTTCTAAGAATGTTTTCTCACTTTTCTTTGGAAGATTTTAAGAAGATTTTGTTAAGATTAGCTGAAAAGCCTTGAAATGTCTCGGTGCCACTGATTTGGGGTACAGTTCCTAGCAAGGGGTAGGAAGGACTCTGGACAATAGGAAATGAGTGTACAAAGATCTAGAGAAGCCCAGCTAACAGCCAGATGGGTGTAGAGCCCTCGGGATTCAGAAGAGGCCTGAGGGTTGGTAACAAAGAGACTGGTCTTTGTTGGGGTGCACAAGAGAAATAAACAAAGGCAGATGGGTATAGTGGAAGCTGACAGACAAAACACCACTGGATGTTAAGGTGATAAAGGCCTGGGTGATAGAGTATCAGATGGACGGATCAGTGAACAAAAACAGATACAGAAAGACAGGCACACAGCCAGATCTTAACAGCAAAGGATATACTTTGTCCCAAATCAAAGGCCCCCTGGAAAGAGAAAATGGCCTAATGGTTTGCTAAAGAAAAAAAAAACTCAGAGAGCTGGTCAGAATAAAAGCTTAAGGGGCAGTTAAAACAATTCTGGTCAACTAGACAAGTACTAACCTAGGAATTTTAGGAATTCTAGGTGAAGACTTAGAAACAAAGAGGAATACAGAAGTTCTGAAGCAGCTCTCAGCATCATTCTGAGAGAACGATCAGTCAGGGTTTGAACAGAAGGAAGCTAGGAATACAGAAGAAAGGAGAGATTCTAACTTCCACCAGCAGCCCTATCCTCCTCTTCAGGTTCTGGGTTGGCAGGTTTTAAGAGTCCAACTGCAGGAGCAAAAAGAAAGAACTAGAAAGACTTTGATAAGTCTTTCCAGTAGTTACTTTAAAGTCAAGTACTAGGCTTTGTAGATGTCTATATAGGAAAAGGCCCTTTAGAAATCATGGGATAGTGCCAAGTGATGCCACCTGGACAAAACAGTCAAGTCAAAAAGCAATGGACCATAAGACAGGAAATCTAGATTCTACTTCTGTCTCCAGCATGACGAGCCAGATAACCAGCTCATTCCTTTTTTTTTTTTTTTTTAACTCTGTCAAATGAAGATACTAATACACATCTTGTCCGCTTAAGCTGGAACTCCAAGTGAGATATGAACACACACGGACACTGTAAAAAATCTAAATATAAAGCAATATTATAGTCCCCAAGGACTATTTCTTTGGAGACTCTTCAGTTATATATGTTTAATTGGGTTTGGGCTTGTTTTTTAAAAGAAGTGGAATCAAGTATCAGGCTTAACTATAATCCTCCTTGCCCCACTCCCATATTCTGAAACAATTTCCAGAAATAAGGAAGAAAGAGAAGACAAATTCAGCTTAGCTGGGTGCCTCAGAAACCACAGTGGAGGTCGCTGTACTATGTTTTCTAGGAATTAATTTTAAAAGTTTTGTGCTTCTTGGGCTGTGTCATCAATACACAGGGCCTGTGGCAAATTTGATACTGGTTTCATCAATTCACAAAATCAGTACATTCAAAAGAAAAAAAAAGAGGAGACAAGGCTTTTAAATACAAGCAGAGCCAACAATTCCCAATTAAATCCTAATTACTCTGGAATGTATTACTTCTCGCACACTTATAAGCAGCAGTAAATCACCTAGTTATTAGGAGATATAGCCTGACACCTTCTTTGGTAATAACATTTTAATATAATATTTCCACAGATGCCAATCTGTGCTGCCTTCCTGGGGGTAGAATTTCTTTCCCCCAGCCCTTCTATTTTGTAAGAAGGACTTAGATTTATTATTCACTAAAGAATTAAATGCGACTGAAATAACTTTTATCATGACCAGTGATGTCACGGTGGAGAGTTCAGACATCACCGCGTAAAGAACAAAGGAAAACTGGCTGTAGGCACATGGGTTTGCCAATTATAAATATGCACCTGGCCAATGCTATATAGCTAACAGCAATATTTTAGGACTCAGGTTTGGAATTGTGACATAGTGTGAAACCTTCTTTCATAGGTGTTAGGAAACTTGAAACTTTAGAGAATATAAAGCATTCAGAGCCTCTAAAGGACCACGTGAATGTAGCTGATACATTTTAAGACCAAATCTGAGCAAATGACATGGGGCTCACATTCATAGAATTGTTTGGCGTTATGGTTTAGCCTTCTGAGGAATCTGCCCTTTTGTGGTGGGGAAAGGGGGAGAAGTGATGGAGGAGGAACAGGTACCTAACTACTGCCCAGTGAGAATTTTTCTTAGAATTAAATTCTTTTTAAAGAGAGGGTTCCAATCAGGAATCAGGAATGGCTACTGGGTCTTCTTCCCTCCAAAATTTTCCCTTTGGAAAAATGCCCAACCAAGAAATTCTTTAATGTACAACGAACACCATTTATATCTCTCAACTATATTCACCAGCTACAAACATGTTTGCCTATTGGCTTTATCTGTGTGCGCATTTTGTAGTTTTGTTAAATCATTTGCAAATAAATGGAAGACTTCAGGGTCCTCACCCTTAAGTATTTCAACATGCATCTCCTAAGAACAATGACAGACATAAACATAATACTGTGGTGACTCACAAGAAATCTAACATTGACATATATCCCATACAGTCCATATTAAATATCTGATTGTTCCCATAATACCTTTTATGGTCTTGTTTTTTATTTTTCTAACCCAGGATTTTGTACTGGATTTAACTATATTGCTATGGTTTCCCTAATCTTGAACAGACTATCTTCTCTTGGATTTCAGGACACTGACATTTTTGAAGAGGCCAGACCAACTGTTGTTTTTAGAATGTCCCGCAATTTGGATTTGCTAGACTTTTTTCTCATTACTAGTTTCCGTTAGATTCAGAGAAGTGAATGTTTGGGGCAAGGAACCACATAGGTGATGGTGTATCCTTCTCAGTAGATCACATCAGGAGGCAGATAGTGTCTGTCTGTCCCACTATTGGTGATGCTAGGTTTGAGCACTTGGTTAAGGTGGTGTATCCTGGTCCTCTCTATCACACAGGTACATTTTCCTCTTTGTAATCATTCGGTAATTGGTGATGCCTTAATATTATGTCAATATATATTCCCCAACAACCTTCCCTATTCAATGGTTTTAGCATCCACTGATGATCTCTATCTGAATCAATTATTTCATCAGCGATTACAAAATAATAACTATCATTCCTTCAGTATTGACAAGTTGTAAATTCTCTAATATTAAGCTATAGGCTCATAAATTCATTTTTATTTCCTATATTATAATCCATTAGCATTATTATTCTTTTTGATGTTCAAACTGTCCCAAAATTGGCCAGATGGATACCATCAGGCTAACTCCTATGTCTTTTCATGTTGACACTAGTTTTTGAGTAGCTCTTGGCTTTGTCCTTGCCTTGCCTCTGAAAGTCATCTCTTCACCGAGTCCTAGTAACTTTTCTATTTTATTTTATTTTATTTTATTTTATTTTATTTATTTATTTATTTATTTATTTATTTATTTATTTATTTATTTATTTTCCTAGTAACTTTTATTAGGGAACAGTATTTAGAAAACAAAATCTGAGTGCCAGGTATGCTCATTGCTGTAGGGTGTCATTGCTTTAAAGCCCTTTTAGTGGGTATAGCCAGCAAATTTTTTTTTAAAACGATACATGAGTTCATCTACAAATCAATAAAATGTTAGACTATCCAATAGAAAAATGGAAGTTCTGCTCACATTTAGGATGTAGGAACTTACAAAGAATACTGTTCCCACTTGAAAAATGAGAAAAAGCCAGATAACCTACAAAATCAACATTTTTCTTGAGCCCATCAGAGAGCTGTAAGACAGCCACGTAACCTGAATTCTAAAGACCCATCTTCCAAAGGACAGATGGGACATGAGAAAGGTTTCACCTTTAGCAGAGCATAAGAGCAAGAGATAGCCACCATGCAAACAGGTTAAAGTGAAACCCATCACTGTCCCAGGCAGCTTTGTATTATTAGCTTTTTTAATATTCCAAACCACTATATGAGATAGAGAAATGATGTAGTCCAAAAGTAATCAATGGAAGAACTAAAAATAGTGACACAACTATACTGAGAGGAGACACGGAGAATTCTTATTTATAACAAAGAAGTCAAGAGATAAAGCCTAAAACTGATAAATCAAAAAGCAATTTCATAGACTATTGATCAACTGTACACCTGAAAATGGTTATGATGGTACCCTTTAGGTTTTTTTTTGGGGGGGGGGGTGGAACACAGTTTTAAAAAGGAGCATCAGAAGCATATTAACTAGTGATAAAAACTAAAATAAACAGGTAAAATGATTTTTCTCTGGGAGTTATGCTTGGGATAGGAAAGGATATTACTTTCATTGTAACCCCATTTGAACTGCTACATCTTATTTTAACTCATGTGTACATTACTTTGTGAATTTTGTCAAACTCTGAAAAAAAGACTTTACCTTGATCTGCAAGACATCAAGTGGAATGGTCTCTCCTTTCACAATGGCAAGTGTGGCATCTGTAATATGTCTAAAAGACAAAGGGAAGTAATGATCATGTGTGGAAAAACAAGCGATCTCTCCCCCAACACATTCTCTCTCAATCTCTCTCTCTCTCTCTCCTGCCCAGAGTACTAACAGTCAGGTGAGGGAAAAAGATATATTCCCTCAAAATACTCCAAGACAAATGAATATAAAAGAATTACCAAAACAAATATAGTGGAAGGCTTTGGCAAAGATAAATTTATATAAGGTGCCCATCATTTGCTTACTTCACAGTTATTGAAACTCTACTATTGTGTCTGGCTCTTATTACTGGAAAATATGATACTTGGTGTGTATATATATATATACACACACACACACACACCCCATCTTTTCATTCCAAGAAATTCAACCATTTGAAAAAATTTGTTTCTTTTTACTCTATAACCTAAAGGGTAACTAAAGGATAGGATCTGAGCTATCTCAGCAATATATAATGTAGAACCCAAGGATGACAAGGATGTAATTTTAATTGCTGATTCTTTTGTGCACAGACACAAGACTATTCCTATCTACATTCTAATCATCAGTTGAAAAGTCTACAGGTAAGAAAGGTTTGTACCATTGACAACCATTCAGAGCAAGGGAAACTATGCTAGCTTAAAAGCCGTTCTAGGGTTCACAGTCTAATTAGATCCCAGATCAGACATACATTAATATACAACATAGAGTCAGCCAAAGAAATATTAAATCAACAAGTGGCCAGACAATATTTGCTCCTGCCGCAGAAAGAATGAGTCAACCCACATCAAACACTTTCCTTGCCCAGCCTGTCTCTCCCTCCTGTCACTTTACTGTCTCTTTGCATGGCTGGCTATTCTCACCCTTCAGATCTTGGCTGAAATGTCACCATTCACCAGAACCAGCCTATAGGCCTTCCCTATTACCAATCTGTGTTCATTTTACTTCAGCAAAGATCACAATTTATAATACACGTTTTTTAATTTACATCTTTATCATCTGCCTCCTGCAAGACTGAAAGCTCCACAAGGTTAGTAATAATGTACATCTACTATTGACCAACAGAAAACCTAACACCTAGCACAGAGCATGCTATGTAAAAGGCAATCAATATTTGATGAATTAATGATTTTATTCTATAAAATTCCAAGCATATAAAAATACCTAGAGAGGGATGCCTGGGTAGCTCAGTGGTTGAGCGTCTGCCTTTGGCTCAGGGTTTGACTTTGCGGTCCTGGGATCGGTCCGCATTGGGCTCCCTGCAGGGGGCCTGCTTCTCCCTCTGCCTAGGTCTCTGCCTCTCTGTTTCTCTCATGAATAAATAACTACAATCTTTAAAAAAAAAAAAAAAAACCTAGAGAACAGTATCATGAATTCTTGTGTATTCCTCATCCAGTACCAACAAGTATCAATGCATAGCTGATCTTACTGCTTTTTATATACTCTCACTCACTTCTCCCAAACTGTAGTGAAACAAATCCCAGATATCTTAACACTTTATCCATAGATATTCCTTTATGTATCTCTAAAACACACAATCCTTTATTCCTAAAAGACATATTCCTAAAACACAAAATGACACTTTTTTAAAAAAACATGTCATTATCATATCTAAAACATTTTAATAATTCTTTATATCAACATACATTTAGTCAGTGTCGAAATTTCCCCAATTAACTCATATTTTTTCAATTCCTCTATTCAAATCTGGATTTAAATAAGATCTACTTGTTGCAATGGGCTTATATGTCAAGTCTTTTCTGACCTACGGATTCCCTTTCCTTTTCTTTTCCCTACTTGTTAAAGAAATGTGTTGTCTCACTGTGTTGCTGAGGGTCTGGATTTTACTGATTGCATTCCCATGGTATTAACATATGTCTCCATTCCCTGCATTTCCTAAAAACCTCTATCTGGTTCAGTTTGGTGTGTTTGGCAAAAATATTCCAGAGGCAGTGGTATGCACTTCTATCAGGGAGTACATAAAATCTGTTTGTCTCTTTTTGTGATAGTATCAACCGTTGATAATCAATAGCTAGATTTATAAGTTAACAAAGTTGCAAAATGGTGATCTTTTAAATTATTGCTCCTTCTAATTTATTAATCTGGTCCACAAAGAGAAACATTCCCTCATCAACGATTTGGGTACCATAAAATAGAGGTGGTACAAGAAAAATCAGAATAAATGATTTATTAATAAATAATGATTTTTTAACTTCATCAATTTTCAAAATCATAAGCTGATATCTCAGTAACCTCTGAAAAGGACCATTGAGTTTTTCACCTTTATTTCTGAAGATCATTACGAACTCACAGATAGCTTTAAAAATATTTGCTAGGTTTCAATGCATTATAGTTATTAGCCTTACTGATATTCAAATTGTCCCAAATAAATGAACTGCAAGGGTGGAAGACAACGATCAGTAGATAATCAGAATGAATGATGAGAAAGAGTAGCCAACAAAGGTCCATCTCAATGTCAACCAAGTTGAAGAACTAACAGTTCCTCCCTAGTACCTATTCACACAAGTAGAATTATCTATGTTTGAAAAAATTAGCTTAATATTTTAACTTCTTTTTCAAAGTTAGTTTGAGATATAATTTTTAAAGATTTTATGTATTTATTCATGAGACACACAGACAGAAAGGCAGAGGCAGAGGGAGAAGCAGGCTCCCTCCTGACAACACAAGGCTTAATCCCAGGACCCTGGGATCATGACCTGAGCCAAAGGCAGACACTCAACCACTGAGCCACTCAGGCATGCCAAGATATAATTTATAAATAGGAAATTTCATCCTTTTAGGTACACTGTTCTACAAATTTTGACAAATGCCTTCCATCATGTAACCATGACCATGACCAAGAAAAAGAACATATCATTAAGCTCCCTGCATGGAGCCTGCTTCTCCCTCTGCCTGTGTCTCTGCCTCTCTCTCTGTCTCTCATGAATAAATAAATAAAATATTTTAAAAAAAAAGAAAATAAAAAGAACACTTATGACATCTCAGAAAGTTCTTTCATGGCCCTTTGTGCCCAACCCACTCCCACCATCAGCTGCTGGCAACTACTGTTTTCCCAGAATGTCATATAAACTGAAACAAAAAGTATGAAACCTTTGTAGTTGAGCTTTTAAAAACTCCTCACATGAGTATGAGATTCATTTATGTTGCTGAATGGATTTAAAGATTGCTTCTTTTTATTGCAGAGTTGTATTCCATTGTATGGATATACCACTGTTTTGCCATTCACCAGCTGATAGACATTGGCACCATTACCAGTTTTTGGCAGTTACAAATGAAGCTACTGTAAACATTCATGTATAGGTTTTTGTATAGACCTATGTCTTCATTTCTTTTGGATAAATACCTAGCAGTATGATTGCTGCTCATAGGTTTAATTTTAAAAGAAACTGCCAAACTATTTTCCATAGTGGCTGTACCATTTTGCATTTCCACCACCAACATAAGATTTTCAGCTGCTCTGTGTATTTGTCAGCACTTGATGAGGTCAGGTTTCTGACTGGTTTAAGCCATTCTAATAGACGTATCTCAGAGTGGATTTAATTTACACTTCCCTAATGACTAATGATGAATATTTTTTCATAGACTTATTTGCCATCTATGTCCTAGGTGAAGGGTCTGTTCAAATATTTTTTGCCCTTCTATTAGGCTGTTTGTTTTCTTATTATTGAGTTGTGAGAGTTATTTGTATACTCTGGATATTGGTCCTTTATCAGACATGTGCCTTGCAAATATTTTTTCCCAGTGTGCAGTTTGTCTTTTCATTTCTTTAACAATGCTTTCAAGGGTGCCTGGGTGGCTCAGTGGGGTAAGTGTCTGCCTTCAGCTCAGGTCATAATCCTACGGTCCTGGGATTGAGCCTCATGTTGTCAGGAGGGAGCCTGCTTCTCCCTCTCCCTCTGCCTCTGCCCCTCCACTTTGCTTGTATTTTTTTTCTCATTCATGCTCTCTCTCAAATAAATAAAATCCTTTAAAAAAAACAATGCTTTTCAAAGACCAAATGTTTTAAATTTTGCTGAAGCCAAAATTACCTTTTTTGTTGTTTTTATGGTTTCTGTTTTTTGTGTCCTAAGAAATCCTTGCCTAGCTTAAAGTCACAAAGATTTTCCTCTAGGAGTTTTACAGTTTTAGGTTTTATATCTAAGTCTATGATCGATTCCATGTCAATTTTTATATATATGAGGTATGGGTTATGGTTCATTTTTGTGCATGTGCTTAGCTAACTACTGCAGCACCAATTGTTGAAAAAACTGACCTTTCTCCATTGAATTGTCCTGGCCCCTATGTAAAAAAAAATCAAGTATCCAGATATGTGTGGGCCTAATTCTGGACACTTTCTTCTACTGATCTATCCATTTCTTCTTTTGCTAACATCATACTGTCTTGATTACTGTAGCTTTAGAGAGTAAGTCTTGGAATCAGATAGGGTAAGTCCTCAAACTTTGTTATTCTTTTTCAAAGTTATTCTGGTATTCTAGTTCCTTTAGTTTTCCAGATAAATTTTATTTTATTTTTTTTCCAGATAAATTTTAGAATGTACATGTTAATATCTATAAAATGTCTCCTGAAATTCTGATTGTGTTGAATTTTGAAGGAGCAGATATCTCTCCATTTGTTTTCTTGATTTCTCTTCAAATAAATCCTACACATATCTTGTTCGATTTATCCCTAAGTATTCCATGTTTTTGTAAAGGCTTACCAATGTTAGTATTTTACTGTTGTTATATAGTAATTACTAATAAAGTAAAAGATTTATTATGTCTAGCGCTTAACTATAAGAAAAGAGTCACTCAGAAATTATTATAATCTCCATTCAAAAGAGTGTAGTTTCTCTTCAGATATAGCTTCTGCTAATCTATTCTGTATATTTCTGGTTAATCATGTCAATTTGGTAGAAAAGTCACCATTCCGTAGTAACTGACTGGAATATCTATAAAATGCTTTTTCCTTTAAAAATGTTTTTCCTTGGGCAGCCCTGGTAGCTCAGCAGTTTAGCGCCACCTTCAGCCCGGGGTGTGATCCTGGAGACCCAGGATCGAGTTCCATGTCGGGCTCCCTGCATGGAGCCTGCTTCTCCCTCTGCCTGGGTCTCTGCCTCTCTCTGTGTCTCTCATGAATACATAAATAAAATCTTTTTAAAAAAATGTTTTTCCTCGGGTGAAACAGCAAGACAATGGAGTGTTCTCTTCTTTGATTTGCTTCTATTATTTTAATTATAGAATCTGGACTCAGTAGCTATACAGTCATCCTATTTGTTATTCACAGTTTTCCATCCTAAATTATCAATAAAGATGCATAAAGTCTTCAACATATCCAATAATTTACCAAGCATAATTACCTGCTTACCTAACTAGTCTTTATGTTTAACTTGTTAACAACCTTCTGAAGTAAGTACTACTGTTGGGCATTTGATAAATGCAGGTAAAGAAACCAACGCTCAGAGAGATTCAATAAAATTCTCAAGATGACAGAGCAAGTTCACTGCAAAATGAAATTCAACTTCACGCTGAATTTCTGATTCCAAGGGCACACTCCCTCACTTGGTGAGGCTGCTGTGGATGCACCAAAGGAATATCTATAGGTTCCCAAAGGGCAACCCCACATCTAACAGGCCTCCCCACCAGTGTGACCAGGCTTAAAATGTTAACATCTAAGTCAGGAATCACATCCACTTGAATCAGCATTTCTAGCACTTAGGTACAATTTACGACACTTTAAAAATCCCCAAAATATACACATTAACTCAAATACTTAGATTACATTCTGGGCTCCCTAGTAAGCAAAATCAAAGTTAAGAAACAGCCTATTTTTCTTTCCCATATTTCTCTATCAATACGCCTTTATCCCATTTTTTCCCTCTAATACAGATGCTATCCAGGAAAGTAGGAAGCAGTTTAGAAAATGAAATTAAATCTAGGATAAAGCAAGAGGCATGTTCACAAGTTTAGATGAATCTGATATGAATATATTAATTCTGAAGGAAGCTATTAGAAAGGATCCAAAAGCTCTCTACTTACTCTGTAGTACTGAGCACATGGAGAGGTTTAGGAAGTGCTTTTGAGACTGACCTTAAAGAAAATGTTGCAACTGAAGAAGCCTTATAAGATCAGGTTTTTTCCAAAATCATTGGCAGCACACAGCTAAAATACAACAGCGAATTTATCATTTTCCAGCAGTAATTGAAAGTTCTAGCTAAAGCTGCACTGTCGCACCAGCTATTTTTTAGAATTATTTACCTGCAACATTCCAAATGCAAGATTCCTTTTTCTCCTGTAGTAATTATGGTACAACAAATCTTGACAGCCGTGCAAAAAGCAAAGCCTTGTTCTTTTAAATGGCCTTAGGCATCTGCCATGTTGAGAGGTCTACAAAATTCTGAACCCAGGGTAGATTTACTTAATTACCTCAGAGCCATGGGGCATGCTTATAAATCAAGTTTTATAAATCTTTAAATTATAAATAGAAGCAGCAACAACATTAGTTTAAGCCAGGGAAAATCAGCTCCCAAAAAACTGAAGACCTTCAAGAAACTAAGACCTAGAGGGTGGCCATACTGCACATAATCTGGCTTTGGGACAGGCAAGGTGTTCTCCAAGGAACATGGCCTCCCTCTGGATCACTGACATATCTGGGGACTTTGGCTGAGCAGTTCAAATCATCTATGTTGACATAAAACAAAAGACTAATTCTCTAAGGTAACCAAGACCAAAACCAGATAGAATTCATATCAGATAAGCAAAAATGTTTGAATAATTCATTACCTGTTATATCCATTGCCCCTCAGAAATTCTAAACTATGAATAAAAAGTCTGGCAAACTAAAATGCCATGTCAGGCTTCAGGATAACTGGTGAAGAGCTGAATATTCCCATCAGATTAAGGTTTGAAGCAGGAAACATTTTGACGAAGGCTTGATAAGACAGGTCTATGGTTATGCCTTGTGTATGACATATGGACCAAAACTTTTATGATATATATAGGGAAAGAGAATTGTTAAAAGATATAAAATGGCTCCTAAAATTGTAACAGCAAAAATAAATCCGCAAAAACCAATCTAATCAAAATCCCAAAGCACAAAAAAAACCTAAACAGAAAATCACCTGAGTATTATTATTGTTATGATTCTAGAAGTTTATATAACCAGAAATATTGTTAATCCATTCAACAAGCTTTTATTTATTGACCTCCCCCAATTCTGTCACAAAGCTTACATTAAAGATCAGGCAACTGACAATAAGAGCCTGCAAAAATTTGCTCGATTATACTATTTCTCACTGTCAAAGCCAGGATGCAAATTCAAGATTCCTATCTTCTTGTTTACATAATGCTTTGAGAGAAAAGAACGATAACTACAGTCTGCTTGACTCCTGAAGACAGTTAGACTCACAGCAATTTAATTTAGATGCCAGGGCTATGGTGCTTTCCCGACTGCTTTATCCTTACTACTTTTCACTTGAGGCATTTCCCAAAGGATGTGACTATTATTTAGCTGTTCTAGCTACTTATATTATCAAGATAATGAAGCTAAGGCTACCAGTTCAGTTTTCTCAGGGGACTTGCTATTTGTCATCTTGTGTTTTTAAAGCAAACAAATGATCAATGCAAATCTGCCTTCACTAGAGAATCTCATGACATAAAGGCATAAAGATAGTTTTGGATCAAGGGTGCTACCTTCAAAACTGACAGAAGGATGTCAATATTCATCTCTACACCTGATATCAGATCACCAGGGTCCTAGATCCAACAGGGAAAGCTCCCAATGAACTGAACAATTGTCCTTTGATCCAGGTCCTCCTCTTAATGATCTGAAGTTCCATGCTATCAAAACTAAAAACAAAGAATTCATATCCCCCACATGTGAATTGTCCCTTCCAGACTCACGCAGCCACAAACGCTAAGACCCCACATTGACAACCTACTGGACTTTGTTTCCACTTTCAGCAAAGAGGGTATGACTCAAACTACTGGTCTGTCCCAGTGGGATAAATCCAATGGGAATTTTACTGAAGGAAGCCTAAGGGAAAAAAAAAGAAAAGTTATTATGGTTATGGTCAGAAAATCAGGCTGAACAGAGAGACACAGATGTGTTCACCATGTCAAAGTAACTGACCCGAAGTCCAACACCCTGTCTCTCCCTTCCTTAGACCAGCAACCGGATAACGCTAAGTTGAGGGGTTTCTAGAAAATAAGGCAGGCCTTGAAATCAACAGGACTCTGAATCCGGAAGCAATATCTGGGTACTCATTAGCAGCAACTGGTTGAAAGAAATTTGGTTATGAAAATGAAGGTCTTAAAGATATTAAATAAATGTGCTACTGTGACAGAGACTATATTATGTTGTCACACTAGTTGAAAAAGTTGGGGATAAAATTCAACTAGAAATATCTAACATTTGTACAGTAACTAATGACAGCTCTTTATAAACCATCTCAAGTGTAAAAAAGGCAAAGACAATAAGCAAGTTCAAGTAGCAGTCCTTCATCCCTAGCCCTCTTCTCCCTTCCCAGAGGAAACCAGTACCCTGGATGCTGTGACATTATTACTTGTCACATTATTACTTGTCACATTCTTACTCTTTTATGACATATTTACATATCCATTAATAATATTGCTTTCTGAATTGCAAAACTCTGTAGAAATGCATAACATACTTTGGCAACGAGCCTTTTTTACTCAATATTTTTTAGAATTAATAATTTTATAGATATTTATATGTATATATGTCTATAAATCTATAAATATTTATAGATATATATCTCTATATATCTATAAATATTTATAGATATTTATAGATCTAATCCATTCATTTTTACTGCTACATGGCTTCCAGTATATGAATATACCATCATTTATGAAGGAATTCTGTGAAGAGAAGGTTCCATGGGAAAAATTTATATTTCAAACAATAGCTTTTCTGGTAAAAGCTCTCGGGTGCTCTGGAATACTAAAGCAGAGGAGTCCCCTGCAGATTAATCAAAGTGTTCTAGGACACAGGCAACAGTACTTTATTTGCTAAAACCCAAGGAAGCATAATTTGTGCCCACCTTAAAATATAAAATGGTGAAAAAAGGCAAAAGAAGATAAAAAGCACAGAAATGTAAAAAGCTAAAATGCAATTACTCTTTCTTGAAAGCTCACCTCATCTGCTCTTCGAAGAACTCCAGTAATAACCTACAAACATTAAAAAAAAATTATTATAAACAACCTGTATTTCCCCTCTCAAACAAAAATTGGATTCAATTTTCATGGATCACAAACTTGTTCCTGTTTTGTTCCTAGAAATCATGTCAAAAGATGTACTGGCTCTTAAAACATACAGTGTTCTGCAAAGGGATCAGAGTAAAATTAGATTTGATTCTTGACTTAAGATCAATAGTCCAATAAAGGCTAAGATGAAATAATTATGAAACCTCCATATTACATTAGCAATATTGTTCTGAGTTCTATAAAATGGATACAAATGTGAGGCACACATCAATCATACAGAGGAACCTACTTTCCATTACAAGTGCTCACACAGGAACAAAAATAACACTTTGATGCACGCAGAGAAGTCTGTGCTCAATAAAGATTTCTTATCCAGGAATATGAAGGCCAGGGGAACAGCAGCTCCTCTTTTAAAAGATATTTTTAATTTGAATGTGTACATCATTGTTTTTTAATTTTTAAAATGTGATACATGTGCCTTGTAGAAGTGGTAAAAAATACGTGAAGAAGAAACTACTCTCATTATCCCACCATGACATAACCATCATTTGCTTATGTTTTGGCATATTTCCCTCCAATACTTTTTTTATTCACTGCCTATTTTTGGATGACTGAGATTACACCAAATACACGAATGATTTGGTATATTTCTTAAAAACATTTTGTAAAGTAAAGACTGGTCAATCTTCTCCCTTCACCTCCTGCCTCACTGCATTGCAGGATTAAATGGGGCTGTCATGAGGTCTACTTCCTTCTTTGTTGGCATGCTATCAGTATTCTTCACACTTCATTAAAAAGCTATAAAAACAATTACTGGATCATTAGCACAGCCTTTCTAAAAGAAGCTTACTAAGGCTCACATAACTGCTAAGTCAAACGTAGGACACTGTTCTGTCTGCTGTTAGCTCCAGATCCCTTGACACTGATGAAACTACCCAATGGAGGCGAGAGCCCATCAGAAGGGAGGCCCAGATGTGAATTATGGCCCTCAGGATAGAAGCACTGAGCAGTTAGAGGGGCGCCTGCACTGGGCTCTTCAGCGGTTTCCAATATGTAATGAAGGTTCCAGTCTATTGCCCTCAAAAGGAAAAGCACTTCGAGGACAATGTACTTACTGTCCTTATTGGACCAGAGTTAGCATAAGGACATGAGATTTTAAAACAAAAGTAGATCGTATACCTGAACCTGTAGACTGCAGCCTCTAACTATTCTCTTACCAGGTAACATTCCATGCAATAGAAAAAATGTGAGAACACAAACATTTTTTTGGAGGGGATCTAGGTTTATTTTATAAGAACCATCCCTCATAATTAAAACTGATTCCCTAGCTCCCTAACTAACAGGGCTACTCCATTAGTCTCCAAAATATAAAAAGTTATATCATACCCACCACCATTTCTTATTTATGCAATTTTATCCAACTTAAATTTGATAAAACAAAACTAACTCCCCTTATATGCTGGGTATAAAGTTTATACAAAACAATGAAATAAAAGTGCATGACAAAAATGTAATGCTAAGCCTGTTTCAGAGAGTGAGGATTCTAAAAAATACAAAGAAATCATTTCCTTAAATTATAACCACTTATACCATTGCTCTAAGATCTAATTTCCATTGTCCTCACCTTCAAAATGGTTTCAAACAGAAAAACAGCCATACCTCCTGCAATGTCCCATCTCCTCCTGCAACAATGATCACATCTGTGTTTTCCATCAGTTCCAGGAGTTTCTTGGCTTGGCCCTCATAATCAGTCTGAAATACAAAAAGAAGTCTTTGGTAAATCTATCATCCCAGGGGCATAAGATCAAAGATGTAAAAATATGGGACATTTTCTTTAAAGTTTTACACAGAGTCTTTCCTTCAATTCTACATAATTAATAGACATGAAAAACAAGAGTTATCAAAGCAATCATATATACAGTTTTACACTGTTTAGAGCTGAAAGGGAACTCAGAAACCACCTTTAACCTTCCTTTATTTTTTTTTAAAAGATCTTATTTATTTATTTGAGTCAGAGAGCACACATAGGGAGAGTGAGAAGCAGCAGACACCTTGCTGAGCAGGGAGCCCGATGTGGGACTCAATCCCAGGACCCTAAGATCATGACCTGAGCCGACAATTAACCAACTGAGCCACCCATGCGCCCCTAACCTTCCTTTAAAAACAAAACCCAAACCCAATGATTTGTCTCTGGTTATACAGTTATCTATTCAAAGGACTCGTTTCCAGTCCAGTGCAGATTCTATTACACTATTTACCTGACATCTTTCATCTGAAAGCAGGAAGTCAGGTCTATATGCAAATAGAGAGAAGCAGATGTAATGAAAAAAGTACAGATTTGGGAGCCCAAGAGACCCAAATTAAACCCCAACTCTGCTACTTTCTAGCTGAGTGGCCTTAAACTTTCAGGACCTTAATTTCCTTATCAATGAAATTATGTGTATTGGAGTTGCGGTAATAATAGCTTCCCCATAGTACTGTTATAAAGCAGCATATAAAGCAACTAGCAAGGTAACTGCTCATGACTGGTACGCTATCTAAATGAAAGGTTAGGCTTTGTTAGGACTAGACAATAAGGCACAGGTGTGATTCAGAGTAGCAATGAAACAGTACCCAAACCTCACCATTTTTATTGAGATTATTTCCTCTCAGATACATATGCAGACTTCAATGAATCATCTAAGCTGCTGCCTCTAAAAGCAAACATTAAATTTTAAAAGACATAATGCAGCTAATACTAACATAGGAAACATCGCCTCCTATTGATACTGTAGTAGACACACTAACAGGCAAAAATTAAAGATTTGAATCTCAAATAGACTTAAAGCATGTAAGCACAGTTAACACAGAGGAAAAAAGAAGTCCCTAAACTAACACCATGAATTTTATGATGAATTATCCCTTTTATTCTAAAAATGAAATGGCTTGCTTTATAGTTACACATTTGCAAATACTAAATTTTTTTTAAAAGGATAGATGTCAATCCTGATTAAAATGACAGTTTGTGAGTACCCCCAAATAATCCTTGGGAATCAGTATGGGTTTGCTAAGAATGAGGCTTTTCAGACTATTCTCATCTTTTTTGACATTACTAGATCAGCAGATACAGGAAACCAGATGGACGTTGTATCTACTCTTCAGCAGGCACCTGGCAAGCTAAGTGATATATCCTTGGGGACAAGATGGAGAAATGTGGAAACAAGATACTAAAATACAAGTAGGTTAGTTTTTTTTGTTTGTTTTTTTTTTTGTTTGTTTTTGTTTTTTACAAGTAGGTTAGTTACCAACTGAAGGTCTGTACTCCGAGTGAGCAGTTCAGTGGAGTGACATCCAACTGTAGGTAAATTGCTAGTGACATTTCTTTGGGGCTCTCCCTTGAACCTTTTTTCAAGTTGACTCCATAGTGGAACCCAACTCAAGGCTTGAAACCACAACTCTGAAATCAAGACCTATGCTGAAATCAAGTCAGACACTTAACTGACTCAGCCATACAGGCAGCCCAAGTTTATATGATGCTATCAACAATAGAGATGAAAGGCATCTTACTGAATATGTAAATTGCAATCTTTTACAAAACAGACACTGGCCTCCTTACTATTCTTCAAACATGTCAAATACATTCCTGCTTCAGAGTCCTAGAAATGCAATATCCTCAGCCCAGATTCTTTCCCTCCTGCATCTGCAGGCCTCACTCCTTTGCAGCAGGTCTCCAAATGGTCATCTCCTCAAACCAGTCGTCTTTGACCTTCTGAAATAAACTAACACCCCCATTACTCCTAGTCCCCTTACTCTGCTTGACTTTCCTTCTTGGCACTCATCACCATGAGTTGTTGCTGACAAACTTTATGTTTTTGCATCTGTTTCTTATCTGCATCTCTCCCTTTCCCACTTTCAATGGAAGCTCTTTGACAACAGACATGGAAAAGTTTATTTTGTTCAGACTATATCCCCAAAACCTAGAACAGGGCTTAGATCACAGTAGGCAGTCAATACTTGCAAAAAAAGTTAATATAAGTACATGAATGAAAGAACCAAACTTCAAAAGTATTTCAACAGACTTAATAGACTATAATTTAAAAGATCACTTTTGTAGGGCTAACATATTTGAGGCTCTGGTGTTAAGAAGAAAATTCCAAATGCACAAAGGAAGGATAAAAAATATAAAGTGGCCTAGTGATATTAAATAAAGAAAAGTGAATCAAGTCAATAGGTCTTGATTGGAGGACTGCTACTTTTGCTGGGTATGATAATGACCCTGCAGTTATGCAGAAAAGTAGCCTTTTTTTTTTTTTTAATAAAGAGTGCATACTGAAGTATGTAGGGGTAAAAATGACTTGATGTCAATAATTTACTTCAGAGAACCCATCTACCATGTGAAGATGCCTGCTGGGGACCCTCTGAGCCAGAAAAAAGCAGAGCCCACCTACAGATTCATGAGTTAGGCCATCCCTCCTCAGCCTTGCCACAAAGGAGCCCAGCACAAGGTGAGACCACCACGAGGGCAGCTCTGAACAGACCGCTGAGCAACAGAACCTTAAGCAGAGAAGCAGCTGTCAAGGTAGTATGTTATGTAGCAGTACATCACTAGTATAGAAATAAATATAGCAATAATTGCAATAAACATTAATGGGTTCAGTTATCCAGTAAAAAGAGGGAAAAAATGATTGGATCTTTTAAATACCCTGTCATGCCTTACCAATAAAGCATCTAAAATATAAAGACACACAAAGGCTGAGAGTAAAGGAATAAAAATATCACACCAAGCAAAAACTAACCAAAGTAAGTTACTAGAGTCACTAAGAAAACTAAGTAAGATACACAGACCGTGGCCAAGGCAGTGCTGGGGCTGAAGAGAATTGCTCTAGGACAGGGTCAAAATGCCAGAAAAATAAAGTGATTTGAAACTTGTAAGCATCTATTGACATCATCTCAAAATATAAACAGCAAAAATGAACAAAACTACTACATAAATAGAAAATCCCCGATAGCAGTGGAAGAGTTCTAAACTAACCACCCCCCCCACCTTCATAATTTATAGTTAAAGCAGAAGAAAAAAGTCAGTAAGGACGCAGAAGACTAGAACCACACAATGATCAGACTTGATTTACTGGGCATGTGTAGATCATGGTACCTAGTAAGTGGTACATATTCCTTTTAGGCATACGGGGAACATTTATGAAAACAAAACACACAGTAGGCCATAAAACAGAACCCAAACTTTCAAATGCTGGAAGTGTATTGACTATATTTGTTGACCATAATGCAATCAAATAAGAAACCATTAATAAAAAGATAACTAGAAAAACTTTATTTTGGGAAATTTTAAAACATGTCTAAATAACTTATAGGTCAGGCAAAAATCATGACGTTAATTAGAAAATATTTTTAAATGAATGGTAATGAAAATAGTAGACACAAAACTTAGAAGATGCAGTTGAAGCAATAGAGAGAAATTTATAGCTTTCTATAAATTAGAAAAGGGTAAAAAGTAAGTAAGCATCCAAGTTAAAATGTCAGAACAGCAGAAAAAAATCTAAAGGAAGTTGAATGAAGGAAACAGTAAAAAACACTAGAAATTCATGAAAGAAACATAAACAAGAAGATCAATGAGCCAAAAAATGATTCTTGGCAAGGATTCATTGACACAGCTCTCACAAGACTATTGAGAGAAAAAAATGGCACAAATAAATAATATGATTAAAATGAGATATCACAAATGTTTTTGGGTTTTTTTTTTTTAAGATTTTATTCATTTATTCATGAGAGGTACAGAGAGAAAGAGGCAGAGACACAGGCAGGGGGAGAAGCAGGTTCTATGCAGGGAGCCCGACATGGGACTGGATCCTGGGTCTCTGGGATCACACCCCAGGCCGAAGGCAGCGCTAAACCACTGAGCCACCCAGGCTGCCCAAGATATCACAAATGTTACATAAACTTGCAAGAAGAGGAAATTAGGAACTTGATACCAATTAATTTGAAACCTAGATGAAAAGAACAAATTCCCTGAAAATGTTGGATCATCAAAATTCATTCAAGAATAGAACTTGACTACTTCTAGAACCACTAAAGACCTTTAATATATAAAACAGTTTCCCCTAAAAGACAGCTCTAGGTCCAGATCATTTGATTTGAGTTCATGTGAACATTCAAGGGAGCGCTTTCATGTAACCATGCTAGGATCTCTCATACACTGGGTCGAAACATGCATTACAAACACTCACATTGATGTTAGTTCTCTTCCCCTTTCTCTCATCCCTGGAGACAGACAACTGGAAGACCACATCACAGACCACTTGGACATCAACATTTCATGGTAAAGTGGACTAAATTACCTTTTAATCTCTGATTTCATGAAACTGTGTAATATTAAAAATAAACCACAGATTTACAAACATAACAAGAGTGATTTTCACCAAATGCATACACACATATCACTTAAAAGTCAACAGAGTTTTGGGGTGTCTTCTATCTAGCACAGTTCCTGCTAACTTATCTTTGTCCCCTTTTCTTAGCTGAATACTGCAAATTCTAAAGCTTTAACATTTAAAATTCCTCGCCAGAGAGAAAATGTTTACCTGTCTGTGGAACTACCAAGAAATTAAATTAACTACTCAAACTGGAAATTTTTTTATTTTCAGGAAAGAAATTGTTATAGCTAGAACCACTTTCATCTTTCAAGAGACAATAATTCCACATCCTAGCTTTCAGATGAAAGGAATCCAGTTCATGCCTCCATCTAATCTTATTCTGAAAATGAAAAGCTGACAATGCTTTGAAAAAAACAAAACCACTTTTATTAATGATCAAAACAAAGACACAACGTTGATTTCTCTGTTCCCAGCCTCTTACGTGATAAGTGATTTCTGCTACAAAGTCAAGAGAAGAGGATAAGCTGTAAGGAGTGGTAGCTTGGATAAAATCAACACTCTGGAGTGTTCTTACCTTAACAACAGTCACATCCATGCCAGATAAGTGTAAAATCGGGGCAGCATTTTTTTCAAATAGAGTCCTGGCTTTGCTGCAGACAAAGGAAAAAATACAAAAATTTTGACCAAGTTCTCAAGAGGAAGAATAAAAAGCCCAACCACCTTAACTAGAGTAGAACTAGAAACAGCCTAAGAACACAGGTTTCCTTCATTTGTGCAAGTATAGGAAGTCAAACGAGTTATCAGGTTCTACGGGTAGAAATGGAGACGTCACTCACTACTCTGGGGCCTCCAGTTTACCTTTGAATACAAACAGCTCTTACCCTCGTGGGATGCTTGCAGTTCCAATCTAGTTCCTCTAGAAGAATGTACACTACATATGGCCCCACTCAGGACACAATGTTTGATGCATTCAGCAAGCATTTCTTGAGCACCCACTATGTGCTAGCCACAGGTGTAAGAGCTAGGGATACAACATGACAAAGGAGACAAACACTTCCAACTTAAGGGTGATGTTGTCAGTCCTCATAGAACTTATTTATATTCCAGTGGTAGAGGGAAGAGAATATATTTAACATATACATTCCCAAGGGAATAATTTGAACCCCACAGAATATAGATTCTAGCTCAGTGGATACAACTTTTGAAGGAAAAATATATCATTTTGAACAATTTGAAATACTAAGGTATCTCTATTTCTTGAGTTTCAGACCTGTAGTGACATCCCAGAGGAAGGAGCAAAATGCTTTTCCATGAAAATTTTTCCAAGGCAAAATTTCCACTAAGAAAGGAAAAGTCTGAAATTATCTAACGCAACTTTAGGATAATCAGTAGCTTGTCTGAATCACATCCTTCTCTTGGTTGCCCTATCACATTGTACATACCTCTATTAGGAATTTTCATAGGGCACTGACAACCAGTGATTTGCAAGACAGTCTTTCGCAACACTGGAAGCCTTGCGAAAAAGACACCAAATCCTATAATCCTGAGTCCCCCAGCCTCTAGGATTATGTCTGGCACACTTACAAGATACTTAATAAGCATCTGATCAATTAATACACTAAGGTATGAATAAACGAACCTGCCCCCCATGTAGATATGTAAGTTCTGCAGGAAAGGAAACAACACGATTGTGAAGCCTTGTGAGAACAGAAACAGTTAAAGAGCCCCTTGAAGACAGACAGAGAGAGAGAGAAAGAGAGCGTGCCTGCGTGCGTGTGTGTTTTAAAAGCCACATCTTTGACAGTGATTCTTGTCCAATTAAGGTCAGGAGTCAGAAACACAGCCCAGGAATCAAAGAATCCAAAAGTTGCAGAAAGTCCCAATGGCATAGTTTCAAAGTTGAACATACCAATCAGTAAACCTGTTATTCACCTAAGTATTTTCAACTACTGCATCAGAAAAAAACAAAAACTAGAACTTACAAAACAACGAACATGTAACTTCCACATCCACGTTTAGTCATTTTTTTAAAAAAACTTAAAAAAAAAAAAACACATGCTTTGACTTTCTTAAGAGTATTTTATACTAGCAAGAGGTGCCACGGCAACTAATGAGGAGCATGTAGAGTCAAGCACAAACCAAATTCAACATTTTTAAAAAAATAACCACCAAAGGGCAGACAGAAACATGCAATACTTATGAATTAAAATAGAAATAGAAAAATTGGACAAATTTTCACAAGAAACATTTAAAAAAGGTATCTCAAATCAAGGGCCTACTTGAGCATGTTGTAAGCAAATCACACAAATATCCCCTGCCCTTTCTCCTGCTCTGAATGCTTATCAGAATGAACAGGAAAGACTAAATGAAAATTCGCCCTCTCCAGCTCACTACTTCTGGGGCTTAACCCAACAACAAAGGGCTGATACTACGAATGTTTCTACTTCCAGGGCTGTTTTCCTTACTGGGTTGATAAGAAAAGATCAGTTGGAGATAGATGAGCTCTCGCTAAGAAGCAAAACTCTGGACAAGTTTCAATCGGCTATATTAATTATTTACAACAAATCTATAACTTCCTCCAAGTTAAAGAAATAATGATTTGAACATTTAAGGCTTTTATTCACATCTTTGTGTGATGCCACGGCTATGGAAAATGTCTAAAATTCCAATGTTCCATATAAAAGATTGAAAAACAAGTGTTACCAGTAAGAAATGCATTATTTATTATATAATTAATGGTGAGATAGCACTAGGGCTAAATACAAAGTTTATATACCTACTGCAATTTCCAGGTCCACATACACACACAAAAATAATTACTTCTTAATGTATTATTTATTAACACTAAACACACAGTTATCTTATTTCTTAAAGTGCCTATGTAGCTTTAAACCAGTACTACATAATGAAATAGCTACATGATGAATTATATATTATATGTTAGAGTAGAGCCAAGATGACAAAAAGTGCAATTAAATAGTGAAAGCTTTAGGGAAAAAAACATGCTGGAGAGTTTCAGAGTGGCTGATACCTAGAAGCATGCAAGGATTCACCTTGAGAAAGGGGACAATAATTTTAGAAGACTTTCCATAGCCTCACTTTAAAAGATAAAAATGCTATACTTTTAATTAGCAACAATCGCGCCTCGGATAAACCTCATTGGCTACGATACTGCCACTGCACAAAGCTAAAAAAAATGCTATACTTTTAAACAGTAATTCACCTTTAAAAATGCCAACATATTTATATGTAAAAATGTAAACAGAACCTAAAACTGTTCTGAAAAAGTTTATTTTTTAACGTAATTATCCCTTGTAAGTAGGAACTTAAAATGACAGATTATAACTTAAACCAACGGTCATAAATTTTTCTCTATCAGAATTAGCAAGTTCCTAACTAACAGGTCTCTAAAGAAATAGCTAGAACAGTTATATTAAAGTAGCCAGAGGCACAAGCACTTTTGGGAAGAATGGGGGAGGAAAGGAGAGAATGCTTTGAACCTAGCCAACATGTTAATAATAATCACAGTCGCTTATGTTCCTTTCATCCAGTGCTTACCATGAAGTAGAAATGCTGAACATGTCATAGGCATTATCTGCTTAACTACAAAGGCACCTATTCTATATGGCAAATTTATAAGGTATGAACTATTACTTTTCCCACTTTACAGATGAGCATACTGAGGATTTAAGTCCAGTAATTCCCATATCACAAAGAGTATATAAGCCCGATCCCTCAAACGCTGTGCTAGCTCCTGTCACAGAACCCCACTGTTTAATTATCTTAGATACTGTGAGAACCTGTTCACGTGTTGGTTATTAAACAAGAATGATCAATAGGCATTAGGATTGGTGTGTTTATGGGGGAGTGAGGTGGCTCTAACAAAGCCAGTCCAGTAGGATTCGATTAGGCAGTGTCCCAGAACCAGTTTAGACAATCTATAGACAAATACCTTAAACCGCAGAATTTAAAATAAGGCATGCGGCGCCTGGCTGGCTCTCAACTTCAGCTCAGATCATGATCTTGGTGTTAAGCATCTCTCAATTTCAGCTCAGATCATGATCTTGGGGGTTGTGAGACAGCCCTGTATCAGGCCCCATGCTGGGTATGAAGCCTGCTTAGGATTCTCTGTCTCTCCCTCCCTCTCCCCACTCTGCCCCTTCCTTCTCAGGCTCTCACTCAACACCCCCCACCCCCCAAAAAAAGGTATGATTTGTGTTTATATTTGTAAATCCATACTATCTAAAATTACTAGAGAAACTTATTTCAGAAACCCTGCATCTTACATAAGACCAGTTAAAAGCTGGTCCCAACCAATCTTTGTTGTTCTTAATATCTTGACATCATTTGACTTTGATCTCTAGAATCCAACCTAATACATATTTATTAACTTTCCAATCCTCAGCAAAGACAAAAAGAATGGTTCTGGTCACTAGGGATAATAAAAGCTATTACTCACCTCCCCACCTCACATACAAACTTTTCATTCTTACGCTTTTTAGAAAATAATTTTAAGTTTTAAATGATTTCCTCTAAAAGCCTTCAAGGTCTCTTTTATTCACTTCTCCAACTGAATGAGAATAGCAACTAATATTGAAACTTTTTTTTTTTTTTTTTTGCTTATGGTACTTTTTAAAAATTTATAGACTTTATTTTTTAGAGCAGTTTTTAAGTTCAGAGTAAAAATGAGCAGAAATTACAGAGAATTTCCACGGACCCTCTGCCCTGCTACACACACATACGGCCTCACCCACTTTCAACATTCTGCACCAGGGTGGGACCTTGATACAATGAACATAAACACATGATTATCCACCGAAGTCCCAACTCTTCTTTACACCTAAATTCCCACAATTCCTTCACACAACTCTTCCAGGCCAGCTAGAGCAGGTCACAGACTGGCCAGTGACACAGCAAGGGACATACCTAGTTACTCCTAAGGCTAGGCCCCCGACCCCCTGGGCCATTTCCTCAGTCAGGAAGACTAAGTGTTGTCCCTCTGCTGACCTCTAAGATCTAGCTCAAGGCTCATTCCTTTTGGAAAGAATGTTTCTGACTTCACAAGCCTATCAATGCTCTGGGTTACCATGGAACATCCTGGACAGAGAAGGCCCAATTTTTTTTTTAATATATTTTGTTTGTTTATTCATGAAAGACACAGAAAGAGGCAGAGACCTAGGCAGAAGGAGAAGCAGGTTCCCTGCAGGGAGCCCGATACAGGGACTCCATCTCACTACCTGGGGATCACGACCTGAGCCAAAGACAGATGCTCAACCACAGAGCCACCCAGGCACCCCTAAGGCCCAATTACGTAGATCACAACAGCAGGAGCTGTCACAAGCAGGTAAGATTCACTTGAGAGTATTAATTCTGGGAATTTTTTTAAGATTTATTTATTTACTTATTTGGGGGGTGGGGCAGAGGAAATGAGTGAAAGAATCCTAAAGCAAACCACCCCCCAGCACCCCACCCCATGCAGCCCAACACTAGGGCTCCAACCCAGGACCCTGAGATCATGACCTGAGCCGAAACCAAGAGCTGGCCACCCAACCAAATGAGCCATCCAAGCGCCCCTAATTCTGGAATTTTTATTAAACTTCAATTAGACAAGTTTGCTAAGCATCAGTTAACTTTACAGTTATAGCTCATTAACCGTTCTTTCTCCATTACAAATTAATCTCATTGCTAAACGAGTACTGAACCTACTTTTTCCAATTCCATGCAATCCAACTAGCCGCCTGATATTCTGTGACTTTCTCCCCCCTCAGGAAAACTTTATGTGACAAACCACAAACTGAACTACCCTCTGCAAGCTGCAGGATTGAGAAACACCGTTGCCTTCTTCACTTGTGCATTGGGAGGAATGAGTTGATTGCCAAACACCTAGGAAGGAAGAAAGGAAAGTTTTCAGCAAATGTCCTTTATATTCAGTTAGTGATTACATATATTCTTTCATTACAAAGAAATCTACTTCCAGAAGACATGGTATGGACCCTGGGGGTTAAAATATCCTTTCATGATTTCATATTGACAAAAATACCATGAACCATCACCAAGTCTACCATTATTTAATGATAATCAGGTAAAATTTTTATAATAATAATAATTTTTTAAAAACCTACTTCATCTACTAGAGATAGGTAGCTTTTCTTTTCTCTACAAGACACGGCTAGGCCTATTATAAACACATAACCAGCAAGGCCACAGTCTATCAAAAGGGAAGTTTAATCCAACTGTCCTTAGTCTTCAGAATATAACCTTTTTCTCCTTCAATTTATTACTAAAGCTTATTCATAAAGAACCTTTGTGTTAGGGATCCCTGGGTGGCGCAGCGGTTTGGCGCCTGCCTTTGGCCCAGGGCGCGATCCTGGAGACCCGGGATCGAGTCCCACGTCGGGCTCCCGGTGCATGGAACCTGCTTCTCCCTCTGCCTATGTCTCTGTCTCTGTCTCTCTCTGTGTGTGTGTGTGTGACTATCATAAAAAAAAAAAAAAAAAACCTTTGTGTTACTAATTAATCTTCATACATATAATAAATAAACCTAATAATCTATTTGCCTCCTCCTCTTTACAGCCTTATATAACTTGATAACTAAATAGCATCAAATAGGGGATTAAGGAGGGCACTTGTGATGAGCACTGGGTATTGTACGGAAGTGATGAATCACTACATTCTACTCTTGAAACCAATTTTACCATATATGTTAACTAACTAGACTTTAAAGACTTGAAATAAATAAATAATAATAATAAACAACATCAACTGGCAAGGGAAGGAAATATAATTAATATTTACTAAGCACCTAGTATTTGCCGCTCTCCTGCACATTATTCTTAGCTCTCAGAAACTTAGGAGGTAATTAAATGTCCTCATTTCAAAAGTTTAGAAAACCAAGATTCAGAAAGATTAAGTCCCTCAAAGTCACATAGTTAATAAATTATCAGCCTAGTATTTATATCTAATTCCAAAACCCCAACTTCTACTTTGTCAGCTCTGAGAATCAGTTAAAGGAGGTGCACAGAAACAGAGGTGCAGAGTCAAAATAGGAACGAACGTGAGCACTGCTAATCCACCCGGACTGGGGAAGGCCACCAAACAGAAAGAAGTAGGAAAGCACCAGAGTCAAAATGTGGAGTCTTTGATGGTGGGGAGCAGGTCACAGCCAAGGAGGCAGAACTCCGGTATGGAAGCACAAAGTAAAGACAGGAGAAAAAAATGAGCTCTACCATGATTTTTATGAAGTGGCCCTTTTATTAAGTGACCACCACCTCCCTGACAGTCCCACCAGACAGCCGTTCTCACCATGGTCTATTTCTTGCTTTAAAAATATACACTTTTTCTGAATGTTTCAGGAAGATATCCTGTTTCTTTGTGAAGATTTCTGGTACATTATAATTTCTACTCTGTCGTCACTTTTACTGAATTCAACCTTAATATTTTGCTGCCAAATCTCCAAACACTGTAATGTGTTCTTTTGTTATCCATACTTCTGGAATGTAGCCAGAAATTATTCAGTTAGCCAGTTTCTCTGACCTACCAGAGTCCAGATCTACAGTTCCAGATTATTCTCCTTTGTCCTGGTTTCCTAGTCTCTACAGTTCTTATTTACCCACAACTCTCAGCTCAGGTTTATGGTGCGTTAAGGAGCTTACGTAAGACTACAATGAGTTGAGTTTATGTGAGATTAAAAAAAATCAATCTTTTAAGAATTTAGACTGTAAAGGGAAGCCATAAACAGGAAAAGTAAGTAGAGTAGGCTCCAAGGATAAATTTACTTCCATTTGCCAGATGGAAGGAGCTCCATGGGTGCTGAGAAGGAAAGAACTAGAGGCAGGGGAAGAGGTAAATATACAAGAGCGAGCAGCAAGAAGAGGAAGAGTCTCTGAGGAAGGACGAGATGGCACTCAGAGCAGAGGGAGGAGGCATTTCCCTCACAAGGAGAGGACCCTGTGACACTCTTCCTTAGGGAGACCAAGAAAAGGTTCCCCTCCCAAGCTTTTCCAGTGGGGATCACTGCTCCTTGGGGTGGGGATCATTCATTTTCTTTTTTAAAAATAAGGATTTTATTTATTTATTCATGAGAGACAGAGAGAGAGAGAGGCAGAGACACAGGCAGAGGGAGAAGCAGGCTCCATGCAGGGAGCCCGATGTGGGACTCGATCCCGGGTCTCCAGGATCACACCCTGAGCCAAAGGCAGATGCTCAACCACTGAGCCACCCAGGCATCCCAGGATCATTCATTTTCACAACAGCAGAGACATAGGAGATAAACAAATGGAAAAGTAATTGAATTCTTAAAACACAGATTTAGAACAGTCAAGATTGCCACCAAAGTGAAGAATGTATTAATAGCATCTACTGTCATCATCATCATCCATGGAAGCATTTTGGTAACAAACCTGAGGTCTGTCACCCACCTCCTTTCACTAAATACATCAGACCTTTGTCGTTTTTTACTTCAGGTTTCTTTTTTTGGTAGTTCTGATATTATAAGCTTAAATGACATACAACAAAAAAGCAACTCGGTTGTGGAAATTCACCTGCAAGGCATAACATATAAACTTGGAGAGAAAGAACAAAAATGTGGTCTTAAACTCAGAAGGATTTATAATTCAGCTATAATTAATACATGAATATTTAAGCACAGTATCATGGGCCTGGGAGAACAATGCACACGTGGTATGAATCGACTGTGCTGAACAGACAGGCTTTAAAAATATGAATCAACAGCTTTAAGAAGATTTGACTTTAAGAGGTAACACCTGTTCCGAACGGAAATCCTTGGGGGTTATCGGGATCAGGGAAGACTCGAGGCTCGGCCCGATCTTTAAGGACAACCACCGACATGAACAAATTCCCAGAGCTCCAACCAGCCCATGTATGTGTTCTTAGGACTAATCCAGAAGTAAACAAGTCTAAAGGGGTGGGCGTTAGAACTGCTCTTCACCAGATGGTTAACTTCCTCACGCTCTGTTCAGAGCTGGCTCTCCGCCTGACTCATCCCCTGATAGTAGGGAAAAAAAAAAAAAATCCGAAACTGCACTGATGCAAGGCACCACGCAGGTCCCCCAGAATAGCTGGAGTTTTCTGCACAATGGAGATAAAGCGGGTTTTAATTTTAGCATGCTAAATGACATTACCTGAGCTTCTTGACAGGCCGCTCTCCTTAGCAGGTTGTCACTATCAAAGTAAACAAAGAGAATGAATATTAGCTTTAATAAGCAGGTTAAGATCCAAACAAATAAAACTTTTCTTTTTCTTTTTTAAATAGGCACAACTCTTCTCTATGAAATATCCAAATGAAAATTAAATTTGTTAAAGACCTGTGACAAATCACGGATACACGTGAAAAGTACTGAGTGATATCCATGTTAGGTATCCCTATAGAATGGTAGGCAAAATACCCTCCCCTCCAAGATGTCGACATCCCCATCCCCAGAACCTGAAAATGTTACCTCACATGCAAAGGGGGTTTACAGACGTGATTAACTTTAGGATCTGGAGATAGGAAGATAATCTTGGATTATGTAGGGGAGCCTAACCTCATCACAAGGGTCCTTAAAAGCACAGAAACTTTCCTGGCTGAGATCAGCAGCAAATGTGACCGTGGAAAAAGTGCCAGAAAGGTGCAAGCCTGCTGGTGCTAAGGACGGAAGGAGGCCTCAAGTCATGGAATGGAAAAGAAGGAAATGTTTCTCCTCTAGAGCCTCCAGAAGGAATGCAGTCCTTGTCAACACCTTGACTTTAGCCCAGTAAGACCTGTGTTGGACTTGAAACCCACAGAACCGTAAGTTAATAGATGCATGTCGTGTGAAATCACGAGGCTTGAGGGAATTTGTTAGTGAAGCGACAGAAGACTGATGCACATATACTGCATTTTTCTTATCCAGTGGAAATTTTTCAGGTCATTTGCCAGAAATAAATTTGATGTTTAGTTGCTTCTGCTACTGTGTTATCTAAATCTCTTATTTTTTTATATCACTGATAGACACTCAATTATAGCACAAGTGAGAAATTTTGCTTGCAAAATGAAAACATTTGATCAGAAAAATGTTCGTCTATGTAACAGAAAGGTTCCTAAAGTGTGTTTATGCCATTTATACTGTAAGAACACCTTAAATGACTGATTGCCCACCAGGTGCCAGAATCTTCTCCTCGAAAGAGTCAACTCTAAGGCGTGTTGCTGGCATTGCTAAGATAGTAACTTCGACCTGGTTAATGATGGTTAAAACAATAAGCCAATAAACAATTTATAGGAAAGAATTAAAAGGAGAAAAGGATTCTTTTTTTAAATGATGGTACAGAGCAGTCAGTTTTAACAAGAAAGCATCAAGTGTGGGGAAGGATCACTGCTGCCCATCTGTGGGTATTTACTCAAAGAATAGGAAAACAGGGATTCCTGGGTGGCGCAGCGGTTTGGTGCCTGCCTTTGGCCCAGGGCGCGATCCTGGAGACCCGGGATCGAATCCCACGTCGGGCTCCCGGTGCATGGAGCCTGCTTCTCCCTCTGCCTGTGTCTCTGCCTCTCTCTCTCTCTGTATGACTATCGTAAATAAATTAAAAAAAAAAAAAAGAATAGGAAAACGCTTAATTTAAAGGGGATACATAGACCCCCTAGGTTTATATAGCAGCATTATCAACAATAGCCGAATTATGGAAACAGCCTAAGTGTCCATCAATTGATGAACAAAGAAGATGCTGTATATATATATTATATATATATACACACACACAATGGAAATATTATTCAGCCATTAAAAAGGGTGAAATCTTGCCATTTGCAAGGACATGGATAGAGCTAGAGAGTATAATGCTGAGATAAGCCAGTCAGAGCAAGACAGATACCATAGGATTTCACTCATCTGTGGGATTTAAGAATCAAAACTAGCAAAGGGAAAGAAAAGAGAGAGAAGTCAAGAAACAGACTCTTAACTACAGAGAACAAATTGATGGTTACCAGAAGGGAGGTGGGTTGGGGGATGGGGTAATAGGTGTTGGGGATGAAGGAGGGCACTTGTGAGGAGCCACTGGGTGATGCATGGAACTATTGAATCACTCTACTGTACACCTGAAACTAATAGAACACTACGTTAACTATACTGGAATTAAAATTTAATTTAAAAAATACTGCCCATCTGAAACCTAAGAACAACGTTCTATTAAAATTATAATGACACCATACCTCAAAAGTGCATGCTGTTCTATAACAGACATTTTAGGGAGACTAATCCCTTGTGAAGACAAGTCCACAAGCCACTTTAACTGCCAGGCTCCCCACCTGACTGAGTGATGTTGCCCCACTACTACCCTGGAGGCAAAGGAGAGGTACATAAGCTTTTCTCTCTTCCGCCACCTGAGATTCACATATATGCATGTTTTGCATTTCTATCCAAATGCTGTCAACTGCTCTCAGGGAATCATCAACAATTACATAGATTTTACACTCGCAGACAAGATGAGGCTAATTAATTCAAAGTACAGAGCAATAAAATATTTAAAGATAATTAACATGTCAACAACCCTTTATAGGTGACTTTGACCCCTCACATTCATGACCTCTATACAATAAGGTAAAATACTAAATTCTTAGTAACCACTAGATCACCAAATAAAACTAGTCTCCTAGTAGTAACCTGAGCATTGTCACCAGATCCTCTTGTACTAAGCTAATCCCCAATCCAGCTTCCACACTGGCCCTGGAGGTACCACTACCACCACACGGAACCACACAGAACTGTGCTCCTCCAAACAATGCCTGTATTTTTCCTATAGATAAACAACCTGTGCCTCCAGTTCTCTTCTACGATGAACATATCCTAAAGATTATTCCATACAAGCCCTCCATACTGCTACGAAAGCTACATACCTGCCTGTTCATTCCTGTCCATTTCCCCCAGCTGGCTCCTCCCCTCCAACTGGGGGCAGGCCTCTGAAAGTGCCAGCCTCCTCTGGGTCATTAGTAACACACCACCTTCCTTACTGCATTTCAGCCACATGGATTCCTGTGGGCCTAGATGAAAAGAGAATGGCCCCAAATACACACAATAGAGCACCTTGGATCACTTTTTCCTAAATTCTTTCCGGATAGAAGTAAAATTTTGAATGTTAACTTGTGATTAAGTATATAATTAAAGACTTCGGTTCTCTTGAGCTTGCTAATACTCCTTGATTTATCAGAGTGCTATTCAAAAATCAAAAGATTCCTTTAAAATTAATTCCCTGGATTTTAATGTGCCAGATGGAATAGGCTGTCAGTGCCACCTGTGAGAAAGCTAGACTATGTACCAATTTAAATTCTACAAAAGAAAATCTCATTATAATCACACTTAATTTTTTTAAATATCAAAAATGGTATTAGCCATCTTGATCTTGCTCTCTGAACCAAGGTGTTTCTAAAAATCAAACATATCCTTAAAGAAAAAAAGATCTCTCCTATTGATATATTCTGATGGTCTATGGCCAGTTCTGAAAACTATTTCAAAAAAGAAATTCCAAAAATGTTTCAAGAAAGGCAGCTTTCTTTTGGAATAAAAGAGAAAATAAGTTGAAATTCAAAGAGCAACTCCTATGTGTCAGATACTATGACAGTTTTTCTCAAATACCTTTAACCTTTGTAACAGCCTTGCAAGACAGGCATTCTCATTTTATGTATGAAGAAGTTAAGGCTCAGAGAAGGAAAAGACTTGTCCAAATTCACCATGTTACTCAATAGTAGACTAGAATTCAAACTCATGCTGACTTGACCCTGAAATACATGCTCTAATGCTATTTCTTAACTTCAGACAATACTGATTGTACAATGCTCATTAGCATATACACTTTATA
This sequence comes from Nyctereutes procyonoides, assembly GCF_905146905.1. Classification (NCBI taxonomy): domain Eukaryota; kingdom Metazoa; phylum Chordata; class Mammalia; order Carnivora; family Canidae; genus Nyctereutes; species Nyctereutes procyonoides. The sequence continues at coordinate 34,499,298 of NW_026575120.1, read as the reverse complement.
GCACATTCATTAATCACATTATTTCTTAATCTCATCTAATTTTTAAAATTTACATTCATACAATTTTTTTTAATAAGTTCAAGTGCAACAAAGCTCCCAAAAGTAGCAGGCGAAATAAACTCACTTAACACAAAGTGCTGGGTATGGTACAATGACCCAGATTTGGTCCTGACCCAAAGCAGCTTAGGATCTAGTGGCAAGAACAGCAAGTATCAGTGATAAAATAAAAGATGTGTTTCTTGACAAATGAAGTGCCAGGCACTCTGCTGGGCATCGAGGATATACTGATGAATAAACCCAAGATTCCCCATCCTCATGAAGTTTACAGTTTAGAAAGGAAAAAAGACAATCCAACAGGCAGTCATAATGTGATGTGACTTTTATGTGTTCCATAATGGGGGCCCACTTAGGAATAGCTAACCTAGTCTTGGGGAATTAGAGAAGGCATTTTATAGGAAAGGACAGTGAAATGTAAATCCAGGGGAGAAATTAGAAGTGGCAGGGCAAAAACAGGGAGGAGAACATGGGCAAAGGAAGAGACTGTAGGAAGCTGAGAGGACAGGCCCATACAGGAAATGGAAAGTAGCTCAAGACAGCCAGAGGCAGTCTGCCACGGAAGAAACCATACAAGAGGAGGGCAGGGACCCAGCCAGGCCATCAGTGGCCTTTTAAGCTATTTAAGGAATTGGGACTTTACCCCAGGGGCCGTAAGAAACCACGAGAGGGTTTTAGAAAGATCTGTTATGTTAGAAGGACTACTCTGGTTGCAGTGTGAGGGTTGGCCATGGTCAAGGCAAGACGATCTAGGGAGACCAGGGTGGGTTCTTCGAGAACGCAGGTGGGGGATGCTGACATAATGACCCCTGGAACCAGGATCGAGGAGAGGACAGAGGCAACTGGTATTTAGGAGGCAAACTTAAGGGCTGACCTGTGGGGACTGAAAGGAAGGGAGGGGTCAAAGGCAGTGTCCACATTTTTCTACTGAGCCCTTGGCAGAAGGTGGTAACACTCAGAGACAGAAGACAGTACGAGGTACAGGTCCAGGAGGGAGGAAGCCAGGGTTTGTTCTGGATCTGTAGATCTGAGACAACGGTGAGTCCAGGTGGAGGTGTCCAGGGGACAACTGGAAAGACATGTCTGGAATTCCAGACAGTGATCCTGACTAAAGATACATGTGGTAATAGTGGGCTGAGAGCAGAGCGATTATCTACATGAAGAGACAGGAAGCAGCAGGAAGAGATGCCCTGAGTCCTGGGACAGACGACAGAACACCAGATGAATCTTAAGTACAGATACTGCACCTCACCTGAAAACCAAAGAAAAATGTGCTGAGGGGCTCCTGGCTGGCTCAGTCAGTGGAGCGTGTGACACTTGATCTTGGGGTCATGAATTTGAGCCTCGTGTTGGGTGCAAAAAAAAAAAAGAAAAGAAAAGAAAAAAGGAAAAGGAAAGAAAAAGAAAAATGTGGTAGATAACTGAAGAAAGAGATTAAAAATCACTTCCTTATCCCCCACCATGCCCTCGATGCTGCCTCCCTCCCTCCCTCTCGGCAGGATGCACGTTTTGCTCTTCCTAGAAAACACAATGAGTTTCACCCCTGCAGGGATCTGATTGTTCTAACCTCTCTCCCTTTTAAAAACTAGAAGGCCAAACACAATACCACCCACCCCCTTACCTACCCCCCACACAGAACTGCTTGTCTTCTCTTTTTTCCTTCATTATAACTGCCTGGAATTCATGGATAATTCACCATTTTCTCTTCCACAGTACACAGCAGAGTCTTGTAGATAAAAGGTTCTCAATAAATAACTATTTAATAAGTAAGTGGCAAATGTTTGAACAGGAGAGACTGACTCACGGTGCTCATGGGCAGACTTTGTCCTGCAGGAAAAAATTGAAGGTGATTCTTTGTAGGAGTATCTGGCATTCTCAAACCAACGGATCACCTGGGATAGTTTTTTTTTTTGTTTTTTTTTTTTTAATTTTTATTTATTTATGATAGTCACAGAGAAAGAGAGAGGCAGAGACACAGGCAGAGGGAGAAGCAGGCTCCATGCACCGGAAGCCCGATGTGGGAATCGATCCCGGGTCTCCAGGATCGCGCCCTGGGCCAAAGGCAGGCGCCAAACCGCTGCGCCACCCAGGGATCCCCCTGGGATAGTTTTTAATTGTGACTGCCACCAAAGGGCAAGAGAAGAATTGGCTGTGGTGCAGCAGAGGATGAAGGAAGACCTAGAGCAGTCATGAAAACCTGACCGGATTAAGACCCACGGGTATGTATGTGTGTTTTGGGAACAGGGTAATAGAATTAGTACCATGTAAAAAGCTCAGTGAGGAACCCCTTTTGGTATACCAGGGAGCACCACAAGCACTGCCCCAGTGGCTGAGTCTGGTATCACAGAAATTCTAGACTGTTAATCAGTCAAGAATGTGAAGGTAAACCCAAGACCCTGTTACCAAAAAAAAAAAGAAGTACTGTATATAAATTCTGAGCCCGTGCTCTTTCTACTACATCATGCTGCCTCCCAAGAGAATTGAAGTTTAACACAATTTAAAAGGTAGTTGCACTGGGGTACCTGCATGGCTCAGTAGTTGAGCATCTGCCTTTGGCTCAGGTTGTGATCCTGGGGTCCTGGGATTGAGTCCCACACTGGGCTCCCTGCATGGAGCCTGCTTCTCCCTCTGCCTGTGTCTCTGCCTCTGTGTGTCTCTCATGAATAAATAAAATCTTTAAAAAGTAATAAAATAAAAATAAAACATAGTCACATCAAAAAGGGTCCCTGAAGATCTATCTGCTCAGTACTAAAATGCAAGTTCTTTGACAGAAACCAGAAGCTTCTGGATTAGAAAAAGAAAAAAATCTGCTGATGTCACTCTGCCTGAGGCTTTAAAAGAATACGAACATGCCTGCTACCACAGGAAATGGGATGCTCACAATTTATTCAGAGCCATATGGGTTTTATTTATTACTTTGGGACTGCAAAATAAGATAAGTTGTTATTTCAATAACAACTTTACATGGAAAGAAAAAAATCATATTGATCCATCTTATTTCCCAAAAAAGATATTTCCCACTACAGTCTAGAGGCAAATTGTACAGCAATTTCTACCACCGGCTTTTCCCTTGGTGCACGCAAACCCAGTTTCTGCTTCGCGCAAAATGGATTTCAAGTTTAGATGGTTATAACAACTACTTCAACTTATCTGAGCTTCCCAGAATAATTAATCATGATATCGCCAGTGGCAGGGCCCATGGGTTGTCCACCTAACAGCCCAGATGAAGTGGAAATGAAAGCACAGGCAGAAAAGAACCTTAGAGAAGAGATTCTCTTGTGTGCAGAGCAGGGGAGCTTTGTCAAGTATGCATCACCCACACCCCAACTCCCGATCCAAACACATAAAGACTGTCGCAGTGAGGAACGTCACACATGGGGAAATAACTGCTCATCTCTGCCCAAGAGAAAGCCTTGTCACCAAGCAGGAAGACATGCAGCCTACTGCAGAAGCGTGCTGGATCTCCTGGGCCTGAAGAATGCTCAGCCAAGAGAAGTAAATGGATAGTGTGATAGGTTACACACTCTAGGAGAACAATAAAGACGTTAATGACTTTTGGAAAGGATTTTAGGGCCTTCTGGTCTGGTCCTTCCACTGAACCAGAGGATGATGTGCCTTCTTGTTCGCCAGGCCTCTCCATGATGTGCTATCTGCTACTTTAGAAATTTGTATCTTCTCACCTCTCCCAACTACAATGCAATAAAGAAGTTCCTTAATGTCAGGAAAGTATCAAGGGTCAAGAAGAAGTCTTATAACCATACATTAAGTGCTGACTGTCTTCATTTCAGTGCCCCTTAGAGTGCATAAAAGGAGAATAAGAAGTCAGGCAAGCAATCGCAGACATCAAAATTCTGTCATCCCTGTTGCTGATGGTGAAGTTTAGCAAAGGAAAAACAAAGCTAAGTCTACCACCAAATGTAAAGGACAAGTGCAGGGCGTCACTTCCATCCAGGCTAGTGAAAAGTACACCACACTTGCATTCAGGAATTTTGAGGTCTAACGGTACCTCTGGATGGACTGCTTTACTTGGTGGTATATTTAACAATATACAAGGATCAACATTTTTTCTTCCTTTTTTTTCTTTTAACAATATAAAGCAAGCCAAGGGCATGATCCCCAGACTGTATTTACTAATACAGGAAAAGGAAGAGGTGTCCATCACTCAAGTCCACAGGGAACAACAATGGGTAACTCAGCGCTGAAATTAAAAATCTAGTGAAAATAGCTACTCCTGTAAGTTACACACAAGGTGGGGATCCCTGGTGGCTCAGCAGTTGAGCATCTGCCTTTGACTCAGGTCATGATCCCAGTGTCCCGGAATCGAGTCCCACATCAGGCTCCCTGCATGGAGCCTACTTCTCTCTCTGCCTTTGTCTGTCTCTCTCTCTGTCTCTCATGAATAAATAAAATCTTTAAAAATTTTTTTAAATGAAAATGAAAAGTTACAAGGTACTTTCATCTACTTACGTAGGAAAAGGAAATGCAGAAAACATTGCATGGAGGTTAGGTCAGCTGTTCGATAGGAAAAGCATAGGCAGAGCTGTTACAAGCTGTTCTCTATAAACCACATGCATAAGGAGGCATTTGCTCTGGGCTCGAGGATACAGGCCAAACCTTCTGACTTAGCGACGCATAAACTAGTCAACCTCTATGGTCAGCGTCTCTGCTGCTCCATGACACGCACTGATGGAGCTATCAGTGACTACCTAGAGAGGGGTTAGTGTCAGCAGCAGCTACGACTGTTGTCTCGGCAGTCTTGGAGCAGCTAATACCACTGACAGAAACAGCCCTAAAAATTATGTGAAATCAACAAAACTTAAATACACCTCCTGCCCTTCCATCTCAGTCCCCCCTACCGCACCCCAACCACCACCAAGAAACGTATGGGAAAGAAGCAGTGCAGCTCTTTTTAAAAAGAAGAAATCTGTTTTCTAAATAAAATGACAAAAGAGCTAAAAGGAAACGGAGTTTAATTAAACTTCATCGTGCTTACAAAAAAGTTCCCTATTCCCTATCAAATCTGAGCTGACAGGCGTGTTATTTAATTGCCCATAAATGAGCTTCTTTAAATAGCACCTATTAATACCCCCAAACTTTAGCATCAGCTTGTGCAGAGAGAGAGAGAGAACCTTGAAATGGCTGAAAAGCAATACGAACTGCTTTCTTAAAACTGCAACAGAATGTGAAATGAGGAGAAGCCGTGAAGAGAAAAGCCCTGCTACCTTCTTCCCATGCTGAACCACCCAGGCCCTGGACCACCACTGCAAAGTCAGAGGCTAATCTGAACTGATGTCAAGGTAAAACATCTGCTTTGTCAGAACCCCCGCGAGAGCGAAAGATGAAGCCCAAGACATTACTGAAACCATAATCTGTACCAAAAGAAATAATACGGATCTAGTCAAGTGTGGCTCATGCATAATTTACCCCTGGAATCTAACACATTTCCCCCTAGATATGCTGTCAGGGTCTCAAACCCAACATAGCTAAAAGGCACTAGAAATATACCTCCTCCGTAAACCAATTCTCCCTGGTGGCTTGCCTCTTTCTGTATCACCAATTATCCTAGTCTTGAAACCAAAAAATGACTTCTCCTCCCCTCCTTCAACCAAACAGCCAGCCCATCATCTAATGATAATAACGGCTAGCATTTATCAAGGGGAAGCCATGAGCCGGGCACAGTACCAGGTACTGCTAGGACACTCACCAGCTCACTTAATCCTTACACCTAACCTCTAGGCAGATCCCATTATCCCATTACCCCAGAAGGAGACTGAGGTGCAGAGGTTAAGTGCATTAAGTAGCTTGATAAAGGTCACAGAACGAGTAAGGAGCAAAATGCAAACCAAACAGAAGTCTCTCTGCCCGGGTATTACACTGTCAAGCCTCATTCTGCCCATTTAGTTTTCCACTCCCAATGCCCCCACTCTGGTTTGGCTCTCTTAGCTTCTATGTACACTACTGAAATGCACCCCCACCCCCAGCCTTCACACACCCTCCACTCCAGTGTCTCTTGCCCAGGGGTGCCAGACTAAGCTTCCTGAGCGCCACTTTGTTCATGGCACGCTCCTCGCCCTTAAACATCTTCACTGAGTCTCCACTGCTCACCAAATACTACAAACTGCCTACAAAGACCTCCATAATTGGGCTTTCTCCCCCATCCTACTGAAAAAAATCTAACTGTAATCTATAGCAAAGTGAAACTCTTTGCCAATCTCCAAAAATACACTGTGAGTTTCCATTTTCTGACTATGCTCCAGTCATTAATCTCACCTAGTACACTGTCCCACTCACTTCAAGGCCCAACTCAAAACACATCTTTGTTGTTATGCTTTCTCCCATAAGGATGGAAAAACCAGAAGAAGAAAAGAAGTGCTATTTCTGATGGAGAGCTTTGTCTCCATCCGTGCCTGGCCCATCCTAAGAGAAATCGGCATGACAACCTGAGTTCTACTACCATCTCCAAATTATAGGGAATTCAAGCATAGCGATGTCGCATAGCTGGTAGGTGTGAAGTCGACATTCTAACTTATATGGTCACTCCTTCTGTTAACCATGTGGCTCTGGTAACTCTCAGAAGCGAATGTTTTCCCTTCCTAATGGGTGGACTAAACCGATTGCCTCTGAATCCAATATCCCCCAAAACAGGACAACCCAACACCATGTACCTTCTGACGTGATACAGTAAGAAGTCCACAACCCAGGGGGTGCCTGGGTGGAGCAGTTGGTTAAGTGTCCATTGCTTTCGGCTCAGCTTATGGTTTCAGGGTCATGGGATCAAGCCCCGAATTGGGCTCTGCGCACATTATGGAGTCTAGTCTGTTTGAGATTCTCTCTCTCCCTCTGCCTTTCCCCTCCCCCAGCTTGCTAGCACACTCTGTCTCCATCTCTCCCTCTAAAATAAATAATGTTTAAAAATTAAAACTGCGGGATCCCTGGGTGGCACAGCGGTTTGGTGCCAGCCTTTGGCCCAGGGCGCGATCCTGGAGACCCGGGATCGAATCCCACGTCAGGCTCCCAGTGCATGGAGCCTGCTTCTCCCTCTGCCTGTGTCTCTGCCTCTCTCTCTCTCTCTGTGACTATCATAAATAAATAAATAAAAAATAAATAAATAAATAAATAAAGATTAAAACTGCAACATATGTATGAAGCATTCTTGCACCAAAAAATTAAACCTGAATCTAACCTTCAGTAGACACACAAATCCCCTGGGGACACAGTTAAATGAACATTTGGACACAGTAGGTCGGCGGGGGGGGGGGGGGGGGGGGCTGGGATCTGTGTTTCTAATCTGTTCCCAGGAGTAACTGCTTTGGATAACGAAAATCTAACAAGCATCTGGGTCTAATCACCATTTTACAAGACACAGGAACAGATTAAACAACTCAGGGCTGAGGCTACAATGAGAAAAGTGAGGTACTTGCCTGAGGGGTAAAATTTAGGCCAAAAAACACAAAGGAGACAAATATTTTAATACAATAATTTTTAAAATCAAAATGAACCCGAAAGACCCATGATGAACACAGTATCCCATTCTAAACTGAAGAGAGAACCAGGACACCGATGTTTCTCCTTGCCTCAGGCTCCCACAGGGCTCCAGAGGCATGGAATGAACAGCATAAGTTATCCCCCAACCTCGAGTATGAAAAATTCTCCAGGGCAAATGCAGACCTGTCTGGTTTTGAAAATAAATATACACTACGAAACGAGGAGGGGGTTGGAATTTTTGAGGCTTCAGAAAGAGGCACTAAATGCAATGTGTGAAAACTTGTTTTGATATTCAATAAATCATAAAACAAAATTTGAAGATAGGTAAAATATAAACAGACTGTATATCAGGGGACATAAAATAATTTTATAATTTTGTTAGGTTCATCATAACAGCATGGTGATTTTCAAGCTCTTACTTATCAAAGTATTAAAGTATAAATGATAGAAGCTAGAATTTCTGGAATCTGCCTTAAAATATTCCAGAAAAAAAAAAAGGTAGAGAAATAAGATTACTAAAATGTTGATATTTAATGAGGATGGGTGATGAAACCTGGGGATTAATTATCCTATTCTAATTTTTATATGATTAAGATTTCCATCATAAAAAAAAACTTTAAAGTAATACTTTTTTTTCTTAGGCATCCCTAACATTTACTTTATACCCTCCAATAGGACATAGCACAGAGTGCTTCAGACGTCTCTAATAAAAGTAACTGCTTTTTAAAATCTGTGCCAGGAGCTGTAATTATAAGTCCTAAGTGTGGCAATAATGTTGTCAGATACTATATGGATGAATAAAATGGAGTTTCACAACCTGGTATAATCTGCCCAAAGTCACATATCCAGCAAGTGACAAACAGAAAGCTTGGACCCAGACCCACTCGGCCTAGATTTGAAGCACCACGTTGTAATTTCTGTCTATGCCTCATGGGGCTATTGGCAGAAGACAACCTGGGCTCACAGTTATCCACCGTTCTCATGCTCCCTTAGACACAGAAGCCATTTCCAGAGGTTAACATGAGGACCACCTGGTTTGGAATCACAGCTCTAATAGTTATTAGCTGTGTGACCTTGGACAAATTACTTAATCTTGCTGTCCCTCAGTTTTTTCATCTGTATAAAGCTATTAATCTCACGCTAGTACGAGATTAATAACCATCTCAAAGTTGTTCGGAAGATAAAATGAGTTAATAAACGTAAAGTGCTTAGAATCGTGTCTGGAACGTGACAAGCACTGATTAAGTGTGATTATTACTATTGCTAAGTTCTCAATAAAACTGAATGACACTGAACATACACGTGCGCGTGCACACACATGGGCCAACTTATACCATTTATTTTTATCTCTTCTAAGTAATTACTTTTGGCCACAGACCTTGAAAGGTAAGCTCCCACCCGGCTTATGAAAGTCAATGTATAATAATCAAGATTAATGTTTCTATATTCAGAGGGGGAAAAAAAACTCCACTATTAAAAACCTAGGGACACATGACCCAGGACCGTCACTATAGTATGATTTTTTTTTAAATTTTTATTTATTTATGATAGTCACAGAGAGAGAGAGAGAGAGAGAGAGAGAGGCAGAGACACAGGCAGAGGGAGAAGCAGGCTCCATGCACCGGGAGCCCGATGTGGGATTCGATCCCGGGTCTCCAGGATCGCGCCGTGGGCCAAAGGCAGGCCCCAAACCGCTGCGCCACCCAGGGATTATTATTTTTAAAGTTTCATATTGAGGGAATTATCATGTTTATGGGATTTTTAAAATCTCCAAGAAAATATCAGGAACTCTGGCTGAGAGGCTAGATGCCCCACAGCAATAAACAGGAGGGAGCCTTGGGTCATAGGCCACGGAGCAGAGAGAATTGGTGCTGAGCCAGAGAACGAAAGCTGAACCCCAGAAGCCAGAAGTGAGCAAGAGCAGGGCTCCTGGTAACTGCTGAGACAAGAGTTCTTGTGGAGATGTTGTGCTAAGGTTCACCAACCAAAGTTGCCAGAAGAGAAACCAGAGCCAGGATAAGCAAGGACAAGATCCCCGATGATGAAAGGAACAATCTGAGCCTTAAATCAAATGCATGATGGTTCAGACCAAGCTAGTTGTAACTGCTTATGCCTTGCCTCTTTTGTGGCTCTGTTCAGTCTTAAAGCTACATGCCCCAAGCTGTCTAGTTACACATGTAAGGTGAAATAAATAAGACTGAGATGTTATTAGACCAGCTGGCAGATCTGTCTTCCTTCCCACTAGCTGCCTTTTGAATCATTCACTGCCTAGATGCCAGAAGTAATTCATTTTAGCTCTGCAAGCACCGAACATATAGTATCTCAAATTTACTTACAATTACTAGCATTTGTTGAACCCTTAGGTATATTGGGCACTACACTAGGAGCTCTACATCTACCCACTTGATCCTTCAATCATCCAGGGAGGTCTTGCTGTCACCCCTCAGTATGGGTGGGCCTAAGGCTTGGAGAATCCAAGGGCACACTGCCAGCAAGTGCCACCTCTGTCTGACTTGAGACACCTTGAATACCACACTGCCTCCTTTCTCCTGTGCTATTAACAGATTGTTTAGTACAAAAAGGGTGAGGAACAAGTGAGAGAGGACTGCAGGTAACTGCTGGCATGATGGATTGAAGAACCTGGAGCATAATCTCCCCCAGGGAGCCCAGAAAGCTTGGGAAGAGCAGCTGAAGAGGAATGAGCAACACTTAAATTCTCTTTACTTTCAGCAAACAGGGTCATTTCCTCCTCTTCAATTGCTCTCAGAGTCCTGAGAGTAGTCCCTGCTGCTCCTATTGACTCCTGCAACCAGCTGTGGGGAGATTACACAGGGGGGAAAGTATCACAGGTTTTTTTTCCTCAAAACTGAGGGGAAGGGAGAAAAGAGAGGAAAGGAATTCTCAAGGGAGAAGAAAACTTACAACTATAGTAACAATGGAAAAGAGCCTGCAAATAAATACCTAGGTCAAAAGACAAATTCAAGGAAGCAGCCAAAAATGGGGCAGATAAAAATAAATATGTGCAACTTTTTCCAATTCTGTTGCAGAAAAAAAGTTTTCCTTAGAAAAACCATGAAGGGCAGCCCGGGTGGCTCAGTGGTTTAGCACCACCTTCAGCCCAGGGTGTGATCCTGGAGTCCCGGGATCAAATCCCACATCTGGCTCCCTGCGTGGAGCCTGCTTCTCCCTCTGCCTATGTCTCTACCTCTCTCTTTCTCTCATTAATAAATAAAATCTTAAAACAAACAAACAAACATGAAATCCTATTAATAAAATCTTAAAATCAATATTAAAATACAGGCAATTGTTATTATTGTCATGTGAATCCTATATCAGGAAATACTGTTTTCCTTTCAAAGGGAAGAAAAAAAGTCAATTACATGTAATAAAACAATTTGTTTTTTTCAAATGAGTAATTTAAGACATTAGGTTCACCAGTCTTAGAAACTAAAATCAAATAACTTCAAATTCTCTAAGATATTAACGATTATATGCTTATCTTCTAGAATACTACTGAGCAATATAAAAGAATAAACTACAGATAAATCCAACAGCACAGGTGAATCTCAAAGTCATTGTGCTGAGGAAGAAGCCTTTCAAAAAAGAATGCATAAGGAAGGACACCTGGGTGGCTCAGTTAAGTGTCTGTCTTCGGCTCAGGTCATGGTCCTGGGGTCCTGGGATGGAGTCCCACGTGGGCCCCCTGCCCAGTGAGGAGTCTGCTTCTCCTTCTCCCTCTCCCCGCCCTACTCATGCTCTCTTGCTTAATCCCTAATAAATAAATAAATAAAATCTTTTAAAAAATACGTATTATCCCATGTTTATGAAGTTCTGGAACTGAAAAAAGAATATGATGGGGGGAAAAATCAGCACAATGGTTACCTGAGGAGGCAGGGAACAGGGACTGAATGTGAAGGGACATGAAGAAACCACCTGGAGTGGGGCGCCTGAGGGGCTCTCTCAGTTAAGCCTCTGCCTTTGGCTCAGGTCATGATCCCAGGGACCGAGGGATCAAGCCCGGCATCAGGCTCCCTGCTCAGCCCACTTCTCCCTCTGCTTCTCCCTCTCTGCTTCTCCTTCTCTGCTTATGCTCTCTCTCTCTCTCAAATAAAATCTTAAAAAAAAAACAACAACACAAAAAAAAAAAACTTGGAGTGATGGCAACATTCTGTATCTCACTAGGAATCTTGGTGACACAGATGTACACATCTGACAAAAGTCAACCAATGTACGCTTAAGACCTGTATATTTCATTGTATGTTAACTGTATAACAATGGGGAAAAAAACCACTATATGCAAAGAATGAACTCTAATTAGTGATATGCATCTTTGAGTATTTAGGTGGAAGTACACAGACACCTACAAACTACTTTGAAATGCATCAAAAAGACAAGGAAAGATGGACAGAACATGTGATAAATACAGCAAAATCTAGAACCCAAGTAAGGTGTTTATTGTAACATTCTTTCAATTTTGCCACATATTTGAATGTTTTCAGAGAATTTAGGAAAAAACATACTGATCTATGTATTACAAAGAGGTAAGGAGGCAAAGGGAAAGGCAGGGTGAAAGGGAGAGAACCATAAGCAAAAAGGGAGGGAGACAAAGCTATAAACAAAGACATCCACGGAGCAACAATCAACACCACTCAGGAAGTTGTGAAATAAGCATCTTGGTCCCTGGGCAGCGCATTCAACTTTCACCACTAATGTACGGTAAATGTTACTAAGTGTGTTTTAAGGGCTTTATTCCACTGGAGCAGTTAAAACTGCAACAGAAACCGAAGAGCAGAGTTCTGAGAAAGTTTTATGAAAGGAGTGTGTGTCATTAACAAATACAGCAGAACTTACGCACTGAAGGGAGCGCTGCTCTCCAGAGCTGTCACCAGCAAAGACAAGACGTGAGGTTTCGAGTATGATTTACCTGTGCCTAACTGCCACATGTCACTAATTTCTCTGAGCCTCAATTTCCTAATCTAGGATATGGAAATCCTATTATTTCTCTCACAGGGTGATTCTGAGGATTCAATGAGACCATACACATGGAAAGAACTAACCAGCACCAAGCAAAGAGTAATCATCACATTGTTGAATAACTGTTGTTTTTCTTTCCTCTTCATCTAATAATACCAACCCCCTGTGACACATTTTTTTGAGTTACTGGCCAGGTGAAGAAGAAGAGTAAAAGTGTTTGTGTGGGGGCTGAAAGGACACATGCAAAGGTAAAGAGAAGGATAACAGAGAACCCTCTGGAACACAGGTCAAGTCGACAGGCAATGGAGATGGGCCGGGAAGGGACCAGAAGAAAACTAGAGAGGAAGACGAGGGCAGAATCACAAAGGCCTTCTGTGCCAAACTGAAGAACTGGGCCTTTGTCCCCTGGGCACTGGAGAGCCATTTACAGGTCAACTACAGAGGCAGGAGATGATCTAAGTTCTCTTTTGGAAATAATATTCTGATTCCTGATTGCATGATATTACTCCAGGACCACTATTCGCAGACAATGTCAAGAGAAGGAAGATAAGGAGTAGAACAATATTATGACTCCAGAATCGATATACCATACTTGAAAACAGTAGTGTGGTTATGATCACCTAAGTAGTGTATGGAAAGGAACCTAGGAGAGTCCACTATCAAAGGGATGAGCAGAGCAAGAAGACACCCCAGAGGTAATGAAAAAAGATACAAAGAGAATCAGATGTGACAGATGTGGATTGAAAAGTATCCACTAAACTTGACAACTAAGAGACTATTAATGACCTTGTCAAGAGCAGGTTCAATCAAATGATGAAATAGAAATCAAATTTTACTAAGTTTTTTCTTAAGTGAAGGCAGAGACTGCAGATGTGGGATATGCTTTCAAGAATAGCATAAACGGAAGAAGAGAGACAGGGCAGTAAATAAATGGAAATACAAAGTTGAAAGAGGACATGTTCAAGCCACAAGGAGTTTGACACATAGGAAGGAAAAGTAGGAAGAGTGAGATTAAAGATGAAGTGAGGGAGAGGATAAGCAATGAGAAATAGGACTTAGATCAGCATTGGAGTGACTGGCCTTGGGCAGGAGGAGAGTGACTTCACCCAATGAGGCAGAAAGGAAGAATATAAATATGTGTGCAGAGGGCGGGGAAGGAATAATGTTTGAGACCTGGAGGAAAGGTAGTTGGCTGGGAAGAAGAGAAAGGAAGAGTGTTCCAGGAGGGCAAAAGCCCTCCAAGGAATCCCAAAACAGAACTTCGTGGAAAGTGAACTTCTTCCAAAGGGCCTTAAAAATTCTATAGGCTAAAATGCAGATGTGGCAATGCTGAAGATGTATACACAACTCATAGAGTTGGGTCTGAAAATAATAGTAGAAATGCCTGGGTGGCTCAGTGGTTGAGTGTGTCTGCCTTTGGCTCAGGGTGTGATCGATCCCAGGGTCCTGGGATCAAGTCCTATACTGGGCTCCCCAAAGGAAGCCTGCTTCTCCCTCTGCCTATGTCTTTGCCTCTCCCTGTTTCTCATGAATAAATAAATCTTTTTTAAAAAATTGTTTAATAAAAAATAAAAGCAATACCAACCTGTACTTTTTAAAAGATCACTCTGGCAGTCATGGGGAAGTAAGACAAGAGTTGGCAAGGAGAGAACAGTTAGGATACACTGAATAAGAATCTAGGCAAGAGATGATGGTACTGTGGTGGTGACAGAGGAGCAGGCAAAAGAAATCAAACACATTCAGAGATTTAGAAGAAGCAAAATTCACTTAGAATGCATAATCTGAATGCAGGAAAGGATGAACGACAAACGAGGGATGACGTTCACATTTCTAGTGGGGGAAGTCTGATTGATGGTGAATGGTACCAACCACTGAGAAGGGCAGGTGTGGCAAGAAAGCTTGTGATTTTCAGTCGCTGAGCTTGAGGCATTGGGGAGGCAGGCAAGTAGACATGTTAAGTAAGCAGTTGCATGCATATATAGGTCTGGAGCCCCAGAGAGGTCTTCATGGAAACAAACCTGGGATTTGTCTATGAACAGGTGGAAATTGCAGGCACTATGAGTAGAAGACATTACACAGGGAGAGGACACTATGTGAGAAGAGGACCTGTGGCAGAGTCCTAAAGAACTGCTTCCCTCAGGCCTGAGTGGAGGGGAAGAGCCAATGATGAGAGGGACCAACAGCCAGACTCAGAGGAAGAAAGACAGGAGCCAGTGAAAAAAAGCATTTCAAGGACAGTCTACTGTGTCTAAAGCCGAGCTGTCAGAAAGAATGAGAAATAAATCTAGTGAGAATATTTCTAACAAAGATTGGATAGGCTAGAGAATGAGTAGGAGGTCGGGAAACAGACAAAACCTATTCAAACGACTTAACTGTGCAGAGGAGGAGGAGTGAGAGATGGAAAAGACAGGGAGGACGTGTGAAGGTGCAGCTGAGAAGTGTGTGAGGTATTGGATCGAGAAATCTAGGAGAGGAGAAAAGTCAAGAAAGCAGGAAAGAGTGATGGATTTGGAAGAAACTGGAGGGCCCAGGGGATAAGAAGTTTTGGATAGAAATAAGGTTAGGAAACTGGAATAATAGCAGACGGAAATGAGAGGCTGGGACACCAGGGCTCCAGATTTCCAGTGGAACAGGGGCAAGTGATGATAAGGTTCTCGGCCCCCCGAGGGTGGATGGAGCTGCAAGAGAGGGAAAAAACTGGTAGGCCAGGCACCGAAGCCTAAGCCTAAAGTAGATAAGATCCCAGAAAGCTGGGAGGTTCACAGTTTTATCATACACCCAGGTACGAGCCTCAAAGGAAAAGAGATTTTTAAAAAAGATTTTATTTATTCATGAGAAACACAGAGACAGAGAGAGACAGAGGGAGAAACAGGCTCCCTGTAGGGAGCCCGATGTGGGACTCGATTCCAGGACCCCAGGATCACGACCTCAGCCAAAGGCAGGTGCTCACCACTGAGCCCCCCAGGTGCCTTGGAAAAGAGATTTTTATAAGATGACAGAAGATTAATGGTTTGTAATAAGTACTGAGGTGCTAAGAGAACATCAGCCCCACCTTACAAACCATTTGAAGGGGCAAGGCAGCTCCTATTCAAGAGAGCCACAGTTAGATTTTCTCAGCGAAGAAACTAGATCAATATAAAGAAAGAATGTGAAGACTACTCTGTGAAAAGGTGGGAGTATATAGATAAAAGAAAAAAAGACAATAAAAAGAAATCATTTGAACATTACCAACAGCTACATATGGAAAGCCCACAGCTGAGCCGACACCATACTCAACAGCGAGAAACTGAAAGCTTTTCCTCACAAATCAATAACAAAGCAAAGATCCTGCCACTTCTATTCGACATGGTATTGGAAGTCTTAGCCAGAGCAACTGGGCAAGAAAAAGAAATAAAAGGCATCCAAACAGGAGAAGAAGAAAAATTATCTGTTTGCAGAGGACATGTAGAAAACCCTAAAGATTCCATACAAAAACAAACTGTTAGAACAAATTTAGCAAAGTTGAACACAAAATCAGCACATAAAAATCCACTGTTTTTATAAACTAACAATGATCAATCCAAAAAGGAAATTAAGAAAATAATCCCATTTACAATAGCACCGAAAAAGAACAAAATATTTTGAAATAAACTTAAACCCAAGATGGTGAAAGACTTGTACACTAACTACAAGATACTGCTGAAAGAAATGAGACACACCAATAAACCCATGCTCATGGACTGGAAGACTTAGTATCGTAAAAATGTCCATACTACCCCAAATGCGTTATAGGTTCAATCCAATCCCTCTCAAAATTTCAGGGGCATTTTTTGCAAAAATAGAAAAAAAAAATCCTAAATTCACACGGAACACAATGGACCCCAGATAGACAAAAGAATCTTGAAAAAGAACAAAGCTGGAGGCCTCACACTTCCTAATTTCAAAACCTATTATAAAGCTACTAAAGCTGGTAGTGTTGGCATGAACATGCAGATCAATAGAACAGAACAGAGAGCCCAGAAATTAAAAAAAAAAAAAACCTACATATATGACCAGCTAATGTTAAACAAAGACACCAAGATCATATAATGTAGAAAGGGCTCAAAATGGATTAAAGATCTAAATATAAGATCTAAAACTATAAAACTCCTAGAAGAAAACACAGAGGGAAAGCTTCAGAACACTGAACTTTGCCGTGTTATTTTAGATAGGACACCAAAAACAGAAGCAACAAAAATAGAAATAGACAAACAGGATTACATCAAACTTAAAAGCTTCTCAGCATCAAAGGACACCATAACAGAGTGAAAAAGCAACCTGTAGAATGGGAGAAAATATTTGCAAATTATGTATCTCATAAAAGAAAACCTACCACTCAACAAAAGAACCAAGGAACTTGATTTTTAAAATGGGCAAAGGATTTGAACAGATATTTCTCCAAAGATAAACAAATGACCGAACAGCATTTGAAAAGATGCTCAACATCACTAATCAGTAGGGACATACAAATCAAAACCAGAAGATGCTGTATCATACCCATTAGGATGGCCATGGTCAAAACGAAACAAAAACAAAACAACAAGCATTGGTGAGGATGCGGAGAAATGGGAAGCCTCACGCAGTTGGTGGGATTGTAAAATGATGCAGCTGCTATGGAAAACAGTATAGTGCTTCCTCAGAAAATTAGAACTACCCTAGACCCAGATAATCCCACTTCTGGATATATACCCAAAAGAACTGAAAACAGGATCTAGAAGATATATCCGCACACCCAAATTCACTGTAGTAGCATTATTCACAAGAGCCAAGAGGTGGAAGCAACCCAAATGTTCATTGACAATGAATGGATAGAGAAAATGTGGTTATATACATGCATATATCAGATTAGTATTCAGCCTTTAAAAAGAAGGAAATCCTGCCACGTGCTACACCATTAATGATCTTTAAGATCATGCTAAATGAAATAAGCCAGTCACAGAAGACAAAATACTGCATGATGCCACTTATCCGAGGTACCCAACGTAGTGAAACCAACAGAAACAGAAAGTAGAATGATGGTTGCCAGGGGCTGGGGGCGGGGAGAGGAAATGGGTTTAATGGGTATAGAGTTTCAGTTTTGTAAGATGAAAAAATCCTAGAGCTCTGCTGCACAACAATGTGAATATGCTTAACATACTGGCTGTACACTTAAAAATGGCTAAGGTGACAAATTTTATGTTATGTGCTTTCCACCATGATTTTAAAACAAAAAGGCCATACGGTACTACAGAATACAGGAGAAAAGTTTGAGAAAAGGAAGAGCAACAGGACCATAAGAGTTTGCATTGTGAATGCACCCTCGAACATCAAGGGTGGAGAGAGAGTAAAATGAGGCCTCCAGGCTTACTGCATTTCTGTTCAAGATCTCTCAGATCTAATTCAGAACGAGTGGGCTGTTTTTCAAGTCTCAAGACGACAGTGGCAAGAAATTATGAGGGTATGTACGAGACATCCTGAACAGGGTACATGGTTATTTCCTCAAATCTTCGCCTAGTAGCAGAAACAGCACTGACTCTCAGGGTGGGGGAGGGTCCTCCTGCTTGCATTAGCGGGGGGCCTGGACTGGGTGTTCCCGCAAAGGGAATCCTAGTTCCCATCATGGCAGGAGGTGTAAGGACTCTAGGGTAGTTAGAAGAGGGACAAAGGGCACACATTATATGTTTCATATTGCATTTGTCAAAACATTTCCTCTATCTTTTTTTAATATAATACAAATTTTAAGCTTCTCAGGTCTGTTCTTTACATGCTAGCTAATGGAATTCAAGCACTGAGCCTTGAGAATACTTAGGGGGAAAGGAGGGATATATTACCTTTAATCTACAGCTAGAAAAAACTAGACACCATGTTGCATCCTCAGATTATCCCTGACTGAGGCAAAGGCAAATGGAGACAGTTTACAAAAATATCAATATGAATTTCCTTTCTACTGACTTCCTTTACAAAAGCTGTCTTCTGCTTAACAAAGCAGTCATTTAAGGCATCTGGACTGCAGTGTCCTTAAATACTTAAGCTGTAACCCTTAATCCCCAAAAGACGACAATTTAATTGGCTCTATTATTTATATAATTTTTTATACAAAAATTTTCTTTAAATCTTATTACCATGTTAAACCAGAGGGGAGCTCAGGCACTTTCTTCTGCTCTCAGGCCTGGAGACTAATAAAACCCAGGACTGCTGAATTCCATATTCAAACAAAAGGTGTGAATGTCTTAGTCTCATTTAAATTCACCCAGGCTAATGGGATAAATGTGGAAAGTCACAGGGGCTGGAGCTAGCGGAATCAGTCAGGGTCTAACACAGCGGTGATAACAGATCATAGTTAAGAAACTGAAGGAATTTTATAAAATCCCAAGGAGACAGGGGAGTTCAAACCCTTCTACTCAAAACTTTGGAGTTGACTTCTCTCCCTTTCTTCAGCTTCCGATCTCACTACTACTATCATCCAGAGTTGATGGCTCTGCTAGTACAATTTTCCAGGACTGGTTACAACGAGAAGCCTTTGTCTTTGCGCTTTTAACATATATTTATCTTTTACACCATGATGTTTTACAGAGAAGAAAGAGCTCAGTCGAGCAAGATTTGACCTCAGGCCCCTTTAGGTGGTTTTGGTGTTGGAGGTGAAGGCGGGGTGGGGAATATTATGTATTTACCAGTGTTTTCCATACAGCCAATGGCCTCCCCATGTCAGCAGGCAGATCCCAGCTGTCGTTTTCTTCCAGTGATTTCTAAGTGTTTTAAAGAACACCGTCATCTTCTCCTAAAGATTTGCTAGGTTCACAGAGGCAGAAAAAGAAAAAGGTAAGTACCTAAGCTCACCGTGTAGAGCCCCGAGTGCCTTCCATCCGCCCATCCTCTCTGCTCTCCTTCCCTCACGTCTGTTCCTCCTTACCACACCTCTGGCCTCTTCCTGTCTGCTCCCTTGTAGGCTCATCAACTTCATCTTCTCACTGCCCACCTGCCTTTCTTCTTTCTTCACTTCTTTCTACCTAAACTCACTTCTTGCCTCTCTGCTCACCTGTGTCTCACTGTATCAGAAGCAAGCGGAGAAGAGCAGAGAAGGGAATTCCAGGCTTCCTGCATTTTCTCCCTCCCTAGTCACTCTACCACTGTTTTAAGAGTATTTGTCTACTATATACAAAGGCCTCAACAATAAATAAGTACCATAGAAGGCTTATTCAAAATAGAGGAAGACACTAGCCCCAAAATAGGAAAATAAGCGGAGAACACGCACAGGAAATTCAAAGGGTAAATGCAACTGTGTGAAAATGTTCAACTTTCTAGGTAATCAAAGACATGCAAATCACAAAGAATTAGCACTGTTCACCTCTAAAACCAAAAATTTTTAAATGATCATATTCACTGATGACAAAATGAGATAGACACGCTCATGAACTGCTGTAAGCAAAGGGAGTTCACACAACTTTATTAAAAAACCAAGTGACAATATATATCCTTATTCTGTTTGTTTTCTTCACAGCTTTTACCATTTGATGATCCTTATTTGCTCATTTATTAGCTTATCCCACTAGGACTGTAAACTCCACAACAGTAAGGACTTTGTTCTGGTCACTGCTGTATCCCCAATTCCTAAAATAAGATCTAGCCCCACAACCCATTCAGTGCTAACTGCTGAATGTCATGTGGTTCAGGACACACCACCCCAAAATATGACAAATTAGCATATTGAATATTTTATTTTTTAATTTAATTTTTTTACATATTGAATATTTTAAGCTAAAGGAGTCTGAGACAATGAGTGACCAATCATTGACTCATTGTCAATGAGTGAGAATAGTCAGAGTGACCAATGAAAGGTCACTCTGACCTCCCCACCTGACCCTTCTTTCCTGAAATAAGTCCTCAAACCCTCACGTATGAGGTTGCCCTCCTTAAACCCAGAAGGGAGCATCATCTCTGGAGACACGGGGATGCCAAGAAGAATCCTAACAGGCCTTGCCAGGTTTCCCGTTTTCCTCATACTCAACCTAGCATATTCCTCCATGACTGTCCACTCTTCATCAAAAACTTAATTTTCTGTCCACTGATCACTACCCTGTTCCTTGGCTATAAACCTCACTTCCTCACTTGTAGGAGGTGAGAGGAGAAACCAGCCAGGTTTGCACTTGGGCGACTGAGTAAGGATTTCAATCATTAGATTTGGACCGCGGGTTTGTGGAGAAGGGTAGTGTGTGCAGTTGAGAAGATGGTGGATTTGTGATGCCTGCAGGATCCCCAAGTGGCTATCCAAATGACCAGTCTGGATTTAGCAGTTTGAAGCCAGGAGAAATTGGGTGGGAGATAGAGATCTGGGCCTTGTCCCTGTGGAGGAGGTCCAAAAACCACCGGAGGCAAGGATCGTGGGGGGGGGGGGGGAGAATGCCAATACTGTTAGAGAACAACCTGAGAGTTGATAAAAAGTCTGTTTACAGGCCGTCCACGAGCCAATGGAACTCCTTTTTTGTTACAAAACAGTGCTCCATTCACAAAAATGTGGAAACACTTTTTCCCCCCCGCAGGCAAGCGAGTATAGCAGAATGAGCAGCGGTGCAAGGATCCTGAGGCCTAGATGCCAGGGCAGCTCTCTCACTTCCAGGCGGTGAGAACCTGGGTAAGTCATTCGGCCTCCACCTCCCTTTCCCTGTTAGTAAAACGGGAAGACGGCATCTGCTCTGATCAACTCAGCTGGCTGCAAAAATCACACCTGCTGGGGCTGTGAACCCACGTTGCTCGTTCGTAAAATGAGGATACAACACCTGCTCTGATTAAGTGATCTGGACACAAAGATCTCATCCGAAAGACCTGGGAAGGCACTTTGTAAGTTGTTCTGTATTTAAGTTGTCACGGGGATCCCTGGGTGGCGCAGCGGTTTAGCGCCTGCCTTTGGCCCAGGGCGCGATCCTGGAGACCCGGGATCGAATCCCACATCAGGGTCCCGGTGCATGGGGCCTGCTTCTCCCTCTGCCTGTGTCTCTGCCTCTCTCTCTCTCTCACTGTGTGCCTATCATAAATAAATAAAATAAAAATTAAAAAAAAAAAAAAAGTTGTCACGGCAGTGTGCACTCTATCAGCCAGCGACGCATACTTCCTCTAAGTACCCTGCAGTATTCTTACTCCTCAATCTCGGGTAAGATCTGAATGTGATGCCTTCAAGTGAACGTCTCGCGTCTGGGGCCTCTGGGGGGCTCAGGGGTCGAGCACCTGCCTTCAGCCCAGGGCGTGACCCTGGGGACCCGGGATCGAGTCCCGCGTCGGGCTCCCTGCATGGAGCCTGCTTCTCCCTCTGCCTGTGTCTCTGCCTCTCTCTCTCTCTCTCTCTGCCTCTCATGAATAAACAAACAAAATATTAAAAAAAAAAACCCTCCCAATTTCTCGTGGGCAGGCGCCTCCAGCAAACACAACCAGGTAAAGCACCAGGAATGAATGAACCGACCCATCCACCAAACCGCCCCGAAAGGCCCAGAGGGGAAAGGGGGCGGGGGAGTCGCTCGGGGCCCAGCTCCCAGGCCAGCTGACTCCCAGGGGGACACCCGGGGCCCCGGCCCCGCCCCCACCCCGACCCCAGGGGGGCTCCCGCCGCTCCGCCCCGCCCCGCCCCCCGCTCTGGGGCAGCCCCGGCCGCACCCCCGGCCCCGGGGGAGGCTCCCGCCGCCCCGCCCCGCCCCGCCCCGCCCCCCGGAGGCCTCCCGCGGGCCCCGCTGCCCGCCCCCGCCCCGGCCCCGCGCCGCTCACCCGGCCGCTCCCGCTCGCCGCCCCGGCTTCCTGTGCGCTCCCTCACGCTTCCCCCGCGCCTTTAAGGGAAACCGCGGCGCCGCCGCCCTCGGGTTCCGCTGCGCCCGCCCGCCGGCGGACCGTGCTGCGCGGGAGCCCGCCGGGGGCCGCCCCTTCTCGGGCGCCCGCGGAGTTTCGGGGAGGGCGGGGTCTCGGGCCCCGGCGGTGTCGGAAAACCAGGGAGCCGGGCACGTGCAGGAGGAAACAACAGAACAAAACACAACCCCCCCCCCCAGCCCGGAGCTGTCGGACAGCGGGCGCCCGCGGTGGCCCCGCCGGGGGGGGGGGGCGGTGGAGGGGGAGCAGGTGCCGCGCCCGCAGGTGCGCCCAGGGCGGCGTTGGAGGGCGGGGGGCGGCCTGCACGGGACACCGAGCGGCCCGGGGCGCGTGCGGGCGGAGCCCTGGGGTGACGGCACCTGCCGCACTTCCAGCATCGCTCTCCGGCCGCAGTTCGAGTCCCGCTCCCCCGCGTCAGCCTTGGCACCACGCCAGCCCGTCCAGGCTGCCTCCTTCCCGCCTCCTTCCTCCCCCATCATTCCTCCAAACAGCCTTGATGAGTGTGGGGCGCGCGCTCGGCCCTGGGGGCGCTCCTGCGCGGCGCCCCGCGTGGTTCCCGCCTTCCCGCGTTTGCTCCGCGTACACGTGCATCCTCCCGGGCTCCCCGCGTGCACGTCTTAGGAAGCGCGAGACCATCCAGCGGGGGCCGTGCGGGAAGGCAGGCTCTACCAGGCCACCCTCGGTCATGGGAACCTGCCAGCCCTCTCTCCGCTGTCTGTAAAGTAGGGGGCTAGGAGGATCATCATAAAACACATCTCCTAGCTGTAAAATGTTGTGGTGCTAAAGGTATGGGAGACAGTTCTTGTCACTTCTCTTCCCCCAGCTATTTAGGACATGTGCTCTTGAAAATGAGTTGCCGAGCTGCATCCCTGTAAGGCTAGAAAAATCTGAAGACTACGAGCCGGATGGCCCAATGGGCAGACTAAGCTTTAGGGCTTCCGCAAAACACTGGTTTCCAAAAATGACAAACGTTCTCTTCGGACGTACCATAACTTCCCAGCCAGAAAATCTAGAGAGAAATTTTCTCTCTCTCTCCTTTTTTTTTTTTTTTAAGATTGTATTTATTTATTCATTCCATAACTTCCCAATCAGAAAATCTAGAGAGAAATTCTCTCTCTCTCTCTTTTTTTAAAGATTTTATTTATTTATTCATGAGAGAGAGAGAGAGAGAGAGAGAGGCAGAGACACAGGCAGAGGGAGAAGCAGGCTCCATGCAGGGAGCCCGACGTGGGGACTCGATCCCGGGACTCCAGGATCAGGCCCTGGGCTGAAGGCAGGCGCTAAACCGCTGAGCCGCCCGGGCTGCCCAAAAGTTTTCTCTTAAAACTTAGGAGAGGAGAACTTGATTTTATTTGAGTTGGAGCCATGGACAGTTGGAAACATCAGGCATCACAGAGCAGGTGCCCAGAAGGCCTGTGAAGAAGGGCAGCAGGTCAATCCACCTGGGAGAAAAACGACACCCCAGGAGAGAGGCAGCCCCTCCGTGGGAGGGAGAACACAGACCTGCATAGCATAGCAGGCCTCACTCAGGACCATCCCTATTGAAAAGTGCTCAGGGGGCCATGGGAATATCCATTAGTTTACATTCTTTCTTTATCATGAAGTCTTTAATTCACTATGGTGAATGGGGACGTTGATGTCAGCCTGTTGTGTTCCCAGGAGAAAAATCTGGAAACAACTCCCAAGTTTCTACCTGGACTATGAAACTAGAAAAGATGAGACATCTCCACAGAATAAAAACTTCAGAATTACATGTGCAAAAGAGGGGGCGGGGGGGCATGGCAGGTCTCTGAAAGAGACCTTGTGTTCTCTCCTTAAATCGCATGCTTGTAGAGATAGAAACGGGGGAACTATGACTCAGATATGTCACCTGCAAATGGGAAATATCTGCATCAAAATAGGACTAAGTCATAAATTAGTCATAAATTCATCTTCAAGGAGTTAACTGTACCCATTACATGACACGTATTTACTGACATTTTAATGTGTTGCCGTAGTATCCCATTTAGTTTTATAACTCATGCCATTAATATCTTCCCTGCAGTAAGGCTATTGTTGGCCCTTTGGTTAAGCTAACAACTGTCCCCTTGAATCATTTCCAGAGGGACACGGTGATAAACAAGTTAACTAAGTATTGTCCATGCTTTGTAGAACTTAACCTCCCACCCCCTCAATCCCACTCTATGTGGGATTATAGTGAAAGCCAAATCTTAAACATGTAGTTCATAAATGTGTAAGGACACAAATGACGCTAAAACACAGAAACTTTTCAAATGCTCTTTTCAGACATCCCTACCAGCACTGAGTGTTGGACATGGCGATGCACCACCTGTTGTCCCAGCTGCTGGGGGTGGTCAGACCTTCAGCTGTCAGCCCCCCTTGGGGACAGCACCCAATGCAGTGAGCCATCTTCACCAATGTCGCACCCTTCTGGAGGTGGCCCACATCCAGTGACTGATCTAGGAGGGAGTTCAAAAGCTTGGTCATTTGGGCCAAAGCAAAACACCTCTGAGAACCCCACAGCTCCTCACAGGGTCAACCGAGGCTGTCGGACACAACCCAGTTCAGCTTCTCCCTCGGCCCAATCTTGTGTCCTCCTCTCCCGTCTTCAAAGTGTTGGCACTGAACACTAAACACTGGGGTAGAGAGACCAATGACCTCCTAAAGATATCCTTAACCCCTAGAATCTAGTAATACTTTGCAGGGATGATTAAGTTAAGGCTCTTGAGATGGGAAGATTATCTTGGATTATCCAGGTGGGTCCAATGTAATCACAAAGGTCTTTATAAGAAAGAGACCAGAAATCAGAGAGGCAGGCAGTAGATGTGAAAATGGTAAATAATTTATAAGTTATGGATAATGTTTGGGAAATCTGGGTGAAGAGTATACTGCGAGGAGGGGGTTTATATCAGTTTAAGATACAGAAAGTAATTCCTCCTCCGCTGCCAGTGCTTGGATGAAAAATTGAGCATGTAGCTCTATGTAGACCAGAGCCTTAAGGGCCAATCTGCTGAAAGATCTCAGGAAAGGTTTCAATCTTGTTGAAAGGGGTGGGGAATTCAAGAAAGTGATGGTGATGAGCCCTACAAAGGTTATGCTCTATGATTGGTGAAATAAACCAGTCACAAAAGACCACATACCATGGGATTCTGTTTCCACGAAACATCCAGAATTAGCACGTACTTAGACATGGAGAGTGGAGGTTGCCCAGGGCTGGGGTCCAGTTGGAAAGAAGTGGAAAATGCCGATGGAAAGACTTCGTTTTGGGGTGATGAAGTGTGCTAGGGTTGGTTGTAGTGGTGGCTGCACGACTCTAGGAGTACAATAAGGGGACCATTGCGTGGTGTAGGATCTCTATCTCGATACAGCTGCAATGAGAATTAAAGAGAAGGTCTTACTTTTTCCCTCAGGTAAGACTGTACATGTACATAATACCTGAAATTGCTGAAGTGGAGAAGCTGAAGGGACTCCGTCTTAGAAAGGCTCTGTCCAGAGGTACCTGGGTGGCTCAGTTGGTGTCTGACTCTTGATTTCAGCTCAGGTCTTGATCTCAGAGGTTGTGGGACTGAGCCCCACATTGGGCTCGGTGCTGGATGTGGAGCTCACTTAAGATTCTCTCTCTCTCTCTCTCTCTCTCTCTCTCTCTCTCTCTCTCCCTCGGCCCCTGCCCCCACTTGCACTCTCTCTCCCTCTTGAAAAAAAGAAAAAACAGAAAGGCTCCATCTCTGCTATTTTTCTGCTAAGCCCCATTTACTCATGTTCTATATTTTGTCTCTAAATAAGCCAAAGAAACTATGTTCCCACTTCAAGGAGGAAACAAGAAAGTTTACCCTTCTCAAGTTATGCCCTAAGACCCCAAACACCTAATAGCACCTAAGAAGAGCCAGATCTTGAACGTGTTCCAGGACATTAGATTCAGTCAAACCTTGACTGGCGCTGGCATCAATACCCCTACCTTCAGGAATTTATAACACCTATTATTCATCTGTCACCTGCCTTTGATCAGACTCTACCCGGGATTTCTAAAGGAACATGTACACTGGATGCCTTTTGCAATATAAACTCCTAACCCCAAGCGATGACAAGACTCATTGTCCTTTGCTTTCTGAGTCTCCCAGACACTCCGTCTGTTACTCTTTACCGGTCACTCACACTACTCAATAATCTCAGTATTCACTTTCTCTGGCTTGCATTTGATTTCTGTCCTGCATGAGCCAAGGACTATCTTGGCTGGTCCTGCGGGACCCTCTTCTGAGTGCTCGGACCCAGCCTACCTGCATCAGTGCCACAACTCCCGGTCAGCCGTGAAGGGAACCAGTTTGGGTCCATGCCAACTCACAGAGGATGGAAGGGAGAAAACAGAAAGAACCTGGATCCTCGATGACATCATTGAGCGACATGGTTGTACCGTGCCTGGAGCTTGCTCAAACTCTGGACATCCTATTACACGAAATAATAAATTCCCTTATTGTATAAGCCTGTTAGAGTCAGGGTTTTCTGTTTCTTGAAGCCAAGAGCACTAAACTGATAAACTACAAGCCACAGGTTATTGGTGGGTAGAAGACATAGTAAGGACATTGTTTCATTTTGGGTTTTTTCAAAGATTTTATTTATTTCTTTGACAGAGAGAAAGAGAGCACAAGCAGGGGGAGAGACAGGCAGAGAGAGGGAGAAGGAGGCTCCCCACTGTGTGGAGAGCCAGATATGGGGCTCGATCCCAGGACCCTGGGATCATGACCTGAGCTGAAGGCAGATGCTTAACCAACTGAGCCTCTCAGGTGCCCCAGGACAGTGTTTCTAAAAAGATGCTAGGTTTTTATGAGGAATACAAGTGAAAGTAAATGGCAGAGACTACTGATACCAACGGTATGCCTAACCTTTTATTCCTAAAATCACTCTTCAGCCATTCCCCTGGACCCGTGCCATGCTTGCTGTCTATAGACTCACTAAAAGAGTTAAAGGTGATAATGCTCATCACCACAAAAGCCTTATATGTAGCATCTCAGATGAAACCTGCCTGTGGGACTAAGTGGTCCCCAGTCAGAACTTCTCTCATAGAAAATTTTGTATGAATTCTTTCAACATTCATTTTTGGTCTGTTTACTTATTCTATGCATACAAATTCCTCTTTAGACTACTTCATTTCCCCTAAGAAAAAGTGTAAAATGGTGTTCTTGTGGTATTTATGCTTAAAATCTCTTCCTTGTTGTGACCTTTACTATCCATTGCAATTACTACAACCAGATTGGAGACATGTAAATGAGGCCTTTTAAGGAACCAGCAGGTTCCTAGGAGAGAGGATATCTTCCACAATGTAATACAAGATTTCATAAGACCTTCTCTGTAATGCCCATTCTCGCCTGTGATCTGTATGGGCCCTGCCTTTTTCTGAATGGGACTTCTCTTATTAATGTATCTCTTTGTCATCCTTTCCCACCTACTCCTCCTGGTGACATCTGGCCCTAGCTGGCACTTTCTAGCTGTGTGTTTAATAGAGGAGTGAAAAAGCAACAAAGGTGGGGTCCCCACTGATTGTATCAAACGAGGTCTCTAATTTTATTTTGCAAAACCCAGTCTCCCAGGATAACTCAATTCTAAGTATTCTGGAGCAAAAAGGGCGTAATTGTATTCATAATGAGTTTTGAGTCTTTTTTTTTTTTTTTTTTACTTTTTTCTTTTTAGAGCAGTTTTAAGTTTAAACTGGGAGGAAGTTAGATTCTCCATCTCTGTCCCTGCCCCTACACTTGCCCAGCCTCCTACAGTATCAACATCTCTCACCAGAGTGGTAGTTACAATTCGTTACAATCGATGAACCTATTTTGACACATCATAAGCACCTGAAGTCACAGTTTACCCTACAGTTCACTCCTGGTGCTGTACATCTGGTGAGTTTAAAGAAAGTATGACGACATCTTTCCATCATTATAATATTGTACAGAGTAATTCCACTGCCCTAAAAGATCCTTTGTGTTGTGCCCCTTTATCTCGCCCCACTCCCACCCTGGCAACCACTGACTGTTTTGTATTCATAGTTTTACTTTTTCCAGAATGGCATATAATCGGAGTCATACATTATGTAGCCTTTTCAAATAGGCTTCTTTCACCTTGCAATATGCATTTAAAGTTCCTCCATGTCTTTTCATGGCTTGAGAGCTCATTCCTTTTTAGCACCAAATAATACTCCATTGTCTGCATGGACCACACAGTTTTTTTATCTATTCACCTCCTAAAGGACATCTTGTTTGCTTCCAAGTTGGGGCAGCTATGAATGAATCTGCTATAAACATCTGTGTGCAGGTTTTTGTGTGGATATAAGTCTTCAACTTCTTTGAGTAAATATCAAGAAGTGTGATTGCTGGCTTGTATGGTAAGAATAAGTTCAGAAACTACCAAGCGGTCTTCCAAAGTGGACATACTATTTTGCATTCCTGTCGGCAATGTGCGTGCTGCTGTGGCTTCACACTTGGTGTATCCAGTGCTCCAGAGCTGGGCCATTGCAATAGGTGTGTAGTGATATCTCACTGTTGTTTTAATTTGCATTTCCCTGCTGACACGTGATGTGGAGCATCTCTCATGGACTTGTTTGCCATCTATATATATTTTTTGATGAGGTGTCTGTGAAGGTTCTGGCCGATTTTTAAAATCAAGTTGTTTTCTTAATGTTGAGTTTTAACAGTGCATTGTGCATTTTGAATAGCTGTCCATTACCAGATGTGTCTTTTGCAGATGTCTTCTCCCGGTTTGTGGTTTGTGTTCTAATTCTCTGGACACTGCCTTTTGCACAAAATAATTTTTTCATTTTAATAAAGACCAGCTTATTAACTTCTCCCTTCAGGGATCATGTTTAGTGTTCCATCTGAAAAGGCATCACCAAACCCATGGTCATCTAGGTGTTCTCCTGTGTTACCTTCTAGAAGTTTTATAGTTTTGTATCTTACATTTAGGCCTATGATCCATTTTAAGGTAATCTCTGTGAAAAGTATAAGGTCTGTGTCTAGAGTCTTTTTTTATTTTTTGCATATGCATGCCCAGTTGTTGAAGAGACAACTGTTCTTCACTATACTTCCTTTGCTCCTTTTCCAATCAGTTCATTTTATTCATGTGGCTCTATTTCTGGACTAATTTGTTCCATTGATCTATTTTCCCCAATACCACAATGTCTTGATTACTGTAGCTTTATAGTAAGTCTTAAAGTTGGGTAGCATCTGTCCTCCAACTTTGTTCTTCTCCTTTAATATCATATTGGCTATTTTGGGGTCATTTGCCTCTCTATTTAAACTTTAGAATCATTTTGCCAATATCCACAAATCAACTTGCTGAGACTCTGATTGGGATTATAATGAACCTATGGATAAAATTCGGAGGAACCAATATCTTGAGAATATTCAATCTTTCTATCCATGAACATGGAACATCTCTCCTTTTATTTCATTCTCCAGAGAGGCAAAATATAAGAGAGTTAACAGGTATGCAAGAGACCATGAGAAGATCCCATAACCATCTAGTGGTATCTCTAGAAGGAGAGAATAGAGAATAGGAAAAAACAGTATTCAAATTACTGGCAGACATAGCAGACCGAAACTGCAGAACACTAAAGGCAAAATCCTAAAAGCACCCAAAGGAAGAGGAAAGCAAAGGAAATTAAATTAAAATGTATAAACATGGGTAGAGGTTGCAGTCTTTGTTCTGCCACTAGCGTCTGACCTGCAGCAGTGACTATAACCTGCCCCTCTGCTACCAGTTCCACACTTTCTTACCTTAGGACAGGCTGATTAAAATTTGAGGAGATCAAATCTTCATTCCGGGGGCATTGAGTTCAAGGTCCTGCCTGGATAGAGATCAATAGTCCCTCATTAATATTTGTCCTTAGGCATGGCAATATAAAGGAGTGCTTGGGGATGCTTGGGGATCCCCTGGGACTCATGCATATAACTCCCTGCTCTCATTGTATGGTGACAAACTTTGTCCTTGAAAACTGGGCAAAAGTCCCTCACCAGGAGAGACAGATCTCTTGCTTAAGGTCCCTGGTGACTCTTTCCCATCTCTACTTTATGCAGGCTTGGCCACAAGCTGAGTCGGTGGGACTCAGCCAGCTCAACAAAGCTCAACAAAGAATGCTGGATCCGGCATCAGGTGTAGACTCTCCCAGCTGAGAGCTCCTACTTTGTCACATAGTAGACCAGATGTTCCTGTCCCTCTCCCAATTTCCCTAGAAATATGGAAAGTAGAGGGATAGGATTTCAGTATTGGAGGACTTCCCATGGTATGTCCAGCTGTGCCTCATCTAAGCACATCTCAAAATGGAATAATGAGAGTTTGTGGAATCATATCATAAATACTCTTTTCCTTCTCTTCCCTTCTTCTTTTGCTGCTGCTGTAAGTTTTTCTCCAAAAACCTTCCTCTACACATTTAATGGTATTTGTATGAGGCAGTGTGTGTTTGCCCGTGTGTGTACATGCATGTACGTGCTCATCCATGACCCCTTGCACATTGCTAGTTATCTTAGCCTGGGTTCTACAAAAGCAGAGGCTGAGGCTGAGAGCTAATGTGCTGTTACCCTTTAAAATATGCACTCCTAGGGAGGAGGAAGATGATGAGGAGGAACAAGGGGTGAGGCAGCAAACGCTGGCCACTTTTATTTTATTTTATTTTAATTTAATTTTATTTATTTATAATAGGCACACAGTGAGAGAGAGGGGGGCAGAGACACAGGCAGAGGGAGAAGCAGGCTCCATGCACCGGGAGCCTGACGTGGGATTCGATCCCGGGTCTCCAGGATCGTGCCCTGGGCCAAAGGCAGGCGCCAAACCGCTGCGCCACCCAGGGATCCCCGCTGGCCACTTTTAAATGTGACCAGTTGCTTCACCCAATAGGACTGTCCTCCAAAAATCCACATCAACTAAGTCTCAGAGTCAGCCTGTGAAGGAGAAGTAGGGGAAGGATCTATCCATCAGCTCTGGCCTTGCACGGTCAGGCTGTTAACTTCCCACAGGGTGTGGAAAAGTGCAGGTATGGGTGGTGAGCAGGCTCTCACAGCAGTATCAACAAGGAAGCCAGGGATATTTCCATCGCTCAAGCACGTGCACTCAAGATGGGTGCAGTCTGGCTGTGCCTCTCCAAAGTCGGTCAGAGCACACACAAAGCTGGTTGCCACAGTGGCAGCTGGAACAGTAGACAGGTGGGATCAAAAGATATGAACTGGTGGGTAAGATGTGTCAGATACACTGGCTTACAGCATAACCCTGATTTTTGCCTGTTTATCCGGTGACCTCTTGAGATATAATACCCAGTCTGTAGTCTAAGCTTCAAGTCCCATAAAAATATTACCCTCTTGGTACCAGCATTTCTATTTTGGATATTAAGTTTTTTATACCATGGGGACATGAAGTAAACATTTTAGAAGGAGGTCACTGGGTATTTGTGAGTTGTGCTACTCCCAATTCTACTACTTGATTCCCTGACTCATGTATTCTGGCTAAAGGAAGAAGAGCATTGTATATGGCGCTGCTTCAAAGAATATTCTCAATCTTGCAGGCAGCACTTCTTATTGAAAGTGCTTATTTAACCAGCTGGAGGCACGAGTGCATTTTAATAGAGCATTCCACTATTCTATAGGACCAGCTGCTTCTGGGTATTGGGTACATGATAAGACCAGTGATTCTCATGGGCTATAACCCATTATCTAACTTGGATTCCTTGGTTAGAAGCAATGTTGTGCAAGACACCATGACCGCTTTTTAAGGCCTCTGATATGTCCCCAGACAGTGGTTCTGGCAAGGCATGACAGGCAGGGGAAAAGAAAAGCAAATCTGTGAATCCTTCACGGGGGTCTTGCTGTGAGCTCCATTCAACATCCTGATCTGCCCCAGGCACCAAGAGCACCAGATCTGCTAGTTCTTAAGAGCTGAAGGACACAGTTGCTGCTGTTGATCAGCAGCAAAGGAGGCTTCTCACGCTCTGAATACACTCAAACTTTTCATTCACCTGTAAAGTGATCCCCTGCCAGCACACAGAAATCTCTTATTTATTGTCTCAAAAATATGTGCCTTCTTGTGGTGGAGGGTACAGTGCCCAGTGCCCTTCCTTCACTGTGATGGGATTAATGGAGCGCACCAGCCAATCTGAGGTCTTTGGGGTAGAGTAGTAGGCAATGTCTCTTGCCCTCAGTGGTGGCATAGCATAGTTCTAGGTGGCCATAGGTCACAAATTTTTAAAAGATTTTATTTATTTATTCATGAGAGACAGAGAGAGGCAGAGACACAGGCAGAGGGAGAAGCAGGCTCCCTACAGGGAGCCTGACTCAGGACTCAATCCCAGGACCCCGGGATCACGACCTGAGCCAAAGGCAGACAGTCAACCATTGAGCCACCCAGGTGCCCCAGATCACAATATTTTTAAAATCCCTTTTTAATTAATGTATGATATTGCAACATTTGGATATATCACTGTTTAACATCCCTTCATTGTTAAAAGATAGGGCTTTAAGGTTTTAACTAAAAAACAAATGAAGATCTTCTGAGTCATTTATGATTGCATTCCTAGGGTTAATTTTTACAGCTGGAATCAGAGGAAATATATTGGAGGATCCAGATGCATATTCCCAAAACTTATAACCAGGGTCCCTGGGTGGCTTAGTCAGTTAAGTGTCTGACTCGATTTCAGTTCAGGTCATGATCTCAGGGTGTGAGATTGAACCCTGCATCAGGCTCCACACTCAGTGGTGAGTCTGCTTGAGATTCTCTCTTTCCCTCACCCCCTGTCCTTCCCCTCACTTGAGCTTGCTCGCTTGCTCTCTCTCTAAAACAAATAAATAGACAAAATCTTTAAAATAAAATAAAAACTTATAACCAATTTATATTCCCATTATCTGTTTGGGATAGCACCTTCACCACCATTAATGTTTTTCCCCAATTTCTACTTATTTGTCAGGAAAATGGCATTTCATTTTTTTCAATGTACTTTTCTTTGTTTATGAGTAAAAATACTTTTTAATCCATCAAAGCATTTTAATTTTCTCTTCTAAAAAATATTTGCTCTGTCTTTAACTTATATTTTTATAGTTTCCCAACATGCCTTCTATGCTTATTTTAAAATTCTCTAAGTGCATCTAAATTATCAGAATACCACATTTTAGAAAGATTATAGTAACTGGATTCTACTGAAATTTTAATGCTTTTCTCATCAATTTGATACATGCTCTTTACAGATTTAGGATGATAATCCTGTGATTTGTTTGCTGCAAACATCTTCTTGGGTTTTTGCCTTTTACTTGGTTTATGGTATGTCTTACGTGAAAAACAAAACAAAAAACCTTGAATTTTATGTGGAATGAATCGTAGCCATAAAGAGCTCTCTAATGATTAGAAATTTACATACACATTTATATTCAATGGTTTCATTTTCTTATAAAATGAAAGAAATTCACCCATAACTATGTTTCTGTACCAAAATGTACCAAAATCTTTCCAACTTCAAGCCTCTACTGCAGCCCCTCATCACCTTGCTCTGACTCATTCTCCTCCCCCCAGCCTAATGGTTATTCCATCCAAAGGACCTCCCCTGCATCCTCTGTCTAAATCAGGTTTCTCCTGCTACACTCTTCCATAGCTCCTATGTCCTTTATGGAATTCATAATAATCTGCGATTATATATTCAGTTGTGTGGCTATTTAATGCCTGTTCCCTCTTCCCACCAAACTGTTCTAAATTCTGTAAGGGCAGTGACAACGTTCTTTTTTTCCTGCAGAGTACCCACATCCGTATACAGATACAGATATAGATACAGATACAGATATAGATATATATAGTACCTGGCATAAAATAAATATTAAGGATTGAATGAACCATGAACTTCCTCCACTTTCTGACCTCCCACATACTAAATTACATGCATATTTACTCAATACCACATATCACCTTCCTCCACCATAAGCTCTGGGAGAGAATGTTCCCTCCTCCTACCCAAGGCTCATGCACCCACCTGTGCTTTGCACAGCACCCCTTCTTCCTCTCTGAGAAAACTGTCTCATCAGTAATCTCCCCACAGTATTTTTTCCCTCCATCTCCACTGTCCTTCCCTCTTAGCGTATAAACCTACTCAAAACCCATCTACTTCAACATAGAAATATACCAAAACCTACCACTTCTGATCTTGTAATTCCCTGCTACATATAATTTACATATGACAAAATGCACCTTTTTAAGTGTACAGATTGGTGACTTTTGATGGATGTACATATTCCTATAATGGCCACAGTGGAGATATAGAACATTTCCATCACTGGCCTGGTGTCTTCTCTATCTTCCTAGCCAACTTTCTCATGACCCCAGTGTGCCCCCGCAGCAAGTGGCCACGACTCTACTTTCTGCCACTCTAAATTACATCACTCTCTTTTAGAGTTTCATATAAATGGATTTACCCAGTCGTTGCCTTTTGTCCCTGGTTTCTTTCTCTCAACATACTGTCTGTAAGAGTCATCCACATTGTTGGGTGTATGAGCAGTTTGTTCTTCTTCCTGCCAGTAGTAGCCTACACTCAGAGTCTATTGCAATTTGTTTATTCCCTCACCCACTGACAGATATTTAGGTCATTTTAAAGTTTGGGCTATTTTAAATAAAGCTACATTTAATATTTGTATTCAAGTCTCTGTGCTATTGTTTATGTTTTCATTTCTTAAGGGTGAAAGCATAGAAATGTAATGGCTGAGTTATATGAAAAGTATATATTTGGCTTTTTAAGAAACTATCAAACTGGGGGTCCTGGGTGGCTCAGTGGATGGGTGTCTGCCTTTGGCTCAGGTTGTGATCCTGGAGTCCCAGAATCGAGTCCTGCATCAGGCTTTCCGCAGAGAGCCTGCTTCTCCCTCTGCCTATGTGTCTGCCTCTCTTCTCACGAATAGATAAATAAAATCTTTTTTTGTAAGATTTTATTTATTTAATCATGAAGACAGACAGACAGAAAGAAAGAGAGAGAGAGAGAGGCAGAGACACAGGCAGAGGGAGAAGCAGGCTCCACGCAGGGAGCCTGACGTGGGACTCGATTCTGGGTCTCCAGGATCACTCCCTGGGCTGAAGGCGGTGCTAAACCACTGAGCCACCGGGACTGCCCAAACAGATAAATAAAATCTTAAAAAACAAAAACAAAAACAAAAACTACCTATCAAACTATTTTCCAGAGCGGTTGTACATTTCACATTCCCACCAGCAGTCTATGAGAGATCTTGTGATTCCAGTCCTTACCAACACTTAGTGTGTCAGTTTTTAAATTGTAGACATGCTAATGGATCTAATTGTTTATTATGTATCTTCTTTGGCAAGGCATCTATTTAAATATTTTGCAGATTTTGAAAAATTAAGTGATTAGTCTTATTGAATTTTAAGAGTTCTTTGTATATTTTAGATACAACTCCTTTTTCAAGTATGTTTTGCAAATATTTTCTCATGATACATGCTTTGCCTTTTCATTTTCATAAGTGTCTTTGATGAACAAAAGATTTAGATTTTGGTAAAGTACCATTTATTGATTTTTTTCTATTATGCTTCATTTTTGTGTGGCCTTTTTAAGACATTTTTGCTTAACCAAAGATCATTAAGATTTTCTCCTATGTTTCCTTTTAGAAGTTCTATAGTTTTCACTTTTATATTTAGGTCTATGATCTATTTTAAGCTAATTTTTGTGCATGGCATGATGTAAGAGGTTGAGGTTTGTTTTTTTTTTCCTTATGATTATCTTTTCTCCCACTGAAATACTTCTGCAAATCACTTGACCACAGATCCGTGGATCTATTTATGGACTCTGTTCTGTTGGTCTATGTGTCTATCCTTATGCCAATACAATCTTGATTAATAAGGCTTTGTAAGAAGCCTTGAAATTAGGTAGTGTACATCTTCCAATTTTGTTTTTCTTTTTCAAAATACTTTGGCTGTTCTGTTCTTTGAATTTCTATATGGAGTTTAAAGTCAGATTGTCAATTTCTACCAAAAAAAAAGGCTACTGTGATTTTGATGGGGAGGAAACAACCTTTTTACAATACTGAATACTTCAATCGATGAACACAGTATCTCTCTCCATTTACTCAGGTGTCTTTATCTCAGTAATGTTTCTTAAATTTTGTGTATGTGTCTTGCATACATTTTGTTTAATATATCCCGATGTTTTTCATGTTTTTAGTATTATTGTAAATGGTACTATTTAACTTTCAATATCCAATGGTTTGTTTCTAGAATGTAAAAATACAGTTTGGATCTTCCAACTTTACTAAACTCCATTATTAATTATGGTATTCTTTTTCTCTTTTTTGTAGAGGCCTTAGGGTTTTCTATGTGTACAATCATGTCAGCTGTGGATAAAGGCAGTTTTACTTCCTTTTTATCTGAATGTATTTTCTTTTTTATTTCCTTATTTTACTACTTAATAAAACAATATTAAAAGATAGGATTTGTAAGAATGGGTATTCTCATCTAATTCTTGATCTAAGGAGAAAATCATTCAGAATTTCAACATTAAGAATGATCATAGGGTGGCCTGGCTGGCTCAGTCAGTAGAGCATATGACTCTTGATCTTGGGGCCATTAAGTTTGAGCCTCATGTTGTGAGTAGACCTTACTTAAAAATTTTTTTAAAGTTAAAATAAAAGAAAGAAATATCATAGCTTTAAGTTGATCATAGATGCCCTTCATCAGTCTTAAGGCATTCCCTGAACTTCCCAGTTTTATGAGAGTTTTCATCATGAATAGTTGTTGCATTATTTTTTCAAATGCTTTTTCTGCATCTATTTATCTGTGCCTCCTGTCCTAGATTTAGGACTGGGATGAGAGTCCTAGTTTGGACAGCCCTGAATCCCCTGGCAGTTGCTGAATGACATGGAAAAATAGAATAGGAAAGTTTAGGGTTAGAGAGACAGATAATCTTTAAAACTCTTTTCCCCAAATCTCTCCAAAGCTAATTAAAATTTTCCAGTTAGAGATTTATTTATTCCAGTCGCAAATACTCCAGAAGCACTAAGGACTGAGAATATAATCAACATGAATTTGATTAGATTTTTTCCCCTAACGTTAAACTGGCAAAATACTGAGGAAAGGGGAATGGGTATCAGAGATAACTTTGAAGCCTGGTGGACATGGAGGTGGGCAGGTTAAGAGAGGCCACTGGAGGGGTGCTCCAAGAAAAGGGAAGAGATGTCATAGATGCCACAAAAAGGAACTGAGGTGATACCACAGCATAGATACTTTTACATTTTCAAAGAGAACCATAGAGATCATCACCATGCCACCAACATGCTTTCCTACATTCCTGCTTTCCTACATTCTTTCTTGAACGAGGAAGGTCACAAACAAGAATTTTTCTTTAAAAGATTTTATTTATTTATTCATGAGAGACACACAAAGAGAGAGAGAGGCAGAGACACAGGCAGAGGGAGAAGCAGGCTCCATGCAGGGAGCCCGATGTGGGACTCGATCCCAGGACTCCAGGATCACGCCCTAGGCCCAAGGCAGGCCCCAAACCACTGAGCCACCCAGGGATCCCGCAAACAAGAATTTTAAAATAAAATTATGCTTTAAGCTGGTAGAGTACTATTTCAGAAGGAAGTTAACAGTTAATCACATGTACCCAACAACAACAAAACAATAATGCCATGAGCTTGGGAATCATTTAGGCTAACCATGTGTCTTTATATTAAGAATTCGATAGAACCTCTGACATACAGATGAGCATGCAAATTTCCCCAGGGTGAGTAGATGGTGCTTTATGTGTTATTTAAGTTGGGAATAAAACTTCACTTCTTGGTTTCTTCTGGTAGAGTGAAGTGGTGTGGCAGGAATATTACTAGACTTCAAGACAGGAAATTCAGGTTCAAGGTCCCGCCCTTCGGTCCAGTTGTTGTATCATGGTGGTGCTTACTTAAAATGTCTGCATTTCTGTTTCTTTGTCAACACAAAGGTAATTCTCTAACTCATCTGGAGGGCTAGTCATGAAGATCAAATGGTTACTGAATGTGCTATCACCCACTCAGTATTCGTGCCAAATATATGTGTGTTCTTTCAATTCCAAGCCACATGCTCTTAAAGAAAATGCAAATTTTAAAATCCATTGTGAATTGCATTAATTAAATTTAAAATGTTACGTATCGTGATGAACCTAAGATTTTATAACTGATAAAGAGGATATGGGTTGACATTATACATCAGATATTTAATGTACATGACAGATGTAATAAACTGCCATCCACATTATAAAAAATGTCAGGCATTCTAGTTCCTGCGTGGGGACAGAGTAACCCCGGCCTTTAGGAGAACAGTTTGCAAGTATAAAATAGAATAAAGACTGACCTGTTTGTAGGAGATTATCAGAGCAATTGTAGCAAAACAGGAAAATATCAAAAGAAAGAGGGCACTTTGAAGCAGCCGAGCAAAAGAAGAAAGGACACTCCACCCAATCAGGGCTCTTGCCTCATTTATTGGGTATTTGACCTTGGGCATTTAACGAAGCCTTTCTGCCTTAATTGTGAAATGGCAATGACACGTCTCCTGTCTGGAGTCAGGGGCTGGATCAGATTCTCTTTTCCATTTCTCAGTTCTGCATTTCCTTTGCACAACTTTAACCTTTGATCTTGGCCTCATTGTCCAAAAATTGCTCCGTCTCCCAAAACTGTAAAATGATAAGCACGAATACAAAATCCTGCTACTAATTGCGTATGTAATTGCTGAGATTAAGTTCTGTGACTTAAAATTCTCTGACATTAATTCTAAAGCTCTCAATGTATTCCTTATTTCCACATAGTCTCTTATCTTGAACCTTAAGAGGAAGGCTTTAATCCTCCCCGCTTTAAACCAGGGCACGAAGCTCTTGGGCCGTGGGCCGTGCAGCGAGCCTGGAGGGAGCACCACAAGGTGGCACTGGAGATCCGGCTGCAGAAGGTGGTAGGGCTAAATCCACACCAGCGTTCATTTCCTCTGGGTCTCCTGGCTGGCACCAGGCTGCTATTTCCTTTATTGTCAGGGATCCTGGGGATGCCTTGGCTTGAACCTAATGCAAACAGTCCCTCTGCAGCGCTCAGCAGTCGGTAAAGGGATTCTTGGGCTTGGCAATAGTATCTCCAAGAGTTTATCACAAAACCATTAATGACCAGATCTTTCTGTCTCCTCCCAGAACCTTCCCTCAGTTCCCAGAGATGAGGCCTATCCTGTTTCTTCAGCCACTCATCCATTCAAGCATTTATTGCATGCTCTTATGTGTCAGGCATACAGCCAGGAGTGATGTGGTTTGAGAGATCCAGGACATTAGCATTTTTTTTTCTTAGTCTGCCATCAGCACCAAACCCAGGTATCATGCATTGGGGTAATGGCCCAGGTGCCTGAGGGGACCTAGTTGCTGCAGCTGTGCTGTGTTTCCAGGAGGGAGCAGAGGGGGAATATTGTGGTGCTTGTATTTACAACCAGCCCCTAACACCTCCCTCCTCCAGCACACACTATCTGCAGGAAGCCAAAGTAGCTTCTCTGCCAGTCTACCCCCATTGAAGCGGACCTTAAGCATCTTCTTTTTCCTTTTAATGGAGCTATTGATATTTATTTTAACTCTATTACAATGTAGTCTTTTTTTAAAGTAAAAAGTCTAGGGAAGTTAAAATACTCCATATGATAGATGAATGGTGGAAATACGTCATTATACATTTATGCAAACCCATAGGATATACGCCATATGTGAATCCTAATGTAAACTATGACTTAGGGTGATCATAATGTATCGGTGTAGGTCTATCCATTGTAACAAAGGTACCATTCCAGTGAGTGGTATTGATAACAGTGGAGGCTCTGCATGTGTAGGGGCAGGGAGTATATTGAAAATCTCTGTACCTTCCTCTCAGTTTTGTTGCAAACCTAATAAAACTTCTCTAAAAAACTAAAGTTCTTTTTTACAAGTCTATGGGGAATTCACTTATAATGGAATAGTATTCAGCAATAAACAGAAATGAGCTGTCAAGCTATCAATGAAAAGACATGAAAGAATTTTACACGCATATTATAAGGGAAACAAGACAATCTGAAAAGGTTACATATTATAGGATTCCAACCATATGACATCTGGAAAAGACAGTACAAAACTCAGTGGTTATCAGAGATTGGAGGAGGAGGAGGAGAGAGAGATGCACAGGTGGAGCAGAGGGCATTTTTAGGGCCGTGGAACTACTCTGTATGATACCCTAACAGTGGGTATGTGCCATAACACATTTGTCAAAACCCATATTACAACACAAAGAATAAACCCTAATGTAAGCTACAGACTTTAGTTACTAGTAATACATCAGTATTGACCTATCAATTGCAACTAACTGTTAGCAGTGGGGGAAACGGCAGAGGGGATTATAGGGGATCCTCGTACTTTCTGTGCAATTTTGCTGTCAGCCTAAAACTGCTCAAAAAAACCCCAGTCTATTATTTTTTTAAAGTCTGTTTGGAAAGCCCTCATATTTATATAGGGCTTTACAGTTTTCAGATCAATCCACTTGATTCTCAGGAGAACACTGTAAGATATAAAGGACCGGTATTGTCCCACGTTTACGGATGTGGATGAAGGGCAAGGGAATCAAGTGTCTTCTCAAGTTCACGCAGCTAATGAAACAGCCAGGAAAGGACGTGAACCCATGTCATCTTGTTCCAGATCCAGAGTGCTTTTCTCTGAGTACTTACAAGCATGGAGCTGTTATCACTCCTCTGCACTCTTGAGTGATTATTCTTCCTTCTCCCAGGGTTTTGGAGTTCGATTCAGTAGAGATACACACTGTAAATTACAGTTCCAGATTTCAGTCTCTGGCTATCTGACACGATGTAATACAAGGATTTCATGTGTAAAACAGCATCTTTAACTTCTTTCCTACCAATCCTTTCCTCCAGTGTCTTTTGAAGTCTTTGCTTCCTCACCACTTTTGGGATAATCCATTAGAACAAGAATAAAAGCAGAGACGAGCTAGAAGAAGCTGAGGGTATTCTTATACAATATAACACTGACGATATGGGATCGGTCTCCTGAAAGAGCCACAGCTGCTTGGGATGGGAGGCGAGCCTTCTGGGAGGCATCATGATCCCAGAGCAAATCAATAGCAATGGTCAGACTGCAGAGAGCAAGTTTTCAACAGTGATACCTTATGGTAGTGAGAATTACTAGCAGAAGACAGATGAGACCCTCATTTGCTCCCTTGGGTATGGAGACCATACTGACTCCTCTGGAGACTGCAAACCTCCTCCAGAAGTCCTTGGTGTGATGGAGGAGGGGAGTGAAAATTGCCAAAAGAGGCATCTGCTTTCAGCTAGGTAAGCATTTAGACACTTGAGCAATACATTAGAAAAACAAAAGAGGAAAGACCACGTAGGGACAGAGAGAGAAGGTGGTTATCTACAAACCAAGGAGAGAGGCCTCAGAAGTAATCAAAGCTGCCAGCATCTTACTTTCTGACTCCCAGCTTCCAGAACTGTGAGAAGATCATTTCTGTTGTAGAAGCTCCCAGTCTGTGATATTTTGTTACGGCAGCCCTGACAATCTCACACAGGCAGATAGTGGGCACTCAATAAACTTGAAGGGAGAAATGAATTATGCAATTAAACATACACAATTGTGCTAAGTCCCTGGGAGGGTAAATAAAGGTTGCTGAGAACAAACAGTAACATGACCTGACCTAGCCTGGGACAACGTGGAGGGCTGGTCTGAAGAAGTGATAGGTTGAGGCCTGAAGGAATGGTGGCCATTGACCAGGCAGAAGGGGTTAGAAGCCTGTAGAAAGCTTTCCACACTTGGAAGGAATAGCATGTGCAAAGGCCCTGAGGTGGTAAGAAGCACAGTGTGGTTTTGGATTTGAAACGCAGTGCAGAGAGAAGAGGGAGAGTGGTTCTAGATGAGGTGGGCCAGAGCCTGACTACGTGGAGCCTTTCAGGCCACTTGTCGAGGAGTTTGAAGTAAGGGCAATCCATTTTAAGTGCAGGAATGACGAGAACATCTTTTGTGCCAACAAGATTCCTCTGGCTGCTGTATGGAGAGTGTGGGGGTGGGGTGGGGTGGGGCAAGGATGGATGTGGAGGGACCAGGAGTCCACAGGAGGCAAAGTAGGATGTTATGGCTTGAACTAGGGTGATGGGACCCGAGGTAAGCAGGTAATTCCAAAAGATATTTAGAAAGAGGAGCAAAAAAGAAAACAACTGGATCCTTACTCTCAAAAACCTCACTCTTGCTGAGCATGGAAAGCCAAGGGGAAGGATAGGAGTGGTGGTAGGTAAGAACAGGAGTAAATAGGACGAGGAAGAAGTAGAACCTGGTCTAATAAAACGCTGGAAGTGTAAAAAAAAGGGGGGGGGATTCTGCGAGGAGATCATCTAAGATTTGGAAGAAGATGGAAATCAGGACCATCCTGCCAACACTACTGGTTTGATCATCTTACAAAATCCCCTCTGGAACACAGGAGCCGCAACACATATTGGTTCACCACTGGAAATAATCATATTTTGCATTAATAGTTTTGGCTTTCAGCTCATCTTCATGCACTTTCAGATCTACTCTTTTTTTCTTTTTCTATTTGACAGATTGTACTCTTGGTTGCCTTTTAATTATCGAATTGCTGCTCTTTATCTGCAGCCTCCGACTAGTAACCTTATTATAACAATTGCCCAAGACTCAGAACTGAACAGTGCACAATAAAAATCCGCAATAATGAAAACACTTAAATTAAATAAAAATCTCCTAACAACTAGCAGAGCACACTGGAATGGATTGTATGAGTCACCGACTGTATGAATGATTTATTTGGGAAGTTATATCAGCTCAGGAAAAACATATTTTGATCTTAACATTCAATAACCAGGCCTAATACACTCATCACAGAGCCTCTGAGTGAAATAGCCTCATGCAGAGATTATTAACCTATAAATAACATCCTAATAATCTGTTGGTGTTTACGACTACCATTTTTAAAAATACTTGCTGAGGACTTTCATACTTGCCGCCTATTTCTTTGCGCTGTCCGATACCTATACGTGTTCATAACTCTGGGTGTGCGTGTGGCGTTGCAAGCTTAGTAAAACCGCCATGCTGTGATACGCAGGCTAGAAGCTGCTTCTTTTTAATTTTTTTTTAAAGATTCTATTTATTTATTTGAGAAAGAGAGTGAGGATGAGCAGGGGGAGGGGCAGAGGGAGAGAGTTGAGTGCGGAGCCTGATGCAGGGCTCCACCCCAGGATCCTGAGCTCACGACCTGAGCCAAAATCAAGAGTCTAATGCTTAACGGATTGAGCCCCACAGGTGCCCCTCTTTCTTATTTTTATAGAAGAATGCAAAAAGGAAAAAAAGTCCTATAGAACATTAAAGAAAATCTCAATTTTGTGACTTGAGAATGCAGAATGGTTTTACGAATACACCTAGAAGGTTATGTGCTAAATTCCACTTCTCCTTTCACAACAGCAAAAAGGAATCACGTGGCTAGAGAGTTGGTCAGGAACTTTACAAAGAGAAGAGCAAATGGCCAATGATCATATGAAAAGATACTTGACCTCCTTAGTAACCAGAGACATGCACATATTCAAATAAAAACGAGATACCATGACAGAATGGCTGTAGTTAAAAAGACTGATGATCCCAGGCCATGATGAAGACCAGAAGCAAAGGGAACACTCCCACATACCTGGTACAACCACATTAGAACACGGTTTGAAATATCTATAAAAGAACAACACAGGCATACCCAGTGTTTCTACTGGTAGGAAGATCATTATATTAATTTTCTTTGCTGCCATGACAAATTACCATGAACTCAGTGGCTTAAAACAACAAATTTACCATCTTACGAACTTCAAA
Source organism: Nyctereutes procyonoides (assembly GCF_905146905.1). NCBI lineage: Eukaryota > Metazoa > Chordata > Mammalia > Carnivora > Canidae > Nyctereutes > Nyctereutes procyonoides. The sequence continues at coordinate 34,455,107 of NW_026575120.1, read as the reverse complement.
GAAAATTTCGCTGTCATAGAAAATCTCCTGAGTGAATAAGTACATCAAAAATTACTATTACGCCTATATCTGCCACTGGCTATGACAAAGGCCACAAAAAATGGGTCTCAAAGGGGAACTTAAGAAAATGATATTCAGAAAGACATTTTCCTGTGGATCACATCTGACATCTCTCTGAAGGATCAGGTGCAAATTTCCAGATATGTGGTATCCTTTCTAGGTCTCTATTCCCCCCACTCGGGGGTGGGGGGGTGGAGGAGAGGAGTGATCTTTATTGCTATCCCTAACTAAGGCTTTGAATTCTTATGTTGTATTATTTTTAAAGAGTTAAATCTTTAAGTACTTTAAACATTTTTTATTATCATACAGTTCTACAGTTCAGGAGTTCAGATGGTTCTCTTGGGCTAAAATCAAGGTGTTAGCAAGGCTATGCTTCTTCTTCTGGAGACTCTAGTTTCTTCCCTCTAGATTGAGGGGAAAATCCTGTCATTTCAGCTCCTAAAATCTGCTCACAGACCTTGGTTAATGGTCCCAAATCCGGCAACGGTGGATGAATTCTCACAGTGCATCACTCTGACCTTCTCTTCCGTCCCTTCTTCCACATGTAAACTCTCGTGACTACATTGGGCCCAGCCAGATCTTCTAGGCTAATCTTCCTATCTTACAGTTAGCTGGTTAGCAAGTTTACTTTCACTTGCTACCTTAATTCCCCTTTGCCATGAAACGTAACACATTCATAAGTTCTGGGGATTAGGATGTAGACATCTTTGGGGGACTGTTATTCGGCCTACCACAACGGCCAACGGCAATGTAAGCACGTATGCGCCAAAAGACATGTATAAGAATGTTTAGAGAAGTATTGTCTTTATTTCCCAAAGCTGGAAATAACCCAATTGTACATCAATGATAGAATAGATTGTTATATATATATATATATATATATATATATATATATATATATTGGTATGTTTATAAAACAGCATCTTTTAAATCACAACTTCACGCTACAGTGTAAATGGGCCTCACATAATGTTAAACAAGGGGCCAGCACAAAATAAAACATATGGCAGGATTCCATTTATGTAAAGTTTAAAAACAGGCAAACCTACCAATTATATCTCAATAGGGCTGGAAAAAAAAAAAAACCAACAACCATAGGCAAACATGGCACTAGGAGTCCAGAAGTGGCTAGATTTAGGGAAGAAAAGGAAAGGCAATGACCAAGAGAAAGGCTGGGCCTTCTGGATGCTTCTGGATACTTCTGGATGCTTGTAGGTCATGGTCTAATTCTTGCCCTGGGCGGTTACGTGAGTGTGTCCACTTTATGAAAATTTATTGAGCTGTACAGGCAAGATTTGTATGCTTTTCACATCTGTGTATGCTTTAGTAAGATGGTTTAACAAAATGACATGCTTGTGGTTCCACTCTTTATTAAACGTTTTTTTACCCACTGCTCTCACCTGTTGTGGTACAGCCCTGTGGAGAGACCCATATGGTGGAGTTTAGAAGCATGTGATCTATAATGCCTAGAAATAGCCACACCAGTGAGTTGCAAAATGGCCCTCTAAACTTCCAAGCAAGACTACAGCCTGCAGGAGACATTTGCCAGAGGCACCAGCTAAACCACTCCCAGATTCCCCACCTGCAGGTATTGTGAAATACTAAATGTTTGCTCTTTTCAATCACTAAATTTTCAGGATAATTGGTTACTCAGCAATAGATCATCAATACAGGAGCCATGCAGAAGTGCTCCCCATTAGCAGAGATCCGTGGGAGAGGTTGGGCTTGTATAGTTCACATACCTTCATGGAAGCAAGGGCTGTGCTGATTGGAAAGTCAGCTCCTTGAAGGGAGTTCCCTGTCACCGGGCCTTAGGGACATGTTTAGGGTGTGATCCACATTTGTCAGTCAAAGAGCAACAATACCCTAGTTACAAAAGAAGACAAAACAGTCACAGTGTGTCACAACAGCCACATCTGGACATCATGTCATGAACACGGGTAGCAGAGATAAAGCTTCAATTGGCTAAGATTCCTACAGAATCCATCCAGGGCATGGATTCCTTTCCTGTGTAACTTCAAATGAACTCTTCTTTTCCTACGACAACCAATATTTCCCTATGCAACCCCTACGACCGTCACTGAATCCTTCCTTGGAGCAGTTGTCTTGAGGAATGCCTCCTAAGTGAGGGACACAAGTGAGTTCTGGGAAGTTACACCTCCCCTCGCCTGCTCCAGGCCTGGCTGACTTGGTGGAGCAACTGAGATCTGCCATTGGCTGCCATGTCCTCTTAGCCACACCCCCTACAACCCATCATGGAGGGACGGGCAACCACCTCCAGGCCAACTTGTTCAAAGATTTTGTGGATATGTGCCATTGGATCCAGCCACATGCTTTCACAAGGATGTCTCCAGCTACCTAGTACGGACTATTGCACCTCAACTGGTTGGCTAGCTTTTAGATGGGCATTTTGCCTCATGCATCCTCTGTAGCATCACACACCATGGCAGGTTGGTCACACACACCCTTGAACTCATGAGGAGCCATAGCGGAACATATGTATGGAAGCACACTTTGTTTCTACAATTCACTCAGATGTGCTTTTTTTCCCCATAACTGATCTGCTCTATGTTACCAGCCCCTCATCCCAGTGGGTACTTACTAAGAGAAACAAAATTAAAACTTAATCAGTGTGTATTTAACAAACTACTTTGCTATAAATGGTCTTTTAAAATAGATCACCCAGCCTCTTTGTAGCACAAAGCTCAGTTGTTCGGGTATCTTCCACATGTGGGAAGGTAGACAGTATTCAAGGCCTTATGGTAGCAGAGATGGGGGTTGGGGGGGAACCTAGAACCTTCATTGAATCATTTAACTCAGAAAATATTGATCAAGCACCTACTATGTATCAGGTAGTGCTCCTGGTGCTGGATATATATAGTAATGGGCAAAAGAAAGCCTTTGCCCACTGGCCTTGTGGATCTTACGTTCTGCTGGACATTGGGCAGATAATAAATGGACATAGTATGTGCTATGTCGGAGGAGATGAGGGATGCGGGGGATGGAGAGGCAGGCGGAGGGAAACCATGCAGGTGGGCCCGGGGTTATTCCACACAGGGAAGGCCCTTTTAATAAGACGACCTTTGAAGCTGAGTCCTGGAGAAAGCGAGGGACTGATCTGGGGAGGGAAGAGGGGGCGTGATGTGTTGGAGGAGCGCAGGGTGTCCCGGATGTCTGGACTGGATGCGTGTGCAGCCAGATCATGGTGCGTCTGGTGGACGGTAGTAAGTTTTCTCTTGTCCTGAGTGAGATGAGAAGCCTCTGGAGGATTTGGAACAGAGAAGCAGCTTACATCTTTAGAGTCGTGCCCGCAGCTGCCATGTACAAAACAGAAGACGGAGAAGCAAGAGTGGGTTGAAGGGGGTGAGTTAGGAGGTGACTACAGGACCCCTGGTAAGAAATGAGGCACTAGGGTGCAGGATGGTGACAGTGGCAAGATTTCCCCAAGGCTCAAGGAAGAGCTAGGACTGGACACACACCATTGAGGTCTAGAGTGTACAGAATGCTTAGGGCCGTGACCCCAGGTGGTATCCCTGTGGGAGCTGAGAACGGAAAGAATTCCAGAGTGTAGAGGTCAAGAGGAATCTGTAAGGGGACTGAGAAAGAGTCCAGGTTGAGCCACTTGCCTGGTCTCAATGTCCTGCCCATGGCCGTGTCTTTGGCCAACCAACCCCAAGCTCCTGCCTCCCACCAGCACTCTCCATTTTCTCTCTGGGCCAGGTGGGAGAGAACTCTGGATGCTCTGCTCCCTGAGCTGGCCATCTGGCCCCTTCATCCAGCCGCGGCCTCAGCAGCCACCTGGCACCTGCTCCTTTGTCATCCTGCACAGGTGGGACTTCAGCTGGGAACTGGCAGCTCTTCTGAGATGTGTTCAGATACACGGGCCAGAAGCCCAGGGTGACAAAGCCCTCCACTTCAAGATTCTTGGCTTCCCCCATCACTACCTGTTTCCTCTAGTGTTTCTCTCCCCTGTCCTCCACCTACACACCACACACACACACCACACACACCCGTGCACATCAGAGACTGACCCCAGGAGAGGTGACAGGAACCTATATGACCTCAGGTCCTAGCTCAGTCTCCCCTTGCCCTTCATACCTGCCTTTCTAGCACCCAATGGGGTAGGTCTTCTCTCAGATGTGAAACTCCTTTTTCTAAAACCCACTCATCTACCAACTAGGCAGGGCTCTCGATATGTCAGCGGAGGAGTCTGGGAATTTAGAAATCCCTGCTGTCTTTCCACAACACCTAACTTTCCAGTCCAAGCTCTTGATTAAGAGAGATTTGATACCCAAAGGTTAGTCACCCTTTCTTTCTACCCACCGTCTCCCTCCCTGGGGCAGTAAACTCCCTCAGACTTGGGACTGGGGGTAGAGCTGAGAGTAATTAGACTTAACGGAGAAATGAAAAGAAGTCATTTTTAGTGTTCTCAAAGTGTGATTCTGTTCTCTACTCAACCACCTGCAACTCAGATAACGATTTCTACACATTTTTAACATGCAAGTTTCCCCCTTCCCCGCACACGTCTGAACTTGGGAGTTTAGCTGTATGGCCAGCAGAGGGAAGCCACAGGGGGAGATGCTACTGAGCCCAGTGAAGATTTAGCACATTGATTTTTTTTCCCCCTTTATTTTCTCTAGGCACTGTGGTTTGTGATTGAGTGGGGAGGTTGGGGAGGACAGCCAAGGCTTTTAAAGGTGCCAATACTCTAGCAAGAAATAAGGAATAGTGGCTGCGAAAAGAGCCTAGATTCTCCGCTCTACCCTCCCATGCCTCATTTTTCTTTTCCTCTTTCTACTTTCTTAGAGGACCCTGCCTGTCAGCAAGGTGATGAACAGCTTTGGGAAATCACGGAGAAGTAGGGACTCCTCCGAGGGGGAGTCGGGAGGTCTGGGTCCTGCACTGGGCTGGGGTCCCACCTGAGCATGTCGCTGCCCAGGTCCTGGGTCCCAACCTGCCTTTGTGTGCTCTTTCTTTCCTGCAGCCATTGAATCTTTAGAGAGTCTACTGTGTGCCAGGCGCTCTGTATGCAGTCGTGACAAAGCGGCCACGGGCCTGGCCTCAGAGAGCTTGCACTCTAGGAAGGCAATAATTAAGGAAGTGGCAAGAAATAAATATGATGGGAAAACAGATGATGCAAAGGGCCACAAAGGAAAAGCACACCAGGAGAGAGAATCACCCGGCAGGTGGCTTCTAACTATAGAGTCAGGGAAGGTTTCTGTGGGAGGTGACATTTAAGGGGGGAACCTGAAGGATGACATGGAGGTGAGACCCAGATCACACCCACAGGAACAGTGTGCCAAGAAAACAAGAGATGAGGAGGAAAAGAGCTCAGGTCGGCTCCTCAAACCCGACAGAACAGATTTGGGAGCCACCTCGCACATTTTCTGTCATGCGTACTCATTAGCATCAATCTGTTTAAGTCTGCTATTTTTCGTAAAAAAAAAAAATGTGAACTTCTCTAAATTAAAAAAAATTTGTGAACGACACTATAATTAGGATCTAAAAGATTTCTTATAACAAAAGTCAGAAAGCAGAGATACTTGGGAAATTAACTCTCTTCTTCATTTGCATTGGGAGAAAGCCTTAAATTCTCTTCTAGAAAATAGGAAATTGAGTATGCCCTCTTTCTTATAGGGTGGTAAGCTTCCCATCTTGTAGACTTTGAGCTTTTTACCAACAAAGATCATTAAAGCCACGCTGCAGGTCTGTAACTTTTACCAACAAAGGTCATTAAAGCCACGTGGCATGTCCCAAACGTTCTTTCCTTTCTCCTTATTCTCTGTCTCTATGCCTATTCATGCAGCAAATATTTACTGAACGTCTGTTTTATGCCAGACACCACTCCTGACCCTGTCGGGGAACGGAACAGAACAAAGCAAAGCAGCCTGAGTCCCTCTTATGAAGCTTATCTTTTTGCCTGGGTGAGACAGTCAATAAACAAACCAGCACACAATGGGTTTGCTGGCCTTAGGTGACGAAGAGGAGAAATAAAGCAGAGAAAGGGCCAGAGTCATTCCTGGGGATCAGGGTTCCTACATTATACATAGGTGAAGGGGATATTTGAGCAGAGGCTTGAAGGACAGGAGGGGAGGAGTGTTTCAGGCAGAGGGAACAGACGATGCGAAGGCTCTGAGGTGTTGCGGCGTTTGACATGTTCTAGAAATAGGATGCTGGGGCCGCTGGAGCAGACTGAGCGGTACCTTAGTTTGCCAACTCCCTGAGACAAAAATCTGGATGCAAGTGGTTTATCCCGGGGTGAGCTTACGAAGCACTAAGAGGAAATGGGGGAGTGCATGAGGGAAGGAAGGTAATTGAAAAAGTGGGACATGGATGAGTGGGTTACCACTGTGGGCTCCTGAGGTTCACCCCTGCTAGAGACCTCTGAGATCATATGGAATAGGCCTCAGAATCACCCTGTGAGATGCCCGGGTGGCTCAGCGGTTGAGCGCCTGCCTTCGGCCCAGGGCATGATCCTGGAGTCCCAGGATTGAGTCCCACGTCAGGCTCCCTGCATGGAGCCTGCTTCTCCCTCTGCCTGTGTCTCTGCCTCTCTCTCTCTCTCTCTCTCTCTCTCTCTCTCTCTGTCTCTCATGAATAAATAAATAAAATCTTAAAAAAAAAAAAAAGAATCACCCTGTGAGCAGACAGGAAGCTGGGTACGTATCCAATTCCCATCTCACTGATGAAGATAGCTTCTGGAACCTGCTCTGCAGCCATAGAATACCTCCAGGCAGATGCAGGAAGGCCACCGGAGCATAGGGCAGTGTCTGCAGTAGCCTCTGGGGACCCGTGGGGAGATGGCCGGAGCACAGGCAGTCACTGCCCGAGGGAATGGCCAAGATGAGACGAGAGAGGAGGTGGGAGCCCAAATCATGTCAGTCTGGGAGACCACCATAAGGACTTTCCATTTTATCTGCAGCAAGATGGCAAGCATTTGGAGAGTTCAAGCAGCATGATCTGATTTCCATTTTTAAATAAAAACTATGAATACTGTAGGAAGAACAGACATGAGGGGAGTAAGGACAGCTGGAAGGCCTTTGCAATAATGCAGGTAAGACGTGACGGCAGCTGGATACAGGGTGGTACAGCCTGCTGGTAAGAGGCAGCTGCTCATTTCTCCATGAATCTTGAAGGTAGAGCAAAGAGAACTTGCTAATGGATTAAAAGTGGAGCATGAGAGAGAGAGAAGAGTTAAGACTGGTTTCTGGCCTGAGAAATGAGGAAAACAGAACAGACGCTGACTGAGATGGGGGTGGGCTTAGGGAATTTGGACCTGCTCTATTTGGAATGCCTCCAAGTGGAAGACATCCAAGTGGAGATGTGGGTTAGGCAGTGGGACACGTGTACCTGGAACTTAACTCACGCCTCCCTGACCCACAATGTGGGCCAATTCCCTCCTGGCCAGCCCAGAGTCTTCTCTATGTTGGCCTGAAACTGCATGATGTCCTTAAATCTGGGCACTTCCATCCTCTCCCCACACTTCCGAGTTAGTACCATTTTTTCTTCTTGGTTCTCATACTCCTGTCCCACCTCCTGAATCAAAAGATGAACAGGTGACTAGGAAATAGCCTATGCTTGAAGAATGACCATTTCAGTGCCTTCATCCACCATCCTTCCACTAGTTTCTAGTATCTTCTGAGCTGAGGCAAAAACGCACCGTAGCTTGCGTTTATAAATAAATAAATTTATTATATTATAAATTAAATCAATACCTCTCAGGGCTTTGGTCCACTTCTGGCCCACCCAGTAAGGCTCTGAGAACAAGGTTTCTCATGTATACGTTTCTATACCAGTACCTCGTAGGGGTAGGGAGTGTTCTGAACACTGGAAACAAGTTATTTTCCCCCAGAAAGATCCACTGATACCATCATAAGAAATACACAATCTTTTTTTTTTTTTTTTTTAAGAAATACACAATCTTTAAAGCTTAGTGTCTTAACACGGTAAAAGTTTCCTTGCCCACACCACAGACCATGCAACTGGGTCAGGCATCCCTCCTGGCGGTCCTTCCATTGTGAATCCTCGGGTGCACAGCCCTTCACTCCCAGCAGTCAGGACATTTTTATGGCCAGGTCTGGAAGCGACATGTATATCCCTTCCGCCCACGTTCCGTTGCCTAGACCTCCGTCAGACGCTTCCACCTGTCCCTACCTGCCCAGGGAGAAGTTTCAGGATTGGCCAGCATCTAGCCCACTCCTGACACAAAAGGCATATCCCTGCCCATAAATTAATACATCCTCCTCCTCCTCTTGTGAACGGGGTAGTGTAAGCCTGCCCTGCAATGAGAGGCTGCTCCCAGCGAACCTAGAAGTTTCTGAATCTGCAAAGCGCAGGACCAAACCATGCTGATGGCAAAGTGCCATCAACCCTGGAAATTCCTCCAACCACACCTCCTGCGTTTGGAACGCTGCTCACCTGAGGCATCAGGAAGGGCCCAGGCCCATTACTGTGCTCCGTTTAATATGCCAATGAAGTGGGTCCTAAATTTACTTATTTCTAGGATCTCATCCTAACTCCCCAGTTAAGCCCGGTTTCACTGCTCTCACACGCTTACCCTTGGCATGGGAGGTAGCCCAGGAAGTGATTCGAGAAAGGAGGGCGGCCTCGGTGGCTCAGCGGTTTAGCGCCACCTTCGGCCCAGGGTGTGATCCTGGGGACCCGGGATCGAGTCCCGCGTGGGGCTCCCTGCATGGAGCCTGCTTCTCCCTCTGCCTGTGTCTCTGTCTCTCATGAATAGATAAAGAGGAAAGAAGGAAAATAAGGAGAGGGAAAGGCAAGCAAAGCCTGTGAATGTGAGAGAGAAGAGAAACTAAAGGTGAAAATCACGGAGGAGGAAAGGGGTGGGGGAGCCAAACAGCAGAGGGTGAGAGCTGTCCAGGGGTGACAAGGGGGGGGAGGGCTATGCAGAAAGGGGGGCAGGGTGCTTTTAAGAGCCCCCCACCCCATCTGGGCAGCAGCCTGGGGAAAGGAGCCCTCCTTGGGCACCAGGAGCCTGAGCTCACCCCCTGGGGGAGCAGGACCCCCTCATGGTCTCCCACGGGAAGTGGGGACAGCGAAGGGAGGTGAGGGGAGCAGAAGGAGGGAAAGCGGAGACCCCTATAGGGCAGAGCCAACTGCCAGGGAAAGAAAAGGTGAGGCCCTTGGCACATGAGGCTTCGGTCCCCTGAACCGAGCTCCCACTTTTCAGTCTCCCTTCAGGAGAGGCACACTTGCCCCCTGGTCCCCCTTCCCGGGCAGCTGCTCTGCCCCAAGCCCAGCAGGTGGAGACCTGAGAGGAGGCGCACCTGGGCACACCTGGGCTTACCTGACTGCACCCCCCCCCTGCCCCCAAGCCCAGCAGGCGGAGACCTGAGAGGAGGTGCACCTGAGCATACTTGGGCTTACCTGGCCGCAGCCCCCACCCTGCAGGCAGAGACCTGAGACGAGGCGCACCCGAGCACACCTGGGCTTACCTGGCCACAGCCCCTCCCTCCCCCTCAGGGTCTCGCTGGCCCAGAACATCCCTGCACTGGGAAGGAGGAGACCAAGGGGCGCGCACGGGCTGTGATTGGGGCGCGGGGAGGGCTTCCAGGGAGCAGCAGCGGGCTCGGAATCAGCCACAAAAGACCAATCCCTCTTCCCGCTTTCCTCTGAGCGCTGGGCAGCGCCTCTCCGGTTGGCGGCCCTTAGCAGCGGAGCAGGTGGGGGGGATAGAAGCACTCAGGGGAAGCCTCTGGGGGGGTGCGTGGACGAGTCCTGGCACAGGTGGGGCAGGCAGTGCTCACGGTAACTCCCTTGGGGCAGCCCCCCCCCCCAGCATCCTGATGGCCTCCAGCCTCCAGGGCCTCCACCCTTCAACTCCATCAAGGCAGCCTCCACTTTGTCCACTTCTCTTCCTCTGGTTGTGTCTTTTGCGTTTCCTCTCCCCTGTTCTTCCTCACTCTGGGCCGCACCTGAGACTTCTCGGGAAGCGACTGAGTCTGCAGGGCACCCTAATAGGATATCCCCGAGGCCATCCCAGATGGAGGCTTTTTCCTTGGGCACCTTGGGGACCTCCTGCCGCCGGCCCCTCCTCACGGCCCCCCTCCACCCAAGCCTGTCCCTTAACGAGCACAGTTGACCTTTCCGCTGTTCAGAGGAACTGAGTGGAGCAGCTGACGCTCACGGGGCAGCTTTGCAGTGACAAGTTGGACACGACCGGCCACGTAGGGAAGCCACGTCATCACGGCAGCTACTCGGACCGTGGTGGTGATGGTGTGCTCGTTTCACCCAAATATCTCCCTGGGGGTTCAATGCCCTTTCCAGGCACCCTCAGCTCCCACCCCGTTTTGGGTCCCTTTGGCCAGGTTCCCAGGACCTGGGGGAAGGCAGTGAGTGGTGCTGTCTCCCCTCTATCTCTCCAAGGCTCCCAACCCACGCCCCGAAGTTCTCGGAACCATCCAGGCCTACGGAGCACCTTCTGGTCTCTGCTCTTAGAGATCTGTTCTTTCAGTTCTTGCCCTATGTCCTCCTGTCCTTGCTCCCAGGGATTCCCGGTGCTCCCTTCACTGGGATTCAGCTTATTTTAGTGGTTCTCTAGCCCGCTGTCTGGAATAACTACACTAGAAAGTTCCCTTAGCTTGCCGCAGCTCCAGCCCTCGGCCTTGGCAATACCAGCCAACCCCGGATACCCTTGTTACCTTGACCAACACCCCTCAGCAGACTCCAGGTGATGGCAAGTCCCAGCTGGGTTCCGCCTTATAAATAAACATTCTTAAGAAGTTAAGTCTTGGGGCCCCTGGGTGGCTTAGTGGTTAAGCATCTGCCTTTGGCTCAGATCTTAGGGTCCCGGGATCGAGTCCTGTATCAGGCTCCCCCCAGGGAGCCTGCTTCTCCCTTTGCCTGTGTCTCTGCCTCTTTGTGTGTGTTTCTCATGAATAAATAAAATCTTAAAAAAAAAAGTGAAGTCTTTTTGCTTTACTGGAGACACTGCCTCATTTCTGAGTTCAATCTCAGGTTACACTCAGGTTGGAGCCACTGCGGAAGAAGGTTTTGGGGCTAGGTTCCATCATTGGGATGTCTTTGGATCATAAAGTGCCTTCTGGACTCAGAGTTGGATGGGACCTTCGAGATCACCTAGTCCAGTGGTTTCCAAAAGACATGGGGAGGACGACAGAGCTGATGGTGCCAGTGATAGGAAACAGTGTCCCCAAGGGTCTGTGACGTACCAGGCAGGTGGCCCAGGAGGATGGGGGGCTCCAAGTCAGGCTGATTGCCAGGATCGCAGAGGAGCTGGACCGGCCCCGTTTGTGCTGGGTGCAAGCTTCCCTTCTCTACTGGCTTTCTCTAAAGGGCTCATTTAATTTCTTGATATCCTTTGTCCCCTTGTTCTTGTAGAAACTTTCCACACCTTCTACCACCTTCAGTGGTTTTCTCCTCCCTATTTTCTCAGATTCTCTGCTCTTCCGCCCACCAGTTTGAGTCCCACACAAATACCAGAGAACAGCACGGACAATTTTCATCACTTCATACTTATCCATCCTCACTCATGCTGCTTCCTCAAGAAAACATCTCGATCAGTTTTTCTGCTGTCCTGTGCCCAGTTGGCACATGCAGACACGTCTATACTTACACACGCATAACAGAATGTTTAATCCTGCCTTTCCTGAGGTCTCCCTCTTTACGCTGAATCCCCAAAGGTAGAGAGCAATGTAATATGTGTCCTGCCCCCCACGTCACAGGTAGGACTCCTTAGGAGATTAAACCAGTGTTGCCAGGGTTAGTCCATCATCCATCCTGTGACAGAGAAGGCCTTGAAGAACCAAGGACACCATTCCTTTGCAGAGAATGTTGGTGCTTTGCCCTCCTCTCAAGTCAGCAGGAATTGCTAGGGATTACCTGGAAGCCTGGCCTCGTTCTGGGGCATATTGGGAACCAGCATGTACTACATCCCTGAAAAATGTAAGAGCAAAAGGCTTAAGAAGGCAGGAGAGAGAGGGAGGATGAAAGAACTGCCCTGGAAGCAACATGCACTAACTATAGGGCAATGATGTTTCCTGGTGGAATCAATGTGTGACACGCTAGAGGACGACCTGGAGCCATCTTCCAAGGGACCTGGCCCAGGAGCACTGCCAAAGGATAAACTGACCCAGCAGAAGGGTGGACCCCTGGCCTTAAAGCCCGAGTGCTGGAGGCTTAAGTGGCCATTGGGAGGAGCCATCGCCTGGCTCATTGGAAGGGCAGTAGAAGGTTCTAGTGGGGAATCGCAGAGAAACCACAGTAGAAAGCCTTAAATGAGGAGTCAGCTTTGAAATTCCACAAGGCCGGAGACCACCACGTTTACAGCAGCCACTAAATGGACTCTTTCCCCCTAATCCCTTCCCATCCCTTTCACCAGGGCCAGTAACAGCAGCTAGCTAGTCGGGCAGAGCCAGTGGGGAAAAGAGAGAAGCAGCCACCCTTTCCCCCAGTCCTGTACTGGGGGCAGAAGAGCTGGAGGAGGAGCAGAGCTCTAAGTGGAGTTCATTATTATAGGGGACTGGACATATTCACTATGAGAGGAAATCAGTTCTTGTGATTGCAAGTACCGGGAAAATCTTAAGACCTGCCCAGAATTTCCCCCAAGGCAAAAAGGAGGCCACAGAGCAAAGGGACACAGGAGGAAGGAGTCCCTCTCACTCAATATAATGAGCCACATATTGGCGCACACTCGATGATGACAGCTGAGCAGATAAGACACATTCAAACATTAGCCGACCCACAGTAAAAATAATTGGGAAGGACATGGACTTTGCTTTTTTTTTTTTTTTTTTTGGACTTTGCATTTTGAATTGGTCATTCCTACTGTGAATGTTTCTTAGGACCAGAGGTTGGGCTCACACACCCAGCAGCCTTGAACCCTTTTTCTTCTGGGTACTCCTTTTCTACTGGGTACTCACTCTGTCATCCAATGAAGCAGGGGTGCGGGGAAGTGCCCTGGTTTATGGGTTTAGAATCCAAACCACCAGGCTTTCTACAGGGTATCGAATGCACTTTTTTCCACTCAATTCTATTTTTTGTATAAAAAGACAAATCTTTAATAAAACCAGAGCAGCATAAACTAGTGTTAGTAGAACAAAAACCATTGCTTCAAATGGTGAGTTTTCTATTTCTATAAAGAAACAGGAATATTTAGAGGTATTTTCTTTCTATTCCAGAGGCTCACATATGCATGAGAACTCTCTTAGGACTAAAAATGCAGGTTCCTAGGCCATGTCCTCGGTTTAGGAGGCAAGACCAGAGACTCTGATGCCTAGCTCAATTTAAGGAAGAGCAGATCTGTATTTTAATTAGCAGTGATCACATTGCCACTCAGTCTACCCCTTTGTCTCCCACTAGATGGAGTGGGAATGATCTGAGTCTTGTTTTTTGTTTTTTTGGGTTTTTTTTTGATCTGAGTCTTGTAACGCTAGACCGTTTTGGAGGGCCTGAGGTTTTTAGCAACTTTGCCAGATATCAAACCTGCTCATATTTCTCTCACGGAAGACTAGTAGATTGGTCCTAATTACCTGCCTTCCAGTTTACTAGAAGAATACGCATTTGTGTGGCTCCTTTTCTTCGGACAACTAGAACAAACAGAGTGACTAGCTAACCTGTAGATTCACAGTGGCACCCCCATCAGGACCACTGTTCTAATCGATACCAAACAATGCTGAAGTTGACTCACTAAACACTTTCCAAAGCAAAGATCACACACTCGGGATTACATACCAGTCTGCTTCGGAGACATCCGCTTTAAAAGCTTGGGGTTTAAAAATCTAAGCCAGCCCAGTGCACTTAATTGGAGTTTAACAAGATTTTAAAACAGATACAGTAATTTCTTCACAGGCCTGGAGATCATCAGATAGAAACAGGTGTGACTAGAATAGTAAAAATCAAGAGGGAGGGAATCCAGCTAGTCAAGGATTTAATCAGAAGCTCCAGTCAATGACCTTTCTGGCCCTTTTCTTCTAAGAATCTGCCATTTGTTTTTCTCCATTAAATTTCTCCTTGGCTTTGGCCCCATCATTCCGGCCTGTTGAGGACATTTAGAGTCTCGGTTTTGTCTTCTATCATATGAGCTATTCCCCCTGCCCGCAACTTTGATTCACCCTCCAATCGGATTCACAAACCTTTGAGAGGGTCTTGCAAGCTGGTGATAAAAACCAACAAAAACTTTGCTGTGGTGCAATCAGCCTCGTTCCACAGGCAACGCATGGTGCTGCCCCAGCTTGCACGTGGAACCTCAGTCTACTACACCTATAATTGCACCAAGAAAAGAAGGCAGGTAGATAGTAAGTACATTCCCTGGAGATTGTCGGAGACACAGACAGGGTGAGTCAAGGGTCAGCATGGGAATAGAGCAGTTGGAAGGTGGTAGGGCAGGGCTGTAAGAAGTCTGGGAAGCCCCACAGGACACTCATCACAATCATGAACAGTAAGAGCATTAAGTGTCAGTCACTGTGCTAGCACTGGGCATGCGCTGTCTCATTCAATCCCCCACAACCCTGTATAGGAAAGAACTAGCAGATGCCCTCACGAGCTCTGGGGCCGAACGGCTTGGGTTTGATTCCTGACGCTAGCACTTACTAGTTGTGGCCTTGGGATAGCTTCCTGCTCGAAGATCCTCATTTGGAAATGATGATGGGAACAGCACTGCTCATGGGTTTGCGGAATTTTGTGGGGGGCTCCAGCTGCTATAACAAATCTTATGGCTTAATGCCATAAAGGTTTGCTTCACCCATGGAACGGTCCAAGTGAGTATTCAATGGGCAGCCTTCCACGTGGGAAGGATATTAAGGGCCCACGCTCCTTCTGTTTTGTGATTCTGCTAACTGCTAGGTGCAGAGCAATGATATGGCCGTGGGCTGAGTGGGAGAAGTGACACACGTCCCACAGTACCCAGAACCTCATCGTGTGGCTCCTCCAACTGCAAGGCAGGCTGGGAAATGGCGTTTGGGTGTCCAGGAGGAAAAAGAAATGGATTTGGTGCCTTCCTTGGTTGTGAGGAAAAGATGTCAATTCCTTGGACCGGTACCTGGCACATAGTAAGTGCTCAATAAATGGTAGGTGGGGGGATCCCTGGGTGCGCAGTGGTTTAGCGCCTGCCTTTGGCCCAGGGCACGATCCTGGAGACCTGGGATCGAATCCCACGTCGGGCTCCTGGTGCATGGAACCTGCTTCTCCCTCTGCCTGTGTCTCTGCCTCTCTCTCTATATCTGTGTGACTGTCATAAATAAATAAAAATTTAAAAAAAGTTTAAAAAAAATAAATGGTAGGTGGTTCTTACTCCTTCTATTGCACTAGCTCTGCCTATATTCCTCCAGTATCTTTCTGATGCCTGTGTCCCAATATCTTAACTTTTCACTTCGGAGTTCCCTGAGATTTAGCCCGACCTTTGTGACGCATTGGGGGTTCTCCCTGAAAATCCTGGCAACCTTTGGGCATTGAGGCCCGCTGTATTCTATGGACACTGACCTCAGCATCTTAGCTGAGCCCACTGGTCCCTGTAACACTGTTGGGGATGGGAAGGTGAGGACAAACAGGGAGAGGCCAGCTGGGTCCACAGACCACCTGGGTGCCCGTGTGACCGAGCTGCTCCTACATTCCCAGAATGCTCTTCCTGAAGGCTAAGGAGGCCACTGCAAAAACTTTTGCATGAAAGCCCCTGATTCAAAGTTTGTCTCTGTGCAATCATATCATTGCTAATCGAGCGAGCAACACTATCTCTCCACCTGCTACCCTCAAAAAACCCGCAGACGTAGTCTGAATGAAATGTTTGGGGTGGGTTGAGTAGAGAGCTTTCAAATAGGGAAGTGTAGGTTTTTAAATTTTCTATCTTGATAAAATATTTGTAATTTCCACAGCACAGACCAAGTGTGACCGTGACTTTTGTTTTTCAGTTTATGTAGCAGGTACAAGAAACCTTGAAAAACCTATCATGCTTTGGTTGGCATGGCATCATGGTTACGGTCAGACAGAAATGCCTTTGAATTCCAGCCCCACATCTTTCTAGCCTTGCGACTGTGGCTAAGGTAATTACTTCAAGCCTCAGCTTCTCCGTCTGGTAGACGACAGTGATGGTGCTTAATGTCACAGAGTGGTTTTGCACAGCACGTGACAATAGGAAACTCCGTAAATGGCAGTTATTTTTGTTATAATAATGATCACCCAAGACCCCCACATTTCTTTCTCTGTACCATTGAGGGGTAGGTACATGTGCTCCTACCCCCAAAGCCAGGAGCACCCTACCTGGAGTTTTTTATTTTTTAAAGATTTTATTTATTTATTCATGAGAGATGCAGAGAGAGAGAGAGAGAGGCAGAGACCCAGGCAGAGGGAGAAGCAGGCTCCGTGCAGGGAGCCCGACGTGGGACTCGATCCTGGGTCTCTAGGATCACACCCTGGGCTGAAGGCGGCGCTAAACCACTGAGCCACTGGGGCTGCCTGCTACCTGGAGTTTTGAAGAATATTATTTGAAGGTTACCCATGGCATTGTAGCTCTGCATTTTTCCTTCCTGGGGCACATATCTCTCCACATTATCTTCTTTGCGCATATAAGATGGAGGTACCCCCAACAGTGAATGTTTTTATCTAAGCTGTTTGCCTTTGTAGAAGCCAAGGCCTTCAAAAGGTATATGTTTATAGAGGAACAGGGTACTGATGATGGGGAGGCTCCCAGAGAAAGACTGGGGGCGCTGGAGGAGGAAACCTTAAATGCCATCCTGTCTCACTCATCTGCTTGTTAATCTTCATGATGGGGGACGCCTCAGTGGCTCAGCAGTTGAGCATCTGCCTTCTGCTCAGGGTGTGATCCTGGGGTCCTGGTATCCAGTCCCACATTGAGTCCCCCACGGGGAGCCTGCTTCTCCCTCTGCCTATGTCTCTGCCTCTCTCTGTGCGTCTCTCATGAATAAATAATAAAATCTCAAAAAAAAATCTTCATGATGGTTCAGTTTGGCAAGAAGGGGGTACCCCTTTTAGCCTTAAAGACCCCTCTGAAGAGCTGATGACAGTCATGGGCTCTTACTCTAGAAAAATGCATTTACAGGCATACGCACAAAGGTTCGCAATCAATTTCAGGGGGTCAAGTCACCCCCGTGGCTCATTTGTGGACCTCAGGTTAAGACATGGTCCTCAGATGGCCCCTTTGTCTCCTTACATGGCTGAAAACAGCAGCCTCAGGCTAGGGAGGGGAATGGTACCATCAGACTCAAGGCCTAGTGGCACTGCATGTGATGGGCATGACAGTAGAGGCAGGGAGGCCAATTAGACCCTTCCAAGAGATGAGGCCTGCGATTGCAGGCAGAGAGAAGGGAAAGGAGGGGGCCTCCTCAGGTCGAGTAAAAGAGGATTCCACCACTCACCTCAGTGGCTGGGCAGTGAGGAGGGAGAGAGAGGGCCTAAGGGTGACTCCCAGTTTCCCGCTTAGATGACAAGCTGGTGCCATTCTTTGGGGGTAGTACCTATGGGAAGGAGAGGATGATGATGGCTCTAGTTTAGAAAATGATGAATGGGGCAGGCCTGTGGACTACCTAGTGAGGCTATCCCCTCGGTGGTTAATCTGCATTAACAGCTCAGGAGAGAGCTACAGAGAGAGACACCGGCGTGAACATTATATTAAACCTATGTGACTAGATGAGAAATCCCAAACACACATTGGGCAAGAGATGAGGGTCAAAGTCAGAGTCCTAAGGAACAGCAGTGTGGAAGCCAGAGTTTCCCAGACCTGAGGCATTTGCCTTTCCCAGGCCTGTCTCACCTGGACTATGGTTTTTGCAGATTTTTTCAGTTGAACTCAACTTTGATTCATTTTTATGAGATTATGCAAAAGGAAACATATTAACAATATAATAAATGAGAAAGTAATATCCCTTGCCACGCATAGATAGTACCTCCTAAAAATAACTACAAATGGATATAAAGAAAACCCAGTTCTACGCTCTAGCTGGTGATGGTTGGCCAGAGAGGACTCCAAGTCTGAGACTGCTGCTCCCCTTTTCTATCTTAGCAAAGGAAGACCAGCAAGTGTTAGAAAAGTGTTAAAGACATACTAATTCCACGCAGAGACTTTTCCTTTTTTGCAATCAGAAGACCTGGAAGAGAAAGAGAGAATGTATTTTCTCACCATGCAACTCACATTTTATTTCGCGTCGAGGCAGGGCTGAAACGCAGAGGAAAGGATTTTACAGTGTTCCCAGCCCTGGTTGTGGTCTTCCAGCATCTAAAATGACCCCTTCTGGGGACCTGGGTGGCTCAGTGGTTGAGCATTTGCCTTTGGCCCAGCGTGTGACCCTGGGGTCCTGGGATCGAGTCCCATACCAGGCTCCCTGTGGGAAGCCTGCTTCTCCCTCGGCTTGTGTCTCTGCCTCTCTTTGTGTCTCTCATGAATAAATAAATAAAATTTTTTAAAATTAAAAATACAAAAAAAAAGATCCCTTCTGTCGCCAGTGGTTTGAATCCTTCACTTTGGGAATGCCAGGAGGAATGAGGTCATGGCATGTGGGGTGGGGAGGCCCGGGAAGGGCAGTGGTCAGTGCCGGAGGCTGCAGAACAGCCAGACCCCAAAGCTCCCCCTGAACCTGGCCGCCAGGGACCACTGCGTCTCTGGTGGAGGGGATCTCACGGCACAGCGTGGAGGCTGGAGAGTGAGTGGGAGAAAACACTTGGCCGTGAAGGGAAGGAGAGAGATAAGATGCCCCTGGGGGCTCGGGGAGATTTTCTTTTGTTTCCTTCTATAAAACATGGGAGATATTTGAGCACACGTTTAGGTACTGGGGAAGGAGATGGGCATGAGTCTGTAAGGACCGGAGAGAGGTGATGATAGATGGAGCCAGGTCCTGGTTTGGAGGAAGAAGTGAAGGGCTTATTGGGATCAAAAGCACAGGGAGAGGGATGAGCTCAAAACAGGACAAGGGGGGATCCCTGGGTGGCGCAGCGGTTTGGCGCCTGCCTTTGGCCCAGGGCGCGATCCTGGAGACCCGGGATCGAGTCCCGCATCAGGCTCCCGGTGCATGGAGCCTGCTTCTCCCTCTGCCTGTGTCTCTGCCTCTCTCTCTCTATGACTATCGTAAATAAATAAAATAAATAAAAAAAAAAACAGGACAAGGATCATTTTTTCCTAGTTTGAGAATAACAGGTAACTGCTTGCCTGGTGGAGTGGAAAGTGAGGAAGTTCATGTCTGGTGCCTGATTTTCCTGTCAGGTAGGGGCTGAAATTATTTCTGGGGTCTAGGAAAAAACTGAGGGCTTGAATGATGGGTCCTTTATTTGAAAGAGTGTATGAGTGATTGAGAGAGAGAGAGAGAGATTTTAAGGAATTCACTCATGTGGTTGTGGAGGCTGGTAAGTCCCAAACCTGCAGGGTAGGACACCACGGGAGGCATTGATGCTGCAGCTCAATTCCAAGGCAGAATGCCATCTTCTTTCTGGAGACTTCGCTTGGTTTTCTATTTGGGCCTTCAACTGATTGGATGAGGCCCACTCACATTATGGCAGGTAATCGGCTTTACTCAAAGTCTACCGCTTTAAATGTTCTCATCTAACAAACACCTTCACAGCAACATCCAGACTGGAAGTTTGACCAAATATCTGGGTACCGTGGCCAAACCAAGCTGACACCTGCAACGAACCACTGTAAGGAGTATTAATGATCTCGTTTGCAAAAACATGAGATGATGTAGATAAAGAGAAGACTATAGAATATGGAGAGAATCTACTGGGTTCTGGGAGGTTCCAACTGGAATTAGGTGCTCTTTGGATCACAGGGATTCTAATGGAGCCAGAGCTAACGAGGACAGCAGGGAAGAGCCAGCAGGGGCGATCCACCCATGGAGAGTACCCTACCTTGAGGAGAGTTATCATCTCAGCATAGAAAGGAAGAAGCTTCTAGATGCAAATTATGATCGTGAAGCCCAGTCGATGACTTCTGAGGACCCTCCTGCCATGCAGGGCACAGGCGCTTTCAAGACAACAAATTATAGAATTTATCTTTTCATTCTTTCCCCTTCCTTTATTTTCAACAGGGTAAAAGGCATACGCACTTACCTCACTGAGGTCGGTATGATTATTTACTTTATTTCCAAGGCTGCTCTTTCAGAACGTCACAGAATTTCCAGTCCAGCTTATCTTTCCTTCACCCACAAGCCTGAGGTCTTTTCACACCCATCCTGTCCTTGGCAAGAATCTTTGGAGAGTGGCCTGGGACATACCTAGTGGCGAGCCACCTGCTCTGGGTTGCGGGTGGATCTATTCTGGTCCTAGGCTTTGTGATCTGGACAAAGGAGTTGAGTATGTGCCTGTCAAATTGTCAGGCAAATACTAAATTTGGCGGGCCAGCTGAATTCTCCCAGAAAATCATGCAAAATACGGTTTAGCAATTGGGAAAAAATTGGCCCGCAGGAAAAGACAATTGGATGAAATTCAGCAGGACTACGTGGCCCTGGAATTCTAGCTCTAAGACCGCAACTGGCTGTGTGACCTTGTCGCACAGGGGCCATTCCCCAGATACAAGAGGACGCTGTGCCACACCAACGAGTTTGGGAGCCAAAGCAACCATTGAGAAGAAGCCATCCCCCCGTGTATTTCTTTTTCTGAAAAAGAAATAAGAAAAAAAAATCAGGTTTCTTCTAACTTTAAGAGGTTATGGTTCTCCAAGTTCACTTCCTCTGAGCTTTGTATCCCTCTTCCTGATTCTTCTAACCAGAATTACTCGCACCTTCCCCCCAGATGCTCATTATTCTGCAGCATTTCCTTCATACGCCTCACTTTGTTTCCCTCTGATTCTCTTCTAGGTTATCGGCACCTTGACAAAAGGACCACGCTGTGTGTCTGTTTAGGAGCCTTTCTGAGAACTCTCATGGTGCCTGGCACATATTTAATGATCAATACTTTTTGATTAAATAGTGATAAAAAGAAATCCCAGTTGTTTACATGTATTAGGATTTTTCTCACCCCAGACACTCTCCTCTACACACAGTCCAATCCAGTGACTCTCCTAAAATTATGAAGGTCAACAATTAAACATGGTTCACCAGATCTTTGACCAACATAACATGTAGGGAGGAAAAATACTTTGTGCCTTGATATCTTACTTCTGGTAAGAGAAACTGAAGACTGTACTGACTTAGTTTTAAAGCTACATCACATTAAGTTTGTCGTCAACTGAAATACTAGATGTTTCTTTTACTTTTTTCTTTTTTTTTACTTTTACTTTTTTTTTTTTTTAAGTTTATTTAAGTAACTTCGACACCACGTGGAGCTTCAATTCATGACCCCAAGATCAAGAGTCGCACGCTCCTCCGACTGAGCCAGCCCGGGACCCTGAAATACTAAGATGTTTTCATGTGGACCTCTCCCAAGCTGCATCTCCCCCATTCTGCATGGGTACCACTGATCTTGAACCCCAAATGTAGGATTTTATATTTTTTGTTTCAGCTCAAGGTTAAATCCAATCAAAATCACTTTGAATGTGATGCTGTCAGTGACTACATTAGCGATCCTTCCTGGCTCCGGGTCACTGACAAGTTTGACACGCACATCTTTTCTGTTCCTCATCCAGTTTTTGACAACGATGTTGGAAGAATGGAGACTATGACAGAAGCTCTAATAGTAGCCACCCACTTCCAGGCTGACCCAGGACTATTCATAAAATTTATGAGTAATCAACCACAAGCTGAAAATGCACTCCAAAATACTGCATTCCCTATTTTTCCATCTTATCTACAGAGCTCTTATGGATGACATTTTAAAAAGATTTTCTGAAGTACACATACACACTTCCTCCTCAGTAGCCCCTAAAATTTGCCAAGTAATCCATTAAAACATTTCAAAACACAGCTTGTATGGTACAACTTCTCAGCATGCACATGCCAGCCCTGGTGCCCCTGGCATTCTTCTAGACCTCACAGTTCCCCTCCCACTTTAAATAGATCTCTCTTAGATTATTGCCTGGCACTGGCATTGAACTCGTTTTCCATAGTTGGGATGCCATCTGATGGTTTATCCAGTTTTATTTATCTTTCATTAGTCCTCAAAAATTACCCACCGTGACTGTGAGATCATAGTACAACTTCTTGAGACGTCCCAGGACAAAGTTTTTAGACTTTAACAAACTTTGCGGAGGGTGCTCTTCATAAGCACAAGGGAGACATTCTGGACTCTGAAGTGGCAAATGTCTGCAAAGAGATCAATTATTTTTTTTTTAATTTTTATCGAATTCTGTAGGATGAGGCAGATTTTTACCAAACTCTTTTACCAAATTCAGGCCTTTGTCACCCTGAACATCTTCAACTGTTAAACACAGTCACCTGATAAGAAGCTGCTCGTCCATCTCAAGATGTTTTAAATCTTTTCCCGAGTTGATATGAAGAATCGATACGTATTGGGATTCTACTGATCTTTTGATGCTGAACATAGGAAGGCCCTGCATGATATCTGTAGTAAGTACCAAGGGGCCCAGACCGATTGTCATAAGATGCCAAAGAGCAAGAAGAAGACCTACCATTCAGCCATGTTAGAATTCAAGCTAAAGACCCTGATAATACCCCTAGGTCACTCTCCTAAGTAGAAAGTGCCAGAATCAAGAGATAACGGAGGTGTCCCGATAGAAGTTTTCCTCTTATTCCTATGATCTTTTTTCAGAAGGTAAGCTTTGGAAGTACGTGAAATACATCCATACTCTTGTTCCCATGTGTCATACATAATGAGATCAACAATACATCCTAAGGTTTAGAGCATGAAGCCAAGCTTTGTCTTTTCCACCTAACTCTGGAACTTCAAAAAGCCATATGTTTTCAAAAGAGACCAAGTACCAAGCTCATTTTATGGCAGAGTATTGAAGTCTGAGTCTTCTTTAAAAGGTAGCTTAGAGGGATGCCTGGGTGGCTCAGGGGTTGAGCGTCTGCCCTCGGCTCAGGCCAGGATCCAGGATGGAGTCCCACATTGGGCTCCTTGCACAGAGCCTGCTTCTCCCTTTGCCTCTGTCTCTGCCTCTCATGAATAAATAAATAAAATCTTTGTTTTGTTTGTTTTACAAAAAAAGTAGCTTAGAGATGAGGAGTCCAACTGTGTCCTTTTATTGATAGGGAAACGGTTTTAAAGAGGTTCAGTGACTTGTCCAAGATCCCTTGGTTACCAAAAAGTGGAGCTGGCCCCTGACCCCAGGGCTCTGTAGCGTGGGCCCCCTTCACTGTAACATGTGCTGCCCCCTTTGTACATGGTGGTTGTTTTTCCACCACCCTTTATTTACTGCTACTCTTTCCAATTTGAAGATGGTTTTTCTTCCTAAACAATAGTAAAAGAGAACAGAATCTGAATAGTTCTGGCTTCTGCTAATCTCACACTGTATGGTCCAAGAGTGGGAATATGGAAGGTGGTAAATTTAGAGACACAGAGAAGCCAGTAATGGGAAAGTGGGGTGAAGAGGACAGATTAGGCAGGCACAGGTGCAACACGAAGAGACTGGAGAGGTCTTGGTTGACCACAGAGGGAGGGATGCAGCATGGGAGGGCTCCTGCTGAAAAGCCAAAATGATCCCAGGCTGTATTTATAGAAGGATGACATGAAAAGCCCAGGAAGCAATCATCAGGCTACGATCTACATTAGTCAGCTCTCTGTTGAAAATGATGCCCAGTTCGCCACACTTTGAAATGCATGAGCCCAGAGCAGGGAACAGAGTGACAGGAAATCGTTACTTAGAGTAAAAGTTAAGGAATCTGGAGAGCTGAAGGCAGCCTTTTCACTGATTCCACCCATTTTCCAATTGCTGGAGCAGCTAAGAGGGAAGAAGGGGCAAACAGGGAGGGAATTCCAGCTAGAACTCCTTCCCCCTACTGTCCTCTCAACATAGAATTTTAGAAGCCCCATCTCTCTCCTCTCCTTCCAGTCAAGGTT
Source organism: Nyctereutes procyonoides (assembly GCF_905146905.1). Lineage (NCBI taxonomy): Eukaryota > Metazoa > Chordata > Mammalia > Carnivora > Canidae > Nyctereutes > Nyctereutes procyonoides. The sequence continues at coordinate 34,431,176 of NW_026575120.1, read as the reverse complement.
ACGCCCCTGCCAGAGGTCTCTTTCTGCAAGGACTTGAAAGCCCAGCATAATCAATTCTTATTGACTAAAGATGGCTTCTCCACCTGTGCAGGGCTCTTACTGAGTAAGGTACCACCTCCAGTCACATGCTGGTTACAGGGGCTTCCAGAGCAAAGCAGCTGAGCAGACTCGGGCTTGTGGCTGGACCGCCACACTGGCCACAGCAGCCTGTGGCCTCCACCTGATTCCTGAACTTGTTTTCAGCCCATGTGTGTGAAAGGTTTTCTCTCCTGGTCTTCAGCAGATCCCTGTGGAAGTCCACATGGCTCTTACTTCTATACTTGTATGGCTTACATAATGATATGCTGAGGATGATGATATAGTTCAGCCTCAGAGACTCAATGCTGACTTCAAGAAGTTAAAAACATAAAAAAAAAAAAGAAGTTAAACACATAGGATTCTTCTGATTTGAGACAAATCTGATGATATAACTCCTTATTTTGGAGAAAGGCAATGATGACTTTAAGACAGTTCTTCTCTGTTGTGTCTTCTTTGACCTTCCACAGAGGTTTTAAGCTTCATTGACTGTCTCCTGAAAAAAAGAAGACAAACACACAAGGAGAAAGAGCCCAGAGGGGGTCACCTACAAGGTTCTTGCAGAGCAAGGACTGTAAGTGGAAAAGTCCTACTGTAGGCTTTTCCCATCTTGCCTCCAAAGAAATCCCTGGAAAAAATATATAGTGAGAGGAGACTGCATCCCTTCTGCAGTGGGAGAAGTCAAGAAGCCAAGTCCAAGCAGCTGACAGTGGTCAGACAGTCCTTGCTTCTCCACAGGAGCATGAGCTCTGCATGTTCTTTCTGGTCCCAGAATTTAGGGGCTCCTTCAACAAGAGTTCTGGGGTACCCAGGACCAACAAAGTGGGGAACATAGCAGAGAGCGGCTGAATCCTCAAGCATTGCCACCAGAATTCCAGAAGGTCAACTGTGTCAACATAAAGAGCCCATGAAAGGTTGGAGGCACAAGCTTTGTGATGAGACTGACCTGGGACTGAACATCAGCTCTGTCAGTTCTCCTCCCTCAGCCCAGGGTGAGCCTCAACTGCATCCAAAGATACTCCCCCACGCTTTCCAGAAAGTGCTAGTCTCCTAACAGGACCAAACCACATGCCCAGTGTTTTCACTTAGCACGCTATCCTGTACATCTCCATGTGGAGATATCTCCATGTATATCAGCACATGGAGATTGACCCTGATGGTTTCCATGGCTGCATGGTATTCCATCACGTGGTCATACTATTGACCTTTGTCACTGGTTTGTGGCGTTTGCGATAGCAAACAATGCTGCAGTGAGGGCCCTTGGATAAGTATCTGCACACGAGTATAGCCATAGGAAAATCTCAAGAACGAATTGCTGCAAATGCCTTCAACATTCTGATTCCATTAAATCATCCTCCAAAGACCTTCCATCCACTAATGGTGCCCAAGAAGGCTCCTTTCTGCGAAGCTCTATGAAGGAAGGCCAACAAGCGTGTGGAGGAAGGAAGCAATAAAAACGTCTTTTGTTATTCTTTGGCCCTCCAACAAAGCATTGTTGGTGCTATTTTGGGGGTCCTGGGTGCTGACTCCACAGACGAAGAGAGCACAGTTGTGCTTTTCTCCGAGGGGACATCTGTCAGAAGCCGGGCTTATTATTGGCAACTCAGTGACATGCTCCCTGCATTTCCAGGGGATTCTTGGCTTCCCTCAACAATGACCCATTTGTGGCTGAATATTTAGCTGTTCTCTCAATCCTGATGTCTGTTCTGCAAACTATTTTGAGATTTGATAGGTTGGCTCCCAGCAGAAGCTGGATGCAAACCCCCAAATTAGAATCTTTCACTCTGTTATTTGTCCGGGGAAGGTAGTACCTGGGCAAAAGAAGCTTTTGAGTTACTTAATTTAAACTTTTTATTGTGGGAAATTGCAGGAATATGTAAAAGTAGAAAAAACAGTGTGATGAATCCCTAAATATCCAGCACCTAGCTTCAATGATCAACTCATGACCCATCTTATTTATCTGTACACCTACCATTTCCCCACCTCCTATATTATTTTGTTTTTTCTCTCTTAATATAGTTTTTTTTCTCTTAATATAGTTTAATTTTTTTTCTCTTAATATAGTTTAATTTTTTTCTCTTAATATAGTTTAATTTTTTCTTCCTCCTATATTATTTTGAAGCAAATTCCAACCTTCTTATCATTTCAACCATAACTATTTCAGGATCTACCTACAAATTTAAGGTCTTTTTAGGAAGACATACTCATATTACCATTAACACACATAAAATAGGTAGCAGTGATTTTTGAACATACACAAATAATCCAGTCAGTGTTCACATTTTTTCAAACTGTCTCCTAAATGATTTAAATATGATTTTTAAGTGGTAGAAAAGCAATATCCAGGGCCAGGAGGACTGAATTCCAGTGTCAGATTTATCCCTCTCTCCTTGGTGATTTTCATTAATTCCAAAGTCAACTTTGCCTCTGTTTCTTAGCATTTGGGGATTGGAAAAAAAAACAACAACATGAATCTAAATACTCCTAGACAATGCTGATGAAGATAGGGAAAGAGCGGGGGAAAAAAAAAACCCACTGAAATAATTGAAACTAGAGTCAAGTTCTAATTTCTATATAATGGTGACCGGATCAATAAATGTCTTCTAAACTCAATAAATGTTACAAAATCTGTCTACTCTTATCCCTGTGAAAGAGAGATGTTAGGGTCAGGGGATCCTTATCTTCTCCTGGCAGATAAGTGCTTTTCAAAATGAAGTAATTATACTTCGTAGTAGATATACTATAAGCTGCTTTCATTCTAAAGCACAAAATCTTAATATAGTATTTGTTTAAAACCCACAGATACTCCTTTAGCATATCCTCATGTTAGTTAAGAGACTGGAAATAGGGCTGGGAGAAAGGAAGAGCACAGAAAGATTTGTCAATGACCCTGGAAGTCAGGCAGTGCCATTGGTAGCTCTATTACCACATGAGATAATGTATGCATATATAAATTAGAAAGTGGCATAAAATTGTTATTAGGAAAAAGAAGATCCCCAGGTGGCCCTAAATCATGCCTAGCGTTTCCCCCATTGCATTTCTATTAGCAGCAATCAGATTTGTTTTCGAAAGAAAAAAAAAAACCTATTCCCTATAAAGTCTAGAAGACAGGAAGGAAGGGGAGCTAGTCAAATGAAGATATATTGGCAGGAAATTGAAAAAAGTGCCAGAAACTCTTGAAAGACTTCTTTTAAAGACCATTGCAAATACCTTCCCCTTGCTCTGTGTGTGGGTGGGAGCACAGGAGGTGATGAGCGAGCTGTGTAAAGGGAGGGAGAAGAAAAGGAACAAAAGAAGGATCTTCATTTCTCATGGTCATTTGGTGGACACAGAATGGAGAACCCCTCCCCGGAGAAGGGGGGATACAGCTGCCAGGAACGGCGTGCGTCTCTATCTTCTCAATGAGTGGGATCCTTTCGCAGAAAAGCAGCTAGGGAAGGATGAGGGTAGACACCTTTTCTCTCTTTTGAAGATGATAGTGCTCAGGGGTCCGAGGAGGCTGGATTTCCACGGCTTGAACATCTGCAGGTTCACAGTCCCTGTCCTTTATCGGAACACAAGTGCTCACACATGCAGATGTGATGCAGATGTGATACTTTCCCTCTCCCCCTCCCAGGAAACATCCAGAAGACTCTAACAAGCTGCCCCTCTGTCTGAAGAGCAAAGGTGGCAGTCTGCTGCCTCGTGACCCATCAGGGAGGGAGAGAGGTTGCACAGGAGGAGCTGGGGCAGGGGTCCTCGCAGGCATGACCCGGAGCACCCAGCTGGCTCCTGGGGGTAGGAGCAGAGCTCCTGTCCCCACCGGCAGTGACCGGTCAGAGAAGCGAGATGATAATTCACAATTACCTTGGCAACCAGCTAGCAGGCAAAACTGTTACTTGGCAATTTGCAGAGACTGTCCGCCCCCTCCCCCCGCACCCACTGTCTCCCCACCCGCGGCCCAGACAACACCTTCCCCCTTTACTGCATCTCAGAGATCACGAGACCGTGTGTGAGGAAATGAGGGGCCGGCGGGGGGGGGGGGCTCAAGGGGGACCAGCTCCAAGACACCGAGCCTTCTCTCAACCCACGTGGGAGGGGGGTCGTGGTGTCAATGACCCCCTCCCACTGGTGACAGGAGACAGACAGATGGGGGACAGAGTCAGAGAGAAGGGGTGGTGAGCAGCAAAGCTAGAACAGCAGGTGGTGCGTCTGCTCATTGTTTCCAGAAGCCGCGAAAATGGAACAAAAGCAGCATGAGAGGGGATCAGCAGCATGTATAGCTCCCGTGTTCCCTTCTGTCCCTCCTGCCCTCTTTCCCGAGGTCCTGTTGCAGGATCCTGCCTTCGGGGGCCTGTGCCCACCTGGGTGCTGCCTGGTGGCTGCTGGCCTCCTACTGGCCACCTTGCACACGCCGGCCGGGGCTGCTGCAGTCAGGCTCGGACACATGGGCCTCTGCTCCCCGGACCCGCAGGGGGAGGCCGAGCAACGTACCTGAACAGGTGAGAACAAGAGTGCAGTGGTGCCACCCAGGATGGGCACGAAGCGCAGGCCGGAGCTCCGGACGAACAGGCCGGGACCCACTTAGTGCTGACTTGCCCGTAGTGCTTCAACTTTCCATTTGGGAGTGTTTTTAGGCAGAAGAGCGGAGCTCCCGCCTACACTTCACCAAGCTTCCCCTAATGCTCTTCCCAATTTTGCTGAGGAAGAGCTACATGCATTTAACTCACGGTTTGGTTTTATTTTTTTTTGTTCTTAAAGATTTTCTTTATTTATTCATGAAAGACACAGTGAGAAGGGCAGAGACACAGGCAGAGGGAGAAGCAGGCGCCACGCAGGGAGCCCGATGCGGGACTCGATCCCGGGTCTCCAGGATCATGCCCTGAGTCTAAGGCAGATGCTCAACCACTGAGTCACCCAGGGGCCCCTTAACTCACAGTTCGATGGATTTGGACACAAACACCTGTGATACCATTAGCACAGCGAAGGGACACATCCTGTACTTCCCAGAGTCTCCTTGCATCTTTCGTGTGTGTGTGTCGGGGGTAGGGGAGCAAGCACCCTCTTAGCACGTGGATTTGGAAGTGAACAATTCCATCCTGTTGACTCCAGGCACTTCGTGGGGCAGCAGGTCTTGAGAACTTACTCATCTTGAAGAACTGTAACTTCGCACCCACTGGCTAGCAACCCCGATCCACCCCCCCTCCAGCCCTTGCAGCCACGATCGTATTCTCTGCTTCTATGAGGTTGTCCCTTCAGAAATATCACGTAAGTGGAATCATGGGGTATCTGTCTGGTGCCTGGCTTATTTCACTCAGCAGAACGTCCTCCTGATTCACCCACGTTGATGCAAATCCTTCAAAAGGTTTTCCTTCTTTTTAAGACTGAATAATATTCCTTTGTATGTACAGCCCACATTCTTTAAATCATTCATCCGCCAATGGACACTTGCGTTGTTCCCATATCTTGGCGGTTGCGAAGAGTGCTGCAATGAATATGGGGGTGCAGATGCTACAACTTATGGTCACACCCAAAGCAGGGCTGAGAAGAAAGGACTCTTTTTTGATTAGGTGCTCAGGGAAGAGGCCTTTTCTGGCACTTAGGCCAAGATCTGAAGCCTTGGTTTTGTATCACTCGGCCACTGTAAATGGTTGTCCGGGTTACGCACTGCACAACTCTGGAGGATGCTATTTGCATTATAGCCTAGCTTGTACAAAAATATGCAAAAACCCTGAAGCCACATCCAACCCCTTCCATCCTAGTTGTTCTTCTCAACTGCTTCTTCCCGTCTCCCAGCTATGTATGCCTGCTTACTTCTGGTCTACTGGTGGGACTCAGTGATATCTGTGCGTTGGAGAGAGAGAGAAAGAGGGGGAAGGAGAGGGAGGGAGAGTGAGGTATTGGGGGAGGAAGGGAAGAGAAATGAGGGACACAACAGGCCAAGATAGAATATTCTGTAGATAGCCCTTCAAAAGGCTACCAACAGGAAAGGCAAGGCTTTAAGTTCTGATTGTTCTAATAAGAAAACCCATTAAATTGTGGAGGAGAAGCCAACCAGCAGCAGAGCGATGGACAGAACCACGGTGCTAATTACGAAGGGATAAAAGGGGGCAAAATTGAAAGCAGAGTTTCACTGGCACACATCTGAAGGCGTGAAAACAGATTTCCAGATCGAGTCTGGGGCTGGTGCTCAGAGTCTGGCCTCATTTCAAGCCAAAGCATTTTGATGTTGCAGGAGGAAGACGATATGATGAAGGATTGAAGGTCGAAGCTGTAGTGCAAGGGAGAGCGTGCTTCTGATTTTTATGAGCTGGTATATTGTCTGTGCTGCATAACCCGCATGCTTGCTATGATTTAAAAAATAACAGCTAGAAGGAAAATACGTCAAAATGTTATTGGTGATTATCTTCTTGGGGTGATGGGAAGCAGTGGGTCCCCTCCTACTTCCTGCCTCCTCCACCTCCGCCTACTTTGTGTGAGTGTGTCCACATCTTTCTTATTTTCCCCAACGAAGATATTTTTTTAAGGTAAGGATCCTTCGCTTCTTTTAATTGAAGGTTTAGTGTGGCTAACACGGCATATCAAATTTTTTCCTCTAAGATGGCAAAAAGCCACTGTATATTTTCGTTTCAGAATACTCTTCAGTATCAGAGGAACTGCGTTATTCTAGAAGAAAATGCGTATGCCAGGATATGCAATATTCAACGAGATGAATCCACACTTGGCCTTCAAAATAGCTAAGGATAGATTTTATTTTTGCTTAGTCCTAATTTTAGTGCAGATGAAGCTCAAGCCTTCAACATTTAAAAGTTATATTAAAAGGCAGACCTCTAGGGGCCAGAAACCAAATTCTCAAGCTTGGATGGCTGGGATATTTTCTGAAGGCCATTTTGTTTTTATGACCATTTGGTTCAGAATTAATGAGAACTACTTTGCATAGACATCACTTTATATTCTAAAGCAGTACCTTTTGGGGATTTTTCCACTCACCTTGTAGATATAGATTATGAAAGTTGACTTTTGTTGTTGTTGTTCCCAGCACATTCGTGTTCTAGTCTAGGAACCTCAGAGATGATTATCTTTTCAGGCCTACAATTTTAGAACATTTATCAGGTTATTAAAACCACCAATTATGGTGGTAAACACCCAAGGAATTTGGAGACTGTTGGCAAAATTAAGAAAACCAACTTCACTGGGATCCCTGGGTGGCTCAGCGGTTTGGTGCCTGCCTTCGGCCCAGAGCGTGATCCTGGAGTCCTGGGATCGAGTCCCATGTCGGGCTCCCTGCATGGAGCCTGCTTCTCTCTCTGCCTGTGTCTCTGTCTCTCATGAATGAATGAATGAATGCAATCAATCAATCAATCTTTTCTTTTTTTCCAATCAATCAATCTTTAAAAAAGAAAAGAAAAGAAAACCAACTTTGGAGATTCCTCTGGAGGGAAGCGGTACCAGCACATGAAAAGCTCTGTGTCCTCCTTGAACCCTGGTATTATAACAGCTCTTGAAATGTTTCTTTTTTCTTCTCAGAGAGGATCCTTCTTGTGAATGAGATCCTGAGAAAGGTGGCTGATGACTATATACAACACTTGAGACTGGTCGTGATGTCCCCAAGTGTTTTTAAACCCTTGAAAGGATCTGTGACCTCTGAGTACCCAACCCTGGAACCGCATGTGTTCAGTGGAGAGCCGTGTGGTCTGGGACAGATGGTGAAGACCTTTGCTGGCCTGGGATCCTCAGCACCAGATAGGCTAGCCCTGGTCAAAAATATCTTTGGATGCTCGCCTTTGTGGTTTATTCTCAGGACTGAAGGGAGCAAAAGGAATCTCCATTTTACTCGGTAGGTCCAACTCCTAAGAGGTTGGGCCCTTGGGAGATGGACTATGACTAGCGGCTCATCAATATCACAGCTTGAGGAAGATGGTATTTGAGTCCCACGACTGGGTGATGGGCCCGGGGTGGTGGAATAGAGCCGCGTGGGCTCTTCAGCTTAACTCAGATCCTGCTGCTCCCTCTCCACCATTCCCTCTGCTGTGTGTTTCCGAAATCTGACCCGGGAACAGCTGGGCGTGTGTCCCTGTAAGCAGTCCGCTTCACATCATTATCTCCTTGCACTGTATAAAATCACATGCACCCCCCCAAAAAAAATCACACGCCCAGCATGTCCATCCCCCTTCCCTGATTTTTCCCCAGAGAACCCCTCCCCCCATTGATGATTACTCTCTTTAGCTTATCATTGATATTACTATTTGCTGTATTTCACCACCCATCTCCCCCCTCCTGCTCTCGCTATACCGGGAGCTTGCTCCGGGAGGGCGACAATGTCAATGTCTGTGCCGGTCACTGCTCAGTCGCCATGACCCCAGACAGTGCCTGACACAAGCTTCGTGCTTGCAGACAGACCCCCTCAATGATTCTGCTGCCCTTTCAGATTTGAGGAAAATGCTCCCCGCCTCGTTCGGAGCTGACCTGCTGTGAATCTGCAGTAATTTTTCATGTTTATTTACTGTATTTATTCACGGGCTTTCACCCGTTTAATTATAAGAGTTAGGTGAGTGGAATATATACTAAGAACAATAAGATTAATTGGTGTGACATAAGTAGCAGTGTTTTTGTTTGTTTGGTTGTTTTGTTCTTGTTCTTGTTGTTTTGTTTTTTGTTTTTGTTTCTCCTGTAGATCAGAGGCCAGGGGAAATTAGTTCTTCTGTCCTATATGGCACATTGCCAAAATCGAGAAAGTAGTGTGGGGGGGGGGCACCTGGGTGGCTCAGTGGTTGAGCATCTGCCTTCAGCTCAGGTCGTGATCCCAGGGTCCTGGGATCGAGTCCCACATCAGGCTCCCTGCAGGGAGCCTGCTTCTCCCTCTGCCTGTGTCTCTGGTTCTCTCTGTGTGTCTCATGAATAAATAAATAAAATCTTAAAAAAAAAAAGAGTAGCGTAGGGAAATAAGGGAGGAAAAGCTAAGGTGATGCCTCCCCCCCGCAAGGCCAAACCCCTTGTTCCAGGCAGACCCAGAAAACAAAGATAGGAACAGTGTCAAGAGGCAGGAGCCCTGGCCCTAGCTCTGTCCACAGCTTAGCTTATGACTCAACCCTTCTGCACCCTGTCTCTGCCTGGGGAGAAGCCCAGGGCCAGGGATCGGCCAGTCATTTGGGTTCTTCACATCCTACAGGTGGGTCCCTTAGATCCTGGAAGGACAACTGCTGCTTTTTCTCTGCCTAGAACACCAGGGGAGTCATGATCTCAGGGCATGGCCAAGCATGGATGGGTTACTCTGATCGGCTATAAAGTGGGGGAAACAGTACCAGTCTAATAGAATCAAAGATGAAATGAGAGAACACAGGAAAGTGGCTGGCAGAAAGTAAATTCTTGGTAAATGGAACGATTATCTGGTTCCAAGAGAGGCGCAGACGTTACACTGCCTCTGCCTTCCCTGCCTTACGAATGGGTCGCATGGGCCTGGAGCTGCCAACTTGGTCCTTAGAAGAACATGTATCTGTTTAGGGAAAAGAAACAATTTTAAAAAATACCCTTGTTCCAAATTTCAGTGATAAGAAGGGCTCTGAAGACATTACCAAAAACTCTTTCCACCATCACCAACCCTCAAAGTAGGGGATAGGGGTTCTGAGGCAGGGCTCCTTATCCCTGTGCAGAGAAACCCCACAGGGGTCCCTACAGTGCCAGCCACTGGACAGGACATATGACAGTGGACATCACTGCTCTGGAGGCCACAGCCCGGTCAGCAGCGTCACCCCGGCTTGCAAGAGGCTGGACCACAGCCAGTGATGCCGCCGGCTGCCCTTCCCGTTCCCTCCACACACCTGCAGCCCCCATCACCTGCAGAAAACTCTGGCCACCACCACTCTTTCCCACAGCTCTGTCCTCACACTTAGCCTCACAGTCACATCTTCTGCTCAGGTCTCATTAGCCAGGGGGACTTCACATGGGCCATTTAAAATTTGAATGATGATGGGACCCCTGGGTGGCTCAGCAGTTGAGCGTCTGCCTTTGGCTCAGGGCCTGATCCAAATTCAGGGATCGAGTCCCGCGTCAGGCTCCCTGCATGGAGCCTGTTTCTCCCTCTGCCTATGTCTCTGCTTCTCTGTCTCTCATGAATAAATAAATATTAAAAAAAATAAATAAAATTTGAATGATGTAATAATAAATCCATATATAGTACCTACTACATGTCAAGCGCTGGTTTAAGCAACGCAGCAAATATTAACCCATTTTATCCTCACAACAACCGTACAAGGTAAGTTATTACCCTCATTTGTTGAGGGAAAGATTGAGGCATGCAGAGGCTGAGAATCTCGCCCGAGGTTATTATATTAGTAGGTGGTAAGAAGTTTGAGCACAAGCGGTCCAAAGCCAGTAAGTCACACTGTCATGAACTAAATCTTTGCCATCTAGCTCACAGAGAACACACAGGAAGGGACATCAGGGCTTCGAGTCCCCCCATTCTTTGGGTCTATTTGGTTTCAAGGTCCAGGCTTTCTTTGGAAGAGCGAAGAGCAAAGTCCCCCCGCTCGGGCCACCCCGAGCCTCCTCTCCCACGGTGGCTGGAAACCATGTGGCCTTATGCACACCTGCTTGGACACAGCTGCTATGGTGTTAACGTTGCCCGACACCTGCTCATCGGGAGAAACAAAACCTAATTACATGGCCTTGTTCCCCAGGTGCTTACACTAAAACCAGGGTTAAGCCCAGCAGAAAGGATCTTTTGGGAGGACATTAGTTTAAAACAATACCTGTTCAAATGTGGCTTGAAATCTCAGACTGGGACTAATTTTTTTTCATTGTCCTTTGAAATCCTCCTGTGATCTTTACCCTAGATAAAAGATATTAACAGAAGCATTGAAAACATGATTTTCATATCACGTAGCTAGGTAAGTGAATGTTCCAGACCAGGGCATCCACATTGCCTGGAGATCATGTTAAAATGCAGATTCTGATTCAGTGGATCTGGGATTGAAGATGGATTTGAAGTGGAATTGAAGATGCATTTCTAGCAAGATCCCAGGTGACACCGATAGAGTGGCAAGGTTCTAGAGCATTTCTCTCACTCCTGGAAAAGGAAGTCCTTTGCAAAGGGATAGAATACTTTGAATCCCAGATTTTTTTCCTCTCCTGAGTCAAAACTATTTCAAGGGATGGTTTTATTGCACATAGTTGTGTATCTATGTACGAGAGTTGTATTGACCAAACAGTGGTTGACTACAATCAATGTGAGTTTGCATCTAATTGATCAATGTGTTCACCATCCATTGGCTTTTGGCCAATGGTGACCGAGTGGGGCACCTGTAGGACTCTAGCAATTGTGCAAATCTCAGTTCAGAAAGCCTTCCCAAGGAGGTAAGAGGTGAGGCTGGCTTAAGAATGAGAAACCAAACTGCAGGGGTGCAGGGCAGCTGAGAGACACCGAGTTACCGGTTCTGGGCCAGGGATCTCCTACAGTTCACTCTTTGACTTTCTGAAGTGGTCTGGGTGGGTGTTGGAGTGCCCCGTCACGTACATGCAAGGATAAAGGCTGAGGACGCCAAGTGACACAACTTATATACGGGGAGATTTGAATCCACATCTGCTTAAAGACTCAAGCACCTGCGCCCCCTCCCCCAGTCCCCATCCTCACCCCAGCACCTTGTGAAGGGTGCATGGAGCCTTTTGAGGAGCTGGGATGGGGAAGAGACCAAAGACAAAGAGCTTCAGCACGTGACCTGCAAAGGGCAGGGTCAGGCCTCTCTCTAAGGGGTCAAGGGGTATAAGGAAGGAATCTAGAAAACCTAGAAAGGAACTCAGTTAACGTGGAGAGGAGCTATGTTTGGTGTGATTTAACTTATCACATGACTTACTGTATGTACAATGAAGGGTTGACGCTGCACATCTGGGTTGCCCAAAGCCTGCACATCACAAAGAAGGTAACACCCTTGAGTAGTCCCTGGGAGATCACCTCCAAGCCCTTGGGATATCTTGCTTGATAAGTTGGTCTTGGCTTACCTGGTTTCCCTTGGGCCATGGCAGCCAGTTTATGCTATCACTGGGATTTATGGTGGGGACCTCGTCCACAGGGTGTCAGTTTGACCTCAGCAGGGGTTGGAAGCTGAGCAGCTAAGGTCAGCTGTATGAGCATTCGATGCCTACACACCCGACCTCCCCCAGATCCCGGGACACGGAGGCTAGGGTGAGCTTCCCTGGTTGGCAAGACTCCTTTTGTCACACAGCACTGCTGGGAGAATTCAGTGGCATCTGTATAAATCCACTGGGAGAGGACAACTGGAAGCTTTGCTGATCTTAATCTGTATCCTGTCAGTGTTACAGACTATAACCCTGAGTGTCACAGGTCTTCGGAGTTCTGTTAGCCCGTCTAACAAATCATGGAATCTGAGGGTGGGTATGAGGATCCCAATAACACTTAAGGAAGAACCCCACACCAGTATGAGGGCCAACTTGAGTGGGTGGATGGGGGAAGACTTAAGTTGGTTAAGATCAATATTTACTGAGCCCTTGACTACCCACCAGGCCCTGTCGGTCACTGGGATATGAAGAGGAGTTAAGTCAGAATCCCTGCTCTTTAAGAAAATCCAGTTCCTAAGGAGATCCCAAGGAAAACACCAATTTCATCTGGAAGCACTAAGTGCCATGAGAGAGACGTGGCATGGTGCCATGGGGTTCAGGCGGTGGGCACCTAGCAGGATGGACATTCAGGAACGGAAGGCTTTCTGGAGGACAGCAGCCCTCCACGCACCCCCCCCCAGATATTTGGGGGACTTGGTCACGGTTCCCAGAGCTGCCTTTCTCCAATTCTGTAACAGCTCTCACTGGGGGGACTTCTGTGCCTCGAGGCACATGTGCTGGGGTGAGAGGGAGTAGATGCATTTCCCACAAACCCAGGGGACCGCGTAATTCATCGGGACACAGAAATCAAAGTTGTGCTTCATTGGAAAAAGGAGAAGCAGACTGCGTCTCTGCGGCTTACCCCGGGCTGTCTACGGGGCATCCCGGCATTCCGCTCACCCCTCAGGCCAGGATGCTGCAGCACAGATTCATAGCACCTGATGGGTGCATCATCCCCCTCCCACCCCCACCCCCACCCTGGGCTGGAAGGGAAGCCCTTGAAGTCCCCCTGCTTTCCCTGGAAGGCACAAGGGCCTTTCAGGGAAAGGACGTGACAACCAAGAGGGGAGGGGGGCTTAGGATTCCGGCCTCGGCCTCCCGTTGCACCGAGTCTTTCTCTACTTATGACCCTTCCCCACCCATTCTGTAAGGCACTTACTTACCTTTGACCTGTACTTACTTTTTGAAACGTTTTACTGCTCATTTCCATTGCCTCCAAGGTGATGATGATAATTCTTGATCTTTTTCTTTTTAAATTCCACTGCCTACATGAGTGTTCCTTTTTCAGGTTACATCTACGCAGGTCTTCCAGGACAATGTCCAGCACTATGCACATCTTTTGCCAGAGGCTATGAGCCATGGCACCAGCGACGATCATGAAGATTAGACACTTGCCCCCTTGACCACTACTCGGATGCATCACAAAGATGCAGGGACACTCTCAATCCGGGATCCTCCCCCTTTTGGTCTGCCCAGCATCATATGGCTCCTCCTGTGTCTGGAGAACTATCTGATCTTGGTGGGAGGCAGAGCTTACCACCAGAGACAGAAATAAGAGGCTCTGGGCCTGTTTCCTGCACCCCCTGGGCTGGTGCACTCACCTGAGATTCTGACTCTGGGGCTACCCCCTGAAGGGTGGAGGGACCCGGGAGCCCATCGAGGCAAAGGTGGTGGCAGAGGCAGCCCCGGAGGGTCTCGGGGAGTCCCACAGCAGCATTGGCAGGAGTCCGGGTTAGCCTGGGGTGTGACTCTGGCTCTCTAGCTGCTTCCTCCTGCCTCTGCTAAGGGCTTCATGCTTTTCAGTAAATTACTTTTCCACTTGCACCAGATGGAGCCAGTTTCTTTTGCTTAAAACTTCGCAATGTCGACTGACACATAATGCCCTTTAACACGCATGTGCCTCCCACTGTCTTCTTTCCGAGCTGTCCTCCCCGGGGAAGGAGCCAGAAACTTTTAAAAGGCACATGGGTGGATGGGAACTGTGATTCTAAGCGAGGGGCAGAGATGATGAAGGCTGAGAGAGAAGTCTCTCTCCTCGCTGACGGCTGGGAAAGAGGCTTAGGGCTTAGAACATAACCAGCCATTCCAGCATCTTACAAAGCTTTCTTCAAAAAGTTACTAATGCCAACAAAGGAGAAAAAGAACAATAGTTTACTTCTTATTCTCTTCTGTATTACTCTCCAAATCCTGCTCTCACCAAACTCTAAAAGCACGTACCTTTGGCTTACACATTTCTTGAAATGTTTATGGTCTATTTCCTCCAGGATTAGTCTTCAATCTGCTATCTATAGAGAGCTGTTCTATTTTTTTTTCTATACCAACCCTGAGGGAAAATTATGGCTCTCCACCAAACACTGCAGCATCGCCCCCTCTCCCCCAAGCAGACACAATTACTTAAAACACACAACATGATCTTCTTTATTTAATTGTTTAATCAGTTTACATTCCACAACTGACAGATTATTTATTTTATTTTTTTCCATGAACAAGTCATTGAATTAATTACCAGACACTTTTTTTTTCTTCGATCGATGGAAAGACGATATTTCTGCCAATTTGAAAAAGAAAATTGCAAGATGGAGTGTCAGTGAAGTCCCCCAAATGCTCTCTGCTTCCTCAGTCCTTGCAAAAATCACGGGAACCTGGCAATTTCCCTTTTCATCCCCCCCGCCCCCCCACTTCCCACTTCCCTGTTACATTCACCTCTCCGAAGAGTACAATCGTTTCGAGATCTGGTTTGGATCACCTTTCCTGTAATTAATTAATTATGAGAAGTAACAGACAGCACAATAGAGCTGATAAGATGTAGCATTCTTGTTAAGATGAAACAACACATTTATTCACATCATATCAGAATGAATTAACAGAATATTTAATCTTATTTTAGCACCAATAACCACAGGAATTTGCTACCTCCCAGGGCAGAGGCGGTGTTGGAATCCTGCAGCACACACCACTCCTTGTCTAACCAGTCGGAAAGCACTAGGCAAATGAAGGGTAAATTTGTAGAAATCTATATTGACCAAGCAATAATCTGGTGGACCATAAACACTCCAGGTGTTCGAGAGTTTTGTCAGCTATGATCCCTGTCTAATGACCATATAGAAAACATACTCACCAAAGGGGCTCATTTTCTTTCGCTTGGTAACACAGGCTCAGAATGTTCTATTTTAAATGAGTTAAATCTTGTCATACTGGCTCTTTGAAATGCTTTGAGTATGCCCAGGGGTGGCTTGCTTGCATTTTATCCTGTTCTCTGTGCTAACATCTTGGAAAACTGTCTTCTTCCCCATCCACCCCCACCCCACACAAAAGAGGTTTCTTCGCATCTAAGGAAGGTCTCTAGTCAGGGAGGACAGATAGGCAGTGGCGGCCTGAGTCCCAGTGCAAAGGATAGGACCTGTCATCACCACCACCTCCTAGAAAACCCAGTCTTGCCTGTGGTCACTGCTCTCTCCAGTGGATCCCCTTTTAGCACTTGACTTAAAGATACAAATGTAAGGAAATTAAGGGGCTGAAAGGAACAGCTCCGAATATTGTTGAGATGTTCTTAGCAGGTGATTGGACTAGATGACAAAATGGTGTGTTCATTATTCTTGACCAAGAGGAGGCCTGTCTAGCCCCCCTGACCACTGTACGTAAAGGGCATGTGCATAGGGATAAGTTGGTGCTCTCATAGCTGAAGAAAGTGACCTGCTCTAGCCTCTAGAACTTCGAGGAGTCATTGGCGCCATGCCCAGGGGCAGTGCTGACACCCTGTGGGGCACAGGTGACATGTATTTGACAAGCAATAGTCCTCTCTGACTAAGCAGGTGAAGCAGAATTTCAGGGGTTAGGATAGCAGACTGGCTGCCCCTGCTGTGCTCTACTCTGGGCCAACGCCAACCTCTGGCCTCTATCACCTGGGAGATCCAAGTGACTCATGGGGGAGGGGGTCCGATTAGACATCTTAACAAAGAGTCTCAATCTTTGCTGTCCTATATGGTAGCCAGGTGCCATGTGTGGCTGTTGAACACTGGAGATGTGCCTGGTCCAAACTGCAATGCTTTCTAAGAATAAAGTGCCCATTGGATTTCAAAGACTTCATTAAAAGAAAACGGATGTAAGATATCTCAGTAATGTTTTATATTGATTCCACATTAAAATAATAGTTTTGGCATGTTGGGTGGAAACGTGTTAAAATTACTTTCAACTGTTTATTTGGACTTTTAAAACTGGGACCACTAGGATATTTAAAATTGCATATGCGGCTTACATTCTATCTCTGTTGGACAGCACTGGTCTAAATTGCCTTCCTGACACCGGTCCAGGAGTGATGATCACTTGGACCATCAGAAAGGAGGAAGGCTTGGATTACAGGCCCCACCTCAGGGCACCTCATCTTCTCAGTCCGAGGGGAGGCACCTCCTTGTGCTGTAGGATTCCCCGTCCTTCTTTCCTACTTCCTGCTACTTCCCTGCCTCTCAGGGCTTCCTGTTTCATCCCTGCCATGCTGAGGATGCTCTGGTGATTCTCCCATTACCCCTTCACAAAGCTTTCTTTATCTTACCTCCATAGGCAACTCACGTCTGCTGCCCACGGCCCGTACCCCACCACCCACCAGGGCTGTCTCCCTTCTGCTTGGCGGCATCCCTTAGCAAACCTCCCTGCTTCTGACATCACAAGCCATGTTTGTACAGTGAGTCAGTCACAGATTACAAAGCAATTCACAGGCACCATCTCCTTTGATACTCTCCTATCCCAGCTGGCAAAACTCCATCAGGATAGTAAAATGAGAATGGCAAAGTGGGTGGGAAAAGGCATCTGAGAACAAAAAGGTAGATCAAAGGCTTTGGACTGGAGCACAAACTGGCTGTTAGCTTGAGGTTACTTTCTGCGGAGTGAGAGGGGCAAGAGGAGCAGGGAATAAAACTCTCCAAACGGACCTCCAGGGGGGAAGCACACGCACCTGCGTGGGCCGAAGCCTCTAAGGATAGCAGCAGAATGGCCAAGGAGACGTGGTGCCCCAGGGACCCCAGGAGCCCCCTGCTCCCCATTTGGCTGAGAGGACACAGAGACAGTGAGGTAACAAGACTCGCCTGAGGCCCCCAGTAGAGCCAGTAACAAAGCTACGAATGCGAACCCAGGATCAGGTCTTTGTGGTGACTTTCGCGATGACCTTCGCCCTTCAGACTTGGATGACTTGCTTTGACTTTCTGGAAAATATATTTTACTTTAAAGGCAAAAAGCTTTAGAACAGAGGGTCCCAAGCAGACACTAGTGACCGTCAAGAGAAGCAACCAGAAAACAACAACAACAACAACAACAACAACTCCTGTGCCAACAGCTTCCTTCCCTTCAAATCCCACCTGGAGTCAGGATTCTAGGGCAGTCTACCTAAGTCCTCCAAAAACTGAGGGCTACGTCAACGCGTGTGTCTAGTCTCAATACCCTCCCCCTTATTTTCAGTTTCCACTTTTATTTGTACATTTTTACAAATAGTCTTAGATCTAAAACAGTCACACCATGGGTGGGAGTGGGAAAGTAGTCCGAGAATGAGTTAGTGAAAGCTCCCTATGTGAAAGGCATCATCACATCCACAACAACACAGACACACCAAAACATTCAGGCTTGAGAGGGTCTCCAGGTGATGGGGAAAGAAGGGAGAGGTTTGGCCGGAGGGAGTCAGGGGAGACAGGAGAGAGAGACACAAGAGTTCCCCAAGGAGCAACACTCAGTCCTTGGAAATGAAGAATAGGATTACAGTTGCCAAAGTTGGCATCTGTCAAAGTGAGGCCAGGTTTGAGCTACCACTGTGCACCCCTCCATGCTTACACCCAATTTTCTGCTTCTCAAGAGTGAACAAACACCCCCTGTGGTTGGGTAGTCTCCCCCATTCTTGGTTGGGCCCTATCCTTATAGTGAGGAAGGACTTGGACTTCTCTTAGAGAAGGTCTCACTATAACATTGAAACCAGATCCCCTGCAAAGCACAAAGTGTGCAGACCCTTTTGGAAGTGCATTCTTGTCTAGAACCTAGGATTCAGTTTTTCCCAAATAGGATCACACCCAGAACATCTCCTAGTGAATGCACCATCCAAAGGACTTCCTATGAGAACCCATATGCTTTTGATGAAGCCATCTGCTTTACCAACTGACAAGAGAAAGAAGATTCCAGTTCTTTGAAACTGGTTCCCATCTTAAACTTAAAAGACCATTAAAAAATGTTTCAGACCCTGATCTGTTCCCACTGCTAGGGCATGTACAGCCATAAATCATGTTTGAAGAAAAGAGAAAAAAAAAAGGCATTGACCCCATGCCTTGCTTAATAGTTAACTGTGTTAGCTCATATGCTACTTGCTTCAGATGGTTTACTCATTCCGTGACCTCTGGGAATAATCGAGAGGGATTAAGAGTGCCCTTTGCAAAATTAGCTTTGGACAAAAGGAAGGAAGCCTGAGAATGGGTAAATTAAGGAGCCAACCTCTGTGAGGGACTCGAATGATAAAACAATCCCACATGCTGAAGTTGGATTGAACGGCCCTATCTGGTGGCCAAGATGACCGCTCACTCCCAATTGTCCTTCCAGCAGTGAGGACCAGACATCACACAGAAGAATTCCGCATGATGGGGGCTCTGCTGCTGCAGGATCATTTGAACAATGCGTAATTTATGTGACACGTCATGTTTGCAAATCACTTTGCAATTTCCTTGTCACCCTTAATATACCATGAGGTAAAGTGTTATCACTATCCTCATTTTGTGGATGAGGAAGTTCAAGTATGGAGAAGACACAGTGCCCAGAGTCACAAATCATTTAGTGCAGAGCTGAAATGAACTTTACAGTAACTGCACTATAGATGTGCAGCTTAATTAGTGAGTTACTCTGGCTTCAGTGCTCTTACACCTATAATTAGGTTGAGAAAGCACTCGAAAGAAAGAAAGAAAGAAAGAAAGAAAGAAAGAAAGAAAGAAAGAAAGAAAGAAAAATACCAAAGCAGGAATCTTTTCACTCTGTTCTGCTCATCTCTAAGCTCTGGCACTGACTTTTTCAAAAAGTCTCTCTGTGGTCTTTCGGGGCTCAGAGCCCTGTGCTCCTTCTGTTATGAACACAGGGTCAAGTCCATGCAGACCAGTGCGGTTCTGCGGTCTGGGACTACATTCCTAGCCCCAGTTGCCAACCCAAGACAACCACTGACCGTGGAAGTGCTGGGGCTGTGACCATCATGACGCCCCTGAGTGATGGAATTATAAACAATCCTTTAGTCTTTTTTTTTTTTTTGTACTTTATTTTTCTAATTTTCTACAGTTTCCTATTGTTCAGAAAAAGTAATCCAACAGCCAATAACAATGTAATCTATGAACTAACAATAATGTTTTAGGAGACATTTTGCACCATGGAGGCATCAATGGAAAGAGTGCAAACAAAGCCCACCAAGTTGACTGCTTTGAGAGACACCAGCATCTTTTGTGTCTATCAACTCAGGTGGGCTTGTTTAAAAAACCTGTCCCCTTACTTTATTGGATACCAGCTAGAAGATGGCATGGAAGCCAACCTGCCTGGTATGCACCCATGATTTCTAAACATAGTGAAATCACCTCTCACTATGACTCATCATATTTCCCTGGAAGGGGCTGGATTTGTCCACTGGGATGGTCAGCCCCTGGAGTGGAAGGAAAATTCTCGGAAAAGGCAGCTTCCCTTTAGCTGTAAGAATCAGCCAAGCAACCCACACAAACTACCCCAAAGATGACCAGAATGTATTTCTTCCCGCGCCCTCCCCTCAGATACTTGAAAACCAGTTAATTAATGCTCCCAGAATATGTCAGGTGAAGACAGAGTCAATGGCTCTGGGTATTGAACTTGATTTCATTATTCTGAGTCTGACTCAGGTGGGCAGCATTAGGGATCTAAGCAGCACATCCCCCATTAAATCAGAACTACACATGGTTCATTTGAGATCTCTTCTCATGACTGTGGATGACTGTTATGAGGTAGGGCCCATCCATACTCAAGAGTTCCAGGATATTGTCTCCCCTTACAAAAGGAAGGGCAAACACTGTTAGGGGAAACCACCCCCCTCCCAACAAGAGAAGATGCCAGAATGGGCTCAGGGTGCTGCATATGGACATGTGATCAAGGAAGGCTTTGTCTTTATTTGGTGGAGATGTTGAGTCTTCCTAACTTTATGATCCCTGAAGCTGAAAGGATATAGTTATTGAAAGGCTTTCAGAAGGATTGAGGCTGGAATAGGCACATTAAAAAAATTCTGTTTTGTATTTTTATGCCAGGAAGCCCCTGATCTCCTCTGGAAGCCCACAGCCACAACAAATGAGGAAGGGGGCTACTTGAAGAGTATGAGTGTCTCCAGAAACAGATTCCTAAACTATTCTAATTGATCAACTACTTTAAATTGATGCAGAAGGAAAGTGGAAGTGAGTGGAGAGAGAGAGAGGAAAAGGAAACACGAAGAAACCAAAGCTCTCAAAGTGGGGAGAAAAAGAGATAGGACCTCTTCCCAGGCAGACACTCCACTTGCCTGAATCCTCAATCTCGTAGGTTAAGGAGGGAAATGAAAGCCGCCTCGCACAGAGCTCAGAACACATACATGATCAGAGACCTTGCATGCACAATCTGTAAGAAATTAAACTTGACCTGGGGTCGGGGCTGGGGCTTTAATGAGGCTGCTAACCCTAAATCCCATCAGAAGGTTGGGTTCTACTTTGACTTGAAGTTGGCAGGGGCTCCAGCCTCCTTCTCCTTCTCTGCCCCCTCCTTCTCCATTAACCAAACCACTGCACCAGTGATAGTGTGGGGCAGCAGGTCTTAACCTGGATCCCTATGTTAGAGGGGTCAAGGTCACCGGGGAAAGGACTTGCCATGTGTATGGGGCTTCCATCCTGGTCATGTGGCTTATGCTTTGAATTGGTCCCAAGCAGGATCAAACCTCAGCGTGTATCTGTTCCTACCTGGCTCCACTACCAAAGCAGCAGCTCAAAGCTCCTGTTCTCCTGATGGTGAGTTAAGCCCAGGTGGTTGACTTCTTTCTGAGGAATCTCTTAACACTTCAGGAAAGTATTGAAGGGACACAATAAGCGGTATTAAGGATCGATCATAAAGATGAGTAGCTGGAAAGAGTGGCTGATCCATTTCTGGCAAGCATGGGATTAAAAAAAAGAAGGTATAAACAGTCACAGGTCGGTGAAGCAGTATCTTCAAACATGGCTACTTAAGAAAAGTTTAAGTGATAGCAAGTTGCCCCCTTTAGAATTTTTTCCCCCATTTTCCTGCTGGAAAACAGCTGGAGTTTGGGTCTGGTCACAGACAAGCCCTCTGGCCTCAAAGAGATGCTCATGGGCCCCTGCCTCTCCCTGCTGGGCAGAGCCCACTCAAGATACTTGGCAGGAAGACACAAGGCCTCTCAATCTGAGCTACTTCTCACTCTTGCTCAAGCCCTAGTATGCCTTGAAGGGGGAAATGCAACTCTTCAAGGAAAAAATTTTAAAAATTCTGTATACAATAGAAAAATTGGGTTTTCTTGAAAATGAGTTCTCTTCCTATAGAATAAACCCTTTATTTTAAAAATCCTTAGAAGCCCAATTGGAAGGTACTAGCATTTCCTGCTCCACACCTTACCCCTCATCTCTCAGCACACCCATACAAGAGGCACACACACACGAGATCTTTTGCAGAAGCTGACCAATGTCGCTGGGAAGGAAGCCTTGAGTGGTATACCCACAGCTGCATCCAGGTTATATTGACACAAACACACAGAAAATGCACCAGAGAGCTACACTTTTACAGAGACCCTCATTCAGGCCATTCATGCACATGGGATGTCCTATGTGGATGTGCATTACACACACACACACACACACACACACACACACACACACTGTCCAAAAGAGCAGATGAGGAGGCAGGCAGGACTTGTAGCCTTGTGGGTGGAGGAGGGAGAGGTGGTTAGTGGGTGAGGAAAGGTGAGGACTGGTAGGAAGACAGATCAGAAGACAGGGAGATGGAACAGGTGCTTGGACGGGAAGGAAGGCTATTGAGCTGTTGGCAAAGTGCCCAAAGCACATTTATTTATGAAGCAACTGAATTCTCAGCTACATGCTTGACCCATGACTGTACAGCCTAGGGATTCACTTTTTGCCTCCCCAAGGCTGCTCAGCCGCAGCAGGGTCACCGAGGTGACAGTCAGCTGCTCCTGCCCACTCTTCCCAGCAGACTCTCGTCCCTACAGCTTCCACGACTCTGGCTGACTTCGTGGTTTGCCAACACCTGCAGGGCCAATTTGCTCAAGTGAGCCTGAGACACTGGGCTGGATTTGTGCCACCTCTGTTTAGGTGCTAGCCACTAAGACGGCTATTTGGGGATGCATGGCCTTGAATATCAAGAGGAAAAGGAAGAAGATGGAAAGAGTCAAGAGTTCTCCATTAATTTACACAATATCATACAAACTCGAGCCCATGGGACATGGAGGTGCTTTCTCTGCATGGGACCCATTTTCTTTCATCTGTACAGAGGTTGCCCCTAGGAAAGGGGTAGATGTCCAGTGACAAAGGACAGCTTCCATGATGGGGAGTGAAGGTCTGGTTTGGTATACGTGTATACGTACTTGTACAACAGCAACAGAGGCAACGTTCCTTCTCCCTCCTGAACTGTGTTCCCCCTCTTCTCTCATGGCTTTTGTGCCCAGCTTTGTCTTGAACTTCCAGATTTAGAGGACTAAATCCTGTGGCATCCCAGAACTGTGACATGACGGACCATGGGGCCCTCGGCCCAGCGGTTTTGTTCTCGGTTCTGCCCTCTGGGAATTTCAGCTGCACATACAAACAATAGAAAAATGCAACACAAACGATAAAACCCCACACTCAGGGAACATCCACCACACACACACACACACACACACACACACACACACACACACTCCAGGGATCCGAAGCTACGGAACGGGCACCCGCACTGGCTTGGCCCTCGTTATTCTTCCTTGGTCTCGGGCCTCCGGCCTGGGCCACGAAACGACCACAAATGATGGAGACAACAGTCATGATGCAGTATTTCCATTTGAAAAGGTGAAAAGGAGTA
Source organism: Nyctereutes procyonoides (assembly GCF_905146905.1). Classification (NCBI taxonomy): domain Eukaryota; kingdom Metazoa; phylum Chordata; class Mammalia; order Carnivora; family Canidae; genus Nyctereutes; species Nyctereutes procyonoides. The sequence goes on along the minus strand of NW_026575120.1, from coordinate 34,407,941 downwards.
AAGGAATCCACCGGGAGTAGTCTCGCACACACGCACACACGCATGCACGCGCACACGCGCACATCACAGCGTTACTCCGAGGCTCCGATCTGCCCTCGCAGGAGTGCAGGTGGGGTCAGGGGCAGGGCGGCCTCTTGTTTAACTGAGTGTAAGGCAGCTGGAAGGTAAGACTGGGTTTTCTGAGCATCCACTGAAGTGTCCTTTTATTGACGTGGATCTTGCCTCTCAGCACATTTGTTCTCTCCCCCTTCCCACCTCTACCACTTTGTCCAAAAGTTTGGCAACAAAGAGAAAACTTTCTTGTCGGTCCTTTTCTCCTCCACGTCTTGCGTGTCGCTGGTGGGTCAGGGAGGGAATCAGAACAGGAAGATCAGGAGAAGTGGTTCTGCAAATGACCTCAAAGATCTGGTTACATTCTACGAACTAAGGGCTTCGTTTCTCTGCGGTATGATCGGTGTTGGGGTGGTGTCCTCACTGCTGGCCCCACGGACGGCACCTCCTCGTCTGTTTCCGTGCCGCTTCAGGACACTGGCACTGTCCCTTCCCTGCCCGTCACCCCATCCTCATGAGTGACAGGAATCAGGACGCTATCGTGGGTGGCGATGTTCGTTCTGTCTTCAAGACACCATGGAGCCAAAAGTTAAGAAGTGATGGAAGAGCCACATGATGGGAATGCTTTCCCCATCTCGGTGATGAGGCAACACAAAGTCCAACGAGATGCGGGTGCCTGAGCCAACTCAACTCTACCTTGGCACTGGCATCATCTTGAGTTAGTTTTGTTTTATATATGTATATTATATATATATTTATATATATATATATATATGTATGGGTTTGTTTTTTAGCACACTGTCCCATTCTCGGGTCTGGATTTAGGGCAGTTGGTCCTCGGGACAGGTTGGACAGAAGGGGCCAAGGTACAGAAGAATCCCGAGATTAGCGTGAGGCCCAGGCCCCCCCATGCACAGAACATGGACCATCCATAGCCGTGGCTGATGTCATCGGGGAGTCCATACAGGTAGCGTGGGTAGCGTGACAGCTCGAAGTTGATTCCGGCCACACAGGTGCACAGTGAAATGATGCAGAAGGTTCCTGGAGGGTGAGGGAAGGAACAGGGGGGTAGGGTGAGGGAGAGGGAGAGAGAAAGAGAGAAAGAGAGAGAGAGAGAAAGAAGTGAGATTGACAGCATTTTTCAATTCTCTCGAGTAGGAAAGATGAGACGACCCAGGCATGACCCAGGTACGAGTCGTCTGTGAATGAGATCAATATCTGGAAATATTCACAGAGAGGAGAGTAGCGTGAAGAGATCACGGCTTCCTCGTTCTCCAATAATTGCCCAGTCTTGGGAAAACTTGGCAAGTCTCTCCTGTGGGAAAATACCAAATGAGTATCACAGTAGAGTCTCATGTAGGGTGTAGTGGGGCAGAAGAGGATCAATTCATTTTTCTAAAGCAAGGAAGATTCACTGTCTTTCTTGGGAGACACAGAAAACACCCCTGCCCCTAAAGTAGTTTGCTACTTCTTTAAAGAGAAAAACTCTATACTTTCCTATATAAAATGTTCTTATACAACACCGGGCTTGTCTTTAACCCATCCATCAACAAGTCATCCCGATCTTGGGATTCCTTTTCCTTTCGCTGCAAGACAACATTCCGCAAAGTGTTCTCCATGGAACACTGACCCTGGGAGATATTCTTTTACTAAGGGGCAGCGGAGTCAAAATCTCCAGGAAACTCTATATGCGATTTCTTGCCCGTAAAGATTCATCACCCACAGTAGCATGAGCTCATGTGTCTAACCTAGTCTTTTTTTTTTTTTTAAGATTATTTATACATGAGAGACACGGGGGGGGGGGTGGCAGAGACACAGGCAGAGGGAGAAGCAGGCTCCATGCAGGGACTCATGGACTCAATCCCATGGGATTGGGACTCAATCCCAGATCCCAGGATCACACCCTGAGCCGAAGGCAGATGCTCAACCACTGAGCCACCCAGGCGTCCCATCTAACCTAGTCTTATGAGTATTTCCAAAACACACTGAATGATGGGACCTCCACTTAAAAAAAATAAAAAAAAAGACTCCTAGTGACCTTCAGTGAGAAGGAGGTTGCTTTAAGAGAAAGAATGTTATAAAAATGCATAGACTTACAAACCCATTTGTAACCATTAGAGATATGCAGTATACCCAAATTCAAGAGTTCAAGAGCAGAGTCTCCTGTTTCTTCTATCAGCACTGAAAGGGGAGGGAGGGCCTGTGAGTCTGAGAAGGCTGGGTTGGCTCGGCAGAAGAGGGAGAAGCATATATTTTTTTAAGGGGGTGGGAACAAGAGGAGGGGCATTGTGTTTATATGTATTATAAGACCTCCTTGGCTTCCTGAGGGCCAAGTTCCTTTAAGATCAGACCTTATCTCTTCCAGGCCTCAGGCCCATGAGCATGTGACAGTTTTAATGGCCACAGTGGTAGCAGCCGTACCTAACATTTATTAAGTGTTGTGTGCCAGGAACAGTTAAGTGCTTAACATGTATTGAAACTGTAATCCTTTAAATAAATCTATGCAGTAGGTTATATGATTTTTTTTAGTAGGTTATATGATTAGCCCTATTTTGTCCCTATCCCTATTTGGTTGAAGAAACTGAGGCCCAGAGAGATTAACCCATCTGTCGGAAATTACACAGGAAGTAACTGGTAGAGCCAGGCTACAACCTCAGGCACGCTAGTGTCAGAATGTGCAATCTTCTTCTCTGTGCTAAGACTGGTGTCATGCAAGGGGGGGGGGTGTCCTTCCTGTTGTGCACCTGGGTTCAAGATGATTCTCCACCACTCAGTCTAGGATAGGGTAGTTTGGAGTCTGGATGGCTTGTTAGAGCAGAGTGCTGGGCCTACCGCCATAGTTTTTGGTTCATAGGTCTGGGTCCAGCCTGTAAATTTGGATTTGTTTTTCTTGTTTAAGATTTTATTTATTTGAGAGAGAGAAAGAGAGCAGGAGAGAGCAGGAGAGATCACAGAAGCAGAGGGAAAGGGTGAAGCAGACACGCCATTGAACAGAGAGCCCAAGGCAGGGCTCGATCCCAGGACCCTGAGGTCATGACTGGAGCTGAAGGCAAGTACTTAACTGACCGAGCCATCCCAGCTCCCTGAGAATTTGGATTTTGAACAAGGTCTTGGGTGATGCTGATGCCACTGGTCCAGGGACCACACTTTGGGACCACTAAGTCAGGAAAAAGGTTTTATTAGAGAAAGGTGAAACTTAATATTCAAAAGTTCAGATGACAGAGGAAAAAATTCACATGAGCAATACATGCGAAAAATGCTCAATTTTGCCAGTATCCAAAGACTTGAAAAATAAAAACATTGTAAGAGAACATAATCAAATCAGCTGAGTTTTTGTTTTTTGTTTTGCTTTGGTTTTTTTCTTTTATTATTTTTATTTTATTTTATTTTATTTATTTTTATTTATGATAGTCACACACACACACACAGAGAGAGAGAGAGAGAGAGAGAGAGAGAGAGAGGCAGAGACACAGGCAGAGGGAGAAGCAGGCTCCATGCACTGGGAGCTCGATGTGGGACTCGATCCCGGGTCTCCAGGATCGCGCCCTGGGCCAAAGGCAGGCGCCAAACCGCTGCGCCACCCAGGGATCCCTTTGCTTTGTTTTTTGATGATTATTTCCAAAACTAGTGAAGGAGCAGTAAAAGGGACCATCCCACAGACTCCAGGGCACATGTAAGCTGGTGTTTCCTTCCAGGAAAAGTGATCCTCAAAACATTCATACCTGAAATTTAGTGTCTTCCTTTTAGATTAAGAAAGGAACTCCACCTGGGAACAAAGAGTTCGCATCAAGATGTGCGCGTGGTGAAGGGTGCCCCTGTGACGTGGCTGTTGGAGGGGGAGCCTGATACCTGGTGAACACGGCTCCTCGAGCTGAGAGGTCTGAGCTTTCGACGGAGTGACTGAGGGTGTTGAGAATTCATGACTCTGCTCTGCATCCCCAGAGACCACTAAGGAGCCCGCTGCAAGGACCGGGAGAAGGGAGCTGGGGGCTGGCATGGAGGGAGCAGGGAGTAACTGTTCGGTGAAGGTTCCTTGTAGAGGCAACCGAAAGCCATGTGTCAGGGATGACCTGGGCTCAGGTGTCCCAGAAATAACATATGTGCGTGTATGTGTGCACGCACAGGTGTGTGTGAATATGTATGCACGCATGCATATGCGTGTGTGCCTGTGTACAAGCGTGTGTGTGTAGTGACCACCATTATGCACAAATACATACGGTACCATCATTGCCTTGTAGAACAGGGGTCCCAAACTTTGGGAGTTACAAAGCAACCTAGTCCCTCTTGCTGCTCACTGGGGTTCAGACGGAATCAACAACAGTATCCACAGCGGGGGAGGTCCCACCTTGGCCCTGCGGAGTCAGAATCTCTTGGGGGAGAGGATAGAAATCTTTCGGTATGTATATATGTATGTATTTATAAAATATTTTTTTTACTTATTCATGAGAGACACAGAGGGAGAGGGAGGGACATAGAGGGAGAAGCAGGCTCCCTGTGGGGAACCTGATGCGGAACTGGATCCAAGGACTCCGGGATCATGACCAAGCCAAAGGCAGACACTCAACCATGGAGCCACCCAGGCATCCTGGAAAGCTTTTGGTTTATTTAAAATTTGCTCAGATGGTTCCTATTCATCAGGCTGGTGAGACCCTTGGGTTAGGGCAGAGGGCCTTTGTGTAACCTTGAGACAGAGCCAGGGGAGGGGAGGGGCAGACGTGGTCCAGGAGGAAGGGAGCAGCCTAGGGGGCATGGCCAAAGAGGAGGTGACAGCCTGGAAGTGCTGGCCCTAGTTGCAAATAATCCAAATTCAGACAAACCAGAGCTGGCCTGCTGTGCCTCCAATATGCTACTTTCACTACCTGATTTGGGAATCTGAGTGTGCAGATATAATTTACTAAAATTTAGATTTAGGACGGGAAGTGTGCGAGTGTGTGCGTGCATGCGGAGTTCAACTCTGAGCTGCCCTTGGGATGGGAAGGCACTCCGAACCACGGAAGTGGAGCCTCATAGAAGTTCTGAGCTAGAGGGGCACCAGGGAGGCTCAGTGGGTTAAGCTTCGGATTCTTGGTTTTGGCTCAAGCCATGATCTCAGGGTCCTGGGAATGAGCTCTGCACTGGGCTCTGTGCTCAGCATGGAGTCTGCTTGAGATTCTTTCCCTCCGTCTCCCTGCCCCTGCTCTGCTCTCTCTCTCAAATAAATGAATAAAAATCTTTTAAAAAGTTCTGAGCTAGAGCTGTGGACTAAATAATCATCTTAGACACTTATATACACTTATACACATCTTACACACTGAAGCTCTGTGTATGAGGAGGTCACCCAAGGACTTTATATAAATCGTATCTACCTAGGATGCTTTTTTTAAAAAAATGGTGATATTTCTTCCGATCAAAAGGTGTGCTATCCTCCTGGTTAAATCCAGTGATTTGTTCTCGGGGAGGAGGTCAACCTGCAGAACTGTTGATTTTCCCAAGTTGCCAGTGGTTGCAAAAGCTTGCTATATAGGGCTTTAATGGCGTGTTGTGCAAGCAGAGTGGACAGGACGGAAAAGATGTGGTTGATAAATTGAGAGTAAAGAGATTAGGTCCATGTGGACCTAATTACCAATTGTAAATGGCCCAGCTGGTTGACAGCATACATCTTGTTGTGTTACGTTAATGGGGCTAATTGGGGCTCTTCCTGCCTTAACTTCCCGTCAGTTGTCCTGTGACTTTGGAACCTGTTAAAATTTGTTAACTCTTGTCAATAATCCCTTGGAGGGAGGAAAACTTCTAGGGCCCCCATGAAAGCTGGCCCTGTGAGCCAGTCATCTGAGCAACTTGTTCGGAAATGCCATGTGACTAAGAGGGAAGAGTTGGAACAGGTGCTGGTAGTTTCCACATAACACTACTGTTCTCTGCTATGACCCAGGACTTAGGTTTTACGTCCTTCCGCACTTGTAAATTCAAAATGTGTGTTAGTACTTGGCAATGAAAATACGCAGGGGAGCCTGGGTGGCTCAGTAGGTTAAGCAGCCAGCTCCTGATCTCAGGGTCCTGGGATCGAGCCCCACATTGGGCTCCACGCTCAGCATGGAGTCTGCTTGGGATTCTCTCTCTCCCTCTGCCTCTGCTCAATCTCTCTCTCTCTCAAATAAATAAATCTTAAAAAAAAAAATAAAGAGAAATGGATGTATGCGGGTATCCGGTGGATCCTTGATAAATGGATGAATGAATGAATAACGTGTTGCCATTGCTCCTGAGCAGCATCCTTGGACAACCCACCTCACAAGGGGCTTTGACGAGAGTCCCAGAGTGTGGAGGAGACGGAGGCAAAGGTGGGCGAGGACCCTGCCCGACCCAGTTTTCTCAGGTGATAAACTCAACACTAAGATCTATAAAGTGGCAACTGACTGGGGGATGTGGGGTACAGAACACCCCCCATCCCTTGCTGCCACCACAACTCTCTGGGGTTCTCTGGGGGAACTAACACAGATTCTGAAGGCCTCTGTGGAAATTGTATCTCAGCTGAAGGATGGTGGCCTCCTCTTCCTTCACCCCAAGTACAATGCGAGGTCCTCCGCTCCCCACAAGCGGTAGATAGGTGTCTCTGAGGCTGGGTCTTTGGAATCTTGTCATTTTTGTTTCCCGTGAGCACTTACTGAGACCTAAGTGAGGATCCAAGGAATCATGCACAGTCACATCTTCTTAATAATTCCCTCCATGGCTTGGGGGTTGGGCCTAATTCCAATCAGACTCCAGGACTAACTGTAGTCACAACCTGGGAGTTAAGTGAAAAGAACTCTGGCCCAAGCTCTCCCCGTGGAGCAAGGCTCTGCTGTGTGCCCCAGACCCGGCTGTAAGAAGTGGCAGGTGTAATGCAGGTCCGGGAGGCAGGGATGGCTCCCATATAGCTGTCACATCTAAGTGACGTCGGGTCTGGTGTGTGTGTTGGGGGTGAGGGGGGGGCATCCCTGTGGCAGTAGCTCCAGGACACAGAACAGCTCATCCGCAAGTATCTGTTGGTGTTTATGTTTACGGTAGATGCTAGGAAGATAAAAGAGAGTAAGATATGGTCCCTGCTCTTAAGGACCTTTAATAAAATCTAAAATAAAAAGATGTTTTGAGAAAGCTTATCATCTAGTTGGGGATATGAGACATCCATAAACGAAGAGTTGAGGATAAAGTAGAAAGAGCACCAGACTGAGGACCAAGAGGCTGGGGTTTAATGTCAACCCTGAACCCTGGCCCCTTCGGCTGGAAGATCAGAGGTGGAGCAGAGGGCGGTAGGGTCCCTCCCACATCTAGCAGTCATGGGGAGAAGGGGGAGGAACACCCAGTGGTAGGTGGTAAGGGTCAACTCTCTGCCCGAGACAATCAAGCTGGGCCAGGGAAGGTTTCCCAAGGAATCCCAAGGATTCTGAAGGATGAACAGGATTTCCCCCAGGTTGCACACAGAAGGGGGTCCTCCCCTAGTCTGGAGAGTGTCCCTCCTCCACCCTCAGCGCCCCCCTTGTCCCAGAGCTCAACGCAGAGGCGGCAAGGCATGCCTACGTACCACTGTCCTGTGCCTCTCACCTCCAAAATGTTCCCTGCTCTAGCCTAGTCCAGCGTCTGTCATTTCCCACCTGAGCTGCTCTAACAGGTAACTGCCAGCCTGCCTCTGTCCTTGCCCCCAGAGAGTAGCCAGGGCTATTTTTAAAATTTCATCAGATCGTAATTCTCTCCCCAGCTCAAAACCCTCCAACAGTGTCCTATCACACTCAGGATGAAACCCACACTCCTGACCCGACTGGACCCTGCCTCCCTATCTGGCCTCATTTCTCACCTTGACCCCCTCAAATGTCATCCTCCCAGAGAGATCCTCCCCGGCCTCCTTCTAAAATAGTGCCTCCCCGGTGGTTTTCTGGCTGTTGTCTCCGCGCTGCCCCTGGGAGAGGGAGTAGAAGAGGCTCCCGCCCTCTCTCCTCTCTTTGGCCAGAATAGCCCCGCTTTCATCTGTGTCCCCACGAAATTTCATTTGAAGAAAGGAGTCCAGTGATGTCAACATTTCTGAAAAGCACCGGGCTTGTCCATTCGCAGGGGGACCTCAAGGTGTGCCATTTACAGGGACTGAGCTGTGAACAGCGAAGTCCGATGGCTGCTCCCACAGTTGCAGGTCTACGCCTTTGGCAGGAAACACTAATCTGTCTTGGGGCACCCTGGTGGCTCAGCGGTTGAGCATCTGCCTTTGGCTCAGGGCGTGATCCTGGGCTCCCAGGACAGAGTCCCACATCGGGCTCCTCCCAGGGAGCTTGCTTCTCCCTCTGCCTGTGTCTCTCATGAATAAATAAATAAAATAAAATAAAGCTAATCAGTCTCAATTCTCATTGCTGCTGGTGCTAGAAGGGGCCTCGGACTCCTAGTCAGCCCCGCCCTCCAGGCAGCCGGCTGGTTGGAAGGAGAAGTGACATCTGACTGCCCCTCCCTGTGCCAGGACCCTCCGTCCCGTGACCCCTCCCTGTGCCAGGACCCCCTGTCTAGTGACCCTTCCCTGTGCCAGGACCCTCCGTCCCGTGAGCCCTCCCTGTGCCAGGACCCTCCACCCCGTGAGCCCTCCCTGTGCCAGGACCCTCCACCCCGTGAGCCCTCCCTGTGCCAGGACCCTCAATCGTGTGGACTCGGAGCTCAGGAAGTCCAGCTCAAAGAGACAGCGCGACCCCATGGAGCTGCAGACTGAGAGAGCCTGTGCTGTAAGGCCTGCTGGACAGAGGCCTTAGGGTCCAGACCCCGGTAGGGTCCCCACTCGCGAACCCCACCCGGGAGTGGGAAGGACGGCAGGGAGAGGAAACCACGTCAACATGATGCTTCCTTCTGGTTGCTCAAACCCGCCACCTGCTTCCCTTGAGGGCCCTCCCTGCTGCAGCCCTTTCAGGACTCACAAGCACGACGTCACCCCGCGTCTGTCCCATGGGCCTGGAGAGGACACGGCCCACCTGGCCCACCAGCTCCCCATCCACTCCTCCACATCGCGCCGTCCCTAACTAGTGCTTCCTGGGTTGCCAGATATTAGACTCCCGCCCCCCCCCCCCGCCCCGAGTTTCAGCTTCCGGCTGCTGGACCACGTCCCCCTGCTTGGGATCCCTTCCCTCTGTCTCCAGCGAGGGGCTTCTCATCCGCCTTTCCTCTCTGCGTACCCAACGTTCCAAAGCTCTCACCCCACTAACACCCCCCTGCGGGCGGCCTCACCCTCTTCTCTGACTTGAGCTACCACCGCTACTTGATTGATTCCTAGGACCCGTGATATCCTATACTACGTCATTACCATTACGTGTCCCCAGCCCCCAAGGGACACAGCTGGTCAGGGTGTTCCCCGGCTACCCACAGGTTTCCAGCGCTTTCCCCATAAACCCCACTTCCCTTAAGCTCCTGACTTCTTTAGTCTTCCCAAATCCTGCCTCCCTAGTGGGGGGGATCATCCATCCTAGTTTGCCTGGCAGTTGGGCATGGGGGTGGGGCCCTGGAAGGTGGGATTTTCATCCCCAAACTGGGAAGTCCTGGGCTACATGGGACTACCAGGCACCCTTACAGGTTCCTTCACTGTCCTCCTCCCCACTCTGGTGCCAAGCGATGGTACTGTGACCGTGACCAACTTACTCTTGCTTGTAAATCCATTTAACCATCATGCCCTCACCCGGTGAGGATGGAGACCTCGATGTCTGGAATGCGTTGCTCATGTTGAGAAAGGCCACGCTGGGGTTGCACTGTTTTGGGGGCAGCTAACTCTTGTGTCACCCTGAGATGTCACCAAGGAACACTTAATCGGCAGGCCCACAGTGGTCCTACACCAGTGCCACCTTAAAACTCCATGAGTTTTAAGCCGATATTCAGAGTTCTGGTGTCAACCCCATCCCTGCTCAGCTCAGCACACTCCCAGAGCATGGGCTGCAGGTGTGTAAGGTGTGAGCAGGGCCTCCTGCGTGGCTGCTGCTGTATTAGCACACACAGGAGGGGAGAGGAGGACGTGTGTCTCCACCCCCTTTAAGCATGATCAGAGAAGCCATTGGCAGTAACGCCCCAGCAATGGGCCCTGGGGAGAGACACAGCATCAAAACTGAGGCCTCAGATGAGGCAGCAGAAATGCTCTTCCTAATTCAAGAAGCCGCCAGCCAGGAAACCAAGGCCCTCGAGAAGATTCTCACAGGAATCCAGGGCAGTTACATATTGTGTGCACAGGCACTCTCCCAAATATCTATTCCTTATGTGACCAAGCAGTGCCCAAAACTCCGCTGGAGTATAATTTCTGCAGCTTTCTAGGGCATGAAATCCATCTGCATGACATTTTCTGTTCCTGGGAATGAGGACTGACGTCTTGGTACCCCTGGGCTCTGGCACCTTCGTTCCCTAGTCGCTCCGGGGAGAAAGGGCCTCTGTTCTGACCCCAGCCCACCCCGCGTGCGCAAAGTGGTGACTGCAGACCTGCTCTTGGGGGTGTGCACGTCAGGGATGTCTGAGGAGCAGCCCAAGTCCTCCCTCAGAGACTCCTCTGTTAGCCCCTCTCTCATCTTTAAAACCATAAAGAAGCAAATCGACAAACAGAAAAAGGATCCCTCCTCCTCCAATGGCAACTGCATCCTAGGAAGCTGATGTATACTAAACCCTTCCTTTGCTGAGATTAAATACCTCGGCAGCATTTAGCTCTCGAGAGCACTTTATAGCTTTGCTCAGACCTGTGTGGAATATGAATTACTCTTGAATTATACACCATTGCATCAGCAGCAGCCAACAGGCAGGCCACATGGGGTTTTACATTCGAGGTGCCTGAGGGGTTCGTTGGGATGAGGCATGGAGCGGTGGGGACAGGCTCTGGAGAACACACCACAAGGCATGGTGCCCTGAGTTCGGACAAAACCATCCATCACTCTGCAAACTCTGCAAATGCTCTAGGCAGACACACTGCAGGAGTGCTGCCACGCAACACCCCCCTCCCTCCCCGGCAAGCGTGCGTGTGTTCCCAAGGTTGTGTCGACGTGTTACAAGGCTGCTCTATGTCTGGGTCCCGGTTATGCAACATCCCCAACTCAAGCACTGAAAGGGACTGGCCCATGCATACAGGTTGGCATCGGTCCTAAAGACAATGCTTCCAGATTCCTAACCTAGAACCTGGAGCCTTATGCTTTCATTTTCAAATATCTACAGGGTGGTCACCAAATCTGAAAGCACTGGTGTCACGGACCGAATCGTGTCCTTGCAAAATTCCTACAGTGAAACCCTACCCCGCCCCCCGTGCCTCAGAATGAGACTGTTTCAGACAAGGCTGTCACAGAGCTGATAAAGTTAAAAGGAGGCTGTTGGGGGGGGAGGTCCCTAACCCAAAGACATACAAAGAGACACCAGACAGCTGCACACATAGAGGGAAGACCATGTGAAGAGACAGCAAGAGGGTGGCCGTCTGCAAGCCGACAAAGAGGCCTCAGAGGAGACAACCCCGTTGACGCCTTGATCTTGGACTTCCAGCCTCTGGAACTTCGTGAAAATACATTTCTCTTGTTTAAGCATCCAGTCTGTGGGATTTTGTTCTGGCAGTCCTAGCAATGTAATGCAACAGGTGAATACGTAATAAATGGCTTATTACCGTAACATTACAATCCACGATAAAATAAGACCATCTATGTTTCCAGACTTTATGGCCACCCTGTAGCTAGAAGAGGCATCTCAACATAGCCATATAAAACAATAGCTGCCGGGCATCTCCTGGGTTTTTTTTACCCAGCTAGTCCTCCTCACCTATGTATCTATGTTTATTCCCATTCAATACCCATCAATCCATTTATTTTGGGGGGTATAGACTTAACTTTGATTACAACCTCAATGGGTCTTGTCGTATCTTCACCAAAGACAGAGCCTTTGGAAACTTGTGCAAACATCTCAAGGGCTAAGCAAATGGAAGAGGGCATTGGTGGTGTTCAAGTGCTTCTTGTGATGGGAATTTACTAAGGTCAAAGGACCTTTTTGTCCTGTGTCCTTGACTGGAGTTGGACTTTTCTGTTCTCTACCTATCTACACAGAGCCTTGATGGTCTAAGCCAAGTCCTGTCTCCCAAGAAGCCTTCCCTGAATATGCCCAGCTTAAGATTATTCATAAAATTTTTTTGAATTCATAAAACTTTCATGATTGGGAACAGGTCACCTGACAATTATAGGGACCCTCTCTCGCTCTCTGTTTTAGTTTGTGTTCAGCTAGACTGTCATATTCTCCAGAACTGGCATGGCAGTGATGTCTCCTGCATCACACACAGCACTGAGCATGAACTCCACGCCACTAGAAGAAATGGACTTCCAGGCTAAATGGCTTTCAAGTGAAAATATGGGCTTTGAAACCTGGAGGGGAACCAAGCTGACACCATATCTGGTCGTCCCATTCTTTTCTTCCTCCTCAATGGTTCTGTGATTGCTGAGGGTTTGTGCACCTGCACACGTTTGTGCCCATGTGCGCACGTGTGCCCACGCAGGTACGCACCTACCCATGTTTCATTGGGCACCCTGGGTTTCAGGAAGCATTTTTACATTCACAGAAATTCCGCATTGGAATAATACGCTCTCTGCAGGATTATTTTGAAAAGCAGTAATAAATGTGAAAAGGCTTATAGAAGTTAAAATTGCTTTCTTTTTTTTTTAATTTTTTTATTTATTTATGATAGTCACACACAGAGAGAGAGAGAGAGAGAGAGAGAGAGAGAGAGAGAGGCAGAGACACAGGCAGAGGGAGAAGCAGGCTCCATGCACCGGGAGCCCGACGTGGGATTCGATCCGGGGTCTCCAGAATCACGCCCTGGGCCAAAGGCAGGCGCCAAACCGCTGCGCCACCCAGGGATCCCTAAAATTGCTTTCTATATGTAAAGTATAATATTAGAAATGGAAGGCTTTAAGTGAGGGTGAAGAACAACTGTTCTGGAGGACAAGGAGAAAATGCGGTTGCTGTTACCTCTCCATCACCCACTCCACATCCCCCCAGCCCCACCCCGGGGTCCCTCGGAACTCTTCATTCTGTGGACTTTGTTGAATCAGAACCACAGGATTTGGAAGATCTCAGATCTCAGAATACATTTCCAAGACAGTTTTCCTCAGTAACGGAGCTTATCTTTGGGCTCAGAGAGGTTACAGCCTCCAGGAGGGGTTAGATGATGTCACTGGTGGGTTTGTGAAGAAGCTTGTAAACCTATGGTTCAACCAGGATGGGTAAAAGGAAGTAGCCCTAATAGCAGTGTTGGGAATTGCTATGTAATAGAAGTTGGGGACTTTTTGTAGGTGCTATAAAGCTTCTGGTTGGTTCCTCTGGCATACAGGGGTGGCATCTAGAGTTCTCCCAAACTCATTTATTAAACACCTATCATATAGTGGACTGTGAGAGTTATCTTTTTATCATTTTAATGCTCATTTTTAATCGAAACAGTTTTTTTTTTTGTAAAAACACTACCACAATTCTTTCCCATAGGGAAGTCATTCTGAGACCCCAATGATTAATTCAGACATATGCACCTGATTCAAGCCAAATCTCAGGTGTTTTAACTTCTGTACCTCTTGAGGCTGTGATTACGTACGCGTGCATATATGTGCAGCACAGAACACACATTATATAATGCACATAGTAATCTCTGGTTAAATAATTTTTAGACTATTTTTTAATAACAGGACCAGAATACATTTCAGATTATTTAAAAAAAACAGAGGTCCCAAAGCATATGTGACAGAGCAAACATCTGATTTTGCCTTAATACCTCAAACTGTTTTGATTGCAGAAACATCTGAGAACTATCCATTATATTTGCTCCCACTGTCCCCATTTAAAAAAAAATCCCCCCAGAAAAAGCCACCACTGGCCCACTCCACTTCTACCCACCTGCCCTGGGGTATTTAATGTTTCATGGAGCAAAAAGTTGGGAAGAGGGGAGGAGGGTGGTCTGGTGTGAGCCATGAGCTTTCTCTATGGTGGGCATATATGTATGGGTGAGAGAGTCCTAGAAAGACAATGAAACAAGAGTACAGCATCACGTCTTTCTCAATGTGAATCTCTGGAGCTTCCTACCCATCTGGGTCTTGGTTCAGAGCTGAGAGTTGGTGGGATCCAACTGGCTTCTTAACTAAACCGAGAGTGGCATCTACAGCTGTGCAGAAAGGAACATTCTCAAGCTGTGAACAGTGAGCTTCCAAGAGTAAAGCCACTTAGCGCATGCCATCTTCCTGCCACTGTTTCTCTTTTTCTCTACTTCCTTTTCTAGGCCAACCCTTTCTGGTGGGTGACAATGGTCCGTAGAGCAAATGTGGAGAATCTCTAGGGTGGAGGGCAATCTTGTCCCGAGTTTCTTGCTTGAGGCAATGCTTGCAGTCATTCAAAACCTCCTGCAGACCATGTCTGACACTACAGCTTCCTGAATGCTCTGGTCACTGATCTTCCTAAGTAATAGACAAGCCACATCACCCCCCAGGGCCAGCATGAAGCCCAGCACAAGTAGTGTCATCATTACCTACGAATTCCCGTCTTGGTAGTTTAAGGCTCTCTGGCCCAGAGGTACACTAAGGCAGCCTGCACCAGCTTCCTGATAGAACTGCGGCCAATGGGGATGTGCAGAGTGGGAAGAGAACTCCACCAAGAATCAGAAAATCTTGAGTTCTGGTCCCATTCCTGCACATGAAGTGGGCAAACCACCTCATCTCTCTGGTCTTGATCCTTCAACCATACAATATGGAGAGAAGGACCAGATCCGCTCCTTCCAGTTAAGTAGAAGGGACCAGTTAAGTGGAGGGAGGACCGGATCTGGTCCAGGTAAGTGATTCCCTGACTCTCCACATTGGGGTATGACAGTTCCCTTCTCTCTGAACTGCTCTAGGACAGGCTGCCAGTTATTCTGTCAAACGTGAGCCACCTGGAGAGAAGACATTGCTTCTCACCTCCTGACATGCACAGAAGGGCTGGTGGATGAGACCATCAGATGCCATTACTCGACATCAATGTGCATATGAGGCTCTGCTCTAAATTGCCTTGATTTTAAATGTGGAAGGATTGGGGCCCAGCTGTTTAAGTGTCTGGAAGAAATTGGCTCCTGAAAGAAATCTCTCAGGCTTCCACCCTATCAGATCCAAGCCAACGCCATGTTAATTAGGAGAGGAAGAGACTTGGGGTGGGAGCCAGAAGATCAGGCGAGCCTGCCACCTGGTTTGGTTTATGTTTTCATGTGCCTGGCACATTTGTTAGCTTGGTCTGGCCTTTCTTGAGATGATGTCACCTCACCGCTGGGTCACTGAACACATAGTTTTATGTGGATCGAACACTGATATGTAATATTTATAAGGTGGCAGGCATTGCTGCAGGTGCTTTACAAATGCTAGCTCTTTTATTCCTCCGAGCCACCTTATGAGTTTCGGATAAGGAAGGTGAGGCACAGAGAGGTTAGGGAGATTGCTCAAGGTCACACAGCTAGCAGTATGGGAGTCAGGATCCCATACCTCACACTTTTGCTGCTTGTTATGTTGGCTTTCATTTCTCATGCATGTGGGTTGTCTCTGGAGCTGGACTGTAAGCAATACAAGCAGAGAAGCCATCTTCTTCCCCAGCACGGCCTTGTATGCAGTGGTGCTTCAGTAAGACCTATCAACTAGATGATGACCTGTCATGACCAAAGGGGCTCCGGGGAGGTTCTGGGAACCACTCAAACTTATGGCTCAGGCAATAAAGCTCTGAATTCTATTGCTGAATTCTTCAGAGAACTTGGAAGACCTTTCGAAACCTGTGTATAGTTTCACTCCTTACTTGTGCCACCATAGAGGGGGGAGCTCCTGTAGAGAAACAGGAGCTTCCTAGCAGGTGTAGGGTGGGGAGGTCGAGAAATGAATCAAGATCACGGCATTACTTTTTTTTTTTTTTCCAGTAAGACTCTTTGTAGCTTCCCAGTTGGCCAGAAGCTAAACCCAGTGGACAAAGCAAGCTGGTCATCAGAAAAGGACCCCATGGGAGCTCAGTGTGGACCCCAGCCCATGGAAGGCATCCTACCCTCCCACCAGCTCCTCCTGGCTCTTCAGTGGGTCTCAGTCTAGGCACCTCTTTTAACTCTTCTTTTCTCTTGGAGACTTGGAGGATGATAATTACTCATCTTTGCTTTCTGAACTCATACTTTCATGAGAAGAGAGTCACAAAGGAAGCCAACAGGGCCAAAAACATGTCAGCTTTATTACTGGTAAGGCTAGCATGGCAACTGTGGCTTGACCCCGGCCACATTCGAGGGTACCTATTCAGTCCCCCTGGCTGACATTTTAGGATGATTTGCCAAAGGGAACATTCAGGTTTGCAAAGCAGATACACTCACCCTGAAGTGCTGACTCACTGGTGGGCCAAGTAAAGAAAAATAAATAGGCCTCCTGATGCCAGCCTGGCCCTGGGTCCTTGACCTGGGAATGCTGCCCATGTGGAGAACAAGCAGGGGCAGAGGACCCAGATGGTGCTAGGCTCCACGAGCTCAGCCTCTTGACAAACCTCACCAGAGAAGTCAGTCCCCTCTTCTCCCTTGGGAAGTAGAGTCTTAAAGGTGGCATGTGGTCCTGAAAAGAGAGGTTTCCTACTTTATGGGCCCCTGATGGGAATGCTGAGATCAGGAGAGAACTGTCCGACTTCCCTTTGGTCATCCTAACTCAGGCACCATAAAGAGCTGGACCCAGAAGCTTCTGGGAATTGTAATTGCAGTGGGACTTGTCTGAAAATGTTAAGAGCTGAGCCCCAGGGGATACTTTCATTAAACAAATTGTAGCCTGGAATGGTGGTGGAATCTTTAAGAAGTTCCTAGGTTTTGTTAGGGTGAGTAGTGGGAAGGACACAGCTACTGGCATTCCTTCCTACCCAGGGCCAAAAGGAGGAGGTCAAATATCACGCCAGATTGACCTTTTACCTTCACATAAAGCTGCTTAAGCATTTTTCTTTTTTAGATAAAAGGGATTCTTTTTTTTTTTTTTTTTGCTTCATTCATGAGAGTTTAGTTACACAGAGATATATAAAAATGGAAATGTATTAATGTCACGTGAAATCCTAAATGAGAACGAAAAAAGAAAGACTTGGTGGGGCACCCGGGCGGCTCAGTCAGTTAAGCATCTGACTTCGGCTCAGGTCCTGATCTCAGGGTCCTGGGATGGAGCCCCACGTCGGGCTCTCTGCTCAGCGGGGAAGCTGCCTATCGCTCTGTCCTTCTATCCCTCTGCCCCTCCCCCCATGCTCATGCCCTCACTCTCTCTCAAATAAATAAATAAAATCTGAAAGAAAGAAAGCAAGTGGCATACTGCTTCTAGAAAGTGGCCAACTCCTAGTTTTGGTGCACGTTCAGTTGGCTGATGGTGTAAAAGCCCTTTGAGGGCAACAGTAAGGCCAAGTTGACTTGATTCTTCCTTCGGCCTTCATTGCTAGCCCTCCTTGAGGCTACTCTGGAGCCCTTGGCACAGAAAGGTCCTCTTTCTCTGTGCATCCGCAGTCCCTCTGTTTTGGCACCACCACCCTGCCTCCACCACTGCCTGGGTGGCCCTTGAGGACAGGGACCATCTCTGTGTTCTTATTTGTGTGTCCTGAGTGCTAGCACGCAGTATGTACTCAATCAATGTTTAGCGAGGTGAACTTAGTTTGTAACACAGATAATTAAGAAGAGCTATAGAGGAGTCTTCAAATATTTAAAAGACTGTTGGAGGAAGATGGTCCTGACTTTATGTTGCTATAGCAGAAAGGATCCAAGTCCAATAAGTCGAAGTTAGCAGAAACCACATTAAGGTTTAAAATAAAGAGGAGCAAAATGACCACTGGAGGAGCCAACAAGGAAGAGGTCCCCTGCTACCATGGAGGCTTTGACCCAGAGGGGAGATAGGACGTTATCTCGATTTCTGCTCCTGGAGATATTCACAATGAGGCAAATGCCATCAAAATGATACAGAGTGATGTCTGAGTTCAGAGGCAGAGTCTGGCTTCAGTGAGGCTGATCTAAAAGGTTTCTAGAAGATGCTGAGCATGCCCTGAGCCTTCAGGAAGCTGAGGCCTTTATCAGGCCAAGCAGGGTAGCACAGTGGCAGGCAATGGCAATGTCAAGTGGTCTGTAGAGACCACAGGACGTGTGGCTGAATGTGAGCCTGGGGCGAGACTGCGAGCAATGATCAACTCTAGCCTGGCGATGCTGACCTGAGTGATCTAAGCAATGGAATCCCCAAGTGTTTTCATCAGAGAAATGACATGGCAAGAGGTATATCTTAGAAAGACAGAATGATGTAAAAGGTTGATTTAAGTGGAAAGTCAAGAGGTGAACATTTATGCTTTACTTATCTTCTGCTAGATGCTTTTCCTATCTATTATTTCATCTCATCTACACAAAAACCAGACCAGGTAGGTGGCACCCTCAGTTTCACTGATGAG
Organism: Nyctereutes procyonoides; assembly: GCF_905146905.1. Taxonomy (NCBI): domain Eukaryota; kingdom Metazoa; phylum Chordata; class Mammalia; order Carnivora; family Canidae; genus Nyctereutes; species Nyctereutes procyonoides. The sequence continues at coordinate 34,389,503 of NW_026575120.1, read as the reverse complement.
AAGATGGAGACTCAAAGCTTGGGAACACAGATGTCCACCAAGGGCTAAGTGACTGGCCAACACTGCCATCGTACCAAGGGCTCCAGTGGCGCTCGGGGAACGGACAGGAGTGACAGAGCCACAAAGCCATGTCAAAGGAAATACTGGCAGATGCGGACAGTTAATGCTAAGGTCCGGGTGACACTAGAAAAGTAAATAGTGACTCAGTGGTGACTGGAAGACTTCTGGGCTGAGGAAGGCAAGAAAAGCAGCACGTTTCGTTGGGAGAAGGGGAAGGACAGAAGCTGACATTTGTCGGGCACCCACAGTATGCCAGGCGTTTAGCACGTATGCCATAAATGTAAAGCACACACGTACCAGAGAAAGCACAAGTCTAGTTGAAAGCACGTTTGAGGTTCCAGAAGGCTGGAGATGTCCAGAGAAAAGTTAAAAACATGAGGCCGGAGCTCAGAAAACGCCATTCCATAGCAGTTCCAGACGCATCTGATGCAGAGGTCACTATCACCATGACAGCAGATACTGGTGATGAGGACACACATTTGTAGGGAAGAAAGAGCACCAGAGGCCACATTTACAGGTAGAACAAAAAGCAACAAAAACAAGAAAGGCACAGAAGGCAGGAAAAGTCACGAGTGTGTTGTCATGGAAGAGGAGAGATGAGAACCTGAAAAACAGCGACAGGTAAACCCGCGTGAGGTCAGAAAGAGGAGGATCAGGGACAGGTGACAGGCGGGACAGCCAGGAGGAAGCAGGTCTCCAAGCAGCAGCTTCTGTGACATGGTGGGAACAGAAACCAGACTTCAAGAGATGAGGGGGGTTGGGGGCGGAGCTAGAGAAGTGATGAGATTAATCTTTTTTTTTTTGAGATTAATCTTTTTTGCTCCATGAACCCCAAGCTTTTTCTGTCTAGAGCATAGGAAAAGATGAGGCTCTCAGCCAAAGGGGCTCATTTCCCTATTTCTCTGGGAAACATCCCTTCAACAGAATCAGTCTCATCTTCTCTTTCTCTCTTTTTTAAAGATTTTATCTATTTATTCATGAGAGATGCAGAGAGACAGGCAGAGGGAGAAGCAGGGTCCATGCAGGGAGCCTGACGTGGGACTCGATCCCGGGTCTCCAGGATCATAGTGGGCTGAAGGCGGCCCTACACCGCTGAGCCCCCCCTGGGCTGCCCAGCCTCATCTTCTCTGCCGCCCCAAGAACAACAGCCTTCATCCACCGCGATGAGAGCTCTGTGTGGAGTCGTCTCTCACCCTAGCAGGACATGAGCGACTTGAGGGTCATAAATACGTTGACAACTTCATTTTTGTTTGAGAGATAGCGCCGCACGATAAGTACAAGCTCAGGTTCCAGAGTCCAAGAGATGTGAGTTGGAATCCTTGGTCTGGGCACCATGTGACCTTCAACTCTCGAAGCAACTGCTAGGAGCTACAAAGGTAGGCGCCAGTGATACACTGAGCACGTGAATAAAAACGCAGGAAGCGCCCATTACGTGCCAGACAGGTCCACTTCTTAGTGACTTCTTACCACAGCCCCAGGGGGCAGGCTACTATCTTACAGATGGTGACACTGAGGTTGACCTTCATCACACCGGGACTCCATGCTACTGTGAAAGCTCTGGTAGTAGAAGCGACTCCCTACTTGGCTTCTCTACCCCCCTGCCTCCTGCCCTCCCCCCGGGGGGGTGGAGGAGGACCCTCTGGCTCAGGTGGAAATGAAGGCTCGTGAGCAAGCCTGTCTGCCTGGCTGGTTAATTCCTCAGGCTGCTTCTCTGTCCCGGGTGGGCTCCCCAGGAGCCTTTCCTTTTCTTCCACATGTCCCGCCAACAGGGAGGGAGGAGTGCGTATTAACCTGCAGGCCTTAGTTTCAGGCTCCCCCATTTACGTAATTGCTTGTTTTGTGGCTCTCGGGGGCCTGGTTCGTGTTCTACAAAATTAGGGCTGATGGGAAGATGAAAGCATTAATGTTTGAACAACATCTACCACTGATACAGCACAGATGCTCCAAAATGTGAGCTCTTCTCTCCCGCTCTGCCTTTTCCACCTGCCTCTTCCAGGGGTTTGAAGGTCCCCCGAGGCCTTCCCCTCCCTTTGGAGCTCCCAGAACTGCCAGCGGTCACCCAAATCCATAACGGATCCCCTTTCTGCCCTTTCTGTGTGGCCAGTACCTCCCCCCCTAAGAATGCTGGACCAGTGGCTTGAAGCTGTCTTCAACAGCTCTCCAGCTGAAACTTCAGACCCAGAATTCTTTGGTTTTCACTCTTTAGCATTTTTCTTTTTTTATTAATAAATTTATTTTTTATTGGTGTTCAATTTGTCAACATACAGAATAACACCCAGTGCTCATCTCGTCAAGTGTCCACCTCAGTTTTGCATTTTAAAGGTGGCCATCATGAAGAGGAAAACTGCTCTTTTATCACACTAATTGGTCTAGGTGTCTGTTCTCTAAGATTGTGAGCAACTCCAAGGCTCTGGGGTTTATCTTCTGCAGTATCTACTGCTTAGTGGGTATTTAACAACTGGTTGTTTATTTAATGAACGAGTGGGTTCTAATGGTTGACTAAAGTGGGGATATGGGTTGGCCTCCTTCACAGCCACATCTTGGATATCTTTGATCTTCTGATGGCTTCTCCAGATAGGGAGAGGGTCTTTTCCAAAGCCCAAATCCAGACACGTGGTATGAGATGTGATCTGATAACAGGAAAGTGTATTTAAAATCAGACTTCCAGAATGTTAGGGACATGGAACAGCTTCACACAGGCCTTTGCTCCCCAATTATTGTATACTTGGGGAGAAAATGCATGCCATTACCCACCTGTCATCAAAGCCCAGGGTCTGTTGGAATGAAAAGGTATGTCCGCCAGAGTATAATTCCTTTACCTCTCTGGGTCTATCTTTATAAACCTTCTCCAGAGAAATGCTTTAGGGCCTTCCCAGAATCATTCTCCCACTGGTACCCCCCAGGCGTTCAAAGCCATCACCAGCTCCCCATTCAAGCGGAGAACTGAACAGTCCAGGATTGCCAAGCTCCTCCCCACCCCCAACCATAAGGGGCATCATCGCAGTGAGGTGCAGGTGTGCCGCCCTGGGTTCAGAGGTGAGCCAGCCTGTACGCTGTAGGGGCTGCCTGGCCCTGCTCCCCAGCTCAATGATCCAGGCCAGTTCAAGCCAGCTCCCAGGTGCCCAGACTCAGGTCCAGTTAGGGAATGGGGCCCTAACTCCTGTGTTCCTGTAGCACATCTCAGCCACCCAAGAAGTGGGGGTGACAAGATGCCTGGGGGACCAAGCTCCAACCCCCCCCCCTTCCTTGGGTTTGGCTATTTTTGATGCTGCTTCTCACCTGTCCTTAACCCCCCAGGGCAGGACAGAGGAAATTCCCCTCATTTATACCTGCTCCTCCCTTTTGTTTCCCTAGGAGCCTCTTTTAAGCCCACTAGTAGGGGTCTCTCCAGTTATTTCAGGAATGAGCATTTTTCTTTGATTTATGACTCATTTCAAGAGCCAGAGGCTCGCCTGACAAGTTCCCTTTCTCTTACAGAGCTTGCACACCTCTGTAAGAACATCCTAGAAGAGCCATAGGGATAGAAGCTTTTGAAGCTGCTTTAGAAATTACCTAAGTTTCCATGGCAATCAAGCACTCTGAAGTCACCACCACATTCTGGGTCTTTCTGTTTCCACTGAAAAGGCTGTTGGAGAAATCTGTTCTTTCTCAGCAATCCCCCCCCCCCACTCCCAGGAATGGAGCTTGGATTCCAGCTACCCTGCCCTTTCTTTCTTCCCCTGCCTACCCTTCCCACTCTTGCCAATAATCCATGATCCACAAGCAAGGACCCCAATTCAGTGCAGTGACGTTGTTATTTCAACCCCAGGAAAGACAGGGTCTTGTTACCATGATAGGAGGGGGCCTTAGGGTGTCAGAGTCCTGGCCTGACTCTGGACTATATTCACTGGATGATTCAGACATTCTATTGCCCGTGTTGGCAGAGGCAGGCCAGCCATGAAGGCACCAGGCTGTGGAGAGATCAGTCATCCTGAGTGAGACCCCAAATCATGCACCCCGCACTCAGCCTAGAAACTGAACCAAAACCATGCCTTACCATCTAGAGAAATCTAACTTTGCTATTCACTTGTCTCCTCTGTACTTCCAGGTCTGTCCTGCCCACATAACTGGTTTTGATTGTTTGCCACAGGAACGTCACAAAAGATCCATCAATTTCCAGTGAAAACATCGACAGTGTGTGCTCTAAGATTTCGCCAATCCTGCTGTGTCCATCAATGCTGTGTCCATCAATACATTATCGGTATTTGCAACCAATCTCAATCACACACCTGCATTAAAATAAAGGCCTTTAACGCAAACTTCTAATTCTCCATAAACCCTGACCTTACCTCCCTGCCCTGAGACCCTGCCAGTTTTGACAGGTCCTGTTCTCCCCAATTGCAGTAAGCAACCAACTCAGCTTCATCTGATTAGCAGGTTGTGTGGGCAATGTTGGGGGAGCCAGCTTTTGATCTCAGGAAAGGGGAACACACGCCGATGTGATTATTTGGCCATCACAGACAAGGGGTGATCTTATGCACAGCAGCCTTGGACTAAGTTACAGAAAAGAGGAACTGTAAGTAGAATAGGAGATAGACCTGGTTTCTCAAGACCTTCTAGAGTCCCTGCAGCAAAAGGCTGCTGTGCCCTGGGACCAGGGAGTGTGAGTGTGGGACAGAGATGGAGGCAGAGCTGGCGTCATGGGCATGTGTGCTTGCTTTAATGTTCTGCTGTCACCATCCTGAAATTCTTAAATGTTTAAATAAGGGGTTCCAGGTTCTCATTTTGCATTGGCCCCACAAATTATGCAGCTGGTCCTAGCTGGAGGGGAGGGATGCTCCTAGGTGTATAGCAACACTTTCAGGGGCACGTGACAGTCTCTCTACCTGACCTGGCCACCTTGGGGCATAGGTACCCATGCCCCCACTCATAGAAACTGCCATGGGTAGTAGATGAAGCCCCAGGTATTGGCACCCAGAAGGAAGCCAGATCACTGATACATGCCACATAATATCAAGTGATCACCCAGGCAAGAACCCCAGGGCAATCCGTGAAAGAGAGAGAAGGCAGGCCAAAATGAAGGATGATGCCCTCTCAATCAAGCCCACAGCATGGCCTCCAAGGGCCTACATCTGCTCTCCTTTGGGAAACGCCTCCATCTTGCTCTATTCCTGTCACAACTGTCCTCTTACTCATCTTCCTCAGAACCAACAGGCTCATTCCCTTCCCAAGTCCTTTGCACCTACTGTTCCTTTTACAAGGACTGATCCTGCCAAGTCTCTCCAGGAAGACTTCCTTTCAACGGAAGATTCCCACTGAAGGCTTCCATTCAAGCCTCCGTTCAACTGCTACCATCCGAGAGGCCTTCTGCCCACCCACTGCCCCCTCACCTATAGTAATGCCCCATCACTCTCTACCCCCCGGCCAGGTTTCTTTCTCTCCACAGCTCCTGTCACCTGGTCGCGTATCACATACTTATGGTACTTCTTATCTGTCTCTCCAATGACTGTAAGCTTCCTGAGGACTTTGCCCTATTCCCCACTCTAGCCCAAATGCTTAAACGGTGTCCGGCACATGATAGGCAATCAGTATTTATTGAATGAAAGAATAAGTAGGGTGGCGATTAGCTAGAGAGACGTCATCTGTTCAAGCAATTTTATCTTTACCATGCCACGGCATGTGTCCGTGCACGGTGTTGCTAGTGATGGTATGGGGCTGCTGAGAGCGGACTGTCACTAAAGGTGGTTGTTTTCAAAAAGTAGCTAAAGTAGGGGCACCTGGGGGGCTCAGTGGTTGAGTGTCTGCCTTTGGCTCAGGGCGTGATCCTGGGGTCCAGGGATCGAGTCCTGCATTGGGATCCCCGCAAGGAACCTGCTTCTCCCTCTGCCTATGTCTCTGCCTCTCTCTCTCTCTCTGTGTCTCTCATGAATAAATAAATAAAATCTTCAAAACAAAGATAGCTAAAATAGTATCTAAAGCTTTCTGGAGAATAATGCTAACCGTTGTCCTAAGCCTCTCACGTAAGTTAACTCTAATTCTCACAACTGTGCTTCCAGCAGGTACTATTATTAGTTCTCTTTGCAGATGAGAAAATTGAAGGAGTACATGAAAGGTAATTAAGTAACTTTCTTAAGTCACACAGCTCCTTTGGTTCTGCACTAGTTCTTCATGATAAAAACGTAATTCTCCCTTTTAGATGGATGATTCTATCCATCTAAAAAAGTCCTGAACAAGGACTTCAACCTCCAGTTGGGTGGCAGGGAATGGAAGGCAACTCACTGGGCATGTGTGGGCAGGGGCATCCAAGAGATGAGGGTTGCTCATCCCATGAGCTCTCTTGGATACCTTCACCACCCACCCTCCTTACCACCTCCTTCTAGAGTCTGCTTTCTGTCTTGGCATTTCCTTCTGGGGATTTAATGACAAAGCATTAAGAATATGTAGCACCGTGGTTTGTTGAGTGTTTGGTGGGCAGGTTATAGGCATTCTGACATGGCCTTCACTGATGAGATTTGGATTTACAGGACCAAGGCTGCTTACTATTGCCCTCTGAAGTACAAACCTTTTTTTTTTTTTTTTTTAAGTACAAATCTATAATGGGGGCAGGTCCCAAAGTGTGGCAATGTGCAATTCTTTTCAATGTGGTCCAGCTCTTCAGGTGAAAATGAAGTCCTCCTGCTGCCTGGGTTGCTGGAAGGATTGATCCTGGCCCCTCATTCTACATTAGGTAAGGGTGCATGTTGTTTCTTAATTCTCCTGGCAATGTGTCTCCTCCCCTAAATGTCTTTGTTTTGAATGTAATTATCAAATGCTAATAAATATTCAAATATGCACCTTCCGAAAGGCAAGACATATATATTCCAGGACATGAAGTACTTTGTCAATCTCTGCTTAGGATTTTGCAAGAAAGGTTGTAAGACAAAAAGCCAAGAGGGGAGTTGTGATGTTTCAGTGAAATCCCACATGAACCTATAAAAGCAGTTTAGCAGGGTAAGTAAATGGGTTTTATGTCGTTGTTTGGTCATGGTAGATTATAGATACTTCTCTGCCTATCAGAATGGACTTCGGGCAGCCCAGGTGTCTCAGCAGTTTAGTGCCACCTTCAGCCTAGGGCCTGATCCTGGAGACCCGGGATCGAGTCCCACGTCGGGCTCCCTGCATGGGGCCTGGTTCTCCCTCTGCCTGTGTCTCTGCCTCTCTCTCTCTGTCTCCCATGAATAAATAAATAAAATCTTAAAAAAAAAAAAAGAATGGACTTCACTTAGGGAATACATATAACAGTAATGGCTACCATTTATTGAGGGTTTTATAAGCTTTGCACCATGGAAAGTCATAGAGTTACTGGATTTATCCTTTCCTCCAATTCAGAATATCTTATTTCCACGGTCTTCCTCTTCTTTCCCATGAGTCTTGAAGTAATGACCCACAGTCATTAAGCTGGAGCACCGTGCCTCCAGGACTTAGAGAAATGCTGTTCTAGCCAGGTTTCTAAGTAGTGCTGGAGTTAGGAGTGACAGTGGGGAGAGGCTGATGGCAACCCTAGACCTTATTCTACTATGTGGGCATCCCTAAAATCACTTCACTGCCTAATGGAAAGAGTCCTCTAGGTAAAATGCCTATTGCCTCAGACTTTCATTTTAGGATTGTGTGTTCTCAGAATTGCTGGGCCTTTATCAAGGTCTCTATCTCTCAAAAGTGGGGTATCTGGGGGTTCACAGCACAGCTGAACTGCTCTCCGGTGAGCCTGGTAGAAGGGGAGAACATCTGGCATCACTGCTCTGCAAATCACTGCCATCACTCAAACTTGATAGCCTAAGGTCCATTAGGACATTCTCTTGGCTCCTCTTAACTGGGAAGCTAGAAAAGGCCACACTGGTCGCAGGTGGTTGGGGAAGGACCTCTAATGATTTCCTTTTCCCATTACCACCTGTGCCCTCAATTCTGGCCATGATCTCCTCCGTGTGTCCTTCTGTATTTTGAGAAGGGATAAATGGAAAGGGAATGGAGTGAGATTCTGGGACTGGCACCTGCTCAGAAGCAGACCGGAGGCATGAGAATGTGGGAAGATGGGTGTGTGGCCTGGAGGTCATGGGGACCTTCAACATGGGGAGCTGAAAGCCCAGGCAGCGGGATGAGCTGCTGTCACAGGCCAGCTCTGGTTCCAGTGCTGCCACTCACCAGCTGGGGGGCCTGGGACAACTGACACAACTACTCTGATCTGGAGACACGGGGACATCACACTGGATGGCCTCCAAGGTTCCTGCCAGTTCTAATACTCTCAAGCCCCCATTTAAGATAGAGGTCCTTGTGAATTCATGTGTAATCTATACCCTACTTCCAAAGGAAATTTGAGACATCCTATGCCAGAAGTACACAGACCCTGGGACTGTTCAAATAAAGAGAGAAGGAGGATAAGGAATCCCACAGAAGGGGAGAGGATCAGGCCAGGTTATTTTCTTGAAGGATAGCTCTTCCACTGAGACAAAACAAAATACTTTCTCTTCATTACACATAATTCACTTCTGCAATGCATGCATTCAACAGATATTTAGGGTGCAGACAGACATTGTTCCCAACATGTGGGATGCTTTGGAAAACAAGAGAGACAAGGTTCTGGAGCTCATGGAGCTTCTATCTAAGGGGGGTGGGTGTAAAGAGGCAATGAACAAATACGGACTGTTAACAACTCTGCAGACATCTAGTGCCCGGATCTTGGTGTCTAACACCCTTCTCCAATAAAAGGAACTGGTGCTCCTTGGAGAAATAGCTCATTCCAGGTCTGGGCAGGAAATATCTAAGAGAAGCCTGGAGCCCCTTGTGGTGCCAGAAAGTAGTAAGAGCATAAATAAATAGATAGATAGATAGATAAATAAATAAATACCAACCACCAAAACCCAAACCCCACATTGATAAGAATATGTCAAAGCAGCACAGGGCCAGGAGCAGTAAAACAAATCTAGTATTGGATTATAACCCAGAGTAAAAAATAAATATCCGTGAGTCCACGCTGATATAAATAAAAGATGGGGTAAGTTGATAAATGGAGGAGAGAGACAAATCGCCCTTGCAGAAGTATTCCAAATAACCTACATAGATACTCCACCCTAAAGGAGAGGGAGCCTATGTCCCCTGTCCCCAGGTGTGCACGGCGCCTGGTGACATCCTTTCAAAGAGAACAGGATGGAAACAGGGAAAACAGAGTAACTCTACAGTAGAGGATACCCCCCCCCCCACGACATCAGCCAGGTGATCCCGGGCAAGTTCACAAATCATGTGGACAGGATGTAGCCTTAACATGATGTGACAAATGACACTTGACCCATGTGATTTTCCTCCCCAACCTGCTATCCAGCCTAATCATGAGGAAAAAAAAAAAATCAGGCAAGTTCCAGCAGTATGGATGGGCAGTGCTCCTCAAAACCACTGAGGTCATGAAAAACAAGGACAGTCTGAGAAGTGGCCACAGCCGTGAGGAACCTAAGGAGACGTGACAACTAGTTGTACTGTGGGGTCCCGGATGGGAGCATGGAGCAGAAAGATAATGGAGATCAGGTAAAAACTAAGAGAAACTGAATAAACAATGGACATTTGTTAATAATAATCTATCACGGGATGCCTGGGTGGCTCAGTGGTTGAGTGTCTGCCTTGGGCTCAGGTCATGATCCCAGGGTCCCGGGATCGAGTCCCATGTCAGGCTCCCTGCATGGAGCCTGCTTCTCCTCTGCCTATGCCTCTGCCTCTCTCTCTGTGTCTCTCATGAATAAATAAACAAAATCTTTAAAAAAATAATCTAACACTATTTATTCATTAATAATTCATTAACAGATTCTGCTAATGGAGGATGCTGATAAGCGGGGAACTGATATGCAGGGGCAGAGGGCAAGATGGGAACTCTGTGCTCCCCGCTCCATTTTTTTCTGTAAATCTAAAATTATAAATCTAACAAGTAGATCTATTTAAAAAAAAAAAAAAAAAGGAGATCTGAAGGTGAGAGATGGAAGAAGTCAGAGACTCTCTCTTGCTGGCCCTGAATACACAAGCTTCCCGGAGTTTGGCAGCCACAGGGAACTGAATCCCACCAAAGAGGACCCCAGGCTCAGATGGGACCCCGGCCCCAGCAGACACCTCGACAGCAGTTTTGTTGCTTTAAGCTGATAAAAAAAAAAAAAACAAACAAACCTAAACCAAAATACAACAAACATTTCAGAAAGTGGTGAGTGTGCCGTTGAAAGATGAATTAATTGCAATGTAGACAGTGACCGGGTGGGCTTCATGAATTTGGGTGGCCAGGGAAGCCCTCTCTCGGGGTGACTTCTAGTTGGGGTCTGAGTCTGGGGAAGGAGCCAGCCAGGAGGCCCGGGGGAGTGGAGAGTACTACGAGCAAAGGCACCAACCAGGTCCAGGGCCTGGGAGTGAAGCTTCGGGGGCTCCAGGACAGAAAGGCAGCTGGTGTGGTTGGAGTGACGTGAGAGTTGGGGAGAGGAGAGAGCAAGGGGGCTGCCCGGGGGGTACTATGAGCCAGACTACACTGAGCTTCCACTACAGACGGAGTGTTTGGGTATCCCCAGGATTCTTCTGTTGAGATTCTCTCTAGGGGATGGTACTAGGAGGAGGGGCCTTTGGGAGGTGATGAGGTCCCGAGGATGGTGTCCTCAGCCTCATAAGAGGCCCCGCAGGGCTCCCTGGCCCCTTCCACCACACGAGGACACAGCACGAGGGGGCCTGTCTGTGAACCAGAAAGTGGTTCCCACCAGTCGCAGAACATTCCAGTGTACTGCTCTTAGATGCGCCAGCCTCCAGGACCGGAAGACGCAAATTTCTGTTGTTTATCAGCCATCCCATCTCTGGCCTTTAGTCATAGGAGCCCAAGCTGGCGAGGACAGCTTCTAAAAAAGGCTGAAGAATTTGGATCTTATTTTCATTTTGACTAGAAGCCTCGGGAGTCCTGGTAGCAGACGAGTGACATAGCTGACTTGCAGATTTCAAAAAAAAATGATGTTGACTCTGTGAAGGACAGCTGGCTGGGTGCCAGGCGGAGTCGGGGCGTCCAGGAGCAGCCGAGACCAAGGCTTAGGCCGAGGCGGTGGCGGAGATGACGGGGGTCCTCCAGGAGCGTGTGGCCGGGGGTGCAGCGGGGCTGGATGCTCCCACTCGCTTTGTGGATCTGCATCCGTGCGGGGGCTCTGAGGCTCCCCAGCAAGGGAATTATAAGTAACTGCAGCGGCCCCATGCTCCCCCACCGCACCATCCGTCCCCCGTGTCATGCTGTTCCCGAGCTTCTGAATACCACGGGTGATTCATCAAGACTCTTGTCTCTGGCAGTTGCTTGCACCCAACTGGTGCTGCGCCAGTCTGGGCTAGCTTGTCTCCTGGAGGCATCACCAAAGGGGAAAGGGGCTCCCACCCACCGCCCCCCAGCCTCCTGGCCCCACAAAGCTGCCCTGCTTCATTGATTGCCTCCTCGGGGTTGAGGGTTAATTAAACAGTTTGTTGCTGGTTACTTCACAAGGTACGGGGTACCCTCTATGTAACCCGGGAACTGGATAAATCTGGAACAGAGTAGTACACAGGGTCAGCAGCCTCCCTCAGGCTGGGGCAGAGAACAGGTTGGTAATAGCACCTGCTGCTTGGTTTTCATTTTGGGTTTTGTTTTTGTTTTGACTAAGGTCAAGTGCAATTCCAGCCTTGGACTCTTGACTCCAGGCTTACCTTTTCTTGTTCTTGCAGCTCCTCCTTCTTCCATCCGCTCCCCACACCCCTGCCGGGCCAGCTCCAGCCCCGTCCCCCCTGCTGCTGTTGGTACCTACCCCCTGTGCCTGGAGCTTCACCTAATCCTCTGGGCGCCACTCTGGGCTCAGACACAGGTGCCTGGCACGCCACTCTGGGTGAAAGCTAGGGCTCGGAGGCCTTTTCAGGTCCCACTTGGTCATAAAGACCTGTAGTGGGGGACCACCTTGTTCCTGAGGTGGCCGTCACTGCAGCAGACCCTCTAAGCACTTAACAGGCCAACCTGAGAAGGTTAACTTGTAGAGGACAAAGACCAGTCGGGTTCTGGGGGGATTCGGTGCTGACACAGGGCATTCTATAGGTCAAAGCATCCTTTCAGGGTTGACACCTGGGCCTCTGAGTCACTCCCTCTGCTGGGCAGGGATGGGGGTTAGGACAGCTCCTGTTCCTGGGTGGGCTCCCTCTCCAGGCCTGAACTAAGCTAAATTCATGGGGTCAGCAGATGGCAGCTGCTCCAGGCATCTGGACTCCCATGGCTGTGTCTGGCCTCGTTGGAAAGGATACTAACTTGAGGAGGACGAGAGTGTTCTCACACCCTCTGGAGCTTTAGCTTCCCAAAACAGCCACTGTCCAAGGGATCAGCCCTTAGTGGCTTTGTCTTGTCTTTGTTCCTGTTAGAGCCTGGCCTGATGGTGACATGAGGTGTGTAGCCATCCTTTCTCTCCTTAGCCCCTTCTGGGAGGGTACAGCCCTACTTGTGGACACAAGTAACCAAGCTCCAGGGGAGATGGAATGAGTTAACCCCAACCAGGACAGTGCCCCAATCACCAAGAAATAGCTCTTAGAACAGCAACTTCTCCAAAGCTCTTCTTGATGCTAACATTTTATCATCAACTATGATTTTGATGTAAAAAAAAAAATACAGTACATGTCCTAGAAAGCCGGTTTTGCTGAGCCCCTCAGTAACCAGGGCTTCGATAGGTCTGCACAGTAAAAACTGAAGTCCTGTTGTGGCATTTGGCTTTGTCCTGCTGCACAAGGCTTTGAGAAAGAGTCATAAGAGGTGGGGGAGGGGAGGGAAGGAAGAAAGCCAATCACGAGAGGTCGTGGCCAACTGGCTCATCCCTAGAAGCATAACATTTTGCCACCAGAGACAACTTTAAAGTTCAGCTATCCCACAGGCTCTCACCCCTGCCTGCATGTGAGGATCACCCCCCCAGAAGTTCTGCTGGGATTGCTCTGGGGTGAGCACCCAGCATCAGTATTTTTAAGAGCTCTTCAGGTGATTAGAGCATGCAGTGACAGAAGCGTGGATGAGGCAAAAGGTGAGCCATGCCCTCACTCAGGCACCCTGTCAGGCAGGGCCTCTGATCCCCAATCAGTCAAAGCTTTCAGACTGTCAACCCCAAAGCCCCGGGCGTACTTGGCTGTACACAGGGCCCCAGCCCCCCTCCTGCCGCCCTCATCTCTTTCCTACAGAGTTTCCACCCATGGTCTCAGGTGAGCAGAAAGTGACCCTGTCCCTACCCTGGTCACAGCTGTCGGCCCAGCCATGGTCACTCAGGTCTGGCTGGCTTATTGCCTGACCAAAGGTGTGTGATCTGCTGGAGAGGATAAATGGGCCAATCACATTCTTTGTCTATCTCTCTGGAACCTGGCATAAGCCACCCAGAAGGAAGCTGAAAGGTTCTGCAGACTTAGCACCTGGGCAGGCTGTGAGCCTTGCTTGGGGCCTGGAGAGAGGGGAGTGCCTGCAGGGAGCTGCAAACACCCTGAAAGGGCAGGAATGAAAGAGTGTCAGCTCCCAGAGCTCAAGGATTCCTACTCTGCCTGAGGCCTGTTTGCTCAGCTTTTCCCCCGATTCCTGGGAGACCTTTCCAGAGCCTTAGAAAAGCCCATTCACTGGAGCCCTTCTCTGTATCACCAAAAGCGTCTTAGAGAGAATGCTCACTACAAACAGAGCCACTCTGCTTTTATCTCTTTACATTTCAGGGTCCAGGGGAGATCTTGACTGGAAGGTGGACACAAAAGGTCTCCACTGTTGGCTAAAACACAGTGCGGAGGTCAGGGGCCGAGGCTGAGCCTTGCTTCATTGAGGACACGGGGCACAGACCAAGGACAGGGCAGGTCTTGTGGGCCTGTCTCTAAGGAAGACCAGTAGGAGGGGTGTAGGGACTGTTAGAGAGCTCCCCTAGATACCCCATGACCACAGGTGTGGGACATCTGATTCTGGGGGCACAGGGTTGGGTAAGCTTGGGGCTCCCTGGGAACCTGGTCTTATCTCTGGCACAGAATGGCTATGCTTCAGGGATATGACTGGGCCTTCTGTTGGGCCCCTGGAAGGATCCTACAATTCTCCCCCTCTCCTAACTGAGAGCTCACTAGCCCCCAGACATCCCTTCCATGCACCCAGAGGGACAGCAGCCATCATTCCCAAGGCTAGCCCACCCCTCCCATCTTAGGCACTTCCCAGAGGGGACCTGGCTGGCCAGAAGCATGCGGCGCCTCAAGTCTAAGGGACATGGTTTCCCCGTAGAGGACTTGCTTTCCCTTCTTCCCATACATACAACTAATTCCTGCTGTCTAAGCCCCGCTCCACCTCCCCCGAGCTCCACACAGGGTACCAATCCACTTCTTGCAGAGGAGACCATGAGGGGCAGACCTGATGGTGAGCTTCAGCTCTGGGCCGAGATATCAGGGGAGGGAGGTGCATGCAGAGTGTGGATCGAATTGACTTTCCATGCACTGGAACCTATTCCTGCCTAGCCATACAATTCTCCGTATCTACAATCCCTTACAGGGACACGGGAGCAGTTCAGTGGCCATGACACCAGCAGAGAGTTACAGGAGATGGATATGAGAGAAGGTCTAGCCCTGTCCTACCACCCTGGGAGTGCCTTATTTGGAAAAGGTAAGAGCATTTAGGATTCATAAATCAAGGGTAAGGATAGGCTTTTGAAAAGGAAACTGCCCAGGTAGCACCTGCTTCCCACCCCAAAGTCCAATATGTACATAAAACGCCAGAGCATTTTCTGAGTTTGTGCTTTCTAGGAGTCTGATGCCTCTCTCTGTGTCATGGCCACACAATCTTTCCCATACCAGGCAATCAGACCCCCGAGAGTGAAGGGCCAGATCTTATTAGCCTTTGCAACCCCAGAAGCTGGCGCAGTGGCAGAGAGCTTTAGAGGAACTCAAAAAAATGTTTGATGAATGAAAGAATGAGTATTCCCTAGCCATTCTCCCGGAATCCCAGAAACCAGGACCTTTGCCCTCGAATAGGCCCCCCGAGCCCACGGCCTTACCTCCCATGAGGAAGAGAAGCCCTGCCACATACTGCATAAGGCCTCGGTCCCAGCAGCAGCCCAGCACGCCGATGATCCAGCCGAAGAGGATGATGGCCACCGCCATGCCCATGAAGCCGGCTGTCATCCTGCGCAGGTCTGTGGGGGAAGCATGGGGCGACAGTTAGCATCAGAACCTAGAACTCACGGTCAAGGTACGTCCTGGCCCTGGGCAGAGGGGAGAGGATGGGACACTGCAGGAGCGGGAAGGCAAACCTCCCCTTTCCAGACAGATTTGCACAACTGAGCTGCCTCCGTACAGGAGAGCCCCCGATGGTAGCTATCCTCAGGTGCAAAAAGCAGCCAGCACGGCTTGGTTTGTAAGCATAAGGAGAGATCATCACCGTAATTGGTGTCATTTCTTACGCACGTCCTTTGTGCCAGGTGCAGCCCTGTCCTTCCCAAGCATCTGGCTCAGCTGTCCGAGACGGGTCCCATCTTTATCCCGACTTGAAAAATGGAGTGAACTGCTGAAAGCCGTACAGCGAACAAGCAGCAGAACAGGGCATCAAGCCCAGATCTGCACGGCTCCTGGGCGCCAACCACAGCATCGTTCGCCTCTCAGGGAGAAGTGGGCCTTTAGAGGAGGGCGGGCTCTTGGCCTCCTGGCTGCACCTGCCAAGAGCTCCCTCCCTCCCCTCCAGGGTTGACTGGGCTCCCCAGGAGGTCCAGTGTGAGGAGGAGGCTGCTGCGGTGTCTCCTTCCTCCCCCTCCAAGCCAGCTCCCAGGGGCTCAGCTTCCCCTGCATGTGGGGTTGCAGGGCGGGGAACCACACTTCCTGCCCTCACACTGCAACCCTGCGCAGGCCTCTTCAGCCCCTAAGACCCAAATCAGCCCAGCCTTCTGGGTCTGGCCTTTCTCCGCTCCTGGGTTCGCTGACCCTGCCATACAAAGCTGATGTGGGTCCAGGCATGAGAAGGGCTGAAAAAGGCAGTATTTTTAGTGGAAGGGAGAAAGCAGAGCTGCTCTCACATCTCAGCCACCCTCACGCAACATCCTGCCCTAGGCTCTCTCCAGCGCCCTCTAGTGTGTGCCCCACCAGCCTCATGCTCCCTCCCTGGCGTCCAGCCTTCTCACCTCCTGCTGGGCAACACCCTGGTCCTTGCCCCTGATTCCCTCCACCCTGCCCCAGCACCCACCAGCCTGCAGTTCCCTGTCCACCTCTGTGGTCTGTGCGGAGCCCATCTGCCAGCTCCAGTCCCAGTCCCGCCAATGGGACTCCAAACAGGAGCAAGTCACTTGCCCAGCCTCTGCACCCAGGGGGTTGCCAGGGCAGCCTGGAGGACCCCATGGGCACTCCCTGCTCTCAAAGGGAGAGACAGACAGTGAGGATACCCGACAGCAAACTCTATCCACATTCCATGCAAGCAAGGGAGAAATCTCCACTCATCCCCCACTAATACGCGGCAGGTTTCTGCCCACCACGAGGGTGTCCCATCCCCTCTGTTCCTCTCCCACCCCAGTCACCACCGTTGGGAGCGACAGCGGATCCTGGCACGGTTAGGCTAGAGAACTCTCAGCCCTCTCCCCTCGGAAGAGGGACTCGGTCCACCCTCCTTGGCCTGACACGGGGGATGAGATGCTGGCAGCCCTCCACCCAGGGGGAGCTGGCTGGGGAGCCCTCCACCCAGGGGGAGACAGAGGCAGAGGACAGCGGCCGGGACAGGAGGCAGGACAGGCCCCTGTGGTGGAGGCCGAAAGCCATCCAGAGAGAGGTTCCTGCTCGATCTGTTCTCCTCTGTCCTCCCCTACCCGATCTGGAAGGCCTGCCCCAGCCAGGTAGGAGTGATACCCATTAGAGTCACTTATGGGAGCTGCCAGGGAGCTAATTATCGTGCCACACTCCACAGATGGCGCCTATCACCAATGTGTCCCAGGAAGCTTCCCGGAGGGGCGCCGCTCGCTCCATCACAGCACAGTGCTCACATGTGCACGCGCCCCCGAGCCGGCTCCCTGCGTCCGTGCTCGCGCACCCACAGCCAGCTTGAAACAAAGAGGCACAGCCTCGCCAGGTGTAGAGGCACTTCTCATCCTGGGATCTAACTGCCTGGTCGTCCTGGCCCTCATCTCCCCACACTGCTTTTTCTGCTGCCACCTGTCTTAGCCCTTCTTCCTTTGCCACCACCCACAGTCCTTGGAGTGAGCCAGGCCCCAGCACCCCTGGTTGGTGAAGAGCTCGCCCTTTTGATGTGTGAGTCCATTTGACCCCTGGAAGTGTAGTCAAGGGCAAGGAGGCAGCAGGGAAGGAGAGGTCAGGGTATTTTTGGAGTAACGGAGGTTTATATCCCCTTAAACAGATCAGGAAATTTTGCTCTATGCCCCTGTGAGACCGTTGGCTCCCTTTACAGGGCAGGAGGGGCTTCTAAAATCTCGGCCTCTTTGGCAGCCGGAGAGAGGGACAATGCGGTTAAGGTCACAGAGCCCCTCCCCTGCACTTGGCCTTGCTCATGGGTGGGCCTTCCTGGTCCTCAGGCTCTGCAGCTCCACAGGAGCAAAGGTATTGCCTGGGGGATTAAGTGGTCCACCTGTCCTATAAGGTGTGTCCCAGTGGGCCAGGAATGGACAAATAGGAGAAGGAAATGCAATTGGAGGAAGCAGGGACACGAAGAAGATAACTTCTCTTGCAGAAGTTCTGAGACAGGGGACAGTCACCTGTGCCCCAGGTCTGAGAGGGGCTGTGGCCCTCGAGCACAGATTAGGGGCACTTTGTCAGCAAAAGCTGAGTTGTTGATCTGGAAAGCAGGATGAAGACCAGAGGTCAGGCATGAGTATTTTCACTGACTGAGGGTATTTTTACCACCACCCCATGAGTCCAATTTGCAAGATCCAGAGAAGTCAAATAATTTATTGACAAATCAGTGACATAAAAGAAGAGTGAGTTGGGTGGGAAAATAAAATTAATAATGCAGCTAAAGACCTACTGGGTTGTCATGGTGAATGAACAGATGTATTGGGCATTTCTTCCTTCCAAATAAACTGAGAACTATAATTCCAGTTCCGTGATTTTTTTTTTTTTTCAAATATAGGCATCCACGAGGATGGGCAAATAGGACAAGAGACAACCCAGGACTGGGAGCAGCAAAGCTGGTGGATGGTGCACTTGGCTAGAGCCAAACTAGAGGCAGCAGTGGCAAAGGTGCAAACCAACCCACCACATCCCCCAGAGGCTCATGAACAGGCACCCACAGGTTCCTCTGAATCAAGCAGTTGTTACCCAGAGGGCAGGAGCATAAATAACCAAGGTTTGGTAGAGTTGTCTGAGATGGAACTAGATCCCTAGATGCCTTCACCCAACTCCACAATGCTTGGGGACTCCCCTCACCCTGGGGGGTACACTGGGGATATCTAGCACTGGCGGTTGACAAGCTAATTCCACAGAGACAATTAAGTGACCAATCACCTACAGAATGTTGGCTGCTTGCCCTTGGAACCCTAGCCTCCTTCTACTCGGCCTCCAGACACTATCTGGCCCCTGCCGTCCAGCCTGGGGACCAGGCAAGGCCTTTCCAGTGACGACCAGTACAAGAGGCAAGACCTAGACACCCAGCACTGGGGGAGTCCCACAAGCAGCCCCTCTGACCGCTCTACAATGGACCTTCCCATTGACAAGCCCTCCACCCACTCAGTGCTTCCAGGCAGCGCTTTGGCGCTGCCCCCTGACAACCCAGTACTGGCACGTATCTATAACCTGGGAGCAAAGGAACCTGAAGAAACAAGCCACAGAGAGAGGAGGCAATAATTCAAAATTATTATTAATATTCCCAGAGAGGGCACAAAACATATTTTGCCTCCATGAAATAAGAACAGGAGTCTACTGAAAACATCTGGAGAATAAAACCAACTCCTTAAAATAGCAGAATCAAAGTCACTGAAATTTATAGCATCAAATCGATTCTAATTCATGTATTAACAGTGCTATCATGTTCCTGAAGAGAGCTGTAAGGGAGCTTACAAATCACACACGGTGTAACAGGATAAAAATAATTAATGGGAAAGGAAGGGAACAGAAAATAAAGGGAAGAAGCAGCTGGATCTCACATGCAGGCAGGAGGTCCTTAGGTAGGAAATGACACTCTTGTACCTGAATTGAAAGGCAATACACATGATTTCCATTGTCATGGAATCTTTGTTTCCCGGTTGCACGTGAGTGAATCTGAAGGGCCACTCTGCCCGTAGAATGAGCCGGGTGCACACAGCCCCATTTCCTGCCCATCTGCAGCACCCTGTGTGCCTATTTTATCTCCTGAAGAGTAAGAGGGTTCCTGTTTCACTGTGACTGCTCACAATGCACACCAGTGCTCTGCACCCAGGAACTTACACAGCTTGTCTCTCGGTCCCCATTTCTTCCTGCCTTTTTAGAAAAGAAAGAAAAGGGGACCAGCCTTACTCAAGTATTTGAAGCCCTGTTTGAATATTATGTAGGATTGGCCTATGAATAATCCCCTTAGAAAGAACCCGGGATGATGAGCTGAACTCTGCAGGCCAAAGCTGAGATAGAGAAAAATCTCATGAATCCTGTTGGGTGGGAGCCCATCGTCTGTATTCCATGACCCAGATGCTTAACATTCTAAGTTTTGAGACGAGAAAGGAGCATTCTCAACTTTTTAGAAAAAGAATGTAGTTCAGCACAGTGGAAAGGGTGTGCAAAAGGGGGTAATGAGGGAGGGTGGAGGAGGAAAGGCAAGGGGAACCATTGAATAGAACCAGAAAAGGCAGTTCTTCCTCACAGAAAACTTTTGATTTTGAAGTTTACACTCCTATTAACATTTAAATTGAAAGGTATTGCTTTGCAACTCTACACGGGAAACCAGGATATCTGCATTTAAATAAATACCACTTAGAGAAGGAAAATGTATATGGGCTCTGAATATCTTTCTATTTGCTCTTTAAAGACCTTGCACAGAAAAATGATGATTGTAATTTTTTTTTCTCATCAAAAAAAAAAAAAAGTCCCCCAAATCACAAAAAATGGTGAAGGTAAGTATGTGTTAGACCCTTCTGGGGTAGTACCCAGTGGAGACGGGGAAAGGACACTTTATTAATGGCCCAAGGGCCAACGTGGGGAGTGACCAGCAAGGCCACATGGGGGCACGTCTGGGTTAGCCTCGTTTGCTGCAAGCTCTCCCTCTACATGAAATGAGCATATCACCCCTGCCACGACGGTGGAAGAGTGTAGGCTGCCCTTGGAGCTGGACATTCATTCATGGATTCATCAGTCCCTTGGGGTTCAAGGTCACAGGAATGGAAGGTAGAACAAGATAGCAAGGCCAGAACTCCAGTACTTTCGCCCCAAGGGGTCAGTCTGCAATGAACATGCCAGCCGTGGGATATGGGATTAACTCAAAACAAATGGATTTAAATGGGAAGGAATATTCCAGGGCCCATTTATGGGCACACCAAGTGGGGGTCTGGTTCTGGGTAACCATACAGAGATTTGACAGTTGAGAATGGAAGCACGGATTATGGTCCTGCCCCATACTGGCCATGTGAACTTGAGCAAGTGAGTCCATCTCTTGGGATCTGGGGTCTCTGCCCTTGTGAGCGGAGGTTCTGACAATACTTGCTTCAAAGGGTTATTAAGAGGATTAAGTCAGTTAATAGGTGTAAACTTCTTACAACAGTCCCTGGCACAAAGCTGGAGCTACACACAGCATTATGGATAGAAATGGAAGTCACTTAGAGTCCCTCTCTTTTTCATGCTCCTTGTCTTGTGCATTTGCTGTCTGTAAGCACAAAAGGGGCTGGGCAACAAGTCGGGGTTAGCCCCTAATTAAAGACTGGGTACCCAGAGGGAACAGCCTTCTGGAATCTGTTCTTATGCCTCTCAGGTGCCTAGAGAAGCCAACATGAAGGCTTTATGTTCTCTTCATTAATACTGAGATGCATCCAGCCCGGAGTGTCGATGCTTCCTCTCCTCCATGGACCAACCAGCTGGAGGCTGCAGCAGCTCGCAGCAGAGGGGCTGGCGGCCACGGAGGCTATCAGAACCTGGGGCTCTTGCAGTGAGCACTGCATTGGCTGGAAGGGAGAAAGACACACAGGCAGGACCCCAACTCTGCTGTGAGGGCTCCCGTGACAGTTAATTAAAATTGAAACAGAGAAGTAGCTAATGGGAGACGTTGCCTACAGCTTTCTTATAGAGGGTAAGTTGGTTCAGCATAATGTAGTTATATTTAAAAAGTTATTTTTATGTGAAAACAAACAAAATAGCTCTTAGGTCTGCCTGATAGGGTTTGATTCCTGAAAGGTCCTTCAGACCTCCATCTTTCTCTAAGCACCCCCCCAGGCTCTGGTCATAATGGACTGAGATCCCCCCTCTTTCCTGGTGGGCACTGTGCTCCCTGCTGACATGGCTGCGCACCCGCCCCACGGGGCAGGCTTCTCATCATCCTTCAAGGCCTCCCTGACAAGTCAACATCTGGGAGGCTTCCCAGGCATGTTACTAGACACTGGTGTCCGGTGCCCAGGCTCCTCCAGCACTTCTCACATATCTTAGGGTAATCACTTAGGTCTCCCTCCCTGCAGTAAATGCAAGCTTGTTCAGGGCTGTGGTCATGTCTGGGTTTTTCTTTTGCCCTTCCCATCTCCGGTGCATTGCCTGACATAAGCAGGTGCTCAATAAATGTTTGCTAAATGAGCTCACCGTCCCATCCTGAAACAGTTACTAAAACTGTGTGCACCACGGAATAAGGCAGGGTGAGGGGGACGTCCCCGCCCCATTCAACACCCTGCAGTGACTCAGCTGTCCTGGTGACTTGTAGCCAATGTCTCTCTCCTCCGATCTGATTTTATTTTTGAAAGCCAATAGTAACTACCACTTAAATCCAATATACTTGTTTATTGTGTACAAACAAAACATCTGCGTAGGTCCAGGTTCCAGATCACATAAAGCCATGCAGCCTGGGGGCTCCTTACCAAAAAGTTTAACGTGATGATGCCCATCAGATCGTGAACATGATGTCCCACAGATTATAAACCCAACAGACCTTTCTGCACCGCCCTCCTAAGTCAGGAAGAGACCATCGGGGAAAGATAGATGTTGTAGAACCAAGAAGTGAAACGTTTCTGGGTCAGAAGACAGGCTTGCTTGAGCTTCTCTGTCCTCATCCCTACCTCCGGATTCGAGAGCTACCATAAATAGGGATATTATGTGATGCCGCCATGTACAAATCACATCCATTGTCAAAACAATGGAAGGCAAATTGCAGAATGTGTACTCGCCTGATGAGCTAGGTCAGCAGCTAAACCAAGTGCCTGGAAGGAAGGAAGAAGGAAAGAAAAGCCCAGAAGTAAGAAGCAGAGCTCCCAACCAAACAAATCACAAGACTCCCTTCTCCCTGTAGCCCCACTGCTATACCACCAGCAGAAACCATGAAGGGAATGACAAAAAGAAACCCCAACTTAGCCAACCAGACACACCTGGGGAGACCCTGTTCAGCACCTGGCCCTCTGTTCCTAGAGTCTTCCTACTGGGAGAGAGGAACAAGACCAGTACAATCCATCATTCCATCTTGAGACACTCCCACGTCTTCTCCTCTGTATCATGTGTCACTGATAGCTGCTCTGAGTGCACAGTACAGAAAGAAATCAGGGTGGCTTGGCAAGCATGTGTCCCCGGTGACCCCCCCCCCAAAAAAAAAAAACAATCAGAAGATGCAAGCTTTAAAGCACACAGGCACCTTGCAGGGTGCTCTCTTTCCAGAAAAATGCTGTGGGTGCCAGAGAATGGGCTGATGACAAAGAATCTGAAAAGCCTAGGGAAGGGGAAGATAAATAGGCTCCAACATTTATTGTGTATTTACTATGGGCTGTCATCGTGTTGGGTAATTTCCACAGATGTGTCCATAAGCCTCTGAATGGCTCTGTAACGTAGACATTATTTTTCTCCTTTTGTTGACTTAGACATTGAGACAAGGGAATTTCAGCCAGTGACCTAGGGACCAAGGTCACCAGATAGTAAGAAGCAGGTCTGGGAAAGGGCCTCTGCTCACCTGTGCCCTCTCCATTGCTCAGACCTTTCCAGACTTGGTGCCACTTCAGACCCCAGAAGAGAATTTAACATTCGGTAGAATGTAATGGAAGAACTTGATTTGGCTATTGCAGTAATTCTTTTATTAATGACAAGGGAAAGCTCATAATAGACTATTATGATATAGATATAGATATGATACAGACTATCACTACTGGCCCACTTACTCCAGATGACCCCTACAGCGCAGGTGTATATATGTGTGTCGAGCACCTGTGTGGGAAGAGCAAGGCAGAGGCACACCAGGTGTTAACAAGGAGCATTTTTGTAAGTCTGCAACCTCTTTGGGAGCTTCCTGGGAGAAATCTGAAACCGACCCCCAGGTATAGAGGGTGGAGAGAGACAGAGGAGAGGCAGGCCACTCCATGTTGGTAGCTGGTGGGTTTAATAAGCAAAGGGAACCTACTTACAAGGCTTGTCTTGGGCACCACAGGATGAGCACACCTCCACACCTGCCCACCAAGTCTTAAAAGTTCACGTAGAGGCTTTAACTGGGTTCAGTCACACATACCGTCCAGAGGGTCTCCATACTATATCACTATCTCAAGGCTGTGCCCTTGGGGCAGCCTCTGGGAGCAGGAAAGGGGATCAGAATCCACATTCCAAGGACAGGGAATGGATCAGAACCTCTGGGGGCCACAGTCCAGCCTACTGGTCAACCAAGGGTCACGTCCTCTCAATGACCTCCCCAACACGTTCTGGGGTGTGATATTTTGGATTCTGTTTGTTCTTTTCTATAACAGGAAGGTGTCCTTTAACAATCAGATTTTGAATTCTTTAGAAGATTTAAGCTTTACTGTTTTTAAAGTTCTCTTTTTTTTTTTAAGATTTTATTTATTCGTGAGAGACACAGAGACAGAGAGAGAGACAGAGAGAATGGCAGAGACACAGGCAGAGGGAGAAGCAGGATCCATGCAGGGAGCCCAATGTGGGATTAGATCCTGGGTCTCCAGGATCAGGCCCTGGGCTGAAGGTGGCGCTAAACCACCCGGGGATCCCTGTTTTTAAAGTTCTAAGTCCAAATGATGTAGCAACCCAGTATCTGAACTGTGACAAAAGGTGGTGATACCCATCCAGCCTGGCCACAGATTCCTCCTGACGAGTACTGCCTTTTCAAAGACATACATACAAAATAGTTTCTTGTTTCTCTTTTAGCAGTGAAAGCCAAAGACCTGCCTAACAGTGTGCACCATGGAAACATTTGCCATTGGAGGACAGAGCCTCCTCTACCCAGCAGCTCCAGCGCAGACCAGACTGAGCTGATTGTCAGGAATGGGCTCTAAACAGTCATTGCCCCCAGTGGAGCTACCCCAGAACCTCCAATAACTCCCAGAGATGTCTACAGCTGTCTCCTTACCTTAAACTATCCCTTCAACCATTGAGATCTCCATTAACAAAGCATAGCAGGATCTATTCGAACAGCATGATGGCATAAAAAACAAACACTGAATGTTATATTAGAAGACCTGCATTTGAGTCTTTGTTCTCTACGCTGGCTGTATGCATTGGATGAGTCCCAGATACACTCTTGCTTCCGAGGCCTCACAGCTGAGAACAACACGGGATGAGCCCCCTCTCTCCATCTTCCAAAATATGGTAGCCACCAGCCACGTCGTGGGTACTTGAAATTGCTGCTGAGTCCTTGCACTGAGACATGTGTAAGTGGAAAGTACACACCAGCTGTCAAAGACTCAGTGTGAATTTTCACCAAATATTGCAGTAACAATTTTTTTTTACTGATTACATGTTGATATATGGACTAGATAAGATGTTATTAAGATTAATTTTATCTGTTTCTTATTAGGCATTGAATGTGGCTAAAAGAAGATTTAAAATTAGATGTGTGATTTGCAGCCTATTTCTATGGGACAGCACTGTTCTAAGAAGAGGTGTTAAGACCTCATGCTAAATGTGATACAAGGGGCCCAGAGCTACTTCGGCAACCTGTAATGCATTTGGCAACTATGGTTTACATATAGCAGGAGGTGTCTCCCTGCTTTCCCATTCCTCCACCAGCACCACTTTAAGCTGAGGAAAGGCCCCTTGGGAGTAATATTGGGAGAGCTGCACACGGATACCCTAGAGACTGGGTGATGGTAGCTACATGTGGCCTGAGAAAATGAGGCAAGAACCTGGTTAAGAGCTATCTTTGGCCAGAGTGATGACAAAACCATGCACCCAGAGTTTGGCTGGGGAAGGATCCTGTGCTTTCTTCATGGGCCACATGAATGTTGATGAAGAACGAAGGTGTCCTTGAAAAGACTCCATTTAAGAATTTTGCCTGTAGGGGCGTGATAACCACAACAGGAAGGGGCTCCATGGTGGGATGGCACCAAATATGGGGGCTGAGGATGGAGTGGGACCAGGTCAGCTGGAAGGCACAGGCCTGCATTAGGAAGCAAAGGTGGGTGTCAACTCCACAAAACTCCTCCAAAGGAATCACCAAAGCACCTGACAGAAGATAGAGCCAGAGCCTGAGCCCTGCTGCGTGCAGGGACCCGACTCAGAGAGCAATCGCACCAGGCGCCGGGCCCTGTGCATGGCCTCCCTGGCCTCCCAACCCTACAGGAGGCAGAACTCGTAGGGCACGGGGACAGCAGGTGGGACAATGAGGATAAAAGACTGACAGATCTCTCCGCTCACTGCAGGTTTCCAAGAGCCAGGCAAACCCAAGCTAGGAAAGGGGGAAAGATTTCAGTGAGACACAAGTGTCAAAGTCTGCTCTCAGCTCTGACTCACAGTTGAACATCTGCAATGAAAGTTTACTAATACCTGAAAGTTAACCCCCAAATCTGCGCTGTCTCCCACAGACGTCATCTCGGAATGGGGATGGGAGATCAGATAGGAGGACCTTAGAAGGTTACAGTAAGGGCAGCCCGGGTGGCTCAGTGATTTAGCACCACCTTTGGCCCAGGGCATGATCCTAGGGTCCCGGGATGGAGTCCCACGTCAGCCTCCCTGCATGGAGCCTGCTTCTCCCTCTGCCTGTGTCTCTGCCTCTCTGTGTTTCTCAATAAATAAATAATAATAAAAGAAAAGAAGTTTACAGTAAGAAAAAGATCAACTTGTAGGGCTGCCTTTTCAGTAAAATGGTTAGAGATGGCTTTATACAAGTCATATCTGCGCCATGCATGATAATAAAAGCATTTTTTAATATGCCAAGCATGTCCTGAGCCCTTCCTATACATTACCACATTTAATATTCCCAACAAGTGGATGAGTCTATCATTCTCCTTTCACTGATGAGATAATAAGTAACTTGCCCTAAGCCTGGCAGCTTAGAAGTAGGAGATTCCAAAACTCAGGCTCTAAATCACTGTGCCCTCCAGCCTCCCAGATTCGCTGATCAACTGAGATCCCTCATAGCCTTTTGTAAACCATAAAGTGCTACCACAAATACCAGTGATCATTTATGCTCATTGCCAGGCTACAAGGCAGACGAACAGACACAACAGACCCAGTGGGCATGACTGGTGTCATCCACTGTGTACGTAGCAGGCTCAGGGCATACCAGGTATGACAAATAAAATGGGAAATATAAGACCAGCAACTTTTCCCACCCCCTGAAAACTCTTTTTTTTAAAAAAATCTTTAAATTTGCAATGCTGGGCAAGTTTATTTTCTAATTTGTAAGTATGATAAAGGGGCCCAAGGGATGTGTGCTTGCCTCTGTCCACATACAAGCAAAGAGGTTTCCTGAAGCCTAGGGGCACAGGGTGGGAGGAGGCGGCAGTGGGGCAGAAAACAGTGTGGGAGTAGCAAGAACCGAGGAAGAGTGGTGAGCACTGCCCTGGGAGTGGGAGCTGGCCTTTGATCCTGTCCAGTAGTTCACTACTTCAGGTAAGTCACATTATTTCTGCATTCACCTGTCTGCTTTCTGAAATGGAGGTGGTAATACCTTTCCTGCCTGGGGCTCTGGGAGTAGGATGATTCCGCTGCTCCAGCAGGTGTGCTTCTCAGCCTCCTTTTTGCAATATATCAGCCTGCCCTTATCTCAAGAGATACAGCACAACTCAAAAATAGTGTTATTAAAACAATAATAATAATACGCAAGTGATGAATTATTGAACACTGCATAGGAAACCAAGTATGTACTATACGTTGGCTAATTTAATTTAAATGAAAAACAACAGGGGCACCTGGGTAGCTCAGTGGTTGACTGTCTGCCTTGGGCTCAGGTCGTAATCCCAGGGTCCTGGGATCAAGTCCCGCATTGGGCTCCATGCAGAGAGCCTGCTTCTCCCTCTGCCTATGTCTCTGTCTCACTCTCTGTCTCTCATGAATAAATAAATATAATATTTAAAAAACACACAAAAACCCCAATAATACTATATAATACTACCTACACAACCATGAAATCATTTTTGAGGAGTGAATAATCTTAAATCAAATCAATGATATGGGTTGTGCACCTCTCACAGGCTGGAAGTCACTGTGCATAAGACAGCAGAGCCTCCTCCCCAATACTGTGGTTCTCTTCCCTTAAGTGGATGCTTCATAGTGGCCAGTAACAAGTGAGTGGACTTGGTTGACCTCTCCTTTCCCCTCACCCCTTCCTCTGTGGTTCTCCTGACTTGTTTTTGGAGGCTGAGACCCAGGCTTCTTTGGCGGAAGGTTAAAGCTCATTCAAATAAAGGCCTTGCCAAGAAAAGGTATTCTGGAGAATAAAAACTAAAGTTATATCCTACCTACCACTTGAAAACAATTCCATCAAAAGAAAGTCACTCTTTGGGATCATCCCATATGCATTTATTTATTCATTCAATGTATTTTTTTTAAGATTTTATTTATTCATGAGAGACACAGAGAGAGACAGAGACACAGGCAGAGGGAGAAGCAGGCTCCTGGTGGGGAGCCTAAAGTGGGACTCAATCCCAGGACCCCGGGATCACAACCTGAGCCAAAGGCAAGATGTTCAGCTACTGAGTCACCCAGGCGCCCCTCATTCAATGCATTTTTACCAAGTAGCTGCTACAAG
Source organism: Nyctereutes procyonoides (assembly GCF_905146905.1). Classification (NCBI taxonomy): domain Eukaryota; kingdom Metazoa; phylum Chordata; class Mammalia; order Carnivora; family Canidae; genus Nyctereutes; species Nyctereutes procyonoides. The sequence goes on along the minus strand of NW_026575120.1, from coordinate 34,361,389 downwards.
TGACAACAAAACTGATTTGAGTCACCAAAACCGAGTCCCTGGCTTCATGACATCTTCTTTCCAGGGAGAAAGACAAGCTTTATAACATAGACATGAACATATATATTCAGGTCACAAGACAAACTAGACACCTATACACAAACCCATGTGTCTACATGACAAAGATAAATGCTATGACAAAAAATAAAGCAGATAAAAGGGGACAAGATGCAGTGGGGTGCAGGTGGGGCTTGTTGTTTAACACATAGAGATGAGGAGAGCTCTCTTAAGAATGTGACATTTAGGGGCACCTGGGTGGCTCAGTGGTTGAGTATCTGTCTTTGGCTCAGGTCGTGATCTCGGGGTCCTGGGATTCAGTCCCACATTGGGCTCCCTGTAGGGAGCCTGCTTCTCCCTCTGCCTGTGTCTCTGTCCCTCTCTCTGTGTCTTTCATGAATAAATAAATGAAATCTTAAAAAAAAAAAAAGAATGTGACATTTAAGCAGACACTCGAGGAAGCAAAGCAATGGACAGGTGAGTAGCTGGAAGAAAGGCATTCCAGGAAGAGGGAACAGCTGGAGGAAAGCTGCTAAGGCAGGAATCTGTTTACCACATTTGAGGAAAAATAAGACCTCATCTTCTATACAGGGCCTATTTAATATTCTTCTATTCACAATTATAACAGCACACTGACTTAGAACCACCATGATAAATCTTGGTGACCACTTGAAAATAAAGAAGTACCCTCTATAACCAAGTTCTCTTAGAACTTAGAAAAAAAAAAAGTGGCAGAGTTGGTTGATAGAAATTAGTAGTTGAGTGTGAGAGGCACAGAGAGGGGTGAGTTGCTGGCAACTTCCAGGCTCCTGACTTGGATGATAGGAAATGGTGATGCTATTGACCATGATACAGAATAAAAGAAAAGGTGGGGTGCCTGGGTGGCTCATTTGGTTAAGCACCCAACCCTTGGTTTCATTAGCTCAGGGTCATAAGATCAAGCCCTGTGATGGGCTCTGTGCTCAGTGGGGAGTCTGCTTGGGATTCTCTCCCTCTCCTTCTGCCCCTCCCCTGCTCTCTCCCTCAAATAAATAAATAAATAAATCTAAAAAAAAAAGAACAAAGGAAAAGGCATAGCGTATTGCTTTTCTGCATGGACTTACTTCTATTTCCTTTTTTATTTTTGGAGGGGGGGCAGGAGGAAGGATGGGGAGGACAGATCTCGGAAGAGAAGGATGTGATGATCAGTTTGTCAAATACCTAGAAGACATGTAACTGGAAATGTCCATTATGGCACCAGAGATATGGTTCCCATGCCTGGGAAAGAGATTACTATTTGAGGTGGGAAGCTGCAGGACTGAATGCCTGCTCTCTCAGGGTAGGTGTATAAAACTGAGAGGAAGGCTAAGGATAGAATTTGAACACCAATATTTAAGGGCTGAGAAGAGGGAGAGAAGGAGGAGCATGGATGATCTAACAGAGTCAGGCAAAATTCAGCATGAGAGGTGTCACCGGAGTGAAAGGAAGAGAGTTTCAATGACCCTCATGTCGTTGAGATCAAATAAGACATAATGTCATAAAACATTCAGCAAAGATTTGCTGAGTGCCCACTGTGTGCCAGGCATTGTGCTAGCAACAGGGAGCACGGTAGATCATAAAACCGGCACGGTCTGTCCCACGTGGAGCTTACCAGATTCATAACTAGGTCTCTCCTGATCTTGGCAAACGCTCTTTAACGGATGTCAGTCTCGCTGAGTTACTAGGAATGAATGGGAGATAAGGAATAAAAGTCACTTAGCTACTGTGCTTTCAAGTACGCTGACTGTAGAGAAGAGGAGGGAGACGGAGTGACAGGGTGGAACACAGAGTGAGGACTTTTCTTTTGTTGAAATATGCAAGACTGAGTCTATTTCTATGCAGAGGAGGATGAATTAGCAGAGGGAATAAGACTGAAGATCCTGGAGACAACACTCTTCCACATACTCTGCATTTTCTCCAAATCTAAGAGCCACACGCACTCAAGATAAAGTCCCTGATCCCACTGGACAAATGAGGGCAGCACAGCCGGGTGCTGAAAGCTCTGAATATGGGGGTCAGACTCTCTGGGCTTCAACCCTATGACCTTACTGTCCCTGTGCCTCAGTTTCCTTTTCCATAAGCAGGGATAAGAAGCGTACCAACCTCAAAGATGGTTGTGAGAATTATATTTGTATATGACCTTGAGGTTGGCACAAAGTGCATGCCAATAAATGCCCAGAAAGTAAGGCCTGGAAACAGATACACCTTATACACTTAAACCTACACAATGCACATGCAATGGAAGGGGCAGAGAAACAAGGTAGAGGGGAGGAGGGTTAGAAAGAGGGTGAATATCAGTGAGAGACACCTTCCCTTTCCACAGTCCCTCAGGGCTCAGTTCAGACCCCATCTTCTTGAGCACTTCCATCCAGAACCACCTATTCTGTAGGAAGGGCCCATCATGTAGCACACCTATGGGCAGGACCTCTCACTTATTGGACGCTTGTTCATTCGCCGACTCACTTATTTGGCCCTCACTTGGGCAGCTCCATGTTTTATCCAGGAATTGTTTTACAAAGATGGGTAAGACACCAGGCCTTCCCTCAAGAAGGCTGCTGGCTCATAAACCCTTGGATTTTTTCTCCCCCTGTCTGCCATGTCTCATAGAGTCATTCAACCACTTGGAAAAACGAGACAGCATTACTTCTCTTTGTCTCTTACAACATCTAATACATAGGAAGAGTTCTTTAGAGGAGTTCTAAAGCTCCACAGAATGAAGGAATGAATCTGTTCCATTCCGTAAATACACATAGGAGTAGGAGCCCACGGTGTCTCTCCTGGAAGATGAGTTAGCAAGAGGGAGAGGCACCGATCTTTATCTGTCACTTATGTGCCAGGCACTGTTGACAGTATACAACTCACTTAGAGCCAGTCAATGAGAAAGCCTTTTCTATTGGTTTTGTTGAAAAGTGATGCCTAATGGCTTCACTTTTATGTTTTCAAATGTTTTCCATTTTGTGTGGTTTGCTTTCTAGGCTTGAAGTGTCTCATGTGACTGGAAACATTTTTCATGCTTCATGTGTAGTCCGTCACTTTTGAGTTTTGCCAGTGTTTGGCTGGTGGGTCTTTTGTTAAGTAAATGCTTGTTATGTACTTTGTGTCTGCTTCTATAAGAGACAAGCATGCCCACCCCTTGGCCCCATGTGTGCCTTTACCTCCCTCCAACCTCATACATTACCTTTGTTCTGGAGCAGGCTCTCGGAGCCTCTTCCAGCAAGGTGCTCACTAATGAGGCCAGGATCATTGGCAGTATGTGAAAACTCAGAATAAAATGGGAAACATTGGGTAAAAACTTTGTCTTGGTTCTCCCAAAGGAGTTAGCGTTTGATTTATTTCTGAGTTAGAAAAAATAAATAAATGGATCATGGCTGTTTTTTTTTTTTTGTTTTGTTTTGTTTAAGCATGATGGGTAAAATATTTAAGGCAAGATGTTTATCTCTTGACACCTAGCTTTCCCACTTCTTAAATGATTACTGTAGGAAAAGAAGCCAAGTTGTTTATCCAACACTAGCTCATCAGGTCTTTGCACTTCCCATGTCTTCACCCCCAGCAACAGAACAAATCTCAAGTTAAAGATTCTTTTCTGCCTTCTGAGAATACTGTCTTAGTCACTGGAAAGGGGAAAAGAGTCAGGGTCTTCTGTGCTTGTAGGATTTAGACTCAAGGGTTAGGGGGACACTCCTGGACTCTGGGCTGGACCACATTCATCTGACTGGGAGGCGTCTAGATGTTCTTGAGCAGGTTAGAAACAAGGAACTCATTCTCCTGCTCAGAAGAACCTGAGAACACAGGATGAGAAGACTTAAAGTTGTAGCCTGGCCACTTCTGGCTCTGGGCCTGATGAATTAATAAAGAATTTTTCTTGAAAGATGAGTATTTAGATTTATCTGAATTTATAATATTAAATTTTACTTTGGCTGCATTAAAATATTCTTACACATATCAGAGCTAAATTTCTACTCATCTGCTGTCTATTAACTCTAGTTCAGCAGCACAGACCTCTCACCTGAGCTCCATATGCCTCATGACTTTCTGGATATGTTGACAAGGGTGGTCTGCTTATGCCTCTAATTCAGAACCTCCAAAACTCCACTCCTCATCTTTACTCTCAAAGCACTCCTCCCCCTATTGACACCAATGGCACCACCGTCCTCATGACCCAAACCTCAGTGCCATTTTGAATCCTCCTCCTTCTTTGCCTTCTTCCCTTCTGACCAGTTACTGCCAAGTGTATCAGATTATGCTTCCATGATAATTCAAGCACGCATCCCCTCCCCTCTATCCCCACCACCTTGTCCTCTTTACATTGCCCCTGGTGTAGTCAGAAGAGCCTGAGCTCATCTGTGTTAGGCTTAACACCTGGCTCTGTAACTTTCTGCCCACATGGCCTTTGGCAAGCCTCACTTCCCCACCTCTAAGTAGAGGCGAGGGGATTGACCTAAAATTCCATGCAGTGTCTGGCCCTTAGTGGGATCCCAAATAGCACCAGCACTCTTCATCCTTGCTGAAATTCCTCCTGCCCTGAGTCCTTCTTTCTAGGGCTTCTCTTCTCCAATCAGATTAATTTTTCTAAAGCAAAATTTCTCACCCTGCATGCCCAAAACCTTGATCACTTCCCACTGTCAGAGTAAAGGCCACATGGCAGGCCCTTTAGATCTCACCTTCGCTGCCAGCAGCATAGTCTCTCTCCTCACTTCCCTCTTCTATGTGCTCTGTACCAGGGTCACCTGAAGGGCCTACCCTTCTCCAAAGGATGCTCTCTACTTTCCTAGTCTCTGCTCATCCTGAAAAGAAGGCACTTGCCCCACCTATGTGTCCGGAGCCTGCTCACCCAGCTTCTGCTCCATTCTCAAACCTTCAGAAAGTCCCTCCAGTCCTCAGCAGGAAGATACGCTCACGTTTTTGTGACACAAAATTGATCCATTTAACTTGATTTGTGGCAAAACCCAAAATAAATAGGGGCACCTGGGTGGCTCAGTGGTTGAGTGTCTGCCTTTGGCTCAGGTCATGATCCCGGGGTCCTGGGATCGAGTCCCACATCGGGCTCCCCATGGGGAGCCTGCTTCTCCCTCTGCCTGTGTCTCTGCCTCTCTCTCTGTGTCTCTCACGAATAAATAAATTAAATCTTTAAAAAAGATAAATAAATAATAACAAATAAATCATACAAGATAAATATATACAAATAATACAAAAAATAATATACAAAATAAACAACACATACATATAATTTACCCAACTTTTAGCACTCTTCAGAGATTGTTTAATTGTCATGGTTAAATAAACATGTATGTTAAGATGTCATTTGTAAGTATTTAGATATAAATTTACAGTAGCTTAAAGTATTTGTTGGCATGTGGGAGTAGACAAAGCTAAACGTGAGGCACTAGCTTTCTATATTGGAGCCTCCATATTTCTATATGGTAAATTAATTTGAGGAATAAAAGCCATTTGCAAATATTCTCTAGTGAAGTATTAATTTCCAAATGTTAAAAGTTGACCAAACACATCCTTCTATGTTAGAAGTACATTGCAGACGTTCAAGACCCCTCTGTGAAAACGACAAACTAAACTGTTCCAATAATTAGGAAATAGTTAAATAAATTGTTGCATACTCACATTATGGGCTAATATGGAGCCATAAAAATGATGTTTCTGAAGAAATTAAATGATGTTGAAAAAAGCAAGATATGAAATTGTACATTCTCTCTGCTCCCAGCCATGTAGTAATAATGATTGTGAACCCTAATGATAATAAGCAGGAAAAAAAAGGAAACCTAAAGAAAAGACACTTCACATTCTCCTGTGGCAGTCAGAGAGCACCCACCCCTGGTTCCTACAAGGCCAGCCACCCACAGCCCTTGGGGGTCCCCTCAGTTCCCGAGTACAACCCACATGTGGCACAACGCCTGTGGGCCTGCTGCGTCCTCCTCCCCTGGACTATGTGTGCATATATGTGATGAATAAACAGGTGGGAAGAGAAGAGAAAAGAGAGAGAAGAGAAGAGGAGAAGAGAAGAGAAGAGAAGAGAAGAGAAGAGAAGAGAAGAGAAGAGAAGAGAAAGAAAGAAAGAAAGAAAGAAAGAAAGAAAGAAAGAAAGAAAGAAAGGAGGGAGGGAGGGAGGGAGGGAGGGAGGAAGGAAGGAAGGAAGGAAGGAAGGAAGGAAGGAAGGAAATAAGGAAAGAAGGAAAAGGTTAATGGGGGAAGAAGATTATGGGTAATTTCCATCTTATCTTTTCTGTGGTTTCCAAATTCTCCACAATAAGCATGTCTTGCTTTTATAATCAAAGAGGAACAAGTCAAAGCATGGTTTGAAAACAAACACAGCAACAAACCATTGTCCTTGAGCTTGGCTGAGGCATGCCGGGCAGAGGAAGTTCAAATGGCTTGTTTGAGCCTTCTCTAGCCAGAGGTGGTTGTTCATGGAGGATCTGGCTTCCACAGCCCGATCACACAAGAAGGCTTCCTCCTCATCAGCCTCGACCAAACACTGTGAGCAGCTGCATGCGCTATACCCTCAGGGATTTTACTTCTAGGCAAGATGACCCAGAATGTCAGGGAAAAGGAACCAGAGTCTTGCAGAAGAACAGAGGATTTGTTTCTCCTGTAACATCCCTGTCGGTGATTGCCAATGCATACTGGGAGAAGTCTTAATTTTATTTATTTAGTTCTTCAAATTCTTTTTTTTTTATATTAAGATTCTGTTTAGTTTTTCATGACACACACACACACACACACACACACACACACACACACACACACACGGGGGTGGGGCGGGGGCGGGGCAGAGACATAGGCAGAGGGAGAAGTAGGCTCCATGCTGGCAGCTGACGTGGGACTCGATCCCGGGTCCCCAGGATCATGACCTGAGCTGAAGGCAGATGCTCAACCACTGAGCCACCCAGGTGTCCCTAGTTCTTCAAATTCTTAAGACTATCATGCCACTTGAGCGCTAGGCAATCTTCCTGTAGGCCTCTCTCAAAAAGCAGAACATACACAGGAATCTCTGAAAGCATCAGTGTGACTCAAAACAATTACAAATTTATGGACACATATTGGGATGGTGCACATGCCGTGACATGAAGTCCGTTTTCTGGAGACAAGTAGAAATAAGCAATGCACGTGTACCCCGAAGGGCGTATCAGCCGAGAATCTGGAGTGTCAGACAGAGGGTGGTGGCAGCAAAGATGGCTTTGAATCTGACACTGTGCTTGGCACAGGGAAAGCACTCAAGAGACATTCTTGCTTGACTGACAATTTTTAGAACATGAAAGATCACGATGACATGGCAGTAGAGGCTGTCACCTGCGCTCCTCTGTGACATTACGAAGCTGAGCATTCTTCCTGCGAGCTAAGGAAGAGCAAGCATTCACCAATTACAGGGGTGCTTTTCAGATAAAACTAAAAGTTTGGACTTTTGAGAACCAGCAGAGTTCAGAGTCAGACGGCCTGGGTTTGAGCAGTGGCTCGTTAGCTGTGTGACTCTGGTCCTCTCCAGCGTCCCCATCTGTAACATGGAGTTAATAACAGTGCCACCGTCGGAAGGGGAGGAAAGAGGGGGCCATGAGTGACCTCCATCAGGTTCCTCGACAGGGGCAGCTCTTCGGGGAACCAGGCTCTGGGCGAGCTGGACTCCCCAGAAGTCCCACCAAACTCCAGGTCACTGGCAGAGCGATTTTTTTTTTCCATTGGCTCCTCTAAATCTGTCCAAATACTCATGAGGGAAGAGCTTAGATAAACTAAAACCCCAAATTTTCCAGAATCTAAATACATAAGTGAAAGGGGTTTTTTCCTTTGTTTTGTCAATAAACACCATGAATTTTGTTGTCAACTAACTCCTGCTGCTGCAAATCTCTGGGGCCCATGCTTCCAAAGCAAACACCTAAGAGATGATCCGGTTGTTTCTGCCCTTGCCTTGATTCAACCCCAGGGCACGTTAATAGCAGGTTGTTGGGCAATTTATATTAAGTGAGCCTGATACACAGCATCCAAACCTCGGTCAGATGTCACATCTCATCCCTGCCCTCCCCCACCCACCTCCTTAAGAGTCTGACCCTGCACCTCGCTTCATAATAATGACAGCATTTATTTGGCACCTAGCATGTGCCCAACAAAGCACTGCTCTAAGGACTTTCCACCTACTAACTCACTTAATTGTTCTAACGATGCTAAGCTTCAGAGATGACTCAGAGGGACACCTGGCCCCACGGGGTCACTCCATACTGCAAATGACAGGCTGACTAAACCAGACCCGCTTTGGTGTTTCAGGATTGCGAGGGCCATACAGAAAGGACATGTCACTCAAGCTCAGGCTGAAATAGTACTGCTGACTTCTTGTTTTTGGTTTTTTAAGATTTCATTTATTTATTCATGAGAGACACACAGAGAGAGAGAGACAGACAGAGACAGAGACATAGGCAGAGGGAGAAGCAGGCTCCCTGCAGGGAGCCCGATGCGGGACTCAATCCCAGGACCCCAGAATCACAACCTGAGCCAAAGGCAGATGCTCAAACCACTGAGATACCCAGGGGCCCCAACTTCCTTTTTCCATAGCGTTCAGGCTTTTAGCTCTGCGACCCCAGGAAGCTGTGTAGCGAAGGGCATGGCTTCCCTCCATACCTCATTCCCTGCATACTTTATTCCATTGCATTTTTACAGCAGAGGCTGTCACTAAAGGCAATCTGGGCCTGCCTCCTCCTAGCAACCTGGAAGAGACTCACCAATAAAACCCACGAGAGCCAAGAGATGCTAGATTCCTTAAGTTCAGCAGCTTGTCGAGCTATTTGTAAGAAAAATGTCGACCATTTAAAATTAAATTCAATTAGTGAGTCTGCACTGATTGTCTTCTTCAGCGCTGAGCACTGCGCCTCCCACATAGGCTCCATAAATGTGCTGAATGAATGGGTGAGTTGTCTGAGTTCTACTTTTAAATTGAGTACACCAAACAGGATAATTTTATGAACAACCCAAGTTATCCATAAATACATTTTTATATCCCAAAGCTAAGAGAATGACTTTGAATCAATAAATGGGGCTTTCAAAAAAGTCATTATTTTTGTTTTCCCCCAAATGTGCTTTAAGTGAGCCTGATACAGACTTTCGTGCTTTAAAATGTCTTCATGGTGCTCCCCGACCTTTTAAAATTGTGTTTATACGATTCTCCCTGTGAACCATGTTTAAGTATAAAGTTTGATGGTGTTCAGCATATTCACATGGTTGTACAAGCATCACTGCCATCTCTGGAACGTTCTCCTCTTCCCCGGCTCAAACTCTGCACCCATCAAATGCGAATTCCACCCTCTTCCCTCCCTCCAGGCCCTGGCAACCACTTTCTACTTTCTGCCTCTGTGAACGTGCCTATCTAGATATGTCAAGTGGAATCACACAATATCTGTCCCTTTGTGTCGGGTTTATTTTACTTAGCAGAATGTTTTCAAGATTCGTCTATTTTGTAGCATCCATCAGGATCCCATGCCTTTTAAAAAACATGTCTATGTACACGTATTTTTAAAAATATGTATGACATACTTTACCATCTCAACCTTTTTTTTTTTTTTTTTTTTTAAGAGAGAGAGTGTGTGAGAGAGCGAGTAAGAGCGTGAGCACGGGGTAGGAGGCGAGGGAGACGCAGACACTTCACTGAGCAGGGAGCCCATTGCGGGGCTGGATCCCAGGACCCTGAGATCATGATCTGAGCCGAAGGCAGACGCTTCATCAACGCTTGAGCCACTCAGGAACCCCACCATCTCAACCATTTTTAAGGCTACAGTCCAGTGGCCATGGTGGCTCACTTCTAATATGACAGTTGTAACAATAGCCCTGGTAGCTTGTGGTGTGTAGACTTCTAACTTTGCCGAGCTCTTCCAAAGCTAGCATTGCAACAGCGGTGGGAAGGTCCAGATTAAGGACCTGGCCCTGCTGGGGACTAGTCGAGTCGCCTCACCTCCTGAGCTATTTCTAGGTCTCTAGTGACTGGTCCCAGGCCAAAGCATGTGGCGGATTATCACAACCCCATCGCCACTCCTGACTTTTTTCTTTAAAAAGAGAAAATACCCAATGACAGGGTCTCAAAGGAAGTAGTGAGAGTGATAAAAAGACAGCTGGAGACCTGACTCCGGAACACATCTGTTCAGGGGCTTTGGTTTGGTAAAATTTGTTGCATCTGCATTAGCAGAGCAGCGCTACTCTGGGCTGCGAGCTGCAGCACTGCACAGAGGCTCATGCCGCAGGCCCAGGTGCAGGCCTGAAGACCAGGAAGGCACGCCAGTCAAAGCAAAGTGCCTGAAATTGGAAATGTATGTCCCTTTGAACCCTGGGGAGCAATGAGGAGGTCTTCCAAAAAGAAGGTGATGGGGATGTCTGGTTAAGAAGGAAGCAGTAGAACAAGGATGCTCCAGAGAGGTGAGTGAGTATGTGCGGGAGGGTGGCCCAGGTCCTCCTGGCTGCTGGGCCCAGGACAGAGCAAGGACAGAAAGGGGTTCCAGGACACATGCGTCCCCCCAGGGCTCAGAAGAGGCAAGAGGCCACAACTCAAACCCCAAGTGAGAAGGGATGCATTTGAAAGGACTTGAGAGCTTGAATCCCACATTGTGTTAATTAACAGAACTGTGATTTGCCAATGAACACCCAGCAGGGGTGATCATCTGCTTGATAGAGAGGCCCTGCTTTCCTGATGGAATCTCAAGTGCATGAGCCATGAAATTACTTCTAAAGAGGGGGAAAAAAAAAAAAAAAAGGAGACGGAGACAGCCAAAGAGGACAAGCACTTACGTTCATGTACTGGAGAGACTTGTTCTCTTTCTTGAAGAAAACTGGCTAATGACAGAGACCAGAGGTGAAACAGAAATATCCGACCTGATCATCTCTCCCAGGAAAGCGGAAACTGCCAGCTAAAGTAAGTTCATGCAAACACCAAACCGGTGTAGAACACGTACAACGTCCCCAGATGTACTTTACCCACGCTCCCCGCCATGAGCCCTACAGCAACCCACTTTCAACCCTACTTCGCAGAGGAGAAACAGTAACACAGGTTAAGTCACTTGCCCAAGGTCACACGGCAAAACACAGTCACAGCAAACATTCCACCTTCCTGACACACGGGTCCTACGATTTTAAAAAAGATGGCCCAAGGGATCCCTGGGTGGCGCAGCGGTTTGGCGCCTGCCTTTGGCCCGGGGCGCGATCCTGGAGACCCGGGATCGAATCCCACGTCGGGCTCCCGGTGCCTGGAGCCTGCTTCTCCCTCTGCCTATGTCTCTGCGCCTCTCTCTCTGTGACTATCATAAATAAATTTAAAAAAAAATTAAAAAAAAAATAAATAAAAAAGATGGCCCAAAACAGAGGTAGTGAGGGTCCCAAAACAGAGGTAGTGAGGGTCCCACACAAAATGGCGCCAGGAAAAGTTTGTCCCCCCTGCCAGTCATCTGCAGTAGTTCTGGGCATGTCCCTCATGGGCTCGGTCACTGTTTGTGGCAGAGTTACGCGGCAGCCAGATTCCAATTTGGGAGTCTCCGCATCTTTCTCCAACACACATCCCATCTTGCCATGGTTCAGCTTAAAATCCTTCAGTGTCTCCTGCTGCCTTTAGGATGAAGTCCCAGTGCTTCCATGTGCCATGCTCAGCCTTCTGTCATCTGGCTCCAGCCTTTCTCTAGTCCCATCGCCTCATCTCCTGCCCAGGAGGGCCCCCTCACCCATCAATATGAAATCCCCCAACTTGGCCTGGACTCTTCCGTCTCCTGCTCCCCTACCCCGGGGCCTTATCACCTGCTGTTCCTTGGGCATAGAATTGCCTCCCCTTTCTGCCTAGGTATTATCTACCGAGGCGACGCACAGCCACCTCCTCTGTAAAGCTTCCTGTGCCCAGCCACGCTGAGCTGGCTTCTTTCATTGCTTTCTGCACCTCCCATACTCACCTGGGCTATAGCTCCTCCCATGCTCCACCGCAAAGGTACCTTTCTGTCTTGTCTCTCCTCCTCTCCCTGAGGAGACTCATTCATCTTCTCACTCAAGTATGCAAGCTCTGTCCAGGGCAGGAGCCACAACCAGCTCCGGTCTAATCACTGTGTCTCCTGCCTCACATCCAGCGGCTCTCTAAGTGTGGTCCCTGGTAATAGCTATGAGCAGGGAACTTGAGAGAAATGCAAATTCTCAGGCCCCATCCCAGGCCTACTACTGGATGGAGACTCCAACAATGGAGCTCAGCAGCCTGTGTTTTGACAAGCCATCCAGTTTGGGAACCACTGCCCTAATATGATGATGCCTGGCACACTGTACTCTAGAAGCGTGGAAAGAATGAGCACACAGCTGTCTAGCTAGAAACCAGCTACCCCGGAGCCGCTAGAGACCTCATGTTTATTCATCCTCCCCCTGGGACGCGATCAGATGTTCTTCCCTAGCTTCTCTGCCTTGCCCAGAGATTCTGGCCTCACGGTATCCCCACCCTGCTCTAGACCTGGTGACTTTGGCTAGTTAGGTGACTATGGAACATAATCAATAGCTCTCTGGGTCATGTGGCCTTTTGGAAACATAATGACCCTCAAAGTCAGAAACCTCAAGACAAGGCCCAGGCCTGGCTCTTACAGGCAACACATGTGAGCTCTCTGGCCTTCCACTGCTCTTCTGAAAAGGTAGCTTGCCTAATCACAGGGATGGCCTGAGCGCCGAGCAAGAGAATCTATAGGGATGTGCTTCCTCAGCTTTAAACTGTCCTATAAATATTCATTCCTACTGACAAAATGAGATCTGCTGGGCTACGTGAATAGCACCACTTCAGCTCTAACATTTCTACGATTCTGCGAAATCTAACTAAACTCCATTTCAACAAATGCTAAAAAAAAAAAAAAAAAAAAAAGATGGGCTCCCTACAGACAGCGATGGGTCATGATGCAGGTTGGGGCAGCCGACTGGGTTCTAACCAGCTCTGATGCTTCCAAGTGTGCAACATGGATGAGTTCCTTCCTCTCTCCATACCTCTGCTTCCTCTCCTAGAAGGTGGATCATTACTACCCCTCCCCTCCCAGGGTGGTTTATTTATTTTTATTTTTTATTTTTTGGGTTGTTTAAATATATGTAAGATATTCAAAGTGTATCCCAAGCCTTCAATAAATGTTGAGGACCCTTGCTACCAATGCCTGGCTGCTGTCTGTCAATGGTGTTATTTTCATTTCTTTTTTTTTTTGTTATTTTTTTTTGTTATTTTCATTTCTATGGGGAACACACAAAGTAGAGATCAACAGGTAGTAAACAATCTACAAAGAATAATCTTAATACAATCTAGTCACATCACACTGGACTGTAGAGTAAGTTGTGTTCCAGACTATGGAGTACTATTAATTTGCTTTTTATTTGTTTTGGGCTTTTTTTTTTGGGGGGGGGGGTTCAAACATCAATTAGGGCAGTGTTTCCCATCCTTCCAAATGAAGCATTTCAGGGATCAATCAGTCATTGCTAAGAAGTTCAGCATGCCTGTGTCTCTGCCTATCTCTGTGTGTCTCTCGTAATAAATAAATAAAATCTTAAAAAAGAAAAAAATATCAAGGCAATGATCAGTAATCTGAGTAAGCTTAGATATAGACCTCCACGTGGCATGAGGTTGAATTACTGCTTGTTTAGTTGTTTGAAGTCCTCAGGATTCATGGTAGGAGGTGGAGTTTTCATGTTTATATTCAATTGTGATGCAATCTGGGCAGAGGATCAGGGGCTTGGTCAAGTACAGGACCAAGACAGAAGGCAGGGAGCAGGGTGATGGACGGGGAGAGACAGGAACTGCCTGACAGCTGAGGGCAGGGAATCCATAGGGCACAAGATGGAGAAGAGGCCAGAACGCAGAGAGGTGGAAACCAGAGTCAGGAACCCTGCTGAGAAAGCACAGAGCAGAAATACCCCTTACAGACTGCCAGGGAACTAGACAAACCAGATTTCAGAAAGTACCACTCAGGACTTCTGACACTGGTAACGTAACATTTAACATACAATGTGCAGTGAACAGATGTGAGCTGGGAAATGACAGGGTGGAGAGAGGTGGGTGGCAATTTTATCTGCCATTTGAACCTGAACAGCCCAGTTTTAGGAAAACAGATAAAAACAATAAATAATGCAGCACACCTCCTCTGTACCCAGTGGCAATGGGCCTCCATTTTAATGAGGACTGAATGCAACATAGACATTTGACGCCCTGACACATCCATTAAAATGGAAATCTATCTGTAGAGCCTGTCACAGCTGCTTCATGACACCAGGAAGCCCAATCCCCTCTCCAAAGAGACCTAGAAGTTTCTGTGCAGTGACAGAAGGAGCCCTTAGGTGAGTGTCTCATCCTTTAGGCTAGACCCCAGGCCTGAGGATGGTAGAGCCTGAAAGGTCTTGGGCAGCTGCCCTTGCCTCTGGGCAGGGGGAGGATCCACCCTTGGTGAAGGAGTCCTGTTTCTTCACAGTGAGTTTTCCCATGTGGGTAGGGGAGAATGGGAAGATACTGATATAATTCAAATTCACATTGGCATTAAAGAACTTTTAGAGAGATCAAGTTCATTTGATTTTCAGCCTGCAAGATAGATAGGGAGTGCATTTTCTCATTCTATAGTTAGGGATATGCGTTCCATGGTCAAGGTCAGATAAGGTCAAGGTAAGGTGTATACACAGATCATGACCTGGGCTCTGGACTTGGGGCAGGATCTCCGGAATGGTGGGGCTCCTCCGCTGAACCAGGAACATGTGGCCAATGGCACTGCCCTGGCCCGGCCTGGACACAGGTGTCTGGTTGACCATGGGTATGATGCAAGGGGCCCAAAGACCCGGTTGGTATAATGGTACCAGTTCATCAGAGGAGCTGCAGCTCCCGTGTCCAAATTTCCTTGGCAGGGTTAGGGCTTGTAGTCTCCAGATCTGGTTGTCCTCAAGTGTCCCAGGGGTAGGTACAAGGGAGGATCACAGAAACAGGTTTGTTTCCATTAGGAGTTATCAGGAAGCAGCCATCCAGAGCAGGACACATAGGAAAGCCTGGGATGATGTGGGAGGTAGGGTTGGAAAAACCAAAGCAGAAGCACCATGTTCCCTTATGCTGCAGGGGAGGCTGCAAAGGGGAACTCGGCCCATAGGCCTTGCTCATGGGGTGTTGGAAGCTGGGCAGAGGGGTGTTCAGAGTACTGGACACAGCACTAGACCGGGCTCAGGAGGCTTGGGTTCCAAACCCAGCCATGTTGCTAAGCAGCCATATGACCCTGGAAAAGACAGGGTCCCCTACTTCCTTATATGTAAAATGGGTATAATGGGTTGAACTCTGTCCCCCAAAAAGATGTGTCCAAGTCCTAACCCCTGGTATCTGGGAATCTGACCTTATTTTGAAGTAGGGTTTGCAGATGTAATTAAGGGTCTCAAGGGATCATCCTGGATTTAGATGGGCCCTAAGTCCAATGACTGGTGTCCTTAGAAGAGAAAGGACAGGAAGATTGACCCACAGAGACACAGGTAAGTTCATGTGAAGAGCCAGGCAGAGACCGAATGATGCAGCCTTAGCCCAAGGAATGCCCAAAGCCACCAGGAGGTGCAAGAGGCAAGGAAGGCATCTCCCCTAGAGCCTTGAAAGGGAGCATAGCTTTGCCAACACCTAGACTTTGGACTTCTGGCCTCCAGAAGTACAAGACCATACATCCTTGTGGTTGTAAGTCCCCAGTTCATGGTAAATTGTTATGGCCTCAGGAAACCAATGCAGTGAAGAGAATATCTTCTTACCTCCTAGGATGGCTCTGAGCTGCTGACATACGACCACTGCCAAGGACGAACTAGGGAAGGGGACGCATTTTCTGGGAGAGCTTTTGGTCCTCCCTCTGGAAACTCACATCTGCAATAACTACTCATGACCTCCTCTTTCCTTGGGGCTTAGGGGGCTGTCAAGGTGGGGAATGTTCTAGAACAGCTAACAGCGCTGGAAGGCTCTCTGCTCCGGCATGGAACTCAGTCTTTTTTTTTTTTTAATTTTTTTTTTATTTATTTATGATAGTCACACAGGGAGAGAGAGAGAGAGAGGCAGAGACACAGGCAGAGGGAGAAGCAGGCTCCACGCACCGGGAGCCCGACGTGGGGTTCGATCCCAGGTCTCCAGGATCGCACCCTGGGCCAAAGGCAGGCGCCAAACCGCTGCGCCACCCAGGGATCCCCGGAACTCAGTCTTTGGTGTGGATGATCTCACTCGGGCTTTCACAACTGCGTGAGATCGGTGCATTATCGTTCCCACCTTACAAACGAGAAAACGGGCACAGCAAGTGAGCGGCTGGACCACGGTTAGCAAGTGGCAGAGGCAGGATTCCAACCGTTCCACCCACAACAGTCTGAGCTCTTCTCCATCACAGGAGGGTGAATAATAACCAGGCCCCTCCCCATAGGGCTGTGCCCCTCAAAAAACAGGCAGTTGGGAGCTCTGGCATCTTACTAAACGCGGCTACGAGCACCTAAGCTGTGCCCAGCACTGGAAAAGACCGTTGACATGTTAACAGACTAAATCACCAAACAGCCCTATCATGTCCATTTGCAGTTAAGAACACGGACGTTCGAGTCCATTTCTAGGATCACACGGCATCAAAGTGGCAGAGCCAGGGGGTCCAGGCAGTTCCCTAGGACAGCAAATCCATGCTATTTCTGTCAAAACACACCAGCTGGCCCCACCAGAACTACATCCTGCTGGCCACTTGAGTCACACTGATCCCCCACTCTGGCTCCTGGCTCACCTTGCGTGAATCCCCCCCGCTTATAAAGGTCAGGAGAGGCCCCACATGCCTCAGGGACCTCATCTCTAAGATCCCTTGGCAGCAGGTTCTCCAATGACCATGGTGTGGCTCCTAGTGGCAGCAGGCCACAGCCTTGGGAGCAGGTATATGAGGGGGCGAGGCTCATCTCCCCTGGAGATGGGGCAGGTCTGAGGTGGGCTTGTTCGGGGAGAGGTCAGGAGACACCTCCTTTTGGGAACTGTCTCCAGAGGCTGGTCTGGCTCCGCTGTGCACTGCGGCTGCTGGGTATGGCCATGTGCATGAATGTCCCTTCCTCCTCTCTGCTGGCCTTTTATTTCATACCATCATCTACAATTGAGGCCAGCTATGCTTTTCATTCATCATTCGACAAAACTGCAGTGAGAGCATATTTTGTCCTATTCCCAGCAAGTGGCTCTGCGGAAGTGCACATGGAACCAGCCTTTGCTGCCCACTCCAAGTTACCCCGACGCACAAGGTGGCACGTCTATGTCCTCAACCACATAGAAGGTCAACTGGGTAAAGTAATCAGCCATGCATGAGTGTCAGAGGAGGGAATGATCTGGGGAAGAGCAACAGAAGCTTCTGGAAGGGAAGACATTGAATAGGTCATGAGAGGTGACAGTTCAATCACCGATGGCACCTCCCTAAGTGAACAAACAGGAAAATGCAGATGTTCGGGGAAGGCACGTGGTCCACCTCCGTGGAAGGTGAGGTGATGTAAAGGCTGGAGGGTGGAGTCCCGCTTCCCTTGGAACATGGTCAAAGATCCACAGTGAATCCACTGCCAGTTGGAAGCGTTAGTGTTTATGTTCGTTTCCTCTCTTTCTCACCCTAGTTAGGGTCCCTCATCACCTGTCCCCAGGACTTCTCAGCGGCACACACCCCAGCAGTGAGCGTGCATCAGATGTGGGTCCCAGCTGTGACTTAACCCTGACTAGCTTTTCCACCACGTGGCTTTGTGCAGTCCTCCCTTGGAGCCTGCCTCCTCCGCTGCAGAGGGAGGGGATGGGTTAGGGTCCCTCTAGCTCTAAGCTCTATAATTAGCAACTGAGTGGATTTAAAGGAAGGGCATGAGTACTACGCAGATCAAAGTGTGATCACCCTCATTTACCCTAATGCTCCCCACAGGGACAAGTCCTGACCCTGAGAAGAGCCAGTGTTCCCTCCTCACATAGGAACCAGGCCGACCTCTGTCCCCTTGTCCCCTCACATCACAGTCACACCCCTACCACTGGCTTGGCTCCAGGGGCACACAGATACAAAGGATGCAGACAGACAAATTCTTGGAATGCCAAAGAAGGGGAGCCTATAGAACATCACCTATTTCAGACTACCAAACACACAGCCGTTTCAAGCAGTCATGCTTTTCTTTCAAGCAAGAAGAGGGGACAGAGAGAGAGATTGAGAGAGACTGACTGAGTGCCAGCTCTGACCTGGGCTGGACTCAGCCAGATGGTTCTGCCATTCTCACCCATGTGTGCGTGGCCAGCTGGGGTGCAGCTCTCTTCCTCTCCTGGGACCGGCAGGCCAGCCCAGACATGTCCCCTCCTCCTTTTTAATTGTGGTAAAGGACATCAAACTTACCCCCTTAACCATTTTTAAGTGTAGAGAGAGTTCTGTGGCATCAAGCATACCCACTCTGTTGGGCCACCATCACCACCACCCATTCCCAGAACTCTTTCATCTTCCCAAACACAAACTCTGTCCCCATTAGGCTCTAACTCCCCACTCACCCTCCTGAATCCCTGATCCTGAGTCCCTGACGACCACTGTTCTACTTTCCATTCCTTGAACTGAGTACACAAGGTACCTCATTATCAGTGGGATCATGTGACACTTGTCCTTGTGTGTTTGGCTCGTTCGCTTAGTATCTTATTTTCAAGGTTCATCCATGTTGTAGCAGGCATCAGAATTTTACTCACATCTGCTTCTAATTAGCTTTAAAGTTGACTATAAGCCCAGCTGAACCGTGGCTCTGGTGCTACAAGCCACTGGCCCCTGGGCTGTCCCACCCAGGCCTGTGCTGTCCTGTCCAGCAGCCATGAGCCGCGTGGGGCCACTGAGCACCTGAACATGACCAGTCCCAATGGAGATGTGCTGTCAAGTACAAAGAAGATTGCAAACTATCTTATTTTGACAACAAATTAAAGTGAACAGAGTCTGGATATGCTTAGTTAAATATTTTAAAATTCACATCACCTGATTGCTTTTAGAGTTTCTTAAATGGCAAATAGAAAATGAAAAGTTATGTATGTGGCTCACATACATATTTCCACTGGGTATTTCCACTGGGCAGTGCTGGCCAAGCAGTGCCCCGCCTACACACAGCACACTCGTGTGAGAATTTCGGCCAAGCTTTCAAATAGGCACAGGCCTAGAGCAAGTGCGATGCACGCCAGCCATGCAGGGCGTGCCCACGTTCCCTGCCTCCCTGCAGATACATAAAACAGCACTGACAGGGCTCTGCCAAAGCTAGTAGGCCCCTCTTTATAGGGGTTAAATAAGAAACAAAGGAAACTAAGGATTCTCATTCCTCATTCTACTCCTCCTTCTGCCTACAACCTGGAGCCCTCCCCAGTTCTGTGGCGACTGTCAATGCACAGGCCTTTGAGCGCTTGGGCCAGGCTTCCCCTTGTCACTGCTAAGTGCCTATAATAACAGGCTGGTTGGGACTTAGATAATTACAGACCCAAACCAGCCAAGGTTGTGACATCTGTCTTGAGTCTGTCCATCCAGCTCACTCTACATCTGTCCACCTGTCTCCAGGCAACTTCTCCTAAATTCGCTTTCCTCCCATTTTTTTCATCTCTCCTGTCCCCCTCTTGCTTGGTTTTGTTTTGCACGGGAGCACCAACGCCCTTGATCCCAGGCTGCCAGCAGCACCGCCTGATCCCCAGCGCGATGCAGCACCCAACATGACAGGTGAGATGTGAGCAGTAATGACAGGCACGGGGAGGGAGGAGTAAATGAATCGCTGGAAAGCCCAACTCCCAGCTCTGCAGATGAAGCAAGGAAGGGAACCTACGCCCACACGTGCAGACAGCCAGACACCCACGTGCCAGACGGGGGGAAAACCAGGTTAGTTAAGCCCCCAAGCATTCCAAACCTCCTCAGGAAGCCTCCTTGCCCTTCCACGCCAGAACGGATACTTTCCCCTCCCCAGAACTTTAATAGTATCTATTGTCTGTGGCCACTCCTCTTTCCAGCCTTTTCTTGTAGAGCCTGCTAGTGTGGTGAGATCCCGAAGGGCAGGGCCGGGCCTGACACCCAGGCCTCCTGGGGACTGCCATAGCACAGCAGAATAAATACCTTGTATGTGGAAGATGCTGGATGTGAGTCTATCAATGAAGGGGGGAAAAAAAGAGCAAAAGCAAGGATGTTCCTAAAGACCACCTTTCCTGGTATTAGGAAAAAACTGCCCAAGATTTGGAAAAGGAACAAACGTGGGTCCTTCTACTATAGCGTTGGGAGGCAGGTGTCTGGCTGTCCAGAGCTGTTGGGAGTCTTCACAGATGCACACCTGGGTTTGACTTGCTATTGATTAGGATGTTTACAACTCTGTCAGGGTAGATGCTAATGTTCAGAAAACTGACACAAAAACCAAAACAACAACAACAACAAAAAGCTTCTATCCAGTAGTGTTGCGAGTATTGTCCTGTAGATACAGATGCTTTCTGGCCTGGAGAAAAGCCCAATGCTTACTGTTTCCTGCCCTGTGGTCCACGTACCACCTTTGTATCTAACCTAACAATCTGATTTCTTATTCTAGCATATTTTACATGCCTTTCCCCACAGAAAACGTAAGCTATTCTTTAATTAATTGTCTGTGCCAGAACCAGTGTGCCGTCTTACGGGTCTCCTCACTAATATAGATGGATACATTTTTGAAACACGTTCATTCGATTTTGTAAGAGAGTCATGTCTAAGTTTTTGGGCATGATTCTTTGGCACTGGTTAGAATTGGCAGTGGTAGGCTCCCAGCGTATAGCTACCCTGGCTAATCAATTAGCCATCTGAGACTTGGATCGTTAATGGTCATTGGCTTGCACTTGTTTTCCCCTAACAGCGCTTCTAGGAGGTCTTTCAGGAGTAAGAGGTCTGCAGGCCTTTGGAGAAGGTTTTAGAGAGGAAAAGAAAAATAGGACATCGGGACACCTTGGTCATCATGTAAGTTGGGACGAAGAGGACAGACCAGAGGCAATGAGCACGACACCATGTCCTCCCACACTTGGTGCTTCTGTCCCACCAGTGATGTGAATCCCTACTACGCACCCTCAAGGCCCAGCTCAAGGGGTACTTTCTCCTGAAGCTTCCCTGACCACGTCCTTCCAGCCCAGAGGATGACACGCTGTGGCCTGCTTTCTGACAGTGTTATGCAGACCCTCACTTTACGAGAGAACTTAAACATCTCTGGTCAGCATTGCATGAAAGGCTACCTCCAATGTAAAAGCACCAGCCGCCTTCCACAAGAGTATATGGGTAGAATAGACTATTCTGGGCATGGGTGGGTGTATTCCCAGCTTGGAACGAAGAGGAGAAAGGAGGTTCTAGGAAAGATGAAACAGTCTTGGAAAAGGAAGGGCATCACCAATCCAAGCTAAGGCAATGCGCGCCTCTCGGGGCCCCAGCTGAAGCAGCGGGTAAGGCAAGAAAATGCAGGTGTGTTTGAGAGAACAAGCCTGAGCGAGGGCTTCTGGGGCTCAGGGTGGAGTCAACTGAAGAAAGGAAATGTAGAAATGTCTCTCTGCCTCTGGAACTCAGTCTTAGTTGGAACAGATCTTTGTTCTCGTCATCTGTGAATAGATGCAAGGCAAAAAAAAAAAAAAAAAAAAAAGGCAGTGAACTCTACCAAGCTCGGTCCACAACTTTAGAACTCCCTTCCTATCGGGGTGGTTTGTCACCAGGAGAATCCCGGCCAGCGGGTGAATGACGGCCTATGGCACTTACAATGTCACACTACAGTTATCCATGTCCACGCCTGGAACTTTCACTTGACCATGGACTCCTTGGGAACAGATCCCTGCATCTAATCATCTTTGTGTTTCCAGAAGCCAACACAGAGTCTGACATGTAGGAGACTGTTTTTAAAGATCCTGAATACGTATTTTGTTGCCCACTAAGCCTTCCTTTCAAATGGAGAATGCATTTATTTTCAAATAGGCACGGCAGTGAAAAATCCCCAAACCCAAAGTAATACATAACTTTAAAAAAGGAAAGTAAAACAGAAAATCTCTGGGGCCAGCAGAAGGAAGAAAAGGATTCATAGCACTGTAGATATGCCCTTGATCATTAGCAGAACAGAAGTCATCGGATTCTCCCTTGAATGTGGTTCAACATGCAGGCAAAGGAACTGAACAGAATGACATCTATAAACATCTTCCAAGAAATGGCAAAGACACATACCCAGAAAACAAGCGTGAAACTAATCTCACAGGCAGAGGCCCAGAGGTGTCTAGTAAAACAGGTTAAGATAAGTTACCTTCCTAAGACACTTGTGGTTATAAGGGAACGTTTCATTACCGTAAACTGGAAAGAGCCAGAAGGCCTGAGTTCCTGCCATGATTTTGCCTTCACCCCATGTCAGCTCATATATTAAATTGGGACTTCACCACCTATCATATTTCTCACTACTTTCCACAAGTGCTTATTCTGGTAGGCGAATGCAGCGTTGTCCAAGTCAGGGGCAGCCTCAAGTCCAGGGAGCTAGTGAGGTAGCTGAGGCCTAAATCCAGGAATCATTAGAAAAACACTTAAACTGGCCAGTGCTGACTTGAAGATGAAGGTGAGGACTGAGTGGGAATAGAGGCTAAGGCATCACTGATCCAAAGATATGAAACAAGAAAAATCAGAGGGAAGTCGGGACAGGGAGATAAATCTGGTTGGAATGTGCCTTTCTGAAATTAAAAAAAGAAAAGCACAGGAAGCAAACAGGTGCTGAATCTGTGTTGGCCGTATATCCAGAGAACACTGACTACAGCTTGATGCCCCTTTTTTTTTTATTAACTTATTATTTTTTTAGGACCCTCTACACCCAACATGGGGCTCAAATTCACGACCCCGAGATCAAGAGTGGCACTTTCTTCTGACTGAGCCAGCTAGGTGCCCCCAGCTTGATGCTTTCTAATTTGGGATGACTGGGGAGATGGTGTACTTACCCACACATGGAAATAAAATGCCCTTTCGAGCCTCTCTGGTCAATGCCCCTTCTCTGGAAATGAGGAGGAGCTTCACAATGACAAATAATGGAATCGTGGTCCTGCTTCAGATGCCACCGAGCTTTACAATCCCGGAGAAGTGAGCTCACCTTCCTGGGTCTCAGGGTTCTCATCTGTACACTGAGAGGGCTGGCCCAAGAGTTGGTTGCCTCACCTGCTGGCTCAGGGAGCTCACACCAGAGGCCATTAGAGCACAGCTCGCGGGAGCCTCTACACACTTCCTGCAGCTTCCAGAAAGCACGGGATTCTCCATCAAACCATTCTAGCAAATCATATTTTCTGCTCTCTGCCTCACAGTCTAATTTGCCTCCCACGTGCTTTTGCAGATGGCCCGGCAAAAAGACCACATTGGTGTCTGAGGCTCCAAGCCTTGGGGACAGAAGAAACCCCGCCGTGGTGGGCAAGAGCAGGAGGAGGTGGAGCAGGAGACAGGAGCAAAGCCACGGGGAGGAGCGGATGGTGCTCAGTACACCTTCCACATACTCGTGCCCACCCCTCCTTGGGTGTTGCCCGGCTCCAGGGCCTAGGCTCCAGGTCACGGCGGCTCTGCAAGCAGGGCAGCAAAACCAAGGTCCCTTCATCCTCAAGGTACCTAGATGGCAAAGCTTGTTCAGAAGCATGGGGAGGGCTCCTGTTTTTCATAATGGGGATCCAGAACTTAAATTTACCCCTTTGATTAGACTCTAAGAGTTACTACCGAGTTCTAGGTTGGAAAAGTCAAGCAAAGATCTCCAATATCCTGAGGTTTGCTTTGATACCACGCTTAGCCTTGGTCAACGGCTCCTTACTGAGTCCCGATGTGTTAGAAAGTCCACCTGTGTATACTGTGGCACCCTTCCCTCGACCTCGCCTTAGTGACCTTGTACCTATGCACTCTCCTTCCCCTCCCCCAATCTCCTGACCCTGTAGACCACCTTGACTCCGCTTCTGGGAGAGCTGGAACTGGGTCCCCTCCCAATTGCCCTGCTGCCCTGAGGCCAATAGTACAGCTCCAGCTCTACTCTGAGTCCCCACCTTCCTGAAAGATGGTGCAAGGCCCTGTAGGCAGGACCTCCCCCCTTCTGCCCCTGACTGGGCAGATGCATTCTAGTCTTGAACATTAGAAACTGGAATGGAACTTCTCATGGAAGACTTTGTAATGGTGATAAAGTTCTACATTATTTAAGTAGAGAGGTCATCAGTTTTCAAGTGAAAAATTCAGGTGCAGGGAACAAATGGCCACAGGCAGCTAGTGACACAGCCGAAACTATGTGCAGGGAGCCTAACTCCTAGTTCAGTTACATATGGGCTAACTGGACACTTACTCACTGGCTAGGAAACCTGCCTACTGTTTTTGGCACGTACCTATCAGAAAATGTGTTCGGAGATCCAAATGGCCCTATTACAGGAAAAATTTGGAACATGATTCATTCTATTTTGGAGACCACCAGATGCATAAGGTCTACCTGAGGGTTTGCTGGAAGTGTTGGGCTCAGGGAAGGGATGTGACTCCAGGATTGATCTGCCCCACCTAAGAATCCTCATGATGCAAGGGCCCTCAGGACTCTGTGTGAAAGGCAGTCCAAATATTACTGGGGAAAGGAACCATTTCTAATCTCCCAAGGCCATCTTTAATTTTTTTTTTCTTGCTACACCACTTCTAAAGGAAAGAAACTGAATGGAACAGTTAATCACTATGATTTTAGAAAAAGTTCTATGATCTTATTACTTGAAGCATTTCCTTATCAGGAGAGTAGCTGAATAAGCAGAGGATGGATGCCTCTGGGAAACTGGCTGGAGGGTGGCGGGAGGGGTCAGTGCAGCTGGAGGGGCATTTGCCCCTTTTGACTTTTTGAAACAGATTCTCTGTCCTCCTCCTTTAGAATCTGGGCAGCAACACACACGAAGAGACCAGAGACAATCTGGGGTGACAAGCAGGCGAGGGGTGCTGGCAAAGTGGCTCCTTCCCTGGTGTGATGACGGACTCCACCTTCTCCTTCCCTTGCTGCCCTGCTCCTCACACCCCTAGGGGTGCGGGGTGGGGGTGGGGAGGGTAAGGGGGGGACAAGGGAGGGCATCAGGACCTGACACAGGCCCCCCAACTTCACTTCATCCTATTTCACAGGGCATGGCCAGACGCATAGCTGGGAGGATCTCGCATCTCTATTCTGATTAGGAGGGTGAAGATAATTCTATTACCAGTAATAGTATGTTGTAAACATTCCATCCCCACTTGTTAATTAGCACGAACCCCCCTTTCCTCCCAAATATGAAGCAACGCTGTATAATCATGGCATTTTGCGGATGATACTGTTTATTACATGCGGTATTTCAGTGGTTTGTGTGGGAGAAAGAATTAATTATAGCTCTCTGGTTCCAACCCGTTCTCAACCCCACCCCCGTCCTTTTCTCCCATTCCCCTGATATAGAAAGCCATATATGTATAAATAAGCAGAGTAAATATGTAGTGCTCATTCCCCACTTACTGAGGAGGGGGCGACAGAGCACTGGGGACCAGGAGCCCAAGTGGAAGTCACGGGTCTGCCTCCCGTACCAGCAGAGTCTGGCAGAGAGGCCTTGGGGGAACCTCTTGTCTCTAGGCCTCAGCCTCCTCGTCCTACAACAGGAATAACAAACCAGCCCTGTTCATGCTCTGAGCTTGTTAGGAGGATCGAAACAATGAAACTCTGGTAGCTGTGCGAGGCCATCTCTACATACGGTTAAATTCTTAATAACTGTTCCAGGCATCCGCAGAATTCCTTCTGTAGATTCTTCTGGAGGTATCTGTAGCCAGGTTTCTTAGGAAACCTAACTAAGGAACTAGAATTAGAATTATTAGAGACAAATAATAAGCCGGTGGTGGGGGCTGTTTGGGCAACAGGAAGCAGGGAGTGAGGGGAATCCTTTGGGTGCACAGAAGCAACAGGGGATGGTGGGTAGACAAAAAGGAGGTCCAAGCTAATGGCAGGCCAGAGGCATCACAGGTGGGTACAGAATTGGCGGGGAGCCCTTATTAAAATACGGAGCAGCAACTTAAAAAAAAAATACAGAGCAGCTTCATTTTTAATGGAATTCACAGTAGCAAGGCAAAGAAGGATTGGGGTGATACACCGCTAAGGAGAAAAAATATATATACATATATTACATAAGATATATAAAAAATATATGTATAAAAGAACTATTTATGTAATTCGCTTCATCTGTATCTTAGAATCCGAAAATATGTAAACGAACCAGGCATAGGAGAAAAATGGAAACTAACAGAATTTGCTCAAAATACAGATCTCCATTAACACCAGAAAATAGCAGCTGGGGCATGGGCCATATCCTTGGGGGGAAGGCACCAGAGACATTATTAACCTACACAGAGGACACGATTTGGCTTTTGTTATCAGACATTGTAGAGGGCGAGGCATTTTATAATTTATAAGGCCCCCTGAACAATTCTTGCAGTTAGATATTATTACCAATCGGGAAACTGAAGGTAGAACAAGGTAGGTATCTTGCCCAAGGCCACACAGCTGGCAGGTGGTAGAGCCAGGATTCAAAGGCATACCCAACTCCTAGGTCACCACACTGGGCTGCCTCTCATGGTAGACTGGAGGGTCCCTACTTTATATTAGGCCCAAATAGTTAGGGTGTGGGAGGCCATGTCTGAACCAAAGTTTCTTAGGCTTAAAGCCTGAGTTCTTGCCCTCACCCTACATTTCCCCACAGAAAAGCCCAGCCCATGTTGATCCTGGAAGTTTGGAAGAAAAAAACCAAGCCCAGCAAGAGTTGAGGTATAGACCAACCATCGTGGAGCCACTAATTGTCTTCCAGTCTTCCCAGGGACTTCTGCAGGGTGCAGAGGATGCTCTGGGGCTGTTAGAGGTAAAATCCTTGACTAAATTGTGCAGAATCAATCTTCACACAAAACCCCCAGAAATGCAATTGCAAGTGGAGGAGAGGTCAAGGAACACAGCTTGCTGATGATTTGTTGAGACCAAACAAAAGGAGTTTCCTTCAACGTGTCCAAACTTTAGGAAGTACAATAACATAAATTCAAGCAACAGAGGATAAACTCCAAAAAGGAAGCCATTCCTTTGTCTAAGAAAGAGAACACAAATTCCAGGCTACTAAAACCTTCCTATATTAAGGTGAAAAACCTTGTCTTTGTGCTCATCCTGCCAACTGGAGTGTGGCCTGCCCAAAGGTCACCTGTCCAGTTAGCTTCCTCCACCCCAAGCCAAGCATGGCTGCTGTGAGAGAAAAGTGTGTGTGTGGCCTCTTGTAACCGTGTGCACAAAAACTAGTAGGAAGAAACTGAAGGTCTTCTTGAGAGCATGAGGGCATCTTTGCAAGAGATTTCTGACATTTCTGGCTCAGAGACCCTACTCCTCGGACTACCAGCTGCCGGTAGGTCCATCAAGTCATCATTAGTCAAGAGTTTGCATGTAAAGGGTAAGGCATGACTAGAACTACGTTCTGACCCCATCATGCTGAGGGGATGAATTATTTCCCTTCTCCTGACCCCCTAGCCACACCCCACAAATCCTGCAAGATCCTTCAACTTCTGTCTTTTCCTGGATATCCTCTGGCTCCTTTATTCCTCCTGGATCTGAACATCTATTACATGCTGCAATCTGGGTTGGAAAGCATTGATTCTGGAATTCTCATCCTTCTATTAGTTTTCTCTCTCTCCTGGTTTCAAGTGCTTTATATTTCCTTTGACTCCCCCTCAGTGCTATGTAAAGAGCCGTCACTCGATAAATATGCTGCTGATTCAGTAAAAGATGAAGGAGTTAGGAATTCTGGGTTTCAAGGTTACCTGAAGACAGAGAGAAGGAAAAGAGGATGAAGATGGAGTTGTCCCGGGGGTAGAGAAACCCCTGTGAAGCACCCAATAGAGAGCATCCTTCCCTGCTAACAAGCTCTCTTTATCCAAGAGGAGAGGAAAAGCCTTGCAGGAGAAAAGTGTTATTATATGCATTGTGAATTCCCAGCATCGAAATGCACCACAAACGCACAGGCTCAAATTGCTGAGGCTGGTGAGTTATTTACCTTAAATAACAGGACTTGGAGATGGTATATACACAACTTCTGGTAGCTTGGTAATGACTCACTGGAAGGTTTTTTTCCAGACATGCTGAAGATTTGGCACGAGTACATGCCAGATGCAAGCCCCATTCGAACTTGTATCTGGTTTGCCTCGGAGGGGGGCATGTACTCCTCTGTCTCTTTCTTAAATCCACTCCCAAGAGGGGCCCAGAAAGATGCTGCTGTCTACAATGCCAGATTTCAGTGTTGATCTTCTCTCTCCCCACTCATAACTCCCAGGGTCTCCTGCTCAGTGGCCGGATATAGAGTCGAAAGCCTGCCATGTATGATCCCTGGTTACTCAAGAAAAAGAAATCCAACCACAAAAGACGTAAGGGGACAACAGAGGACATCAGAATATGAGCCAGGCACAGGTGAGGTCAAGGAATTACTGTCCACTTTGGTGGATATGATAATGGCAATGTGGATCTACAGGTACACTGATGTTCTTAGGGTCACAAAGTCTGCAATTTACGTTGAAGCCGGTTCACTAAAAATCAACGTTTTTGTTAGGTAGACAGTGAAAAACAAAGATGAAGTAAACACTGTAAAATATTAGCATTTGTTAGATTTGTTTTGTGGATCTATGTTTGGCCCCTGTTGCCCTCAAATACAGAGGTGAAAATGTTCTTCAAGGAAATACATACAGAAGTTTGCGTGTGACGGGAGATTGAGATCTAAAGGCCAGAAACTAGGAAATGATGATCATTGCCTCTCAATCCCAAAGTGTACATAACATCTCGAATCACATGGCATCCCAGGCCAGCAGCTTGAGACCTCTGTTTCGTTTTGAATCTGAGACGTATCTGGGTATTTACTGCTCCCCCCTTTTTTTGACTTATGTGCATGTTTAAAAATTTTCATACTAAAAACAGGATGCCGATGCCTCAAAAAAAATACCATATGATCTAACAATTCCACTTCTGTCTCTATACAAGAGGTGAGAGCAGAAAGTTGAACAGGTATCTGTACACCCACGTTCGTAGCAGCATTGTTCACAACAGCCAAAAGGCAGAAGCAACCCAAAAGTCCAGAGACAGATGAATGGATGAACAAAAGTGGTATCCACAATGGAACATTATTCGTCCTTTAAAAAGGAAAGAAATCCTGTCACATGCTGCGACATGGATAAAGGACATTATGCTCAGTGAAATAAGCCAGGCACAAAACAGCAAATGCTGTAGAATTCCACATAAATAGGGTACCTAGAATAACCAGTTCATAATGAGAGCAGAATGGTGGCTACCAGCCACCAGGGGAGGAGGCGATGGGGGAGTTAGTGTTCAATGGGTACAGAGTTTCAGGTGGAGAAGATGAAAAAGTGCTGGATGGGTGGTGGTGATGGCTGCACTTAATTAATTAATTTTATTTATTTTTAAAAGATTTATTTATTCATGAGAGACAGAGAGAGATACAGAGAGAGAGGCACAGAGACATAGGCAGAGGGAGAAGCGGGCTCTTCGCAGGAGTCTAACGCAGGACTCGATCCTGGATCCTGGGATCACGACCTGAGCAGAAGGCAGCAACCCAACCGCTACGCCACTCAGGTGTCCGTGCCCTTGAATTATCGAACAAGGAGTCATGGGGGAGACATGGGAAGAAAGGATGTAGCATTACTGAATGCTGCAAAAACTGCACACTTGAAATCTTTAAATGGGGGGTGCTGGTGGTTCAGTCAGTCAGGTATCCAACTCTTGGCTATGACCCCAGGATCATGAGATCGAGCCCTGTGTTGGGCTCCTTGCACAGCAGGGAATCTGCCTAAGATTCTTTTCCCCTCCCTCTCACCCCTTCCTCCATTCCCCCTCCTCCCAACTTGAATGCTTACGCACGCGCGCTCTCTCAATAACGTAGTTTAAAATGATTAAAATTGTAAATTTCACATTGTGCATGTAATTTACTGCAATAACAAGGTTTCATAATACAGAGTTGAAAGAAAGGAACAGTAAGCTTCCTCGGCCTGATCTTCAAGGCCATCTCATCTGGCCCTGCTGAGCGTTGCCACATAGTGCTGGGCCCTGCGCACACCCCACACCACCCAGCTCCCTGTGCCTTGCTTGTCCTGCCATCTGAACTCTATCCCCCTTGTCCATCTGTCAAATCTCACCCTTCTGAGAGTCAAGCTCAGATGCCATCTTCAAAAAAACCCCATCACAACTCTCCTGACCAGACCGATCCTTTCCTTCTCTGATTCCTGCTGCATCTTGTTTATATGCTCTGCAAATTCTTGTTTGCTCTTAAAAACAAAATCAATGCTTAGATACTGGCCAAGGCTGAGTACACTGTGTCTACAGTTCATTTGAAAGTCCCCGCAGATGTGCAGGAGCATAAATTTTCTTGCAAAGAAATATGCCCATCAGAAAGGCTATGGGTGGCGTGGGATTGAGAGCTAAAGGTCATAGCTGGGAAATTATGATCTGCACCTTAATCCCAAGCTATGTCTAACATTTCTAACCAAATGTCATCTCAGGGTGGATCAGCAGTCTCAGAATTTCTGCCTTTGACAACAACCCAAAGGCAAGGTAAGTCAGGTTCTGGAAGGTAACAAGCATCCTTAAAACCCCACCAGCCCCTGTCAGAGCTGGCGATGAGGCTGGTCCCTCTGGAGATAGACAGATGCAGGCAGAAAGCTCTTATTTCCCTAACAAGTAAAGATCACTTGATTCTGAGTGGAAGCTGATCCCTCCAAAACCACAGTTAGGTATTTTCGTGAACAGTATATAGTACACAAAAACACAAGCAAAAATTTGTCACTGAGCAAAATGCCACCAAAACTTGTTCACAGCAGCAAAGAGTGTGCTAGGCTTGGAGTCCACAGCGCATGTGATAAAGAATAACATGCAACACCTCCTGACTCAAAAGGAGGAGGGCTGCCCACCAAACAAGGGAAAGAAGGAAGGAGAGTTCCAGAGAGAAGTGATAATTGACCCTCTAACTTGATCTTGGGTTCTCCTGCTCTCATTCTCTCCTTTAAGCCTAAATGATTTTCTCTTCTTTTCTTGAAGGGAATTTAAACTTGAAATAGATTTTAGTGCTTGAAGTATTTCCAGGTGAGAGGCTAAAATGTCCCATAGTAGTAATTGCTCGGGCCTAGAACAAGATGTTTTCCAGCCACGCGCTTGGTCCCTGAAGGCTCCCTCTGTCAGATACTGCTTTGTTCCCAAAACAGCTATATTTTTTTTTTAAAGGAAAAAGAGAATCTCTCATTATTTTCCAGAGATCCCGGGCAAGCAGATCAGATCCCATCCTTGCTGAAAGTCAGGTCTCTGGAAACATCCTTCCTCCCCATGTCTCCCCCATGACTTCTTGTTCAGACCCAAAAAGTTTCTTGTAAAACTGTAGACCCCAGACAAATTTCTCTACTAAGATTTATTTAGCTATCTCTCAACAATTAACAGTGTCTTTGACATAGCCCTCCCCAAAATTCTGAAAATAAAGGAGACTGTCACTCTACTGATGCCTCTGACAGCATGGTGCTGCCTAGCAACTGCTGGTGTAATTGGTGTACTAATATGTCACTCCTGGTTAATCAGAAGTCTTAAGATGTAGAAACATCAGGGACTCCCACATGCACCAACCACCCCAGCTCCGAGTGATGAAGACCTAAGAACTCTCACTACTGTTTCTTTTACTATACTAAGTGATATACAGATATACCCCCTTTTTTCCATTAGGCTATATAAATGGATGTCCAGGCCAGGATATGACCCAGTTTCAAAATCAATTTACTAGAGAGACCACTCCATGGGTCCAGAAGGAGCCGTTAGGAGGGCGATATGACTTGCTCGTTATGGCAAGCTGGTTCCAGGGAAACAGATATGCTTTCCCTTTTATGTTGTATGTTATCTGGGTAATTGACAGAAGAGCTACACATTTTTTACTATGAATTTTCTATTTATACCACCTGGTCCTGATAAGAATAGTGGTATCAGAAAAGAGTAATGAACTTGCTGGAATGATCCTGCTGACTCAAGGTCAGAGTTAGAATTTTGTTTCTGCCAACATAAAGAAACCCAGGAAGTCCCGGTTCCTAGACCCAATTAATCAAGGTGTGGAGATCATGACACCAGACTCAGCTGGGCTTTGGAACCCAGGAAGATCTATTGAATCTTTGCTGCTGCCAGGAGCAAGGTTACCACAACTCAGCTTTTGGACAGGACACTAAAGTGGGTACATTTGCAGAAACGATGCTCTTAAAACATCTGCAATTCTGGGGAGTTTTGGGGAAGAGAAGAAAAGATTTAACGTCTATACAATATCCAATAATTAGCATACAAATTAGTATTGGTAAATAAACTGGCTACTATTCTACTTACCACCTCAGAGTTTAAATATTTTAAAAATAAAAAAATAAAAAAATAAGTTTAAAAATTTTGCAGCTTTATGGAGTTATACTTGACAATTTAAAATTGTATATATTTAGCATGTAGGATCTGATAGACTTACATATTGTGAAATACCACAAACTAATGAACACACTCATATAATTACCCTTTGTTTGTGGCAATTACAGTTAAGATCTACCCTTCTAGCAAATTTCAAGAGTGTGATAGAATATTGTTAACTATAGTCACATCATTGTACATTGGGTCTCCACAACTTATTTATTTTACATAACTGAAAATCTGTATCACTTGACTAGCATTTCCCCACATTACCCTCCCCCCAGCCAGAGGTAACCACCATTCTACTTTCTCTTGGTAGGAATTTGACATTTTTAGATCCCACATATAAGCGAGAATATGCACTATTTGTCTTTCTGCCTCTGGCTTATTTCACTTAGCATAATGTCCCCCAGGTTCATCCAAGTTGTCACAAATGGCAGGATTTCCATTTATATACACACATGCACAGAGGAATATCATTCAGCCTTAAAAAGGAAATATACATAAATTATATATAATACATATAAATACACACATATTTCCTTTATCCATTCATCTTTTGACCAACATCCGGGTTGTTTCCATATGTTGGGTATTGTGAAAAATGTTGAAGTGTACAGGGGAGTTGCAGACATCTCTCTGAAATACCAATTTCATTTCCTTTGGATACATACCCAGAAGTGGGATTGCTGGATCACAAAGTAGTCCTGACTTTAATTTTCTGAGGATCCGCCATGCTGTTTTCTATAAAGGCTGTCCCAGTGAAGACATCTGCAATTCTTATAGCCTTTCCAGGAAGCTGAGATATTTGATTTTACCCATCTTCGTGTGTGCAGATCTTTGGAAATGAGCGAAAGTCTTGCTGACTCCTACCTAAATCAGCCCCATGCTGTATAAAATTTCCAGCACTACAAAATTTCAGAACCACTGCAGAGCTGGGTGTGTGACAACTGCTCACCAGGCTGCCATGGCCGGTGGGAAGAGTTCATGCCAACCTGGAGTAGTTATTACTTTAGTCCATTTAAACTAATTCCTCAACTTCTTCTAGGATTAGGATTCTGGGTATCACAGTAGGGCCCTTCTGATTGGCAGGAAGAGGCTTAGGCTGGGAGCATAAGAGACTCAGGAGGAAGAAAGGATGAATCGGCTTCCTTGTTGCTCGGAAGATTTCAGCATGAATCAATGAAAATGACGGAAATATTTTCCACCTAGAGAAAAAGATGAGCTCACTCATCTTTAAGTGAGTTCAGTTATACTCCCAGCAAACCTGGTGGTCATCATTTAGAAAGATGACACCCTTTCTAAAGCAGAAAAGCATGTTTATCATTTATGGCAGACACACATCTCCAGTTGAAGCCTGACTGGGTGACCTGGAGGCAATTCAAGGTGAGTTCTGAGTACCTACTATGAGCCTGGAGTTGTACCAGTTCTGGAGGAACCAAAGACACACCTGAGGGTACCTGGGTGGCTAAGTGGTTGAGCATCTGTCTTTGGCTCAGGGCATGATCCCGGGATCCTGGGATCAAGTCCCGCATCGGGCTCCCCGCATGAAGCCTGCTTCTCCCTCTGCCTGTGTCTCTGCCTCTGTGTGTCTCTTGTGAATAAATAAATAAAATCTTAAAGAAAAAAAAAAGACACACCTGAGCTGCTTTCTGCTGCTCTAGGGGAACTCTTATGTCACCTGACAGACACGCAAGCTGAAATAATAATATCCCAGTAAAGGAAGCTGTCCCGCTGGCAGAGAGATCTTACATAAGTCATCGAGATGTACTCAAATGCCAAAATGGACACCTGACAACCATGAAAGCGCACACCCTGAAGAGTCAGCTGCTGGAAAGCTACAAGGGTGTATGGCTTGGCAACGTCAGCAACTACGTACAGGTGAGTGGAAGGGGTGTTTAAATAGCAGGTGGGCAGAGGGTGAAGGAGTGGCCAGCAGGATGACCATGGGGGAGGGGAGAGGCCTGCGTGAGTTTCAGGTTGGGTGATAGAAGAACAGAGCAAGAGTGGGTGGATGTGAGGCCCAGAAATGGAACAGTTGTGGGTGAGCCATGTGGTGATAGGAGACAAGTGTCAGGCCACAGGGAGCTGCGGCAGGAGGTGGTGGGCGGGCAGAGGGAGTCCACGCCACAGGGTGGCAGAAATGGGTAAATGCATGAAGGCTTCACGCTTTCCCTTTATTCAAAGGGTCTGCTCAAAGGAGCTTCTCCTCCTGAAAACGTCTCCAAGGTCCTGGTCAACGATGGAATGAGAAAATATGGCCACGAGGAGAAATACATCTGTCCCCAGAGCCATTTTATTTTATTTTTTTAAGATTTTTATTTATTTATTAATGAGAGACACAGAGAGAGGCAGAGACACAGGCAGAGGGAGAAGCAGGCTCCATGCAGGAAGCCCAACGTGGGACTTGATCCCAGGTCTCCAGGATCACGCCCTGGGCTGAAGGCAGGCGCCAAACCACTGAGCCACCCAGACTGCCCCTCAAAAGCCATTTTAGGTTCAGACAAATGTCATCCTGTAATTTACCTCTGACCTATTTAGATGAGCTAGAAAGAAAATTTGCAGCCCTAGGAACTCAGAAGCAGGAGGAGATTTTCTTCCCCTGAACTGACAAGTTATGAGGACCTGTTAGAAGGAGCAGGGGGGATTCCACACTGTCATCTTCAGGGTATTCCTCATTTGTAGAAGGTGTACTAGGTACTTGGAATGGAATATGGAGTTATTGTAAAAATAAAAGATGCTACATGTAAGATGTTTAGCCTAATGCTCAATGAAACAAAATATTATCTAGGGTTCTGTGCAATCTAATATTCTGAGGTTCTATGAAATTCTGTCAAAACTAGTTTTATCTTCCTCCAAAATAGGAGGACTGTGAATGCCCTGAAATTACATGCAAAGTAGAGATTGTAGGAGACTCGTCTGCCTAGCTCACGATGTTCTCCCTATTTCTGGGAATGGCCTCATGCTACATAAAATGGATCTTAATGAGCATGCCACCCTTCTGGTATAGCTGACTGGACCGACTCAAGCTAGGACAATTCACTTCTTCCTCTTTTAGATTTTTGAAGTTTGGGGTAGATGTGGACATTGGGGCTTATTGGAGCTGAGTCAGAAAGATGACCCCACTGAACTCCAGCTGCTGAACCCCTGGGACTGCCCTGGTTCCTGTCCCACTCTCACCTACCTTGCTTACCTCTTACTCTATTCTGTGAGCTTACCCCAGCATCCTTCTTTTTTAGTTTATATTGGCTGGAGTTGTTTCCCGTTGCTTACAAACCAATGATGCACACGTGTACATTCATGATCACGTTATTTAGAAAGAAGATCCATAGTTTTCATGACAGTACATAGTATCCTTGACTTCACCCCAGCATGACTAAAACCCAAGAAACAAGACTTTCCTGTAATAAGTAAGGTAACAGATTGTTCAACGGAGGGCAAAAGTAGCATGTTATTTGATGCACCAGAGAGCAAAGTTCCTGAGCGTGGATTCTAATGTTTTTGACTTCTCCCACATGTCAGCGTCCAGGGAACAGTGCTGATGTGTCTACCAAGTACTCAACCCTCTGTACTAGAATGCCACCAATAAGTAGATACAATTTTTAAGTCACAAGTCTTCCCAGAAGAAAGAGCTGAAGGAAGAAATGGAAAAGACTAATTATTTTCATAACAACTTCAAAGCCTGAAGCAACATTTCAAAACCCCTAAGTCTTTTAGAGGCCACCTGCCCGTGGGACCCAGGGTTTCCAGGTTCTGTGACTGTGACAAATGCATGGTGAAAAGTAGAGGACTGTTGTGGAAAGTCCATGAGACCCAAGGAAATCTTGTCATTATGTAATGAGTTTAAAAAGAAGCCCTAGAAGATGAAGAGTCTGATATTTCTTTGTAGTACAACAAAGTCTAGGTGAGGCCTAATTATGTATATAGAACTCAAGGGATCTGGTTCAACTTTAAGGGCTGGTCTTGCAACATGTTATTCTATTTCAGTAATGGGCACATTGCATGAGCTCAAGATGTAGCATAATTAAAGACCCCAAAACACCAGGTACAGAGGCATGAGAATTGTTTGGAAAATATGAAAAGCAGGCATATTCTCTTCAAGATGGGAAGCAAGGATTCTCTTTGTGATAGGAAAAAAAAAATCAAGGGATCTTTTTTGAAAATCCATATAAATTTAAGTTAGGATGGTCACCTGCAGGCAAGAATGCTTTAGGTTTAATCTTGAATTCAGACACTCATAACAGACCTAGAAAGGTTTATCTGGGAACAAAGGAATTTGTAAAGGGCAGTGTAAGAGCACTAGTGTGCTCTGTAAGGGTAAGTAGACTAATTACGTACAATGGCTTTCCACACTAGAGAGACTATCAAAATATTAGATGATCAGTGAGATCTTGAGTACAACTTGACCTACAGAAAGTGGTGAGAACAAATGTCAAAACATAGAAATATACAACTCAAGAGTAAAAAACTATACAACCCTATTTTTTTTTACAACCCTATTAAACATGGGCAAAGGACCTAAAGAGACATATTTCCAAAGAAGATAAACGGCCGACAGATACAGGAAAAGGTACTCAACGTCACTCATCATCAGGGAAATGCAAATCAAAACCACAAGGAGATATCACCTCATATATGTTAGGATGGCTATTACAGAAAGACAGGAGAGAAATGCTGGCGAGGATATGGAGGAAAGAGGACACTTGTGTGCTGTTGGTGGGAATGCAAACTGGTATGGCTGTTATGGAAGACAGTATGGCAGTTCCTCAAGAAATTAAAAATAGACTTACCACATGATGCATCACTTCCACTTCTGGGTATATATGCAAAAGAAATGAAATCATTATCTCAAAGAGATACCTGTATTTCCATGTTCACTGCAACATTATTCACAACAGCCAAGACATGGAAACAACCTAAGTGTCCACCAATGGATAAAAATGGATAAAGAAAATGTGGTGCATATATACAATGGAACAACACTCAGCTTTAAAGAAGGAAATCCTGTCATGTCTGATGACATGGATGAAATTAGAGGATGCCATACTAAGTGAAATAAGCCAAACAAAGGAAGACAAATACTGCATGGTATTACTTATATGTGGAATCTGAATAAATAAAGTTGAATTGATAGAAACAAGGAGTAGAAAACTGGTTTGCCAGGGGCTGGGAGTGGGGAAATAGGGAGAGGTTGGTAAAAGGGTACAAACTTTCAGTTATAAGAATAATAAAGTATGAGGATCTAACAGAACACGGTGACTATAGTTGATAATACTTTATTGTACAACTCACATCTGCTAAGTAACTAGAACTTAGATGTTCTCTCTCTCTCTCTCTCTCTCTCTCTCTCTCACACACACACACACACACACACACACACACACTCACACACACAAAGGTAAATATGTTGATTAATTCAGTGGTGGCAATCCCTTCACAATATATATGAAAGCATCAGGTTGGGGATCCCTGGGTGGCTTAGTGGTTTAGCACCTGCCTTCAGCCCAGGGCATGATTCTGGAGTCCCGGGATCAGGTCCCACATCAGGCTCCCTGCATGGAGCCTGCTTCTCCCCCTGCCTGTGTCTCTGCCTCTCTCTCTGTGTGTCTCTCATGAATAAATAAATAAAATCTTTAAAATAAAAAAAAAGAAAGCATCAGGTTGTATACTTGAAATGTCTTACAATTTTATTAGTCAATTATATCTCAATAAGTTTGGGAGGGATTACAAAAAAATATATAGGAAGATGAGTGACTCTGCCAGGGAACAGTCTCCTCCACACATTAAAAATAAAAGCAATTCTAAGAGCACTGGTTCAATGCCAGTGTGACCTCAAACCAAACGAAGACATCACTGGTAGCCAAGAGGTCAAGGTTGGAATGCAGCCTCCCACTGTGGCCCCACATGGGCACTGCCTCCAGTAGAAAGATGGGTTTGTTCTTCAAGTTGCGGAGGGGAATAGGGTGGGAGGACATGACACGGAAAGGTACCAGGAAGGAGGTAAGGGAGCTTCTATGCATTCACATTGGCAGGTGTTACTATGACTTTTGCATGTTCTCAAGAAACTCTAGAGACACAGAACTCACTACTTCACTGAGGCACAACTTTGAATTGGGGGTGTCACAGGGCGTCTTTGTGAGACTGAATCATTGAGCTAGTGAGAAAAGTGAATCTACTACCTGGCCTACCCAGCTCAATGCATTAGTGCTGTTTTCTCTGTTGTTACACATGCATTAACACTCATAAAGTGATTATTCTTTTAAATTGCCTTTCTTGCAAAAAAAAAAAATAGTCCATTAAAGGAAGCCAACTGCTAATGCTGATAATAGATGAGAAGAGGTCCCAAAAAGCAGTATTTTGTGTATAATAAAAAGCAGAATGCTGAATTTGGCAAATCAGACGTGAAATAAGTTTGCTTACTGGGATGAAGGAAATTAGAAAATATAATTTGAATGTTGCAGCCAGGGCAAAGGCTGTAATTTATGGGGGAATTTTTAATCATGTGCTGCTATTCACAAACTGGTAGATTCTCAAACATCTTGGGACCTATCCCTTCAGAATCTCACTAGATTATCAGCTCTAGGAGACAAACTTTGGGACTTTATAGAATCCTGATTCCTGAAGCAGTGCCTGGCACACGGGACATTGAGAGAGGCAGCAGCCAAAAATGTAGTGCCTGGTGGTAATTTGTAATGAGGAATCTGGTTATTGATATAAGTGCAATAGGAAGACTTTGGACATTTTTACACAGGCAAATGATACGGTATGATTTGTTTTAAACAGTCACTCTGGCTGCTACATGGAGAAGACAGGATAGGATGGGAAGAGCATTGGTAGAAGAAGGTAGACCAGGTATCCCTATGGAGAAGGTTACTGGAATAGACCAAGCAAGGGACCACTGTGGCCTAGATTCTGGGGGCTGTCAATTGGTTCAAGATAAACTGGAGACCAGAGCCAATAGGTATACTGCTGGACTGGGTGTGGGACTGAGGAAAGAGAAACCAAACATAATTTGAGCAACAGGGTACCATTTATTGAGATAGGCAAGACAGATGAAGGATCTGGTTTGAGGGGGAGGGGGAGGGGCATGCAAAGTTTGAGATACATATTAGACATTGTGTGGAGATGTCAATTAGACATCTCAATTGGAGAGCAAAAGGTGTCTGATCCTGGAACTCTGCAAGGTAAACAGGATTGGAGATTTAAATTTAAGATGAATAAATCAGTGCCTGAGGTCTACTCTCTGAATTAAAAATGGAAAGTGTTCTAGCCACAAGACTGTAAACATATTTAATTCTCCTCAGCTACAAAAATCACCCCTTACTACCCTTGTGAGCAAAAAGGAAGAATCTGAATTGTCATTGTCCTGAGACAGAAAAGTCCCTCCTATACTTGTCAAACTATTCTAATAATCCAAAACCTCGAAGAAGTGGTTAGAGTTTGTTTTTCTTTTTTTGTTTATTTTAAGGATTTTATTTATTTGAGGGAGAGAGAGCACAAGTGGAGGGAGGGGCAGGGGCAGAGGGAGAAGCAGACTCCCCACTGAGGGGAGAGCCCAATGTGGGACTCGATTCCAGGACCCTGGGATCATGACCTGAGTCAAAGGCAGACACTCAACCAATGAGCCACCCAGGTTCCCTGTTTTGCTTTTTTTTAATGTTAGCTATTGAGTGTCCTGTTTTTGATTAATTTAAATATATTTAAGACTCATTATATCTTTAATAAGACAAGGTTGGGATTATCTGGAAAGAGGGGAAATAGAAGCCAACTTTTAAAATAATAACTCATAGACAGAAGTATTTGACGCTCAGGCAACGAAAAGAAGAAATATGAAAAATGAATGTTGTTTTAACAAAGGAAAAATTCCTACACAACACTTAGCTCTCTGACAAATCAAGTGTGGCACAAGAAAATCAAACGGAAATTATTTCTTCTACTTCTACTACTACTACTACTACTGCTGCTGCTGCTGCTACTACCACCACCACTACTGAGAATGTGTTCACATATTTACTCAAATGGGAGGCTGACGTTGTCGATTATTGGTTTAAGGATACAGAAGAATTTAAGAAATTTCAGAAATCTGAGTAGGGCCATGAGAGAAAGCTCAGAAGAAGCCATTGCTACATTAACTACAAGACTCAGAATGGGGGGGTGAGGGGAAGTCGCTGAATTACATATAACAATCACCATCACATTGACGCTAGCTACACTTGCCCCCAATTCTGGGATCTGGAACACTTCCATTCACCTCACCTCACTCACTGTAACATCACCGGATAGTAAAGTAAATGTATAAAAGAAATACACTGTGTATGCAGGTCAGATGTGGATTGTGCAAG
Source organism: Nyctereutes procyonoides (assembly GCF_905146905.1). NCBI lineage: Eukaryota > Metazoa > Chordata > Mammalia > Carnivora > Canidae > Nyctereutes > Nyctereutes procyonoides. The sequence continues at coordinate 34,320,596 of NW_026575120.1, read as the reverse complement.
ACACAGGTGGGGAAAAAATGACAGGTCTGTCGCTCAGGGCACTGTAGATATATATTAGCCTCCATAATACCCAGTTACAGGTCTGTTTACTTCGAGATACAGATTGAAGTTCCAAATTTCCTGATAGAGAAGTAGTTTTTTTTCTCTGAGATGATACCCTGCCTCTAAAATGTATTGCTGTTAATATGCTAAGACTATTTCATCTGCAATGTAATGATCAGCTGAAAAGATCTAACACAGCTGAGGAGGATTACAATTTATGGGAACAATTACCTTAAAGATCAAGCTGATAGGCTTTCAATCAATACTTGTTTATAGGAAGGCACAGGATCCTTCCCCAAACACATACACAACAACAAAAACAACAGACTTTTACTGTTAGCAGGGAGGGGAACATGTAATTCTTTTTTTTTTTTAAGCTTAATCAAAACACTGGAACTGAACATATCCCCAAATTAGCTTAGTAATACATAACATTCTATACTAGGGAGATACTTGGTAAAATGTATATTCTGGTCAGAAAGGCAAAAATACTAATAACCTAAAAAAATTTTTATACAAAGCCCACGAGTTCAGATATTACAAAGAAGAAAGTGTGGGATATCATTTTCTAAAGGTGCAGGAAGGTTCCTACACTTGAGTATCAGTAAGATGGTGTCTCCTTTTCAATTGTCTCAGGAAGGTCTACACACACACACACACACACACACACACACAGAATATGATTGAAAGAATTATTCCAAGGGTTTTGCTATCAATTTAAAACATTCAGATATTTCCTATGTTCAGATTTTTGTGAATAGCCAACAAATAGCAACAAAATTGACTTTTTTGCTGCCCCCCCCCCATTAAACATTGCAGAACTGTAATCTGTCCTATGTTATTGAGGTGATTAGCACAAATGCATGGAGACTTTAATCAAGTAGCCCCCCAAACATACATCTAGGCCTGAAAATTTTGTCACCAAAATATGCACTTTTAATATTCAATAAGATTTGTTTTCAAATTTACATATATGGGTAGGGGTAGAATGCTCAGTAACTTCTTAGTCTATATCTGGAGTAGTAAGAATAGATGGGTAAGAAAAGATGCAACATGAAGTTCTATAAATTTATGTCCACTTTCAAATTCTCCAAACATAAAAGAATTTTCCAGTAGAATCATAACACGTATCAACACTCTCCCAATTTGACAAAAAAAAATCTCTTGAGAATTTTTTGTTAGCCTGAACCAGGAACTTTTCTTTCTCATGTAATGACATCTGTGATTGGGAACCTGTGAGTACCATTTTGAAAGTGGAAGTTACACAAGTGGGAGAAGTTCTTGCACTGGATGCTGGGGTCGGTCCCACTCTGCACACACAAGGGAAGGCATGTCCACCAGGGAAGACAGCTCAGCTGGCAGTTTTCCTCTGCTCTTGGCACCATCCCTTCCACTCTTCTGCCACCCATTGTCTAGTAGCCATGAGATCCATGGAAATTAAAAGTACCTCCTGTAAGGGAAGACCACTTCTCTAAAGAAATGAAACCCAGAATTTTTGCAACTTAAGCTCAGGAAGGAGGAGGTCCAGGTTCGTAAGAGCACAATATAGAGGAGCAGTGGCCAACCAAGGGCTCCAGGCTCGGAGACCCTCTGCGTCTCACTTTGTTACCAGCTCTACCAAAGCCACGGCCCTATCATGTGTTATCTGATGATGCTCTTTCAAAAGTGGAAAAAATAAGGTTCCCTCAGCTCAGCTAAAATTAACTAGTGCTCTGGGTATTTTGGGGTGGGGGGCAGTACAGAGCTGCATTTTGTAAAAATTAAAAACCATATGGGCTGGACTCAGTGACTCACTCCAGAGAATATAGTATAGAAAGGGAAAAATAGTAACCTTCAAAAACAGTAACTAGAAAAATAGTAGAGACCTTTCAGATCCTACCTTACAACCAAGTGACCAAGGTTAACTTAATCAGTGATAAGCCATGTGGCCATCACACACCCTGTCATATGATATAGTAAGAAGCACACCTCACCTCTGTGGGAGTCTTCCATCAACCCCACAACCCTTTTCTAACTATGATAAACACAGCAGACAAATCCAAAATGAGGGATAGCCTGCAAAATACCTGAGCAATATTCTTCAGAACTGTCAAGGTCATGAAGATAAGGGAAGACAGAGAATCCGGCTCAGCCTCAAGAGACCAAACAGACACGATGATGAAACACAATGTGGCATCCTGGAGCACGAAAGGGACATTAGTTGAAGAAATGGTAAAAATCTGAATGAAGTCTGGAGCTTCGTTAATAGTAATGCGTCAATGTTAATATCTTAGTTTTGACAAATGAATTAGGGTAATGTAAGGAGTTCATGTTAGGGGAAACGAGTGTAGGTTATACAAGAATGCTCTGTATTATCTTTGCAGCTTTTCTCTAGATCTAAAACTGCTCAAAAACAAAAAAAGGCTATTTAGAAAAATATTTAAACTCCAAAAGGCTCAATTGATCATAATACAAAATAAAATCTTAATTCCTGTTTGATGTTTTCTTAATGATTTCCTAAAATAACAGCCTCTGCGCATTATAGAAAATTATAAAATATACACAAGTGAGCACTAAAACCCAAAATGTAGTATTTCTACCAGCTAGAAATCAACTGCTTACTACCTTAGCACAGTCTCTTTCTGGCTCTTCCTAGCACACGTGTGTGTGTGTGTATACGTATATATGCATATGTTTACAATATGAGATCTTATGGTGCATACCATCCAATAGCTTTTTTAGTCAATGATTTGCCTCTATTTCAATCAACTTCATATCATTTAATATATTTACCATATTCAGCTTCCCCCCACCCAAATGTCATTACAGCTTCTTTGTTTAAATACTATCCAGTCCAAGACGATGGTATCTGATTATTATGTCGTTTAAATACTTTTAAATCTAGCAATTTTCTCTTTCGACCCTGATTTGTGGAAATCCCAGGCCAGTGGTCCTGCAGAATGTCTCACTTATGTAATTACTTCCTTCTGGTGGTGCTAACTTGTTCTTCTATCCTTCCTAATTCCTAGAAACTGAAAGAGCTGTCTAAAGTTGCAATGGATTAATGTTAACCTTTTTTTTTTTTCCTAGAAAATATTGTTGTAAGTGATGTTGTGGAGTTGTGCTCAATGACATCCAAGACATATAACATCAAGTTGTTACCATTAGTGATGTTAAGATGGTGTGCTGGATTAGCCGAGGATAATCTTTTTCCTATATTGTACAATTATGCCCTCCTCTCAAGACCAGAAAGTAATGTGGTAGTCAGTGTGACTCTGGCAGTATAGCAAATATCCATTTCCCTAATAGCTACATATCAAGTGATTTTCATTCCAATCAGTGATACTCGCCTGAATCAATACATTCATTGCAATTCATGAAATGATTCTAAAAATTATTTCTATAATTATTAGTTGGCTTTCTTCTGCAAAGTAGAACATTTCCTAATCATGTGGGTCTATATAGTTACCCTTAAGTACAGTTCCTACAGAAAAGACTGCAGGAATACTGGCTGAAGCTTCTAAAAGATTTTACTAAGCGCTAAAGAAGAACGAAAGGGAGATAAATGCTGAAAGTATTACAAATATGACACAGAAACTTGCTTTGGTTTACAAAGACTAAAATACATGGCCACAGGACGGGCACAGCTTTAGGGTCCCCCACAGGGCTGGTCCCATCTGAATCCCTCCAGGCTGATGGCCTACAGGGATGTCCCCCTTCTGTTGCTCACCAAGGCTTACTCTATTTCTATTTGATGTCTAAGAGTCTGGCCTCTTTCCCAAGAATGATTTCTGCCTTTAAGTGAGACACACACACACACACACCCCTCCTAATTAATATGGTGCCATGTTCAATTCTTACAGTCCCATCAATATGGCCATTTCTAAACATGCTGCCATTACCCTGGCCTCCTAAATACACTGCAAGAACCACAACCTCCAATAAACCAAGAATTATACAGGGGAACAGGGGGTTCATTTCTTTGTGGCTTCCTTAACAGAAAATGGTGGAAGAACTGGAGTCAAATTACTTCTCCTGGAACACACAACTATTACCTGCCGTAATAAGAAATAGGAGGTAATACTGTTTGCTTCTAACACAGACATTAGTCCTGTCTGCTAAAATCAGCATCATAAAAGGTTCCTACTATATTTTTAACTCCCGTGTCTTTTCTATTTAAAAATAAGGATCTAACTTTGACAACCTCGATGCAGGTGCAATCACGATGGATGTCATGGAAGGGTTTACTTTTTGCAATGCACACAGCACATCACAATGACCCTGAAATGATGGGGCCACTGTTTTCAGGCTGCAAGCAGTTTCAAATGTGGACCACATCAAAACCTTTCCATTGTGTCAAAGTCTATCAAGGTTATATAATCATAGGCATAATTTACTCATGTTAATTATTCAAGTCACAAGGAGATGGACCAACACTCACTTGGTACAAAAGGAGCAAATGAAAGCAAACAGTAATACTCATCATCCGGTACAGAGAATGAGGTGGTGATCTGTCCATCAAGTATGCAAAATCTGGAAGGGAAAGCATCTGCCAGTATCCAAGGATACGTTAAATTATGAAAAAGAAGCATATGAAAATAGGAAGACAAATTCAAATCCCAGACATGGGATGTGGGGACATAGATCTTGAGACAAGGACAAAGTGAATACTCAATAGAAAGCACAGGTGCTATGGACGCTGGGATTTTGTAAATGCAATTGGGATGCTGCCTCATTACATTCAGCATACACAGACTCCTAGGGATGCAAGGTCCCTAGTAATGATCTGGTCTATCAGATTACATTTTCACAAATTTTGTTTAAATGCCAGAGATGAATAATATACAGCCACACGAAGAAAATGGCCTGCAAAAGTAACCACCAGAGTAAAATCAAGTGACAAATTGCCCGTGTGGGAAAGAAGCCCCATGAAAGGGGCTATTACACAAGTGGGAGAGACTCTCCCACCAGGGCCCAGTGAGGGGTTCCGAGCTGCTCCAGTGAGGCCGTGATCACCCTGTGCCCCCTCAGCCCTCTCCCCCTCCCTGGAACGATCACGTTTCCTCACCTACCTCCATACTCCAATGCAGACAAGCAAAGAATCTGTGCAAAAAGATTCTGTGTAGTAGAGGGTTTGGGAGTGCTGTCTATACTGCATACCTGTGTCTGTAAGCCTATAAGAGATGATAATGTTAAAGAGTGGTTAGCCAAACTGGGAGTCTGGCGTGCCGGAACACCAGGGGCGACCCTAGGAGATGCCACAGGCTCCCCCTTTACGGTCCTAGAGGCAAGATGGTGGAGTCCTGTTTAAATACTAACTTCTGGGCAGCCGGGTGGCCCAGCGGTTTAGTGCTGCCTTCGGCCCAGGGCCTGATCCTGGAGACCTGGGATCGAGTCCCACATCGGGGTCCCTGCATCGAGCCTGCCTCTCCCTCTGCCTGTGTCTCTGCCTCTCTTTCTCTTTCTGTGTCTCTTATGAGCGAATAAATAAAATCTTAAAAAAAAAAAAAAACTAACTTCCACTCAAGTAGTATGGCCCAGGCACCATGAAGTGGTGAACATGGGACTGCCCCTGGGTGTTTACAGTCCTGGGCTACCCACCGCAAACACTTAGAAACAGATGAAGCGCACTCTGGTGACCTGCTCAGGGCTTCCCTTCTCTTCAGCTGCAAGGTGGGCCCTGGCATTCTCTTCATGGCCTCTCCATAAGGAATAAAACAGGAGGAGGGGAGGGTCCTCTAACCATCATGGCCATGTTCTTTCCTGTCTGCAAGTCCATCCCACAGAGATGGGTTTGATGCATAACTGCACATTCACCCATGTGAGGAACACAGGGGACCAGCTGGAAACCCCTTCTCACAAATTCCAGGTTCACGTTCTGGCCTCTGAGCCGAGGTTTCAATACTTTCAATCCTTGACCTCTGGACTCAGGTGAAAAGCCAGCAAGCAGCCCTGCAGTGGATTATCTGATACGCTGCCCAGCCCTCAAGACCAAGCCCTTACCTCCCACAGCTGTCAGGAGTGGTGGCTGCTGACGGCTCACAGCTGAGCCCTCTCCTGGAGCTGCCCTCATCCCAGGTGATGCCCCTTCCCTGGGTGCAGCCTGCATCCAATGACCTTGGGTCAATTGCGGGGGGCGGGGGGGGGGAGTGCGGCCATCCCCTTGTCTCAAGAGAGACTTCTCTGAAGGGTCACCCAGGCTCTAGAGCACTTCAGGGGCAGTGGGTAGCCAGACTCGTGTGCATTTGAGAGACAGGGAAGGAGAGGAATTGGACAACCCTTCCACAAAGCTTTGCTGCATAAAGGAGAAAAGATGTGGATGGCCAGCTGGCAGGGGAAAATGGGCTCAAGAGGAGGCTTTTCTAAGATGAAGAAAGTAGCAGACATGTGTGTGCTCCTGAGGTCAATCCAACGGAAAGAAAGAAAGAGGGGATTACAGATTGGCGGAGAAGTGTCAGAGCAGTGTCCTGAGTCATGGCGGGGAGGGGCTAGTGGGGCAGAAGGTCGGGCTTTCGGTGGGAGGAGAGGGAAGCAGGTTGTGGAGATGGGAAGATGGACTGAGGTGGCCTTAGCCAGTGCACGGTAGTTATTCTAGCCCATTGGCATGTCTGCTTCTAATGCAGAAATTCATGCTGGGGGTCACAGCCTTTAGTATTCTGGTCTCGTGTATCTTGGTCTCATGGAATAGGGATGAAGATGCCCATTTGTTTGAGCCTGATGCCATTATACCCCATTCCATCTACCCCTACTTATTCTTATTCCATGATCATATGGTAACTTCTGTTGGTTTTGGTTCTGCCTTGGTGATGGATCTGCCTACGAATGGAAAAAAAAACAGGAGTTGGTCATAGGCTACTGGGCACTCCTCCCCATGTAACCATTCATCTGTCCACGTGAGTGCGCAGTCCAGCTTTCAGGTTACCTACATTAGTCCTCCAGGCTTGGGCATCGTGTATCCTGTCAAGGAAGATGGATCCATTCTCAAAATGCCAACACCACCATCACGCTTCTGAGCCATACGGCAGAGAGCAGCGTCTAGTGGCCAAGTAACAGATGCCCTAGCCTAACTTCAGACAGGTGTGCATGTCTTCTCCATATGCATGAACAGAGAGGAAGGCTCTTCCTTTCTAATACTTGGGAGCAATTAACCAACCTCTATGGGGCCGGCGTGGCAAAGACAACTCCTATTAAATATTAGCAAATGTCACAGTCAGAGTCTGAAATGACTTGCCCTTCCAGTCCATATCTTATTCACCCTCCAAGACCATACGTTCTCTTCCTCTCCAGCAAAGCCTCCTCAACTATTTCAATCTAAACTAGTTTCTCCTTCTGCTGAGCACACGTGGAACCCGGGGTCTGTTACCTACACTGGGACACCTTATCACACGTCGCTTTATACAACCATCTGTTGCAGTATTAGTCTCCTTAACCGGATTAAAAGCTCCTTGATGGCAGAGGTCATGTGCTACGCATTTTGCTCGTATTTCTCAAAGCTCAGCCATGTTCCCGGGTTGGCCTTCTGGAGCGTGAGCCTAGTCCAGTCCCACTTACTAGTGCCTCTCCTGGCTGCCCAAATATGCCAGATATATGCCCCTCACTTGGCATCACCTTCCAACCTGCCGGCCGGTTGAAAACCACCATCCGTTCTCTTGGGTCCTGTGACCAGCACTCTTGTTAGCCTACGGTTTGATACCCCAAGATCTTTCCTTTGAGTGCATTTCTCTGCAAGTCTCCTTTTCCTTCTTCTGGCACTCCTGGTACACTTCCTCCATCTCTGAGCCTCCGTGATACGCTTGGGGACTCCCCTCCGAGTTCCATCTGGCTCCAAGACCCTCCCTACCTGGGGCAGTCCCTCCCATGCTTACCTCAGGCCTGGAAGTGCGAACCCTAACAGCATCCATTGTTATCCGGGCTAAATGACATCTGAGTCTGCCTCGTACTGGGAGAAGCAGGGATAAAATAAGGGGAGGCCTGTCCTTTGTTTTTGCTTTCATATTGTTTTTGCTTTTCTCCAAGCTGCATGATTCCATGAGCCTCTTCAACCAGTAGAATGTTTCTCCACTTGCCGGGCATATTTCCATTTTATGGTTTATTTAAAAGTCATGTTGAAAAACCCGTTGTGGATAAGAGGTAGGAAGTAATCCTGGCTCCAGGGGACAGATGGAATGACCCACTGGGATTCGCCATGTCTGTTCCCCAAGAGAGAAAGTGGCAGAATGAGAATTTGTCTGAAGTGAATTTCTGCAAACCTGGGCTCACAGCCAGTCTGCAGAGAGCAAGCTCCATTAGTAACACAGGTGGAAGCGCTTCCCTGCTCAGTATTCTCACTCAGGGAGAGAGCAAAACACCTACCTTTGAATTTTCCATTTTGCTCAGACATACAAACAAGGAAGTAAACAGGAGGTCAGTCATTTTAAACAGCTGGAGAGGCCCAGAAATCCTGCAAGGAGTCACCACTTTGAGGGAAAGTCTGTGCCAGAGAAGCTAGCAAATTTCACCTTCTCTATGATATTTATTCTCCTTTACACACACACACACACACACACACACACACACACACACAGGCAAAAAAAAAATTAAAAATTGAAAAAGGAGGGCAGCCCGGGTGGCTCAGCGGTTTAGCACTGCCTTCAGCCCCAGGTGTGATCCTGGAGACCCAGGATCTAGTCCCACGTCGGGCTCCTTGCATGGAGCCTGCTTCTCTCTGCCTCTCTCTCTCTCTCTCTCTCTCTCTCTCTCTTGTGTGTGTGTGTGTCATGAATAAATAAATAAAATCTTTAAAAATAAATAAATAAATGAGATGATTCCTAGGCAGTGTCACTTTAAGACATCACATCTTTCTTCATTAAATCAACAAACAAATCCTGAATATCACTGTGGGGAATGAGTAAGGCCACTGGGGAACAAAACAGCAGAGGGATCTCACAACTGAGAACCCAAGTTGAGGCTGAAGGGATGTTCATACTTCCTACAACCCGAAAGCGTCTTGGAGTGACATGTCAGGTGCACAGGGCAGCAAGGAGGGTCCCCAGGCCTCAACTTCGGGAGAGGCCCACGGCCTGAGTTTCATTTTCCCACCACCAAAGGGTGGGTGTCGTGTCAAACACTACTTGAGGGTTTCTCTTTGTTCAGACTGAGCTGTAGGGGGAACAGAGCAGGAGCCACACAGTCCTCTCAGGAGAGAGCTGGCTCGAGGAGGAGACAGCGATGCGGAGGGAGTCTGGGGATGTTTAGCACTCTGTTGGAAGTCCTGGATAAAAATTAATCTTTTTGCAATCAAGCAACAAGAACCTCAAGTCTCAAGAGCCTCACCTAATGTTCACACCCCTTTTACCTCTAGGATCGCTATGGAGATAGCCAGACATGTGCCACCAGTTACAGACCATAATGTTCAGTGCACAGAACAATAAGGGAAAACAGAAACAAGAGAAAGGGGCACAGTGAAGAAGAAATAGGCTGTGATGCATTATGTCAGAATGGTATTCCCCGTCTTTAAGTATCATGGTCTCCAAGTACGTTCAACAGTGTCAGTTTTTATGATATAAAGTAACATTAAAAAGCAGAATCACAAGTTTCTAAGCATCCTCTGTTCAAGTAAATATTCCATGACATATACTCCTAAGTATATACTTTGTGCACTTTATGTATGTTCCACCTCAGAAATGTGTATAGAGAGTAGGATACAAACTCTAGAACAGTGGCTGGTAGTATTTCAGATCATTTTACCTTTTTGTATTTTTCAACATGTCCCTGGCCTTTCCAGACTGAGCACGGTCTCTGCCTCCCTCTCTCACCTGGTCTTGGACCATTCATGCCCTCCTGCTCCCCCATCCTGCTGGTCTTTAGATCTGCAGATGCTCCGAGGTCTACTTGCCCTAAGGACCTTTGCATTAATGGGGTCCTCTGCCTGGAAGCCCACCCTCTCTGCCCCCCATGCCCTGCCTTATTCCCATCTCTTCCCTCAGTTAACCCCTGTTCATCCTTCAGGTGTTAGCTCAGGATCATGGCCTCACAAGAAAGGTCTCCCTCCCTTCCCTCCACCTCCCACCAGATGGAGTTGGGTTAGACGCCAGGTTAGTGCCCACACAATCCACCATTACATATTGTTTCTGTGATTATCTGGGTATTGACCAATCAGATCTTCTGATTTTTTTTTGAAGATTTTATTTATTTATTCATGAGAGAGACAGAGAGAGAGAGAGAGAGAGGCAGAGACACAGAAAGAGGGAGAAGCAGACTCCCTGCAAGGAGCCCAATGTGGGACTTGATCCTGGGTCTCCAGGATCATGCCCTGGGCTGAAGGTGGCACTAAACCACTGGGCCATCGGGGCTGCCCAGATCTTCTGATTTTAAGAAAGGATTTTATGCAACATGTTGCCTGGTCCCTAAATTTGTTAGATGGATGAGTGAAGAACCTTTCCATCCTGTTATCAGTTAGTTTGTAAAAGAAGTTCCAGCCTTTGACACAGGGCGGAGTGTCTCCCCCTTCTCTCCCTGGCCAGGAATTCGTGTTGGACGTGGTGCTATCTCAACAGGGGTACAAGCCTTTGCTCTGCCCTCTGCTATCATGTGAGCCCCTCACGGAAGAAATCACAGCAGCACAAACCAACCAACAAGCCAAAAAAGGGACATAAATAAGCAGCTGTCCATGAAGGAGCAGCCCCACCTGCAAACTCCTTTGGATCCAATTCAGCATCAGCCATCCCCTTTTGGGAGCCAGGAGATTGAATAGTTTTAAGGTCCATAAAACAGATTATAAACTGTCACGGGAGAGTGGCAGAGTATATTATGGGCTGGACAGTCTACGAGGTCTTAAGAATGAAAATAATGCAGAGGTTAGCCAAGGATCTCGGCCAATCTGATAAAGAAAGGAAAGTGAGTGGGAGAAGGAGAGGGAATCTATATCCTGGAAAGGGAGCGGGGGCCAAGTAGGAAAAGAAAGGAAAAATTAGGGAAATGAGGGAGAAAACATGGAGAGGGAAGATAGTTAAAGTAGTGAAAACCTAAACAAAATGGTAGCATAATGCAAATAAATGGAAATACAAGGGGCTGGGGGTGGGGATAGTGCAGCCCAAGGACTGGAGGCGTTGAAATGCCAAGATATCCAGGCCCTCTTCCCTTCTTCAAAATAAATGAACTCTGGGCTCTGGCAGTTTGTGAAATCCTACAGATTTTGTAACACACAATCAAATCAGAGAATCAGCATGGATTTGAAAAGCAAAATACCTAAAGACATATCTGTTACCATCCTTGTGCGGACTTTATTTTCAAAGGGGTGAGGGGGAAACAACATGATCATTTCCCTCTTGGGCCGGAACTGGTGGGTATGTGTTCACTGTGTGCAGGAAGGAGAGGGAGTGGTCAGGAGAAGCACAAGAAAGATTGTCAAAGGATTCCATCCACGGGCTCCTTGACCTCCAAGGATCTAGCAAGCAGGTTATTAATAATAAATATTACCAGCTTTTACCTTTATGATAGCTCCAGAGGAATGCACATGCCCAACAATCATCAGCTCTGACCTTATCACATCCCTTCCAGGGCGATAACAAATTACTGAGCAGTTATAAAGTGCTCTGTGCTTTACCGAGACGTTCCCCCAACATTACTGCTTCTGGTCTTCAAACAGCTCTGGGAGGTGGGTGAGGCAGTTATCTCTGTTGGACAAAATACGAAGAACCATCCTGAGGGCTAAATGCTTTGCCCAAGGTCACTGCTGTGGGTGGAACTGTGTTTTCCAAAAAGCTATGTTAAAGTCTTAATCTCTGTTACCTAAGAATGTGACCTTATTTGGAGACTGAAAAGAAGGTCTTTGCAGGCACAATTGAGGTGTAAATTGAGATAAGGCTACGATGGACTAGGGTGGGCCCTTAATCTGACAGGACTGGTATTTTAATAGAAAGAGACACACAGGGCGGGAGCATTTCATCTGAACACACAGGCGCAGAAAGAGGAGACAGCTGAGGTGGTGACAGAAGCAGAGGTCACAGTGACACAGCTACAAGCCCAGGAATGCCAAGGATTGCCAGCACCCCCAGAAGCCAGGAAAAAGAGCGCGGCCCGGCCAACACCTTGACTTTGGACTTTTGGCCTCCAGAAGTGTGAATCAACCTCCTGTTTAAGGCACTGGTCCAGGGCCAGGGCCAGGGGGGCGGGTGGGAGTCGGGGGGGGTCCTTTATCTGGCAAGTCAGGAAACCACCACAGTCGCTGGGCGACAGCTTGTGGGTGTGGTCGCTGTTCTGGCCCCCAAGACATCTACCCCCCCACCCACCTCAAGATTCCCTCATGTTCTGCTGGTGATGCTTCTCACACCACCCACTGGTGCCACCCCACTGGGCCACCCCGGCATCCTCTCCTCTCCCAGGCCACCCACCACCTCACATGGCTCACGGAGGCCCCATTGCTCAGCACTAGCATCTCCCTAGCACCAAAAGCTCTCCCCGAATCTCTGGATTCTTCTCAACAAATTCCACTTCTGTGGGCAGCCATCTCAGCTGTCAGTGAAGAAAAAGATCTGACATCATGTCAGTAAAATTTCAGGGTAAGGCAGAAACCTAACACTGGCATTTCTTTAGCACGCTATGACCAGAGCTGCATATACATTTCCTCGAATCCTAGAACATCCCTACAAGTTCTGGGATCATCATTATTCCCATTTTGTAGATCGGGCAGCTGAGGCTCTGAGAGGTTAGGGGAATGTGCCCGGATGTACACAGCGACTCGGGAGCCTTATCCAAAAGCCCTGACTCCCCTCACGTCAGGTCGGAGCGCCAACGGAGGCTTTCAGGCTTGACTGCCTCATTTTACAGACAAGAAACTGTCGTTGGCCTTTGCCAAGGTCACATCCCAGCTCCATCTTCAAGTCGTATTTTGAGGGCCAATTTGAAGTCAGAATGTCTCTAAAAGGGATTTGAAGACAATGATCTGGTTGGAGAGGAGGCTCAAAGCTGTGCTCACCCACAGCTTTACCAACAGTACGGAGAAAAGGCCAAGTGTCCACGTGAAAGGAAGGACTGATGGAGCTGCTGAGAGGCTGCCATCTTCCCAAGCCAGTCCATGGCACCGTCACTGGGACACAGAGGTCTTTTGTTCAGTCCACAAAGTGCTAAATCTTTTTTAATGAGTTTTGACATCAAAAAGTCAGGAGGCATTGCCTTCGATCTTGACTTCCAGCTTTTATTAGAAAAAACAAACAAACAAACGCCCAACAACAATAAACCAATCAACCCCTCCAGAAGATTTGGCAACATTAGCCTGACCTCCTCACACAGCATCATTGAGCTGCCTCTGACAAGTGGCAGTACGTTATCCTCAGTCCCCAGTGCACCCTATTACCCAAACAGGGCCTGAAGTGGCCGCTGAATGTTCCACTCCTCTTGCACCTCCACTTCTTTATTCTTCTGGATCGCCTGCCCGGTCTATAGAGCGGACATTTCAGTACGTGACCCCTGCCCCAACCTTCTAATGTGTTCCTGCCTGGAAGAGGTATATGCTTTTCAAGGGAATATACAGCACAAATGAAAGACTTTATTTTTTTTAATTTTTACTTTTTCATGACAGACACAGACAGAGGCAGCAAGAGAAGCAGGCTCCCTGAAGAGAGCCCGATGTGGGACTTGATCCCAGGACCCCGGGATCATGACCCGAGCCAAAGGCAGATGCTCAACCACTGAGCCACCCAGGTGCACCCAAATCAAAGACCTCCTAACTGTACTTAGACAGTTGCCTCTGGGAAATTATTTTAGGGCAGGAAAGGGGGGACTGCTCTCTTGGGAAGGTAGATTTGAAGGAGTAAGCTACAGGACAAATGAAAAGAAGTGACATTTGTCACTGTAGGCAGAAACTATATAAATCCATTTCTTCCAGAAGATGTAAAGCTATAACTTGATCCAAAAATAATTTAGATGCATTCATGGGTGATAAAGACATAAACAGACTTCAAGGGGGAGTCGGCTACCTCTGATCCCCTCCAGGCCCTAGGCTTATCTTTATTCGAGACAGCACTTTATCTCAAATGAGCAACTAAGAGAGATCTAACTTCTGCAGAACTCTTTCTCATCCCTGCACACAAAGGAGAATCAGGAGGGGATGATTCTTGGCAACATGAAGGAGCTCTTGCAGGGCGGTGGGGGTGGGGAGCACAGCCTGTAGAGTGGAAGTAGCCCTGTGCTGAGAGTCAGAGGACTGCGTGCAAGGCCTGGCCCCCACTTACTAGGCTGACCTTGGTCCCTCACTTCCCTGATCAGTGTCCCGCCCCTGAAAATTCAGCCACTCCTGTCAATTCCAAGGGGTCACTTGGAGGGGCTTCTGAGGCCACGCATGAAAGCACTTAGTGGATTAAGTTCTGATTCCTTGACTAACTGACCAGCCAAAAGATATACGAATAGACCCAGGGAAGACAGTTATGTATGATGCATTTTGCTCTAATAAATCTGACTCTTGACATCAAGATCCTAAAGGAATTCCTAGTTGTTTTCTAGCCTTGCAAAGGCAAATCCCGAGGGTGTCACGCTGGCCCCATTCATGAGCCACAGTATTCTGACTCATATTAAGATGTGTTCACTCTTTTTCGAGGCATTAATGAGCTACTCTGTCTTGGGCCCTGGAGACTTTTGTGATGATTTGTTGCCTCTAAATTTTCTGTCCTGCCAGTTCTCCGGACCCACGGGCAAGACCCCTTGGCCTGGCCTGTCCCCAAAGGACAGGCTCACTTTTGCCTTCTCAGCCCTTGTTCTCTGTGCTAAAAAAACTCCCCCCTTTGCCACAGATATGACTTCACCAGGGTTTCTCCAGATGGCTGGGCATGTCACTGCCTTCCCCCTGAGCGTTTTGCTGGTGGCTGTAGGAGGGAAGGCTATCGCATGGGCGATTTCCTCACATTGCTGCCCGGAGGAGATGGGGAAACTAGAAACCAGGCCCATGGCCAGTCTTCCAGCCTCAACATCGGTGAAGTTATGATCCTGACTTGGAAGCACCAAATGCCCAACTGAGTGTTTCCTGATCCCTGAGCCAACTGCCTGCATTCAAGGGTCCTGATGCTGAGATTTGACACTTTGATCATAAAATTATTTAGGTCTTACTGCTCCATGGAGCTCTTTTAGTGGACAAATTAATTGTCTGGCTAATTAGCAGGTCTTTTTAAAAAATTGTACATGTGTGAGGCTTTCACGCTTATGAGAGAATCGAAGAGGAAACCAGCAGTTTTATAGGTGCCATGGGGACAGCTTTTTACTCCGAAGCAGGAGAGACAACCAGACAGCAGGCAACTTGTCTCTACACCTCAAAGCCAAAAAAGGTCTACTTTGGCATGACTACAGTGTCCTATGTTTATTACCTTGTACCAGATTCGTGTTCATTGCCCCAGCAAATGGCCCTTGCAGGAATGCCCCCTGTCACTGGATAGTAAAGGTCCTACTACAGACACCCAGGAATTCCTTAGTGTTGGGCAAAGACTGCATATCATGTCTTAATTTGTGGGATCTATTGAAAAGCACTAATTGTGATCACCGGATAATAGGTTCCCTCCCACGACGTGGTACACTAATTAGCAATGGCGTTTGTCAGACTAGCTGTCTTGAGGCAAGGGGGTCTGGAGAACGGAATTCATTTAGCCATTGCCGTGCACTAAAGATGCTTTGCCTTGTAAAAACAATCAACCTCCTCACCCCCCCTCTTCCAGGAAGGATGAGTTTGAAAGCGGCACAAAGACACATTTCCACTGCGGTGTGCACTGCAGTTATAGTTGGGCTGGCAAATTCCAAGACCTACAGGTGCTGGGAAGCAGATAATTTTAATGATGAGGTGGGCTGGGTATAAGAAACGTACAGCCTACTCTATCTGTTCTTTTGTTTCCCCGCTCTTGAGAAAGACTGTCTCTATTATGGGGACAGAAAGCATTGCTAGAGGGATGATAAATCAACACTCAGCCTCAGTGTCATGGAGACAACAAGGAGAGGGTGACTGGTCAACCAGAAAGCACGCAACCGGACGATGGGTACTCTGCTCCAACCAGAGGGGCATACAGAAATGCAAGCCTGATGGTGCCAACATGTCTGGTTTCCTGAGGCCAGAAACATGGAATTGTATGTAAAAATCTCCTGATTTTTTAAATGTTGGCAATCAATTTTTTTTTTTAAGCACGTAAAGTGTATAGGTCAAACAACATACGTCTTAACCAGAGCAGGACCCCCGGGGACAGGCAGTCTTACAAGCTCAGCTTAAGCCATTTTTTCTCATTCTCTTTTCCCCCAAATGTGCCACAGAAACAGAAAAATTGGGGCACCTGAGCAGCCCATTGGGTTAAGTGTCAGACTCTTGTCTTGAGCTCAGGTCATGATCTCAGGGTCGTGAGCCCCTCATCAGGCTCTGCACTCAGCAGAGTTTGCTTGAAATTCTCTCTCTCCCTCCCCCTCCTCCTTGCCCTACCCCTCGCTCTTGCTCTCTCTCTCTCTTTCTCTCTCTCTCTGATATAAATAAATCTTTGAAATAAAAATGGAAGATCTTTCTGTTTCAAAAGTAAAACTGGTTTTGGGGAAATGTACTGGAAAACCAGTATATTCTCTAAGTTACTTAAACACTCCACTTGGGCCATTCATCCACTCCCGCTTCCCCGAGGAATGGCAGAGATAAACACCCCACGGTGCCACTTTTCTGCCGTATTCCAGGTAGAGACTGAGGCACAGAGAGGTCACTGTGTCACATGACTTGTCAGGATGGTGTCTCAGATCCATGCCAGCATTCAAGATGCCCTCCCAATATCACCTCCTTGAAATAGCTCCTTAGTAAGACACACAGACAAGGAAAGGTCCACAGCAAGCATCATATCCCTTCCTGGTTTAGTGCCTTCTTAACTTTTTCTTGTCTCTGCCCAAAGAAGTTCCGTGCATTTATTGTTTCCCTTCTTTGAGGCTTTTTGGCCAAACTTCCCATAGTAATTAATATTTTTCCTTGCTGGATATCTTTGGAGCTCCAAAGCATCACCAAGTCATCTTTTTTCATCCACCAAGGAGGATTACATAATGTTTTGCTCCCAAAAATGTCCTCTGAAATGTCTGACTCTTACTTATAATTACATCTAAAAAGCAGAACCTAACCTAAATCCCAGATGGAAAAAGTGGTTAAAGTATTGTTTAAGCCCAAAACAGTTAAGAATGTGGCTGGCTGCAAGCAACAGAAAATCTGAGTTGTGAAAAATCGTTTAATTATCCTACATAATAGTAAGTCTGGAAATAGGTTGTTACAGAGTTAGTGCAGAGGCTCAGAAAAAGTTAGGATGCTGGGTAAGCATTTTGTGTTCCTCTCGACCATTCCATCAGGCTGGCAGGGCGGCCACAGCAACTGCAGACATTACACCTGGGCAGCAGCATGCCCAGCAAGAAGGAAGGGGTGGGGGGAAGAAAGATTCTCTTCTCATTGGATCTAGCCTTTTATTTGGAATCAAAATCCTTTGCAGAGGTTCCCAGAAGACTTCTCCTTTCCCCTTACCAACTGTAACAGTTCCACGGGCACCCCTAGATGCACAGGAAGCTGGGAAAAGCAGGATCTGATGGAGCAGAATGGAATTACCCTGACTGGCTCACATCAATCCTGATTCATCCTCTGAGGCTATCAGAGGAACTTTATTCCATGTGAACAGAATCTGGGATCTGTTGGCAAGGAAGGGATGCTCATATGGCCATTACATAGGCAAGTATGCCACAAAGCTAAATTTACAAAATAAATAGCAGTTAATGGTCAGAATGAAATGGCATGTACCCATGAGTTCTGAAGGAATTCAAGAATGAAATTGGCCAAAATATATAACCTACTCATATTCATGGCCGCCAATTCTAAAGACGGGTTTACTGAAAATTCATCCCCGATTTGTAAGAACTCCAAGGCAGACCTGGAGAAATGGCTGATGGAGCCTAAAACAAGAGGACCCCAGCCACCGTGAGCCAAACTGCTTCAAAAACCCTTAAAAGAACAGGTTACCATCACAATGGTCTATGGTCATTCTGGTTAGAGTAAGCTAGCAATTGAGTTAATGATAAGGGTCAGTTAGGAGCAACTGGGGTACAGGTTGGGACTGAGTGGATATGAGAGATTGGAGGAGAGCATGGCAGTTACTATAAGAAAATGGTAAAGAGAAATTCAATGCAGAACTTTGACAATAACATCAAGTGTGCGTATTCCACAAGACTCGAGTGAAAAGAGAGCACCCAGCTGGTGGGCTCTACCTTGGGGCGGAACTGATGATCAACATGTCTCACTTGGACCAGATATACTCCAGAGAGGTAGGAGAGAAGTAGATCATCAATAAAATACTGAGTAGTCATGGTTTGTTTTTTTAAGATACTAGTGCAAGATTTCTGGATCTTGTATGAAAGAGTACCCCGAAGAGAATTTCTTGGAGGCATTCCATTCAATGCCAATTATAACTACTATTTCAGTCACTCTGAACTGATAACTGTGGTTACTAAGAGCTGTTATGATAACTATGATACCTATGCTAATAGGTTATGGTCACAGTCAACTGTGCAGGAGGAGTGCATAGAGAGGTAAGTGTGTGTATGTGTGAAAGATTGAACATCTACTTGGGAATGACCTTTAGTACCTAACAAAGCTTAATATTACAATTCCACATCCACTGATGATCTGTCTAAACTCTATCTTCTATTCATTTTTAATAGATGTTTATAAGGCCTAAACATTTCCTATTAATGGGAAAGCAACATGATTCAAACAAGAGAAAACTCCTGTCTGCCTACTTGATCGAATTCTTTGCAAAAAGGAGGAGGAATCTAAATAAAGAAGAATGGAATTTCTTAGTCATTAATAAAAGTTTCCCCACTCGGTGCTTTTTTAATTTACTGAATGAGCTGTGATGGGATTGGGGAGATAGGGCAGGGTTGAGGGTTCATATATAAAGAGCTATTTAGGGAACAAAGAGTATTTTTAAAGTATCTCTGAGTAGAGAAGCATAATATGAAGAGCCTGGTTTCTCAAAGATAAGCACCAAGCCAGGACTGTTTGGCATCTTTAAAAAATGATGTTGAGGAAAAAGGACATAAGGGTGCCTCACAGATAACACCAAAGTGGTACGGGAGGGGAGAGTCAAACTCCTCTGAAAAAAGACACCGGGGGCGGGGGAAATACAAGAAAATCCTATAAGCCTGTGCACCTGGCAAAAACAAAACAAAACAAGACCAAAAAAAAAAAAAGTGAAAAATAGATCTTAATGAAAGTAACAAGGTAAACACATTATGAAATAAATAATCCAAACTCCCCCTACAGAGTGATAGACTGAGTATCATTTAAGAAACGATGGCTCCTGAGGATACCTAGCCAGTGTGCCACGGAGAACCACTGTCAATAAAATGTTGATCATTAAAATGTAAATTTGAAATAGGGCAGAAAGGTTTACTTTCCCTTTGTATAAACTATAACACTTCCGTTTCTTAAATGCTATGTTCAGTTTTGTCCTTAAGAAGTATTTAATAGAACCGGAGTTTCAGATAAAAGCCGCTAAAATGGTTTCCAGGGTATATGAGCTACTGTATGAAGACGGAATTCCAAAAAGCTTGAAAATTCTTCATCTGTAAAACAGAGATTCTTCACTTTTTTTATTCTATGGATGCCCTCAGCGGTTCTAGGGAGCCCATGAACGTCTTCTGAGGATAATCTTTTTAAACATATAAAATAGAATGCACCATATTACTCAGGAAAGCAATTATGATGCTATCTGGCTTTCAAAATATTTTAAAAAAACAAATTAGTGAGAAGGTAATACATAATCTTCTGTATTAACACAGCAAGTAACAAGGTCTGATGACAGTTCTAATAACTACCATAATTTCTAAGTAGTGATGAACATAAATGATAGTCTCCTACCTGCATCAATTACAACATGGTATGAATACGCCTGTGGTGCCTATGGTGGTATTTGTAATGGAAGAAAACACTAAATTTCAAGTAGATGTTTGTGAGAATAAAGGTGCAGTATCTCCCATCCGAGTTCATGAATGCCCTGGATTTCTTCCTCAGGCCCCTTGGGGCAGGAGGGTCTGGGAACCCAAAGTTAAGTATCCCTGCCAAGACAGCAAGGGCTGAGAAGGAATCTGACCAACACTGATCACATCATGAATAATGCAGATGAAACAAACTTGTTTCACAAATCCATAAACACAAAGATACATTGGCCAGGGTGGCATAAGAAACAGGAGTGAATTTTGGATTTCCAAAAACGGCAATTGGGGGCACCTGGGTGGCTAAGCTGGCTAAGCGTCCCACTCTTGATCTCAGTTCAAGTCTTGACTTCAGGGTGGTGAGTTCATCAGGCCCTGCGTTGGGCTCCATGCTGGGCATGCAGCCAACTTAAAAAGAAAAAAATAAAGGCATTTTTAACAGTGAGCCTTAGACACTGGATGTTGTATGTAAGAGAGGAATCACTAAATTCTACTCCTGAAACTATGATTACACTGTGTCTTAACTGGAATCTAAATATAAACCTGAAACAAACAAACAAATAATAAGCCCTAGAAAGACATGAGCCTCATTATTTCAGTACTGACTGGAAATACAAAAAGATTCAAAAAGATTTTGGACAAACTTGTCCACGTTAGCCATAAAAAGCTCAAGGAGGGGAAGGCTGGAGGCACTTACTACTGAAGATTTATATCAGCGAAGATGACAGAACCAGTAGGTCTGAATCAATACCACCATATTTCTCACCTTCTTCAGGAATCCACTTCTTCGGAACCAGTCTTTTCCCTCCGCTCACAATTAAAACTAATTACAACACAATCCACAGCAATTGTGTACGTGTGTTTCACCGCAGACCCCAGCGTCCGTACTAAGCACTAAAATCTTGTAACTCCAGCTCCTGATTTAAGGTGTATTTCACAAGCCACCAAATACCATATTTGCAATGAAGTGGACAGAGAGCAATTCTCAGGTCCAGCAAAGGTGAAAGGAGCCACGGGCTGGGGTGATAGTGCTAAGGATAGCAGGGTTCAAAGCAGTCAAGCCAGAAACTCTGAGAATAAGATCAGTGACCAAGACCGTCACCTGAATGCAACCTGGACCCATCGGTGGGATCCTCCCGACAGGCCTCTGTGCTAACAGAAACTTAAACCTGCGTGGAATGCCTAACCAGGCTCACCTGGCTCCCCCTTGCCCTTCCCACCCAGCACATAACCACTCTGCCCCACTCCGGAATCACAAAGTCCTGAAATTCTTATGTTTCCCCTCTTTCTTTAAAAGAATCAATGATCTTCATCTATTCTCCATCTCTCTCGATTCATGTCAGGTGGCATAACTGACAATGGAATTGGCAGGGGTGGCAGGGGTCCCCGGGTCCCCTCTGAGGCTCATGGCAGGAGAAAAGCCTGTCTGATCATGGCTGTTTTTGTCCCCAGATTTTCCATCCTCTAACTCCCTTTATTTCTTCAGTTAGTCACCAAGTCTGAACAGCAGCCAAAGCCCTGACAATATTAGCAAGAACATTTGATTCCCTACAATAAAACTGGAGACGGCCCTGAAAAATGATCAGTATTCACCTGGCTCTCCCTCTGGCTTCCCAAGGGGACAGTCCTTCATCCCTTCCACCCTTTTCATCAGAACAGCAGAGTCTGCTTGGGGAAGGTGTTTACCAAGGCTGGTTGCCTTTAGTGATTTTTTTTTCATTAACACACACAAATTTGTTTCTTCTAAACAAAACAAAACAAAAAATTTTAAGTCAAAGGCCGAGGAACCTGGGTGGCTCAGTTGATTAAACGTCTGCCTTCAGCTCTGATCATGATCCCAGGGTCCTGGGATTGAGGTCCTGCTCAGTGGGGAGTCTGCTTCTCTCTCTTCCTCTGCCCCTTCCCCCAGTTCATGCTCTCTTTCTTTTTCAAATAAATAAATATTCAAAAGAATAAAAATCAAAGGGTAAAAAGATTAATCTTTAATAGCAGCTCAAATCTCTTAAACCTGTAAGTATATTTAAGATCAGTTCGTAGGAAGGGTGGAAAAGAAAGAAGGCCTGGAGCCCTCGTGAGTCAAGATGAGGGAGAAACTCAGAGAAACACCCCAGGAGAAGATGGTGCAAATGGCACTGGCTCTCAGGAGTAAGTACAGGATGGAGCCAAGGAAATGAGCGGGGTGCACAAGTGAAACCATGGAGACCACCAGAGCAAAACTGGGCAGAGAAATGGGCTGCCACAAGGAGCCCCTCAAGGCTCACAGGGATTTGATTTGGGATGTTAATAAGAGAGAGAGGACTGGGTGAACAGGTTGGAAGGGGACACCAAAGAATACAAGAAACCTCCACCAAATGAAAATAACTTCTCTCTTGAGCAGGTGCGCGTATCCCCATGCACACACGCTCTCCCACACGTACACTCAAACTCCTAGACTTCTCATTTTCCTGGACTAAACTGGGACTAGTAGGCTGCTTCGTTATTTTCTCAGAACTGTGCCCATACCAACTGTGTGAGGCTCTAGGGTTGCGGCAGGAGGTGGAAGAGGACTTCCTGGGTATACCAATCACCACAGGACCAAAAACATTTCCACTCAATGGAGCACACTCCCCTGAGGTCACACTGTCTTGAAAGTTCTTTGAGGATAGCTTATTCTACAACAAGCAAATAAACTAGTCTAACAAACCTAACAAACAGGCCCTAAACCATGGAGTGAGGCAGTGGGGGAGTGAAGACCATAGACTCCTCGAAGCCTACCCTAAGTAGATTAGCACTAGTTTTTAGTTTTGCTTTGCAAACAGTTAGATACCACATTTCACTGTCTCCTGATCCTCCTGACCCTAAAAGTTACAAAGAGTAGGTTTATTCTTATTTAGCTAATAAGGAAACCAAGACTTCAAAGAAGGAATGAGATTTCCTCAAGGTCAACTGGCTATTAAGTGGCAAAGCAACATCTTCTGGCATCAAGTCTAATGATCAATATAGGACACCTTGCTGCCTGTCCATCAGTGTAACTAAAATGAACTCAATGTTTTCCACTTCTTTCTGGTTTGATTGCACTTATTCAATTAATATTTAGTAAGTGCTCCTTCCTGGAGAAAGTTGAAAAGAAGCTATCTTTAAAGGAGGTCTCCGAAAATAAGCAATAATGAGAAGAGACAATGATGGCGTAGTGTGACTATACCAGGAGAGGAGTGGCAGGGCTCACGCTTGGAGCAGAAATAAAAGTCCGAGGTCATTAGAAATGGCAGCGATTGGCGTATGTTCTGAGTTTCACATACACATTCTAAATAATGCAGGTGTCTGCTTGAGCATAACCTGCTCTCAAAGAAAGCGAAAATCTCAAGGTAGACAAGTGGGAGAAGGATCATCCTTGTCAAAGGGAACAAAAGATTTGAGAAAGGCTGGTGTAGTCAAGAAACTGTGAATAGGGGTGGGGGGTCAGTTTTGCTCAAGAAAAAAACCTAAGATGGGCCTGGGGAGATGGTAGGTGATGGGACTCTCAAAAAGGATCTCGCATGGCACAGAAAGACATTGTACTGGGAGCCTTCGGGCAGAGGGGATCCAGGGAAGCATCTTCACAGGGGAGTGATGTGACCAAATGTGCATGGTAGAGGACATTCTGGCAGCAGTATAGACCTAGCCACCAGCTTGGCAGAGGAGGAGGAACTGAGGGAGGTGGACCAGCAAGAATGCTGTCGTCATGGCAACAGATGAAGGCGACTGAATCAAGGTGGAAGGGATGCCTCCAGGAAGCGCTTAAAAGTGAAATCCACTGGGCTTTGCATGTGAATCCATAGGGACGAAGGAGAGTAAGCCACCGGAGACAATGCTAAATACTTTGAAAACAACCACAAATGCCTTAAACTAGAGTTTGTGTCCTGTTCAACTTCAGCTCTCTCCTTTCTCATACTGAGCCTGGCATGTTTGGGGTGCTCGGCAAACTTCAGCGAAATGGTGGTCTTCTCTAATTCTTATTCACCTCTGTGGTGGCATCTTGAAGGTGGGAACTGTCAGCTGGTTGGTTGTTTCCTACCCCTGAGAATTCCTGGGCTCAGGACCTGAAATTAGGAGGTGTTCCAAAAGGTTGTGAAATTAGGAAATTTCTCAGAATTTGTTGTTGTTTTAAAGATTTTATTTATTCATGAGAGACACACAGAGAAAGGCAGAGACATAGGCAGAGGGAGAAGCAGGCCCCAGAGGAAGCCTGATACAGGACTCGATCCCACTAGGATCACGACCTGAACTGAAGGCAGACACTCAACCACTGAGCCACCCAGGAAATTTCCCAGATTTTAAAAAATAAATGATATGAGAGGGAAAAGCAAAGCACACTTCTAAATTGAAGTGAAATGGTAAATAATATTGGACTTTGGGCAAATTCTTCACAAAAATGGCCACAATCATGTTCTCTTCCTCCCTGCAGCCACGTCCCTTTAAATATTTTTTTTAATTTTTATTTATTTATGATAGTCACAGAGAGAGAGAGAGAAAGAGAGAGGCAGAGAGAGAAGCAGGCTCCATGCACCGGGAGCTCGACGTGGGATTCGATCCCGGGTCTCCAGGATCGCGCCCTGGGCCAAAGGCAGGCGCTAAACCGCTGCACCACCCAGGGATCCTGCCACGTCCCTTTAAATGTGACTTTGAGGATCCTCCTTTCAAGGGGCGGAGTTTGTTTCCCCCACTGCTCCAGGCTGAGCTTGTGACCTACTTTGAGCCACAGAATGCAGCAAAAGTAACCTTGTACTTGCACGTGTGCCTTGACCACTACTGCTGTTGCTCAGAGTCCTGCTCAGCTGCCACGTGAATGAGCCTGGGCTGGCCTGCTGGAGAATGAGAAGTCCCTACGGAACAGAGAACAGTTATTCCAGTTGAGGATATGCTGGTCAGTCAGCCTTCAGCCAACCACAGATGCCATGAACTGACCTCCTGGAGACCGAAGAACGGCCCAGCTGAGCCCAGCCCACGTTGCCAACTCAGAAACTTGTGAGTTAAATAAATAATTGTTGCTTTAAGCCACTAGAGTTTGGGAGGATCATTTGTAGCAAAAGCTATGGATAGGGAAATCTTTGTAAAAGCAATGTGGAAGGCACTCTTCCTTGGCTCCCTGCTTCTAAGGAAACTGGTGTGCTAACCACTCTGGTGGATGCACTGCTAACAGCGCTTCATCTATCACCCATGGGGCATAAGGTTTGCTTAAAAGGATATCCTATGTTGTAGGGGTGCCCATATGTGGTCTCACCAGGGCTGGAGGTAGAGGAAATTCTTTGAGGGATGGGCAAGATCTCTACAGTTTTCAAGCGATGTGGGGCAGTTTGTGCTAAGCACTGCTATTTTGAGCCTTGAGAGTCAAGCACTATAAAACCTTCAAGGAAATGTGTATTTTATGTGTGCATCAAAAATAAAATAAAAAATAAACTCAAAATGGATGAAAGATCTAAATGTGAGACAAGATTCCATCAAAATCCTAGAGGAGAACCCTTTTTGAACTTGGCCACAGTAACCGGAGAAGGACAAACAGTGTATGTTCTCATTCATTTGGGGAATATGAATAATAGTGAAAGGGAATATAAGGGAAGGGAGAAGAAATGTGTGAGAAATATCAGAAAGGGAGACAGAACATAAAGACTTCTAACTCTGGGAAATGAACTAGGGGTGGTGGAAGGGGAGGAGGGCGGGGGGTGGGGGTGAATGGGTGAGGGGCACTGAGGGGGACACTTGACGGGATGAGCACTGGGTGTTATTCTGTATGTTGGTAAATTGAACACCAATAAAAATTAATTTATAAAATAAAAAAAATAAAATAAAATAAAAAGTACATATGGATATTTTATGTACTGTTTTTTATTATGTGCTCTTTGAAATATTTCATAATTTAAAATAAAAATCTTTAACCAAGTAAGAAATATATCACATTTTCGTAGCATAATAACATTTTAATCCTCTCCCTTACATGGTTTCCAGAGAATCCTATGTTCATATTGCTTTCTCTGATCACAACTCTGTCAGGAGATACAAGGTCTGTACCTCCATATTTAATATATCCTTCTTTTATAGCACTTCATTTATTTATTCACTCATTCGAGAACGCTTATTAAACATCTTCTATGTACCAGCTATTATTCTGGGCCATAAGGACACAGCAATGAACGAAACAATGTCTCTCCTTTCAGGGCTTACATTCTAGTACAGGAAATCAAAAATGAATGAACATATAAAAATGCCAGGAGCAGTACACACCATAAAATAAAATAAAGCATGGCCAGAGAACAGAAAGACATCGAGGAGGCTCTTTGAGATGAGAGATGGCCAGAGAAGGCCTCACGAATAAAGGAGCTAAGCCAGAGCCTGAATGCAGGGACAGCAAGAAGCAGGGCATTGTATACTCCCTGATTTCTCTAGGTCTTTTTTTTTTTCTTCTTTTAACTGTGGTATGTTGATGTAGAGACCATGTTTTATTCATGTCTGTGTCTTCAAGCCCAGTACAGTGCCAGGTACCCATTAGACCTTACTTGATGGACGGGTGGGTGGCTGGGTAGATGGGTGGGTAAATGAATGCATGGGCAAACAGATGGATGGGTGGCTAATTGGAGACGTGAGTGGCTGGGTAGATGAATTCTTCCTCAGGGCTCTGAGAATACTGGCAGCCCTACAAATGCTGACTGGGGCTACCAGCAAGGCTTCATACCACACTCTGTGCCAATACCCTCACTCCCGTATTCTCAGCCTGCTGTATCTGTCCTTTGTTGCACAGCGATAGACACCTTCCGACATATCAGGTAACTGACCTCCCTGTGTTGTTTATTGCTTGCCTGTTCTCCCATCATCAGAATGTAAGCACCACAAGGGCAGAATTTTTGTCTTTTTTGCTGTCTTAACCCAAGAACCACAGACAGTGCCCAGAACACAGCAAGAGCTCAAAACATCCGTGCTGAATGCCTGAATGTGACCCTGCCCATCTCAATTCTTTGGGTGTCCGAGCCAACGTGTGTCTGTGTCCCTTTCCTGTCTAGCTTCTCCTGTGAGATATCTGCTTCTAAGATCATCCATCAGTTAGTTGTTCTACCTGGAGATGTAGGTTTACCACAAAGAAACTAAAACAGGCCCCCTGAGTAATAGACACTTAAAAACATGTAAAAAGGGGCAGCCTGGGTGGCTCAGATGGTTAAGCGTCCGACTCTTGGCTTTGGCTCAGGTCACAATCTCAAGGTTGTGAGATGGAGCCCTGCGTCAGGCTCCACGTTGAGTGTGGAGCCTGCTTAAGATTCTCTCCCTCCACTTCTGGTTGATAAAGCTAAATTAGTATGTATGAACCAACAAGTAGGAAATAAAGTAAAAAAGAAGAGTCTGATGGAAAAACTGAAAAATGTATTCACGCTATTATCCGTGGGCCTGTCTCTTCTGCTGCGTCAGTCGCGAGGGAGCGTGCCCCGGCTCAGCGGTCCCTGTTGTCTGCCCCTCCTGGCACCTTGTCATGAGCTCCACCTGTCACTCTCTCTCAAGGGGACTCTCACAGCTTCCTTGGTGACAATTCTGCTGACTCATGCCCCGATGGCTTTGTAACCTAGTTAAGGGTTCATTATCCTAACTAGGCTGACGCTGTTCCTTTTCAGACAAAATCAGCCTCCCGCCCTGGCAAAGACACATTGTCTGAAATGGCTCCTTTTCTTCACAGGTCCATTTCAAACTCTCATATTCTGATTTCTTTGTAACCTAGTTAAGGTTTCATTAGCTTAACTAAGCTGAAGATATTCTTGTCAGTTAAAATTTGCTTTCAGCCTGAAATTATCCACACTCTTCTCTGAAATGGCTGCATTTTTCTCACAGTCTAAATTAGATTAATTTCAGGCTGTTCCCTCTCTAAATTACAATTTGCCAAGATGGCCCAGAGATGCTCTCTTTCTTCCAGAAGCCCGTCTGTCTTCTACTACTTGACTCTCCCATCAGCACACCATCCCTTCACAGCGTCCTCACTGCCCTGCCTGTCGTCGGGAGAGCCCCAGCTCGTTAAGGAGCCACAAGCACATGCCTACATGGCGTTCACATTACATGCACTATATGGCATGCTACCTAATTTCTCCAAATGTGATTTTTAGAACATCTTCACACAGTGTGGGCTTTCTTACAGAAGAAACTTTGACTCACTGACTTTGTGACCTTATTTTTATAGTAAAACACCTGCAAAATTTAGAAACCAGTAACAAAAATAAAACAACCCACCATGGCAAAAGCCAGAATTTCAGCTAAGATAAGAATAAAATTAAACTGGGGGGGGGGGGGAAGACCCAGCTAATAAAAAGAATCTCATGAGGAAGCAATAGGATATGGAGTTTGTTGCTAAATGTGGCTAGATCTGCTTAAATCCTTTTTTCCTCCATCTAGTATGAATATTGTTTTTAAAAGTTCTATGGTAATTATAGATGCAGCCCTTTGGAAATTAAATTTTGAAAGGTTTTATGACTGAGGCTGTTTGTGAAATCATCTTTCCTAGGTAACTAGCGACAAAGCAAGATTGTCAGGGTACTGTGTTTCAGGCTGCATTCATTATATACACATCTGCTGTTGGCAGGGGTGGTGGAATAGGGGGGACGGTCAGGAAAGGGTGAGGGGAGAGGAGACAGAGACAGAGAGACACACACACAATGTGCTGACCTGGTGCCAACACTCCATGTAGACAGTGGTGGAGTGTGGGATGGTGAGCTGGGCGAGGGCTGTGACCCTGCTGGCCCCAGAGGCAGCCCGTTACCATGGCTCTTGCTGCATAGAGCATGATGCCAATCCTTACTGGTAAATATTTTTATACAATGAATGTGGCTCCTCAGCACAAACCAACTGTGTGATCTGATTATCAGCTAACAACAGTGGTCTCTTCCCTCAATGAAGGGAAATCAGGCCCTTCCGGATGTCCTGAGAGACTGCAATGCTGCTCTGCAATGCAGCTCGAAGGGACCTCCTTCCAAGGGAAGAATTTTCATCTTACACCCTACCTCTAGGAAGTACACACAGTATATGACTCTCCTCCATACTCTACATTTCACAAGAAACTTAGGTAAGAACCCAGTCTAGAAGATTCCTTAGTGGGCAGGAGACACCTCCTTTCTGAGTAATTTACATTGTAATAGAATTGTATTTCCTAAGAGAAAACAAAATGTCATTCTGTGTGTGTGCATACACACATGCATACGCACAGATACCCATAATCTCTAGCCGGGCTGGCTGGAGGAAGGACAGGGAAGTAGTACAGATAATGACACACTATTCTCCCTTGTAAGATGCTAATAAACTAGTAGCTGTACACAGAGCTGGCTGTGAGTCAAGCCCTGGAGGTGGATACATCCTAAGGGGGATTGATCTTTTAGGTGACATTTTAAATATAATTATAATTCATATATCTAAAATGAAGATTTGACGGGGCACCTGGGTGGCTCAGTCAGTCAAGCAGGTCTGCTTATGGCTCAGGTGGATGGGATCTGGGATGGAGCCCTGCTCAGCAGGGAGTCTGCTTCTCTCTCTCCCTCTACCCCACACCCTGCTCATGCTCTCTCGCTTTCTCAAATAAATAAATTTTTAAAAATATTTTATTTATTTATTCATGGGAGACAGAGAAAGAGAGAGAGGCAGAGAAATAGGCAGAGGGAGAAGCAGGCTCCATGCAGGGAGCCCGACGTGGGACTTGACCCTGGGACTCCAGGATCACACCCTGAGCCGAAGGCAGATGCCCAACCGATGAGCCACCCAGGTGTCCCTCAAATAAATAAATCTTAAAAATAGATTTGTGCCAATATGGCCAGATTTAGCTATCTTCTACCTATAAATGGGAAGAGGGTGGGGTGTGGGGATAGGGTGTCCTAAGCAAAGCATGAGTACAAATGAAAATGCATCTGTAACCTTTACCTTAGGACATAATTCCCTTCCAAGCCCTTCTCCATAACACATTTGTATGCAATGTGCCAATTATGACTAGCTTTAATCTCTTCATAAAAGTAGAGCCTATTTTGTTACATTTTGTTAGCCATTAGTTCAAGTTCATTAATCAACTAATGGGTCGTAGTCAGAGCTGTGGCAGGGCCCTTGTCCATCTCTGTAGCTTTACAACCAAGGCCACTGAGTCCCAGAGACTTCGCTGGCTTGCTCCAGGCCTCACAGCCAGTTAGCAGTGCTCACGGCTGGAAGCCTGGTCTTCTGACTCCCAATGTTCTGGAATCTTTACACTCTCCGGTGGTTTTCAAACTGACCCGTGGGTCTCTAGCTGGTCCGAGAGAGGGGTACACTGGCCCTTTCAGATCCATCTTTGTTGGTTTTATACTTTGGCCTTCCTTCTATTACTCAACTCAAAAAAAAAAAATCCATGGCTTAAGGAAGTTTTAAAATCACGTTAAAAATTTCAAAGTGGGGCGTCTGAGTGGCTCATCTATTAAGCGTCTGCTTCTTGATTTTGGCTCAGAACGTGATCTCTGGGTCATGGGATCTAGCCCCACGTCAGGCTCCGTGCTCACTGGGGAGTCTACTTCTCCCTCTCCACCCCTCCCCTGCTCTCCCCCCACCCTCCATTTGCTTGTGCATGCATGTGTGCTCTCTCCTCAAAAAAAAGTAAGTCTTTAAAAAAAAATTTCAGAGATGCCTGGGTGGCTCAATGGTTGAGCGTCTACCTTCGGCTCTAGGCGTGATCCCAGGGTCCCAGGATCAAGTCCCACATCGGGCTCTGTGCATGGAGCCTGATTCTCCCTTTGCCTGTGTCTCTGTGTAGGTGTCTTTCATGAATAAATAAATAAAATCTCTTTTAAAAAATTAAATTAATTAATAACTAATTTTTCAGGGTGGCTCAGTGGTTCAGTGTCTGCCTTTGGTTCAGGGTTTGATCCTGGGTCCTGTATTAAGTCCTGCATTGGGCTCCCTGCATGGAGCCTGCTTCTCCCTCTGCCTGTGTCTCTGCCTCTCTCTGTGTCTCTCATGAATAAAAAAAAAATCTTTAAAAATTTTTGTTTCAAAGTAAAAACATTTCTAAAATATGCTGGAAATTTATTATAACTTTCCATTCAATATAAGTTTGGGTCCCTGAAGATTCCCTCTCAAGCTGAGGGAGTGAAGGGCCACAGGATCAGGGATTCAGAGCTCCAGGCCTGAAGGCAGAGACACCAGAGACCAGTGCTTCCAACTCTGTGACCACAGACGAGTTTCTCAGCCACACCGCCTCTCGGTGCCCTGATCTACGGAACAGAACTTATAAAACGTTAAAGCATTAAAAGATAATCCATGTTCACTACTGCTGCTGTCACTATGGTCGCTGTTAGGCAATGTAAGTTATATATTAACACCAGAGAATTAACTTCTAGATCAGCATATAGTGAGCAGCGGATATACTCTGTATTTGCAAACTGACAATTCAAACTGTCTTGTCCTCTGTGGTATGAATTAGTAGTTACTTTGCTCCCAAAGGAGGTTTTGGAATCACAGGACAAGATCCTTGACACTGGGGGCGTGACAGTTGTACAGGGGCATGGGCAAGCCAGCCCCACAGTGGTCTCCAAAGAGTGAGCTGGAGTGGAGGCTTCAAGAAATTTCCCATCCCAGCTGTGGTCTCTAGCAAGACTGGTTCTGAGCTGGGCAGCTGCGGGAAGGTCAGCAGTCTGGGTAACCAATTTGGCTTTAGATGTTGTGGCTGCAGAGGAGTCTAACAATAGGCCATGGCCAGATTTGGGGAGTGCCAAATAGGCCTCTCTAGGGGGCCATCTGGCTTTGGAAATTCATAGTCAGAATCCAAAGACTCATCTGAGGTCACAGCAGTGTCTCCTTTTACATCCAATTCAGCACATCACATATTTATTGTCCGTGGCCTTGGCGAGACGCAATGCAAGGTGGTGGTGGGATAGGGATGAAACAGGCTCCTCAGGGACCGACCCAGTCCAGCCATGTGGGGGAAGTGTAAGAAAGTGATTCTCACAGTGTGGTCCCGGCATCACCGGGGATCTTGTTAGAGACGCACATTCTCAGGCCGCTTCCAGACCTACTGACCCAGAAGCAGCCCCAGCAAACCACCTGTTTTCGCAAGCCTTCCAGGTGATTCTCGGGCAGCTAACATTTGAGATCCAGTGAGTAGCACAGGTTGTGTTGGAGAGGAACAGCCAGACAGGAACAGTGACAAACCAAATGGTGCCCGGAAGCTGGCCTTCCATCAGGATAGACAGCGTGGCTAACGAAACCCCATGGCATGGAGAGCCTACCATGGTGGGCAGAAGAGTCAATCAAGCTGAGAGACACCAGAGACTGACACAACTGCTACAGAGGTCAGAGTTTCATACCTCACTGACTACAGAAACTCACACGGAAAAAAAAAAAAAAAAGAATGATTGAGTCATCCATTTGTGAGAAGAGTTTTGTTTAGAGTGGATATTAAGCTTGTTTTTCTCTGCATCCCAAAGAAGAAAATTTTCAGCAACTTACTCAAAAGAGATTGCCTTTATCAATACAGGGCCTAAGTAACTAGCCAAATGAGCGCCATCTTGGACTCTCTTCCTCCCTGGAAGCCACCCAGAGGACTTGAGTTGAAAAGTGGAGCTTTATCTTAAGGATAAAATGAGCATTTGTAGAATGCGCAGATTCCTTAGGCCTACCCCATAAGATTCCTCACTCAGAAGGTCTGAGAAGGGTCTCCATGAAGATGAATTGTTTTGAATATGCATTTTTAACAAAGGCCTCCACCAACGCTGACTCAGGTGGTCCTCAGAGGACAATGTGAGAGACCTTGACTTCATGATTCACTTGTTCAACAGCAGGGAGGTTGGAACCAATGACCCAAAGATCTATCACTCCTCTTTTATTTGACACTGGTTTAAGAGTTGTGTGGTTTGTTTTTTTTTTTTTAATGTAATTTGTAGATCTTCACTAGAAGACATTGGAAAAGTCAAGGCTAATTTCTGAAGTGGCAAAGAGTCCTGAAATCCCAAAGTGCAGGAAACTTCTAGATCAAGGGCAAATGGGGCTGGCCGAAAAGCAGTGGAAGATTTCTGGGACTTCTCAGGACAGGAGCCTGGTGATCATACATATTTTTTTTTCTCGATTAAACAAAAAAGAGCGAGCGAGGCATTTGAAACTCAGCCCTCTTTCCCCTTAAGTCAAGTGACTGAGATGATGACTCACCAAAATCACTAGACATGAGTGTTGGCGGGGACCTCGGTGGCCACCCTGCCCACCTCAGTCCCGGCGTGAAGCTGCTCCTTGACCTCCAGAGATACCAACAGCCCCAACAGAAGGCACTCGGCCCACTGGTTAGAAAGGTCTTCCCCCCACAGTAAGCTGGAACAGTCACGTTTCCTTCCTTAAAGAGAAACAAGAGATTTGCATGTTCCTTTCAGCCGTATGGGTAGGTTCTTTTTCGTTATAGGAAACGAAAAGTGAGGAGCAATTATAAAGAGAAACCTTAATTGGATTATGCAGTTCAAGCAACAAGACAGAAGGAAAATCTTGTCCGTCTTCCGTCATCTTACCCTCCCTGCACCTCTGGCTTCTTTGGCCACAGCATTTAATAAGTTACTGTAGCAAAGGAGAGAGGAAAAAAGAAAACCCCCTTCTGTTTTGTTTTCCAATCCTTGGATGTCATCTTATTCCTTCATTTTTGTGGCCTTTTGTCTCTGCCGGTTTCCATAGCAACCACCATCAGCAAGCGGTTTGCATCCCTCTCTAGCTTGAGCACAGATAACTCCAAACAGGGTCAAAACGAGCTCTGGATTGAGGAAGAAAGTGGAAGATTCATTTCCTTCTCCTTGATGTTGATGTGTGCGTGTTCCAAGGTGCATGTATGTTCTGTGCATTGATCTCACTCAGTGGTTTTGGCTGCAAGTGATTTTTTAAGAGCTTGTCTTTGTTTCAGATTTAGAGGAAGGGAGCACTGACTTTCACGTTTAGCTACATATCTGAGAACATACAGATACATAATTTGTATAATATGAAGAAAATAAGGAGAATCAAATAATCTTGCAGAAAAAAAACAACAGCTAGGAAGCTGTACACAGCTTCTATACACCTAGGAAGAAAACTATTCTGTACAAGGGCACCGGGCTCGAAGAATTATTTTTAAAACCCACCAATGACCCACCAACTTATTAGGCATAGTTTCACATCAAGTGAGGATAGCTGATTTTACTTTATAATTTGTTGCAATGCTCCCTGAGTGTTCTGTGTTTTCCTCAGATATTTTTACTTAAAGTGAATGAAGACTGTATGGCCAACAGGTGGTGGTATGGCCACAATTCGGGTCCTCTGAGAAGCACACATCATCTTTGGAAGAATTTTAACTAAGACTGAAAAAAAAAACATTGTTTTATGCCTTACAAATTCTTATTTGTTATCAGTACAGCTAAACATACCAAACTGCAACAATAGGAATTGTAGCTAAAATTTCTACAGCAGGCTTTTGAGAAACATCTCAGAAGAAATTGGTACCTGCACTAGTTTCCTATCACTGGTATAACAAATTGCTGCAAATATAGTGGCTTAAAACAACACAAATTTATTACTTTATAGTTGTATAGATCAGAAGTCCAAAATGGGTCTCTCTGGGCGGAAATCAAAGTATTAGCAGAGCTGTGCTCCTCCTGGAGGCTCTAGAGGAAAATGTGTTTCTGGTCTTCTCCAGCTCAAGAAGCTGCCTGCATTTCTTGGCCCAAGGCCTCTCTCTTCAACTCCAAAACCAATAGGGCAGCATCTTCAAATCTCCCCCTGATTCTGAGCCTCCTGTCTCCCTTTTATAAGGACTCTTGTATTTATAAAAAGGCCTCTCAGATGATCCAATTTAACCCCCAACTCAAGATCCTTAACTTAATCGCATCTGCAAGGTCACGTTTGCCGTGGAAGGGAACATACAAGTTCTAGACATGAAGACATGGACATCTTGGGGTCTATTATTCTGTCCACCATGGTACCGCTTCCATCAATCAGGCCCACCCACCTTCTTCTATTAATTTGATCCTGGTTTTATTCCAAGACTCAGACAAAATGACCTTTACCAATTTGCCTTAATCCCATTGTGTAGTCGAATGCCCAGCTCTTGGACTGCAAGCCAGGTTGACAGCAAACATTTCTCAGTTTCTACGCCTAAGTCTACCCACTCAGGGTGGTCTGGCTGTGCCAGGTCTGCCTCCCTCACCCCACCCCACCCTCTAGACAGGGCTCTCCCTCACCGGCCCCCACACTTAGGGCATCGAGGACGAGTTTCTGCCCCACAGGGTGAGCTGTGGGGAAGTGGCAAGAGCTTTGCTTTAATGTTCAAATTTCCTTTCATGAAGCACACGAATGCCCCTACTTTCCTATTTGATTTTGTATTTGCACTTCAACTTACAAACTTATTTTTCAAACCTCATCTGCTAATTTTAACCCTTTGCTAGATCTCTCATTGAAGAGTAAGTCGTATCTGACCTCCAGCCTAGCCTGACTTGTGAAATCTGTACTTCCTCCAGCGGCTGGTTTCCTAAGCCTTTACTATGTTCACTCCTCCTGACTGCATGGCTCTGGACGCTGTGCCACTGCCTCGAGACACCTGGGCTGGTACAGCGCATTGTTTCCCACACCAGCTACTGAGTCCAACCAGAGACTGTGCCTTACCCATCCTGTCTGCATGAGGCTGCCCACCACTGAAATGATTCCTCCCAGGCTTCTCTACTCCCCAGTAGGAACAGAATCGATGAAAAGGAAGGAGGCCCCAAGAGGGTTGCCATAGCTTTCCTTAGTCTGGGTATGAAGACACTGGCCCATTCAGGGATTTACAACGCAGGTCTACAGGCTAAAGCCACCATCGCCCCTCCCCACTGCCACATGCGCATCCATCTTCTCTCCCTGACACCTGCCCTGGAAATCCCTATATTTTTCTGAAATAACTATTTATGTTTTAATAGATAGCTCCCAACTTCCTACAGTTGAGATAACGAGCCAGTGCACAATTGTTCCTGACGGATGAGGAGCACACCCAAAGCAAACATGCTTCCAAAGGACTTGATTTGAAAATACAAAATCCAAGGACCTGTTTCTAAAATAAACAATATTTGACTTTGATTCAGAGGCATCACCATTGGCCAGCCAGGATTGGCTCTGTCAGCCGTGAGAGACAGAATGCATGGAGTCAGCTGCCGCCACCCTTCCACACACACCATAGGCCACCACCACAGGGCCAGGCGCCAGTCATTGCTCTCCCCACAGCTCCATGCCATACCAAACATCACAAACTCACTCACAAACCTAAGCAGTCCAGACCTCATGGGCAATGTGATGTGGGCACCTGGAATCAATGAAAAAGGAAGTCATTACCCAATGACTTCAATTGCTGCCCAATGTCAAAGAGAGGACAGGTGCCTTAGGGTTCCAGGTGTTTTCAGTCTTAACTGTCTTAACGAGATGCTTCTGGCCAGAATAAGAGTGCCCTCCAACTCGAACACTAAAAATTACTTTCATATGCTTCTTTGATTTCCAGGGAAGGAAACAAAGTTGGGAGTAAAAAGAAAGGCTGAGAAGCAACTCAGTTATATAATTGACTCATTTCTCCACTGATTGTAATCACTCTTAAACAAAATAAGGTTATTAAGTGAAGGTTTTCACTGCATCATGACTAAAACTTGACTTTCTTTCACCTTTATGGGTCTAATTCATTTCTATCACAGAATTTCAAAAATATCCTTGGTTTTAAAGGGCCAAGCCATCTGTGGTATCTGCTAGATGTCTCTTGAATATACTCTACTTCTGTTTGTGCAATGGACTTAAAGTCTTGAACAAGGCCACCAGGGCCTTCTCCTTGTCAAAATGACAAAGAATACACTGACCTATATAGAAACATATCCACAGACACACAGACAGATACAAAAGCGCACACATAAATAATCTGAAATATGTAGCCAAAATATAGACAGAACAGAGGCTCCATTGCTACTCATTAACTCTATGACCTTGGGCTAATTTGCTGAGTATCTCTAGACTTAGATTTGTCATCTGTCATGAGGGTAATAATATTAAAAATGAAGCTAACAATATTTGAATACATCACAGAGTTTTTGTGAGAATTAAGTGAGTAGACACATGTGAAGCCCTTATGATAGGGCCTGGGAAATAAGTCCAGTAAGAGTTCGTTGCTAATTTAGTGGTGGTGGCGACCGTGGGGCAGTGGGAAAGATGGTGCTGGTAGGAGCAATGGTAGTGAGAGTTTCAGAACGTGCAATTCACTGAAGGAGAGTATGAGCAGAAAAACCATACATCTATACAATTTATATTACTTTTAAATGCACTGCCCCATGCATATTTCCCTTATAGTAAAACTGAGATTCACTGAGCCAATCCTTACATCAGGAAGTTTACAATACTAGCTCTAAAAGTCACAACAGTCCAAACAGGGAGGTATCACTAGTCTCATTTTCCAGGGAAGAAAACAGAGACCCTCAGCAGTTAAGTGAATGTCTGAGGCCACACAGTGGACAGTGGTGAGACCCCAGATTCTGTTATTCAACAAACACTCTCCTCCCATCCAGGCTCTCTCTAGAGCTAGCACTTCCCATTGCTTGGTCCTTCCAGGAAAGCCAGCAGGCCAGGATTCAGATTCCCAGCCTTTAACAGATGAGGAAAACAAGGCAGACAGCCAGGAGGTAGAGATAAGGAGTAGAGTACAAGGTGTGTGGGGGTGGTAGTGGGTGCAGGAAGTGATGGTGATGGAGGCAGGGATGGTGAGGACAATGGCAGAGATGATGAGGATGATGGTGGGGTTGGTGAGGACAATGAAGGGGCTGATGAGAAGGATGGTGGGGTTGGTGTAAGGATGATACCAGGGATGATGAGGATGGTGGGGTTGGTGAGGATGATATCAGGGATGATGATGAGGATGGTGGAGTTGGTGAGGATGATATCAGAGATGATGATGGTGGGGTTGGTGAGGATGATGGAAGGGATGAGGAGGATGGTGGGGTTGGTGAAGACAATGAAGGGGCTGATGAGGATGATGGGGCTGGTGAGGATGATGGAAGGGATGATGAGGAGGTTGGTGAGGACAATGGAGGGGATGAGAAGGAGGATGGTGGGGTTGTTGAGGATGGAAGGGAAAAGGAAGAGAATGGTGGGGTTAGTGAGAATGATGGCAGGGATGAGGAAGATGATGGTGGGGTTGGTGAGGACAATGGTATGGATGATGATGAGAATGGTGGGGTTGGTGAGGACAATGATGGGGATGAAGAGGATGACGTGGGGTTGGTGAGGACGATGGCAGTGAAGGTGGTAATGGGGCATGGAGGCAGAGAGCAGTGGAGGTGGAGGGAAAGACAGTGAGGATGGGATAGGAGTAAGTGGCACCGTGCAGACCCCACTGTGAACTAGATTCTTCCATTTGGCTCGGTAACAGCGACTCTCCAAGTCTGCCTGTGGCAAGTGATGATTACTCTTTTTCAGTTGAAAAGGCCGTCAAACATTTTAAATTACAATTGTCAGTAGTGAGATGGTGTTTCATCATGTGAAATGATCTAAAGCTGCAAAGCATAAAGCCTTCTTTAAACAGCAAAGTAATGGCTCCCTGCAGAGAACTAAACTTCCAGCACAGAGTGAGACTCGCTCTTCCCAGAGACACTGGGAGGAAAATTAGCAAGTGTCCTCTGACTTAAGCACATGCACTGTCTTTGCAGCCCTCTGACAGGGTGCACAGGCTGCACCCCTGAAATGCAGCCAGCCCAACAGAGCCACGTGTGTGCCAGCTCTAAACACGCCTGGATGCAGACCAGTTCCCCTGGCGTTGGGAGGAGAGGCAGGCCAACAAGGATTTTAAAGGGGGGAAACCAGCAATCTCAAACTGCACACTGTATCACGATGGTGTTCGTGGGCTTCTCTCACCCCACAGAAGTTACTAAAGGGCAGCAAAACTGTCTGTTTGTGGGTTCCTTTCTCCTGTTCTTCCAGAACCACTGAAAGTACAAAGGAGCCACCAATCTGCAAGATGCCGGGCAGCAGGACGACAGTTAAGGGAGTCCAAGAAGCTGGCACAGACCATGCCAGGTCCCCACAGACATGCCAAGCCACTGGGAAGAGGGGTGAAGAGGGGAGAGCAAGGTGGGAGGCCAAAAGCTCCAGGCATAGGTGGCTGGACGGGGGGAGGCAGGGGAGAGGAGGACACTCAGGTGTAGGCATCAGAGATGCTACCCACGGACCTGCCTCTGACTTCGCTTCTTTGACCACCTGTCCCTTTGTTTCCCTTGCTCCTTCTGCCCTAAAGCCCAGCTGCCAGGAGTTTCCAAATGGCAGGAAGCACTCGGACTCTAGATCCTGGAGCAGTCTCCGCTGCATTCCTCAAGCAGATGGGGTCAATAGGATTTTCTGAAAGCCCTGAGCCTGAAACTGGCCTTCCCCAACACCCCCTTCTCTCATTCTAGCCCTGGAAACCTTCTCAGGAGAATTCAATCAGGACAAAGCTAGAAGGCATCATTCAGTCATTTAATGAGCATTCATTGAGCACTACTACATGCCAGAAAGTGTTTTAAGGACTGAGAATACTGCTGTGAAGAAGACAGAAGAGAAAGACCACACACAGGAAACCTTAGCTAACAGGGGCTCTAGGAGTGCCTGGCATCTGGGAAGCCGCTCAACTGTCACCCTCAGCTCCTCCGTGCAGGAGGCTGTCCACCTGTACAGAATCATCACCAGGAGCGAAAGCATCCAGCTCACGCCTGCCCCCATCTCCCACATCTGTTCTCAAGACCCAAACCATTTCTAGCATCCTCAGGGCCTGGTGCTGACAGGCAGGAGAGAAGATGAAGGGCAGATAGAGACCATGGGAGGTGGGGGTCAGTGGAGGTGGGACCCCAAGCTGTCTCAGGAGCTCTTGGAGGACAGGGCTGAGCTGAGCATCCAGGCAGCATTGTCTCCCTCTATCCACTTCCCAACAGGGCCACCTGTCCCGTCCAGCTGGATCAGACTCTCCGTGTCCTGACATGGATTTCCCTCCCTTATCCAGGTTGGCCCTCCTGAGCGGCTGTGCTGATATAGCTCCTATCAGAATCACTGAGGCTGCGCTAACCAAGCAGTTCATGTCATTGTCTGCTATTGACTCAGCAGCCCTGGGAGAAACTGGAGGCTCCTTGTGGGAGGTAAAGATAAAGGTGAAACAAAAGAGCCTCCAGACCGTTTGCATTCGCACCCCTCCTAGGACCTGCCCCAGATTGAGAACAATTTTCCAAATCTTTACCAGCTGCCTGGCAGCTTGCCACAGATCAATAAGTCTTCTTCAGAATTCCAACTTGCAAAAATATTTACTGTACATAATTTAATAGAACCCTCTCCTGGATAAGGAGCTGACACTTTTAATTACCTGGGACAAGTGCCCTCCTTCTATAGGACGCGGCATCCACGTGGCTCGGAATGCCAACTAAAGGCACTTCCCAGGGCTTTTCATGACTGATTGAGAAAGAGGAGAGCCCATGCCATGGTGACCTCCGCAGGGGGCTGTTGGAGAGAAAGGTAGCCACAGACATAACTAGTGATTTTTTTTTCCCCAACAGAAATTTCAGAACACTGCTCCCTCTTTTCCACTGCTTTTCTTCTCTACTCCCTCCAATAGACGTTCACCTGCTCAAATACGGACAAATCTTTCCCCCGTTTCCCGGGAACTGGGTTGTGCATCTTCTGAATTCAGGACTCTGTCAGGGGCAGCTGGCTCTTGGGCACTCATCCTGCTCAGGTCCTGGGGACACAGGACTCAAAATGTATGCTCTAGAAGTGACACGGCCACCAGCACAATGATGACAAGAGCTAGCATGTGGAAAAGACCTTCAGAGGGTCAAATGTGGGACCAGCGTCTTAATATACTTCATTTCCAAGCTGGATAATAAGCCTGCGTGGAGGCACTGTTATGCCCACTTCTCAGATGAGAAAATAGAGCCTCAGAGGCGCTACATGACCTATCCAAGGTCACCAGCTACTAAGCTGCAGAGGACTCAAACACGTATGGGTCTGACTGTAATTCTGCCTTGCACATCAAGCCCGTTTTTGAGGAAGCCCCATACAATTCCCAGAAAAGCTCCGGAAATTTGGACTCCTTTCTGTCCCAGGGCTATATGGAACTAAGGTGAAAAATAAGGATAGTTCTGGAGACTGGCTTCCTTACCTCTTGTGGCCTTCTCCCCCTGGGCCTGACTCCTCCTCCAGGCCTCCTCTCTCCTGGGGAAATGTCCACCCTCCACCCAGCACAGTGGATGAGTCCCGGGCCCAGTGTCTATGGTGGCCTAGGCCTGGCGCAGTCAGGAACCCCATCAGTAATCAGGGCATTTCTCTCAAATGCTGATTAACTTCCTCTGGCATCTTAGACAAAAGCAATCCCCTGGCAATCATATTCTGCTTAACACCTAAAAATTTGTGGGTGTACAATAAATATTCAGTTCCTAACAACAATTCCCACACTTGCTAATGACTGTGTGGGTACATTTGGTTTCATCGGCTATGTCCTGCCAACTAATATGCAATTGAGCCCTAAAAAAGTTCACGTCCAATGAGGTTTTCAGCACCACATAATTTTAGAGCTGAGCATTTAACTGAGATGCCGCTGAGACCCAGAAAAAAATGCATGTTAATTCTGGGCCACCCTTGGGAGTGCTGACCCTCTAGGAGCAGTGGAGGGGCGGAGTGCAGAGAACAGAATGGCAAAGAGACTTGGAAATTTCACCCAAATGGTGGATTCAAAATGGATGGGACGATTCTTCAGCCAAGTGCTGTTTGGTGCTCTTCCAGGAGACCCCGGCAACCGTATCTACTAAAACCACATCACCCAGCAAGTGGAGGTGAAGAAGAGCAAAGCCTCAGAATAGATCAGTTCTCAAAACTCTCTTTTTTAAGGCTGAGCAAACAGACACTCAAGGTCCTTTTTCCCCAAAGCATCACCCATTGATACTGGTTTCATCAACGTCACCA
The DNA here is from genome assembly GCF_905146905.1 of Nyctereutes procyonoides. Lineage (NCBI taxonomy): Eukaryota > Metazoa > Chordata > Mammalia > Carnivora > Canidae > Nyctereutes > Nyctereutes procyonoides. The sequence goes on along the minus strand of NW_026575120.1, from coordinate 34,278,722 downwards.
GTGATTTCCTTAACCTTTTGTGTCTAACTCACCGCTTCATTTTCTCTCTCTCCCTCTCTTCAAGACGTATCTGTAGTCACCATATCTAATTTCTCACTTCGCATTCTCTCTTGAAACCAGTCCAAACAGATTTTTGTTCCCTTCACTTTTCCAAAACTGTTCTTATCATGCTCATCATTGCACTCCACACTGCTAAATCCACTGGAAACACATCAGTCCTCTTTCTACCTGGCCCTTCACAGTCTTTATGATGTCCACCCTTTCCTCCCCTTGAGTAACTCACATGGCTTCCAACCACCACCCTGTCAGGCTCCTACTAAGTCACTGGACACAGCTTCTGCTTCTCCCTCATCAACTTGACCTCTTACCATGAAAGTGCCCCAGGAGTCCATCCCAACTCCTCTCCTGCTTCCATTTATCCCCTTGGTGACATCACCTGGTCTATGGCTCTAAACATCATCTACATGCCAGAGGCTCCCAAATTCATGCCTCCACTCCCTACCTCATGGTGAACCCAAGACTTGCAATCACGGGTCTACTTATCTCCAGTTGGACATATTAACACCTCCAACACTTCCACGGTAAATATAACTCCCTCTATATGCTCTGTCTCAGCTGATGGCGATTCAAGCTCCCAGTTGCTCAGGCCAAAAAGTCTTGGAGTCATCCTTGACTTTTCTTTCTCATGCCTCACATCTCCTCTATCAGGAATCCTGTTGACTCAACCTTCAAAATCAGGACAGAATTTGACTGCCTCTCACAACTTCCACTGCTACCTTCCTAGTCAGAGCCTATCATCATCTCTTGCCTAGATTATTGCAATGGCTGGTCCCTCTGCTGCTGTCTTCTTCCTGCCTCTAGGATATTTTCAACCCAGGAGCTAGTGTGATCTTGCTAAAACATAGTCAAGTCATATCATTCTTCTTAAAACCCTCCAATGGCTCCCCATTATAACCTGTCATTAGAATATTCTTTGAAGAATTGCCTTCTTTGTGTGAGTTTGATCTCCCTAACAAGATTTAGTTCCTTGTAAGCTGGTACTGCAACTTCTATTTTATTTTATTTATTTATTTTTTTCAACTCCTATTTTATTTTCTGCTCCTCTATCAACTCCCTGATAATAGCAGGTGACCTGATACTTGTTTAATTAATGGGGAAGAACAGACACTAGGACTTAGGTAAAGGGATGCTAGGCAAGTATTTCTGGGCCATGGGCTGATTTCCTTCCCTTAACACATCTTCAGCAGCTATTATAAAATGTTCTGTAGAATGGTCGATGTGCTAGCAGTTCGGTACAACTCGTTTTTCAATTCTTTTGAACAAAAACACCAAGAACAAATGACTTTACCTGAATATGTTGCAATGACAGAAAAGCTTTTCCCCCAGGACAAGAATAAAAGGGGGCTCTGCTGACCCGATGAGTATCAGGACAAAAGGATGATGATTTGATACAGCTCAACAGGCTGTACACCGGCTTGTAGAATCTGCTACCCAGTCATGGGAAGGAACTGGCAATGAGGAAGACCATTGTGAATATGCAAGCCAGAGCCTGGCTTCCGTCCTCTTGCTCTACGTGGGTAGGACCCAACATTCTGCCCATGCACTGTCACAAATCTGAACCCTCAGTCGGGGAGTGAGGGTTGTTTGATCAGTGCTGTTATTTTACTCATTTTACCACAGCATGTTAACAAAACTCCAGTCACTCCTTTGCTAGAGACCTCTGGTTGTATTGGTTAGAGGACAGCAGCAGATCCTGCACCCTCTTCAGGGAGTTTTGAAATATCTGAGAATCATGACACCTGAATCTAACCACTAATTTCCTGAGCTACCTTGAGCTGGGTATAGAAACTCTCCAGTCTCCAAAGACTTCTGTAGGTCAAAGAGCCTAGGGCTCATTATCTAGCCTGGAATGTTTAACCTGCAGATGGCAAATGACAGCAGCCAGACTCCTTGGCCCGTGGCAGGGAAGATTCACACCAACAGCTCCAATCTCTTCTCCACAGCAGAAGAAAAACTTCACGCCAGGTGTTCCAGCAGGATATAGCAAAGGACGAAAACAGAATAGTTTATAAGCTAGAATGTGAGGACTCTCAGGATGCAGAAACAGCTCTCTTTTTATTCCTGGTTTAGACCCCAAGACCCTGGGAGACCAGTCATGCATTCAGTGGCCATGGATGTGTCATCTCCTAGGCCACAGCTCATCCACCACGTCATGTTGGCTTTTGTAGGCTTGGCCCTCACTCCCCTTCAGCTCCTAGCTTCCCCTCAGAGGAGGAGAAGAATCCCATTTGTTTCTCTTCCTGTCAGCAGAGGCTGGGGCTCACAATCCCTTCTGGGATTCCTCCCATCAAAAAGGTATTAGATAAAAGATACCACGTGTGTGAAGTTTGGACAGAATCCCAAGCTGACTTTTCTCTCCACCACTACAGTAGCAGTATCTATGCCTCCAAAAGAAAAGCAATGACCGGAAAGGAACATATATATATTCTCCCTTAGGAGCTAATCTCACTCCTTCCTTCTTTGCAAGTGGAAAAGAGAGCAACTGAAAGCCTTGACACACTTGTGTGTGATAGGAGGTCCTAAGTCATCTGGTCATCCCTAAAGGACTTAGGCTTCCACTTGCGAAACTGGTTCAACACTCAAAGTCTGTGGCCAGGGAGGCATGAGGCCACCAGGCAGAGATGCTTTGACTCAGTGACTCTCTAGAGAGTTCTTACCATGTACTTCGTGATCAAGCTGAATTACATGCACTCTACTTTCTGAGGCTGCGATGCTTGTTTAGAAATAGTTTTCAACTAGAAGTTTAATACATGATACAACTTTACTTTTTAATGGGTTACCAATGTTTCACTCCAATTCTGTCCATAATTTACAATCTAAAAGCCTCATAAAAACTCCATGGTGTATATGTTGCAGGTGAACTTGTCCCAATTTTACAGACCACATCTTACATATCCTATGTCAGTTCCAATTTCTCTAGTCCTCACGTCAACTACAAATGCATTGAGGACACCAAGTAATAAATTCCAGGATCTCTCGTGTTGATAAAATACAATTTTAGGTCATTCTCTGAAAGACACTAAGATTCTTAAAATGCCCTCCCACTATGCTGCATTACTAATTAGATATTAGAATGGGAGTAGCTGGAAGTACAGGGTATTAGATCATCACCAAAATCAGAGACTTTGAATAAAATAGGCCTGGCTTTCTTCAGAAGACCAAAATACTAAAGCATGTTGCCTAAAATTGTGATTTTATCCTGAAGCAACATTATGCATGTGATGGCAAACAACAAATTTTAACTCAACCTGGGCTACACACAGACTAACTGGGAGAGGCCAAGTTCAGAAAACAAAGTTCGCAGATGTCATGCTGCATCGACCACACAACCGGGTTGGAAATGAGGATTTCATGAGCTGCAACTGGAACAGTAAGCTTTCCTGGGAACATGTGTCTTCTGTGGACAATCAGCCTGGCCGCTGGCATCGTCAGCATTGCTATCGGCTCCAACTGTTTCTGGGAATCATCTGAAATCAGCAGGAAACTGGAATCCCATCCTTTATGATCATGAGTGTACATGAAGGAAGGATGATGCCTGAAGGGTATGAAGCCCCATACCCACCTGTACACTTCCAGCTTCCGGCAGAGAAGGAGAAAATCTCAGAATCCTAAAGCAAGTGAAGGTTTTCTCTCTTCTCCCCTCTTGCTTTCCACACCTCCATCATTCTCAACCCACCTTCCCTGCTCCATCCCCAAAGCAGTGCCTTCATTTAGGACCTTGCAAGTCACCATGATTTGCCCAAGGTTAGTGGTTGGGTTACTCACCCCATCCTTCTCCACCCCCACACCCAGAAGAATTTGAACACACACATCGTACATATGTTAAAACCCAGAGAATGTAAACCACCAAGAGCAAACTCTTGTGAAGAACTATAGATTCTGGGTGATGACAGCGTGTCAATGTTGGACCAGTGTACCACTCTGGCACAGAACATCAGTGGCGGGGGATGCCGGGTAGCAAGGCGCAGTATGCATGTGGGAACTCTCTGTACCTTCCACTCAGTTTTACTGTGAACCTAAAACTGCTCTTAAAAAGTTTATTTTTCTTTAAAGAGTAGTTAAAAAATGGGGTGGGAGTGGATTTGAGCTTTTTCCTCTCTCTTTGCTCAACACTTTCCACAGGCAAATCTGTCTTTCCTATGATGGGATATTTCTGGGTGGAAAACTTCATGAACTCTATGCCTCATAAAAAGAGGCCACCTCCTACCCAATGTAGGAATAGTTAGAACATTTTTTTTTTTTAAGTGTTTGAGTCAAGAGAGTCTGGGGAGGACTCAGCAAACAACAGCACAGAGAATGCCCAGGAAAATAAAGAATTTCACCATTTGGTGTAGAGTGGCATTGTTCAATTCAGTAGTCCACAGGTATATGTATCTATTTAATTCCAAATGTAAAATAAAATGTCATTTCCCCAAGTCACACTAGCCACCTCTCAAGAGCTCCTTAGACACCTGTGGTTAGTGGCTAAAGTATTAGATGGCACAGATACAGAACATTCCAGTCACTGTAGAAAGTTCTACTGGACAATACTAGTCTAGAGTAGGGATGGACAAACTTTTTCTGTGAAGGACTGTGAAGGACTATGAAGTAATGGTTTCACGCTCCTTGGACCAAATGATCTCTCTCACAACTGTTTAACACTATCCTTGTCATGAGAAAACAGCCATAGACATTACGCAAATGAATGGGCATGGTTGTGCTCCAACACAACTTCATTTACAAAAATGGGACTTGGTCTGCAGGCCAAATTTGTCAAGCCCTGGTCTAGAGGACCCGTTCCTGGAGACATCTGATATCTAGGTCCTCATACACACCCAAGCAATAGTGGTAGACAGACAAAAATTCTGTTTGGCACAATCTGGATCTTTATCAAGATACCTCTATATAATCATGACTGATAAAATACAAATCCATTTAAAATCATTACTGCTTTCAAAGGAGCATTTGTCATTGCGCATTATTCTCAAGAAATGAGCCATGAATTTCATCTCTTTTATTGGGTTTCTCTAATACAAGTAATGCATGTTTGGTTTAGAAAAATGAGAGATGAAGATTTAAAAAAAAAGAAAGAAAGAAAGAAAGAAAGGGAATTATGAGTTTGGGAGATTTTTAACCTTCTTTAACAAATACAAATATGTGATTCCTTTGTTCACAACTACCTTTCTTGTACGTACAGCAGTGCTAAATGCGTGAGAGGTACTGCATAAATATTTGTCGAATGACAAAAATGACTAAGTATTACAAGATAGGCGTGTTCACAGATGGCCTTCAGGATTTCTGTAATGCTTACTATGATAGTAATGCTGGGTGCATGTGATGGTTTCTGGAGTGATCTATAGTTTTCGTTGAATTATCAAAGATGTCCGTGACCTTAAACAGAGGAGAAGCCTTTGGTCGTCCTCAGGACTGAACCAACAGGCCTTCACAATTTCTGTCCATCAATGATTGCACCCCCTAGAGAAGCCGAAGGGCAGTCTCCTGCAACTCACCAAAGTCATCTATCTGAATCTAAACCAACCCAGGTGGAAAAGATGCTTGTTTTAAACATAATTCACTCAAGAGAAATGGGGGAAGAGGGGTTCTGGTGTGTTTTCTGAGTCTGAAGGCACAGATCCAGCATATGGAAAAAGACTCCTAAGGAGTTCTGGCTTGAACCCCGCCAGTTCAGGAGGCTTGAGCATGATCCTAACGAGGCTGGACCATGAGCCGACTCCCTACAAGGACAGGCTAAGACCCAGGTGGCCCCGTCAGCATGCCTAAGGTCGAGCGGCAAACCACAGTTCCTCTATCTCTGGGGCACCCTCCTGAGATGCCCCCACTGGATACAGCGCCCAGGGTAGAGGACAGAGGCACAGCATGGTGTCAGCTACGCCAACAATGAAGAATCAGCAGAGGAACACAGGGATGGTTTTCTTCCTCAAGATGCTTTTACAACCTGGGGAAGATGACTTGAGATTTACAGACACTCATTTAGAGTTCTCTCAGGCATTTTACCTGCATCTGCTCCACAAAAAAAGCAAATTCCAGTTTCTTTTCTGAATCTTCATTATATAGCACCGTCAAATCAGGACCATTAATTGCTAAGAGTAAAGGCCTTTCTCCTGCCCAATGAAATCTTTAGTAAAGCAGGCTCCTTAGAAGCAGGTCTATTTATAGATCATGGCTTTTCCTGGCCTCCCTCTCTTATCATGGAGAGCATAGGTAGGAGGCAGGAATTTTTTGCTTCTTGAGAAAATGATCATCTGCCCCTCCCACTTATTCTCCACCTGGAGTCCTAAACCAATTATAACATCCCAATCATTTCCAAGAGCAACCATGATGCTGTCACAAAAACAGGATTACGACTTCAAACCAAGATACAGCGAAGAGCTAATCATGATTCAGAAACAAAAGGCCCTGTTTTTATGCAAATAGACATAGTTACAGAGAGTCTGCAGAGATAAAGACCAAAATGTAATCTATGATAAACAGATTGATGGCTGCCTCAACATGTGTGCCTCCAAATTCACACACACAAAAAGTGGCAAATGATTCTTGAAAGCGATGTTATACCCTGATTCAAAACTATGATGAGGGGATCCCTGGGTGGTGCAGCGGTTTGGCGCCTGCCTTTGGCCCAGGGCGCGATCCTGGAGACCCAGGATCGAATCCCACATCGGGCTCCCGGTGCATGGAGCCTGCTTCTCCCTCTGCCTATGTCTCTGCGCCTCTCTCTCTCTCTCTGTGACTATCATAAATAAATAAAAATTAAAAAAAAAAAAAAAAACAAAACAAAACTATGATGAGAAAATCCCCTAAAGTCTAACAGTGGAATGTCTCAAAATTGGGAGCCAGCCCGGGCCCCATCTGAGAGCCAGCTACAGAAAGAACCTGTTTAAAGGTGTGTGGCATCTCACACGGCATGAAGCGGGGCTCTCAGATCCTGACCTCTCCCCCACCCAAAGCCCTCACGGAGCATTTGTCCCCACCACCCTCAGTTAACCGTGACCTCGTTCTTCAGTTCCTCTGGACAAAACCCTGAATCATTCCTTCACTCCTCTCTTGCCCTCCTGCTCCACATCTGATCTGTCAGAAATCTTGTGGGGTCAAAGGGCATCGGAAGTCCCACCACTCCTCACCATCTCCCCCGCCACCACACCACCCTCATCCAAGCCACCACCATCTGCAACCTGAAGAGTTAAATAGCCTCTCTCTCTGCCTCTGATTTTGCCCTGCCTTCAGGCTCTAGCCTATTAAACCGTAACTCCTAGCAGGGGCGCCTGGCTGGCTCAGTCTGTCGAGCACACAGCTTGATCTTGGGGACTGTAAATTCAAGCCCCATGTTGGGTGTGGAGATTACTTAAAAATATAATCTTTAAAACAATAAAAAAATATATAACTCATATCATCCCCCTGCATAAGAAGTCTCCAGTAGCTGTCCATCTACCAATCAAGAGCCCCAAAAGATCTCCTTCCTCCCTACCTCTTAGGTCATCTCCCACTAAGCCCTCTCTCTCACTCACTCAATTCCAAGTTTATGACCTCCAGGGAGTTTCTTGAATATGCCTGCACCTCAGTGCCTCAGGACCTTCACACTTGCTGGTCCTTCTGCCTGGAACGCTCTTCCCCTAATATTCCATTGCTGCCTCTCTCACATGTCTATCCCAAGTCCCCCTCTCCAAGAGTCCTTTCCTGACAACTCTTCTCAAAATCTCCCTTCCATTCCCATCCCAATAGTTCATATCCCTTCCCACACTCGTTTTCCTGCTTAACACATTTATCACTACCCAATGCATTTTATCTTTCACTCATCGTCTTCATCATCTATGTTACGATAGAATGTAAGCTCCATTAAGAGCAGGGATTTTTGTCTCTTTGATTCATGAATGAATCACTGCTACAGTGGCTTGCAGTGTATGGTATGCAACAAGGACTTGTTGACTACAGGAACACTAAAAATATATTGGCATTTCAACTGTTAATTAAAAGTTAAAGACAAAATGTAACTGGAATAAATTAGAAATGGCCTAAATGCCTCTGAACATGAAATTGGTTATATGACACGGCCATAAAAAGATACAGCAGGCAGCCCTAAAATAGAACAATGTAGAATTTACACACGAATAGGGAAGCAGCAGCACTACCAACTATATCAAATAAGAAGGCTGCAGAACAGTAGGTATGTTATCCCAGCATCAGCCACTATATACGTATGTCACGTGGGTATACGCATCACATACGTTTATTAGAAAACCCCATTTGTGTGTGTTTGTGTGGCTAGATTGATGGGAGAAAAGGAGAGGCAAATCAGTCAATCTTGGCCAAAGACTTTAAGGAGAGTTTTGCTTTCTCTATTCTTTCTGCATTGGATTGTCTACAACGAGCAGCCTTTAAACAGAATTTTTTCAGTTTCAAAATGTTAAATTTTTCACTTAACATCTACCTAGGGTTTGCTAGGTTCTCTGTGGAGAACCTGACTAGGCCTAACATCCCCTAAGAAGCAGCATTTCAGTTCAACCATCCTGAAGCTATTTGACAGCTTGCTCTTTAGAATTGTGAAGATTTATCCCCTTCCCTTATGACAAAATCACCTACAAGGAGATAAAATAGCAATAAATCTCACTCACTAATTAATATGTTGTGAGTCCAAATCTCAAAGCTCCACAAGGCAAGGTGGAAGAACAAGGGTCCTCTCAACAAAAGATTTTCCTTTCTCAGCCACGAGGCCTCCTTCCACCCTGTCCCTCTTACCTGGCCACCCAGTGTCAACTGTAGGCCTAGTTCTAGTCGGACTGGGGTGATGGGGCTTGCCGCCCGCCCCACACACACCCCCAGCTCCATGCCTGTGCTCTTGTCATGGCCATGCCTTGAATGTCCCAGACTCCCTCAAATGTACTCTTCGGCCATCTCCAACTGACACTGAGGTGGTCGGTCCTCATGGTTCTGAGTAACAAGATGAAGAAGAATGGGCTGTGTGTCTTGTGTTCCTGTGACCGGGCAGGGAGCGAGGATACAGAAGATGAGTGAGAGCCTGAACCTTGAGTCATTTCAGATTCCCAGCCAGTCTATAAGCTTCTAATTTGATTTTGACCTCCCTGCTTCCCAGCACAAAGTAGAGAGCATTTTGTACAAATTAGGAACTCCACCAATGGATGCTGGCAGTAATGATGATGAGCTCAAGCTGCCTCTGGCCAGTGAGAAATGGCTTCCACATCTGCTTCAGCCAGAGTCTCTGCCTCCTGCAGGAAAGGCTGAGCCCGTGCCCTGAGCTTCTCCATTACTGACTACACATAACACTCACTTGGGGAGCATTTTTGGGTTTTTTTGTTTGTAATGCTGACAACTAGGACCCAGACAAGTCAATCAGCAATTCCAGAACACAGTCTGAAAACTGGCACTTCTTAAAAGCTCTCCAGGTGATTCCAGGGATAGCCAGGGCTGAGAGCCACTGCTCTGGCCTATGGGCAATTTTGCCACCTGGCACTTGTGAGAGCTCCCTTTAGGCCTGGTACTATGGGCAGAACAAAATCACGACTGTGGAGATTCCACAAGTGTAGAATTGTGGAGGAAAAAAAACGCGGGATGCAGTTGCAGGCCATGAACAGTGACCATTGTCTCCTGTGAGCTCTCCACGGCCCCCTCCCCCTTCTTCGAGGCATCCTTGAGAAGTCTAGCCTTAGTCCCCAGGTGACCAGCACAGAGTGGGCCTGCCTCCTACCCAGATGTCACCTGCCACGGGGGTTAATGAGGCTTCACTGTTGACACAGGTGGCATCTTCAACACATGGGGGCAAACTGCTTTGAGATAGGCCACTGGCATCATAGAAGTGTCTGACCTCTTTTACAGGATGGTAAGCCACTAGAGAATGGCAGTCAGCATACTGATGGCCTGCTGAACTTCCTTGGTGGCCTGGAGATACTCAGGGCTGGGGCATTTGGACTTGGCTGCCCCTAAATGCTGAGCCTCACACTGCCAATGGCACAGGCATGCATTGTGTTCTTGAGGGCCAGAGGTTCATTTCTCTGTAGAGAAGTCATTCTCCAAAAGACTTCATTTTCTCAAGAAGCATGTGCATGGGACATGATCCCACCAATGACCATGATGAGGCTTATCCACAACCATGGGCTTTGAGGCAATCCAGGTGAGTTAAGATGGGAAACCTTCCACCACAGGAAAAGCCAGTCCTCCAGCTGATTCACAGACTGCGTATTAATGTTTGGAAATAAAGAGCAGGAGTTGGACTCAGCTCTTAGGTCTGAATCCCTTGTTACGTAGCTCTGTGGCCTTGAACAAGTTATTTAACCTCTCTCTCTGCTTCCATTTCCGTTTCTGTAAAATGGGAATAATAGAAATATTTCCATAATAGATTTGTTTGGGGATTAAATAGAAGGTCATAGTCAAAATAGTTAACAAATGGTATGGCAGCAATGTGAATGAATGGATGCACACATGGCTGATTGAGTAAAAAATGGACTACAGGACTGGCTCAGGGTTAAGAATGGCCTGAGACTCCATTGTGCAGGCTGCAGGAGCCAGAAGTCAGAGGAACCACAGTGGGATTGGCCAACCACTGAGGACTGCAGAAAGACACAGCCCTGGAAACACTCCGAGGCACAGAGATTCTGAGTCATGTGTCCCCTCCCAGAGCTCACTCCACTCCCAGGTGTTATCTCAGTATTTCCAGCTCAAATATATGCATGCCTGATAGAGATCCCTTACACAATAGGATAGCCAACACGTTGAATGCATACTATAGGCTGAGCCCCTAAATACAGTTAATCCGTACGCCATCCTTCTAAGACACCCACTGTACAGATGAGAAGAAACTGAGGCTCTGGGATGCAGAGTAAAGTGGTCTTACTCTAAAGCCCATTGTTTTTAACCTTTACAGTAAGAAGACACAGTGACACAATCAGAAAGACGGCTCGATCTTCACAAATCGGCCTCTGTATTAGATCTTTCCACCATCAAAAAAAAAAAAAAAAAGAAAAAGAAAAAAAAAGCCTAGTTCCCCCCTTTTCTGGACATAGGTACTAAGCAAATGAGTTCAAACGGACTTTTTAAATTAGTTAGCCAAAGGCTCATCAAATGGCACAAGTATCACAGTTGTCAAGTCCATAAGCCTTTGGAGGGCTGGAGTTTTCCACCTGTTGGCCCCAGCTTGGTGCTACAAATGGCCAAAAATGTCAGAGGCAAGGCTGGCAGTCTGTCAATGAGATTCTCTCTTCCTAAAGAAAACCTAATCTGAATCACTGCCTTTTGAGGCAGCTGATCAAAAGCTAATTTATTTCTAGGGTGACTCTCCCATGATCTTGTTTTAAATACAATGGACCACTAGGATCACCAAATCTCCTGATTTTATGCTATTCCTAAGCCTTTTTTGCTTCACGCTTTACTGTTCTGGAAATCAGTAAGAATCACATTTTGCAGTCTTTGACAATTCTCTCCAACCATCACAGTCACTTTTTTTTTTTTTCCAATTGCTTAAAACTTGGTAAAAATTGTTCATTTCTTTTTGGCAGAAGTAACTCATATTCAAGCTTGGATCCAAGGTAAGCATTTTTGGCACATATGGTTAAAAAAAGATCTCTTTAACTGAATTAAGACAGCACGGAAAATACACATTCATTTAGCCCATTTCCAAAAGTTGATTTCTAGCAGTTTAACAATATTTGACAGTATTATTCTTAGCACATGTGGTAGAACCGTTGTGTTGCTCTCTATAAGGTAACAGCGTAAGATCAAGATGAGCTGTGAATTAAACAGCTTTAAAATAAAGTAGCAAAGTTCCAGATGTCTCATATAGGCTTCTGAAGGGTGGGCTCAGGTTTAGATGGAAAACCACGAGGCAGCATGGAACAGGTTTCAAAAAAGGAGACATATTTTAGTTCCCAGTACGTTTCTATTTCCCATTGAGTGACAAGTGATGTTTGCCCTACTCTGAAAGTTTTAAAAATCAGGCAAAGCGTGATTTCAAAGAAATGAAAGCTAAAGAAAAACTTGCATGGTTTTCTGAATCCACACATTTGGTTTTCCCCTCCACCTCACTCAGTTAACTCAAGCCAACTTCAGTACACGGATAGCCAAGCTTTCTTGAGTTGAAACACCCAATTATGGGTTTTCCAGCCCCATTCCCACCCTCAAAATGGGCCTGTCGAAAGGATGGCCAGCCATCACCATATTTTATGTTTCTAGACTCAACATTCAATACGTTAGTGCACCACTTTCATAGAGAACACCATATTGCGGGCTTAATGAATGGACAGATGGATGGACATCCCATACCACTCCAGGTTGTAATTATACTGAAGTCATCACAAGGCCTAAAAGGAAGGCTTATTCAATGAAAGATGTTTTAGCTAAATTTAAAATAAAACTGTAATCTCCTCCCACATATCTTCATTTTTAGAGCCAAAATCTGATTAAATAATTAAAAGGAAGTATTAGGCAGTTGATAAATGCTTCTGGCACTTTACACTTGTGGATGTTAGCTAAAGCCACATTCTGCAGGTTTTGACAATGCTACTCAACCATCACAGGTACTGGATTTTTTTTTTTTCGTCGCTTCATATAGAGCAAGGGAAATCTAATACTTTATCACTAATCCTTAACTGCCGGCAGACACAGGTGAACTTTAGTCTTATCCCTAGACTCTGGTAAAATGCGCTTTTCGAACTCACTCTGAATCATATCTTGGAATGAAATAACTCCTGGGACTGAGTTTACGGCTCTGGAGTTTCCAATCTGTTTCGTGCCAAAAGCCTGATTAGAACACATCTTCTTAAATCACACGGAGACTCTCTATCTTGGCATCTGATTGTTCCTGGGCAGACATCCCAGGAGTTTCGGCTCCAGGATTAAAGGTCATCTTGGCATTAAAACTCCTCCCCGGGTCTCATAGGTACCAGTTTTTCTCCAGTTCCAATGCTCTTGCCACCTGCTTTAGTTGCTCACACTAATTAAAGACACAGCCTTGGTCTGCCCTTCTTGCTACCTCATCAGCTAGAAAAGGTCTGCCAACCTCACTGACACCTGCAGCCAAGCAGGCAAGGTAGAAAAATTAAGATTATATCCACGCAGGGCTTTTCTCTGTTCCAGCGTGAAATCCTGTCATCTCTTTTTTTCCCCACTTAGAAGAAGGCAACCTCCCACTCTCCTCCTTAAGAGGAAAGAAAAACTCTCCTCTCTATAGGCATCTCCAGTAATGGCTGTGCTACTAGATGCTGCTTTTAAATACAATGGCACTTCTCAAAGCTGCCAGTGGAGCAAATGGAAACTTCGACCACGTCTTGGCCACAGGCTGCTTTAACAAAGGCTCCCCTGAACCAATTTCCACAAGAACTTTTCAGGCACACCTGAGAACGAACAAGAATATCCAGCACCAAAGGCAGGACTCAGGGAACAGTGGCAGGTGCTTGGCTACAGCGTCCTGCTCTGGGGACGGAGGTATCCATACATGTGTGAGGGGCCACCCATCCTGAGAAGAATGGGAGGCAAAGTTAGAGAATGTCACTTCCACAAAGTGTGATGAATTTGGGGCAGACTGGATGGCTCAGCTGTTTAGCACCGCCTTCAGTCCAGGGCCTGATCCTGGAGACCTGGGATCGAGTCCCACGTCAGGCTCCCTGCAGGGCACCTGCTTCTCCCTCTGCCTATGTCTCTGTCTCTGTATATCTGTCGTAAATAAATAAAATAAAATTTAAAAAAAGTGCCACGAATTTGATAACATCTGCCAGTTTTATAAACGTATCAACCTCAGAAATGACTTTTAAGATACAAAGGAAACGATAATCCAGAGAGCTAGAAACAAGTTGATGAGTAAGTTTACTACTATTTACTCAGCACCGATCTTCAGCACATGGCATCGGGCACTTCGTAGCTGCTAAGTACTTGCCAAAGGTAGAGGTGAACATACGGGCATGTGGGGAAAACACGTGTGGGTACAGGACTATAGACACACAGAAATACACACACAACAAAGTTCAGAGGAAACTCCCGAGGCCTTCCTAGAGTTGGGGACTCCCACACAATCATTGCTCTGATTCTCCCACAAATTAATTCTCTGAGTATTAGGTTCCCCGGATGCCTTTATACCTCCCAAGTATCACCCTTCAATAAATACAACAATCTCTAAAGTGTTTTAAGTTCATTGTAAAAGTGTATACAGAGATGCTTTTACCACCAGTGTTTTTAGGTCTGATTAATATCTCTTTCCACCTCAGAAAATGTGGTGACTGTTAAATTGAGCTTCAGGATTTGCTAAGTCAAAAATCAGGCCCCACCTCACCAGCCAGCCAACCTCTTTTTTTTTTTTTTTTAAATAACCATTTAATGCAAAAGCCTCCAGAGCCAGGTTGTGCTGGAACTAGGTTTGGCAGCTGTTGTGTGCCAGGCTGCTCTCTCCTTTCCTCTCTGGGGCTCAAACCTGTGACCACAAGCAAGATTCCACCCTGAGCACCACTCACCTCGCCTTGCTGGGGAAGATGGCCCGACGACATGTCTTTAAAAACAAGGAGCGTATTAGTATGTCTCAGCTGTCAATCATAGATAATCAAGCTCACCAACAAACAGGACTTTTTTTTTTTTTGATGAGTGAAATTTTATTTTTACATACTGATGGAAAGACGCGAAGGCTGAACAGGTTAATAAATAATTTTGTAGAGGAAAAAATAGTTATTTCAAAAATAGATTTCCTTGATTAAAACAAAGTAACAGTCCCAGGTAACCTTAACCCACATTTTTGCGCTCAGGTGCCAAGTAAGTGCTGCTAGCTGAGCTCTGTAGCAGCTAATAGGGTCACCTAAGGAAAAAAATGTATAGCTCATGCCTTCAGGAAGCTTATAATTGGGTGACAGCAATAAAACAGGCAGACAAAAAAATAGGCTTTTTAATTCAAAAATAAAAATTACATGCCAAGAAAAGAATACAAAAGATCCCCCAAACCAGTGTGCAATTAAATGTGAGTGCTGAATATCAGGGTTCAGAGGTTGAGGCTGGGGGTCGCTGCAGCTTGATACTTTTACAGGAAGTTTCATGAGAAAAGCAGTTGGTGATCTAGACCTTGAAGGGGTGAGGCTTGCCACCGGGAGGAGAGTGAGGAAGCACAAGCATGGGTGCAGGGCACGGCCCTGACATTGACACTGGCCAGGACTGGGAGTTCCAGGACAGCAGCCTAAAGATTATAGGCTTTAGGCTTTTTATGATGAAGTGGGGGCACAGAGGATGTGATAGAGGGGAGCAGTGTTTTCCAAAGATAAATCTGGCAAAGGTCTACAGCGCCAGTGGAAGTGGGATGGAGGCTGGCGGCAAGATCAGCTCCCAGGCCACAGCAAAGCTCCAGGCCGAACAGGACTGGAACTCTGCAGATGAGGGACGCGGAGGATACAGATCGGAAGGACATTAGAGACAAAAAAAAACAGGAAAACAAAAAACCAGAACTATCAGGCTTTGGCAACTGATTGGATACACGCCCCCCAACAGAACCAAGCGTGGAGAATAAGCCTCGGCTTTCAAGGTGAAGGCCACCGGGAAGAGGACTCGAGAGCGGGTGGAGAATGGTTGGTGATCACAACGTGACCCTCGGGCAGTGGTGGCCAGAAGCATCGGCTCCACATTCTGCTGGAACTTAATGAGACGAGGGCACAGCCTGGGAAGATCTCAGCAGGACAGACAACTTGGCCACGCGGGTGATCATGTTCTCAGAGCAAGGCTGCCAAGCAGTGAGGAGCAGAGTAAGCGCGGAGAACAGCAGAGGCCCCTGATGGAGACCCAGGAGCAACAGGCAGAGGGGAAAGCAGGACCAGCAGCACCAAGCGCTGCTGAGCCCGAAAGATGACTGAGGATGCCTAGAAGAGGACACAGGACCTGCGCCACCGGCCCCTAGGAGGATGTCATCTCAGCCGACTGCTGAGAGGTAGGAGGAGGTGGAACGTGGGTGCTCATATGACCACTAACAGCAGTGACTGCAAGACAGGGGCACAGCCACCCGAGGCCCCCAGCCCTGCCCATCCGGAGGGACACCTTCCTTCTCCCCAGCCATCCTGAGAACAAAGAGCGTGCCCCCTTCCTCTCCCCCACCCAGGCCAGCCCTGCATGGTCCTGCAGGGGAAAACCATCCCATGGTAGCAATGATGTGTACCAGTGTTGAAACCAGCCAGCCTGAGAGCTGGAGCCATATGGCTGCTCCTTCTTCCCTGCAATGCTCGTCACAGCTGGCAGGGGTTAGACATTTCCAAGAAGGGACGACTAGAGAAACAATCTCCTGGGTTTCTGGGCAGAGGAGCTGGAGCCGTTGCAACCAAATGAAAGAGACATCAGGTGGTGGTGCTACTCGCCAAGGCGGAGCTGCAGCGGCTGCACCGTGGGCGCCCAAAGTTTGTGCTCTGTTTGTTTTCACCTCGTTGCTCTCAGATCTCACTGGCATCGTTTAGTGGAAGCTCTATCTGGTTCCTGTCTGTTCCCTATCAGGAACTGGATTTAAATCAGTGGATTTTGCACTTAGTGATTTCCTGGTCTCATCAGGGGGTGCCTATGCAAAGAGTGCCTCTCCAGCATTCTAGAGCCGACCCTCCCTGCAAGGACACACATCGATAATGCAGAAAGTGCAAATGCAGAATCTTAAAGAAAAAAAAAAAAGAAGCATGAAGATATATCCAGAATGTTCACAGTTGTCCACTGAAAGCCACAGTTCCATTCTGCCTTCAGACTGCCAACGTGCAGTGTGAACTGGGTGGCAACAACATCTTTACTAGGGAGGGCAGCTGACTGCATAGAGAAAGCATGTGGCAGCAGAGGTCATACAGGGTTTGGAGCTCAAACCTCCCTGTAGGGCACAAAGCTTGCTTTCGTAGTTGTCTATAATGAAGCTGTGAGCGACAGTGGCCAAGGCAGGCAGACTTCCATTCTATCCAGTGAAGGGAGATGGTTAAGACAGGAAAGGGCAGGAGGCCCGTGGGCAAGAAAGAACCTGACTTCCAGGCTGAGCCCGGGGCATGAGTGACAGCACCACTCCAGAGCCTGGAGATCCTAGAAAAGGGAATTTCTCTTCTGGATGTGCTTTGTGCTTGTGAGGAAGGGCATAACGAAGACAGGGAAAAAAGAAATCACCAGAAAGTCTTCTCTTACACCCCCCAGTCAAGTACTAGAGGAAGATATGACTCTTTCACTTCTTCGGACTTTTTTTTAATGACTCCTATACTTCCAAATGGATAAAAAGGCATAGTTTTACTTTGTCTTCTCCCTCCAAGACTTAGCTAGCCCAAATTTGGTTTTCTATTGCTTCCAGCTTTAAAATGCTTAGCTGAGGGGTACCTAGATGGCTCAGTCTTACGGTTAAGTGGTTAAACATCTGCCTTGGGCTCAGGTCAGGATCCCAGGGTCCTGGGATGGAGCCTGCATCCAGTTCCCTGCTCAGTGGGGGGTCCTGCTTCTCCTTCTCCACGTGTGTGCACGTGTTCTCTCTAATAAATAAAATATTTTTTAAAAAATAAAGTGCTTAACTTAAAAGAAACTGGCCCTCTTCTGACCAACCTGTTGTGTCTTCTGTTAATTAAAAATATAATAAAGAGCTAATTTTGTTCAATTGAGATATTTGAGTGGTTTCTCTTTAAAAGATCCCACCTGCTTTAGGAGCTGCATTTGCCACCCAAATGGACCACCAGGGGAGGATTTAAATTCTACTGCATAGTTGTTGCCCTACATGATCTGCAGGTGCATCTTCTTATGGATGCAAATCATAAAGCAAATTTAGAAAACAGTTTTGGAATATGTGACCTTTGGAAATTTGAATTTTGAAGCTGAAGACTGGGAAGGTTATTTATACCATCCCTATACTGGAGGAATGCTTAGAAACTCTTGCCTCCTCAATGACCCCTGGGATCTTTAAAATATCTGGGGCTTCATTTCCCAAATCAAAGAACAGGAGGTTGTCACTTGCACTTTTAAGTACTAAAGCAGTTTCCCAGGGAATGCTACTCATTCTCAGCCACGAGAACATCTTAGTTTCTCAGAGACAGGTGTCTATTTCTTCCAACCCTATCGTTTCTGAAAACAGAGCTCAAAGGTACAAGACCCCCACTTGCCATATGTTAGGGAGTCCTGGGAGAAGAACAAGGTGGGTTTGGGTTGGGGAGGAGGGCAGATTTGTGCTCAGTTTAGACTGTGCTCAATTTGAGACAAGACATCCAATCATTAGGTAAATAGATTCACCTCGATCTGGAAGAGAGGCCCAGGTCAGAGACCTAAGTTGAGGGCAGGAGTCATTAGCATATGGATGGTTAATTCAAGGTGAGGGGATAAACAGGTCACCTGGGGAGAGTTTCCCCAGGGAAGAGGCCTAAGGGTGTGAGGCTCTGCCTTGAGGCAGGGACAAAGCAGGGAAACCTGAGAGAGAGAAGAAAACTGGGGCAGGATGGGGTCATGGAACCCAGGGGATTTGGTGCTTTGAGAAAGAGGAAATGCAGGCAATGCCAAAAAAGCGACAGAAAAGGTAAACAACATAAGAAATGAGATTTGACCACTGGGAAGTCCTTGGTGACCTTGGCTAGAGCAATGATAGTTTTTTAGCCTATTAATCCCTAATCAAAACAAAACCACCCAACCCCACCATCATACACAGGTGCGTCTCTCGGCTTCCCATCATCTTTCAACTGTGCGGATCCGCACATCCTCCAGAGACTCACGCACCACTTGACCCTGACTGTGCAGTTGTCACAGCCTCCCTTCCCGGGTCCCAGCCCCCAGTTCCATGAGCTCTTTCTCCTCTGCTTACTTTATTCAGAATCTCCGTCTGTTCATGATGCCTTCTGATGACTGCTCAACTGGCCCTCACTCTCCCATAGTCTTTTCAAAACTATCCCACCTTGGACAAGTGACACATAAAAATACACTACAGTGGATGTTAAAGCTAGGGCACCTGGGTGGCTCAGTCGGTTAGGCAACTGCCTTCAACTAAGGTCACGATCCCAGGGTCCTGGTTCCAGCCCTCCATCGGGCTCTTTGCTCACCAGCGAGCAAAGCCTGCTTCTCCCTGTCCCGCTGCCTGCCACTCTCCCTGCTTATGCACTCTCTCTCTCAAATTTTAAAAATCTTAAAAAAAAAAAAAGCTAAATGAACCAGAAAAATATAAAAAAATAAAAAAATACCTTTCCAAGCATAAAATTAGGTGAAAAAAAAAAATCACAGACTGATCTGACCATATAATCTAAAAGAGCAAATAAAACCAAATCAGTTATGAAATAAAAATTCAGGGACAAAGTGAGAAATTTGTAGCAAAGAACATAATTTTAATATCCTGAATTTATGTTTTTAGAATCTAATAAATCAATTAGAAAACCAGGAACCACCCAGTTGGGCAAGGAACAACAGCCAATACACAAAGCATTCAGACACAAATAGATGATAAAATATGGGGGGAAGGGGGAGCCTTTCTAATAATCAAATAATTTAAAACTAAAATAAAAGTCCTTTTTTTTTTCTTGCTTATTGAATTGGACCTCTCACTTAGGATAATACTCAGTTACGCCGAGAGTTTAGAAATAGGTATCTACATATACTTCTGGTGGGGAGAAATCCACTAATCCCCTTTCTCTGAGTCATTCCCAAAGAAATTATGCAGATAAAATCTATGTACAAATATTAAGTGTAGCATTATTTACAGCAGTGAAAGCTTGTAGGTAACTTAATATACCATAGAGAACTGATAAATTTCGACTTTTAATTATATACTCGATATTTTCACACAATTGCAGGAAGGGAAAAGATAAATGTCTTTAATCTGTAACAGAGATTTATAAATCAACAATAAATCTACAAAAAGTGACCAAACATGGACAGGCAATTCACATGAAAATAATCAGTAAACTTTTTTTTTTAAGTTTATCATAAAGTAATCAAAGAAGAGAAAAATGAATATCCCTAATTCATCGTGTTAGAAAATATTTAAATATATATACTAGAACCACGAGTATATTAAGAATGTCTAGATATGAATAAAGGTAAGAAAGAGACAAGGAGAACATTCACCAAAATGCTAGCAATAGTCATTTCTGGGCATTGAGATTATCGGTGAGTTTTATTTTCTTCTTCACGCTTATTTGCATTTTCCTAATTCTAGAATGAATATATATATTACCTTTATAATGAAGGAGCTGTTTCAAATTAAGTTTTCAACAGTAAACTGGTGAGAATGGAAAAGGCACGTGCTATGATGCTCAAGAGCGAAAAGAAGAAATAAGACAATATATTAACAGTTTGATCCCACTTAGGGCCATATGCACTGTGCACAGAAAGAGTAATGGAAATGGGTATACTGTGCCAAGCTCTGAGTTGGTATATCCTCGTTATGGGAAGATGGGTGATTTTTCGTCTCTTTAATTGTTCTGCCGTATTTTCCACCTCATTTTATAATGAAAATGCATTATTGTTACAATCATAAATAATAAAACGTGTGAACTGAAATGCTTCACTCTTCCTTCTGGCAAAATAAGGTCTCTCTTATTTCAAACTGAACCCCTGGGCATCTTTCTTCTAGAAAATTACCTTGATCAACTGTCTTAGTCCACCCCCAGAGCACTGGATAATTGGGATGTCTTTATGCCAGGTTTGTTTTACTTTCAAACTTTAGGGCTGGTCTGTAACATGACCTCATGGGACAGTCATATGCCAGAAGTGGCCAATTACAATGGAGGCTGGGCATTCAGGAGATGGGGTCCTCATGGCCTCCCTGCCCCGGGCTCATTGCCTGACCTCGGGGAGGTCACACAATCTCTTTGGGACTCGGTTTTGTCTTCTTTAAAATCATGAGGTTGGGACAGCCCGGGTGGCTCAGCGGTTTAGCGCTGCCTTCAGCCCAGGGCGTGATCCTGGAGACCCAGGATGGAGTCCCATGTCGGGCTCCCTGCATGGAGCCTGCTTCTCCCTCTGCTTCTCTCTCTCTCTCATGAATAAATAAATAGAAAAATAATTAAAAATCATTAAGTTGGGCTAGATGCATGGTTTTCATGCTGTGTTCTCTGGAGAACCGCTGCAGTGTGATGGGGAGACTGGGCAGGTGGGGGTTGAGGTCCTGAGCCCCACTGTCACTAGAGCAGCTCTGTAACATATCTGCTTTTTATCTTGGGGTTCCACAAAGGAATCTATATTGCCAACTTTCTCCCTGCCTCTTTCAACCCCACCTGCTACAAATGGGAGTTGTCTCATCTCCTAGACTGGACTACGAGTCTGAGAAGTCAGAATGACTTTCTTCAGCTGGAGTTCTACCTTTTAGTAGAGGGGAAATGGTTTCAGAATCAGAGCTTGAGTCATAGCTCTGCCCTATCTGAATATTTGATGGGTGATTTGGGGCAAGTTTTAACCCTTTTGCCTTCCCCCACCCCATTCTTTCACCTCCAAACAAGAATACAAATTGGATCTCAATCACAGAGCTTTCTACGTACTCAATAAAATACCATGAATGAAAAAGCACTTCATAGTTACGTTATCCACAGTAAAGGTATCCCAACTCCACACTATTAATTCATCCATTCAACAAATACTCACTGGTCATCCACTATATGCAGGTCTCGTACTCTCATCTACATGCCTGAACTTCAAGACCCTGCTAGGCTTACATTCAACATGTGGACTGAACAAGTGATGCATATAGAGCCCTTAGCCCAGTGCCTGGAATGTAGGAAGTTAGCTTCCCCACCATTAACATGTACTGAAAATGGGGTAGCTTCTTGGATAATGAAGTCTGATAATTAAGGACAACACAA
The DNA here is from genome assembly GCF_905146905.1 of Nyctereutes procyonoides. Classification (NCBI taxonomy): domain Eukaryota; kingdom Metazoa; phylum Chordata; class Mammalia; order Carnivora; family Canidae; genus Nyctereutes; species Nyctereutes procyonoides. The sequence goes on along the minus strand of NW_026575120.1, from coordinate 34,256,928 downwards.
GAAGGACATACTCATATCATATATTATATGGGGGCACCCATTCCAGATACAGAACGTGCCTCCTGCTACTCAGAGCATGAAACTGTAACCTCCCAGTCCTATATATGTTACACAGCCACAAAGACACGCCCATCCTCTCTTTTTGAAAGCAAAGGTCATCCCACCATGAAAGCCCTTCCCATTCACTTCTTTTAAAGAGCACACCTAATTACGGAAAACTGATGAGCAAGTGAAAGAGGACTTTGCATCCCGGTTCACACTTGGCACCCTCATTTTTCCTAATCTGCTTGAGCTTATCTGGCCTTTGAGCTAGAAGGGACTAGGCTACATGAATGCCATCAACCACAGTCAAGGAATCTGAATGTGAATTCAGTTCAATAGATCAAGTATATCCAACATCTACCAGGTGTCTGGTGCTCGCTGGATGCCACAGAGGATACAGATCTGGAGGAAGCTGTCTGGGTCCACAAGGTTCTCCCAAGAAACCAGAGGATAAGCCAAGTATACATATCTACAGCACCACACAGAAAACAAGGAGTACAATATGAGGGAAACAGAAATATAAAGAACTCATCTCATAGGAGCGCATTGGGGGAATCAGCAAGGGGAGAGGGCACCCAGGATAACCTAGAGAAATCGTACAATTTAGACCTGGAGAGGTGTTAAGGGAAAAGAGTCTTGCTTGGCATCACAGTAGGAGAGATGGTGCCTAAGAAGAAAAGCACAGGGCATGATCTACAATAGCAAGTGATACATGCTCTAGAATAGTGGTATCCACTCACTGGGTAGTTATAAGAACACAAGTTAACATGTATTAAGCACTTAGGACAAAGCTGAGCACACACAAAGTGATCTTTGACCCTGACCTCTGTTGCTGTTGCTTTACCATTACTATTATTGCTACGCCACTGCTGGTCCTTCCGGTGTAGGTGTCAAGAGAAGTACCAGCACACACATGGGACTAGAAAGGCGATTTGGGATCATAGGCATAGTCTGGAAACCCCCAAATGCCACAGGCCATAAGCTATTTTTGACAGAGCTGATGGAATCAGAGCTCTACTTTGGGAACATTTTGACAATAGGATAGGGTAGGATGGGGTCGAAAGAAATACAAGGTAGGAATCCTAGATAAGAAGTCATTCTCATCAGCTGTTGAAAAAGTTCAAGAGATTCAGGAGCAAGGTGGTGCATACGGTGTGGACAGTGCTTGACCTTCAGAGGGTGCAGGGAGGTGGGTAGCTGGTCTGAAGATCAGAAGAGGGAACAGAGCTGTTGATACAGACAGAACCACATAGCTGGTGGCCATGGTGGCAAAAGCCAAGTAGCGGAGGATGGCCCTGGAGAAGAGAAGACAGGTCCCAAAAGAACCTTGCTTTGGGCATACACAGGGGGTGGGCAAAAGGTGAGAGCAGGAAAGGGGGAGGCGCACAATGTACATTTCCAGGGGAGCAAATTCACCACCACTTTCTCAAAAAAAAAAAAAAGTCACCGAACTTGTTCAGAAGAATGGAGGCTTCCATCTTATGGCAACTCTGCTGGCCCATCCCCAAGTCATCCACTCTGCTCTCCCCTCTACCTGATTCTTTAATCACCCATATAGTGTAAGACCTAGAGACATGGGTAGATAAAGAGTATGTGGCACTTCCTAAAAAACTCAACCAACTAATAACCACAGAATGAAGCTCACTGGTATTCTGAAGTAAAAGGTAGTTACCTTAGGCCCTAGACATGGAGATCCTGCAGTCAAAACCAGCTCCCAGGCAGCTGTGGCACTGCCGAAAGAATGAGAAAGTCTGAATCCAAGAACCCGATTAGAATGTAGTTTCTGCTATTTCCTGGCTGTCTGACAGGAGACATATCACCAAACCTCTCTGATCCTCTCATGTCTATCCTCTATAAAATGGAGACCATAATACCGAGACTTCTTAAGGTTATTATAAGGATTAAATGGGATAATATGTTCAGTGTGCTTAGCAGAATGCCTGGCACATAATAAATAATAGCTTTTATCTATTATTTATATTAAAAGAGATCTTGTGAATAAATATTCTTTGTTCCTCTTCTCCCACCTGCTTTGGGAAGAACATCACATTTTCTCACCCCTAGACTTCGAGCGTCTTTATCCCATCAGGTGATGGAGGTGGGTAGCGGCAAAAAGTAAGATTCATGCATCCAGAAGTTTTCTCTCCACCAAAGAGTGGTTGCACGTCTTGCACCACCCTGGAAAGCATCATCAAGGGCAGCCTGGGCTTATCTATGAATCACTGGGGCTCCCTCAGGGCTGAGGGAGATGCTGTGACAGGTCCAGACACACAGCTTATCAGGATGGGGAGGCCATCTGCGGAGGGTGCAGGGGCGGGGGCTGCCTGGGCAGCGGCACACTGGCTGTCTGCAGAAACAAGCTCTCCCAACAGGCATCTCACAAGGTTGGGACCTGGACAGGTTCTGAATCTCCCCGTAATTGAGGCACAATTGTCAGATCCTCACCCATCACAGCTATTCATGGAAGGCGCTGCAAACATGGTATTTGGGCTTGTACCTTCTGGAGGCTACAAGAATCCTGCTAACATAGGTGATAATTCCAGCTAGACACATTTCCAATCCCACAGGAGAGCTGCAAGGTCACATGATTGAAGAGGAGGGCGGGTTGCGATCGGCAGAGACAAGCTAACATCCCCACGATGTCGATGTCACACACACGTCCAAAGCACAGGCCGAAGCACAGCCTGGCTCGTGGTGGGAGGGGATTGGCACTGAATAAAGATGCAGTACCTTGAGGAAGAAGCTAGTTGCAAATTGGTTAGCCATTTAAATGGCCAAATTATCCAAGACATAATTAGGGCAACATTTCTCCCCCTGGAACTCCTATATGTGAATTAATGGACCCTTCTCAGTAAGCCAAACTAGCACTAATAGCGTTTTCTTTCCCTCACGCCATTTAAATCATTAAACCCTTTTCCAAGCTGGCCTGGGTGTTTGCATCTTCTGTGCCCAGAGGTCAAGTCTCCATCAGGCTGACTTTGGCACGCCGGCATGCAGTAATGGTGGGCATCTGTCAGGGCAGAGAAATTCTTTTCTGGTTCTACGTACACGGTGTTCCCTGCGAGGTAGTCAGCGCTAATGGGAGGAGAGCTAGGCTGGGAGAGTAGGCAAGGTTCGTAGGTGCCTTGCAGCCAGCCTGCCAGGACTTTGGGGTGGGCATAAAATATACATAAAATTAAATGGATCATTTTAATCATTTTTAAGTGCACAGGCCAGTGGCATGAATCACATTCACACTGTTGTGAGCCATCCCTCCTAACCATCTCCAGAACTTCTGCGTTTTCCCCCGACTGAAGCTCCACACCCATTAAACACCAACTCCCATATCCTCCCTCCCTCCAGTCCCTGGCAACTGCCCTGCTACCTTCTATCTCTAGGAGTTTGACTTCTCTAGAAATCTCCTGTAAATATAATCATGCGACATTTATCCTTTTGCAACTGGCTTGTTTCACTTAGCACGATTGTCCATGAGTTTCGTCCATGTGGTGGGTGTTGATGTCCTTCCTCTCTAAGGCTGAATATCCCATTGTATGTATATGTCACACTTGAACAAACCCATTTATCTGAATTGTGTTCTTAAATTAATAACTAGCAGTTATGAAACTCTGTTTCCACTATGGTAAAGTATACATGACATTTAACCGTTTTTAAAAAGTGTACCATTCCATGGCATTCAGGACATCCACACTGTTGTGCAACCATCTCCACCAGACATCTCCAGAACCTCTTTTTATCTTCCCCACCTCAAACTCTGTACCCATTCAACAACTCCTCATTCTCTTCTCCTCTCTGCCTCGGACAACCATGCCTGCCAAGACACTTGACTGTACCCAGCCTCAGCCTCTTTATCTGAAGAATGGACACCGTAATCATAGCTTTGGACCTACCTAGGCATCATTGGGGTACCAAATGGGTCACATTTTCACTGGGATCAGGTCCCTCTGTCATCCCCTGGAATTCCTTCTGGGCTGGTACTTCCAGCCAAGTTAGGTGCAACTGGATTTGGAAGACATCGGGGAACACACGCAGGTCCCACGTACCACGGGAAAAGGGGCCAAAGACATCCCACATGTCAAGGAACGAAGATGTTCCTAACCTTTCCACACACCTACAAAACACTGCTCTTGGTATAATTAAACACACTTAGCTTGAGGTTGGAAAACCAGGCACAATAGCAACAGTCTAAATATAAGTCCCCATCTGGTTTTTATTTTCATTGCAACCTTTCTGGGCCTGAACAAGAAGAGAAAGTGTTGCTGGTTTAGATTACTCATTGGTATATCTCCTATAAGAAGAGGAGAAAAAAAAAAAAAGACAAATATCACCTGCCCATTGGTGTAACATACATATGCAAATCCACCATCTCCTTAAAGACAAGACAAAGGACTCCCTTTTCAAATTAAGAATCTCACTTTTGGCAACAGAGCCATTTTCGACTTTATATATTGTGCGTGTTTATTAGAGTTTAACAAAGAGGAGAAATTTCATGTGATTAGCCACCGGAGGATAGCCCACACAACCCCATAAATGTAACGGAGGCATATTGACAGTGGCATAAAAGGAAACACTAATTAAATCCCAATTTCCTCCAAATACTGCCAGATCTTGCAGGTATAAGCTCACTTCCTGGGTTGTTGAGCATTTACTCAGAAGTGCCCAGATCGCAGAGTCGGTGCTGTATTAACACCGCAGAATCTGCAACAAAGCACGACAGGGGCAGTTAAGTGTTCCTTGAGTTTGGGATGCACCTGGCACAGCCTAGGTAGGTAGAATGGAGCCAAAGAGAGATGGGGAAGCAGACTCCGTTGAGAGAAGTGACAGGACAGCTAAGGAATTTTCTGGAAACAGAAGAATCATGGGTTTGAAAAAAAATAATAAAATTAAAGAGATGGATCAACATAGATGGACAGAGGAGGAGAAAATAAGGAGGTAAGGAACACCAGTGGCGAAGAGCACGTAGGCCTAGAAGGGTCAGAGCACTGAACACTGTGCTCTCCTCTGCACCCTAACAACCCTCGTCAATGAGGGGTCTAAGCTCTCTTCCCCACTGTCTTCAGGCTGTCTGTCACTTAGCATCCAACGCTGAAATAAGCCAAAAATGGTGACGGATTCCAAGAACTAAGAGATGGGAGAAGAAGCAGAAGAAAGTGTCCAAAGATCCTGGAGAGGAACAGTGCCCAGAGGAATCACGGTCTGCAATTTTCATGTGAACACTGATATTTGAAAACAAAAGAAACCACTGTGTGAACCGCACAGAACATCATCAGCATTCCAGATTTCCAGGTACGTGTAGGGTCCTCCAATCCTGCTTAGAGCAGGCAGTTAGGAACCAGTGTGGAGAATCAAGGAAGCTAGGAAGGACGAGCCCAGGTCTGGCCGGGAGAACCCCAAGGATGGGGGACCCAAAGACCAAGATGGCACTTCAAGCATTGCCTCAGAAGCAGCCTTGGGTGCAAATGGCAAATTCTGGGAGCCTGTCGGTGGAGTGGGAAATGTGAAAGACCCAGTTGTCATGGTTTGCCCTGTGAGAGCAAAGAGGCCATCATTAAGCCCTCTTTCTCTGAAACACCACCCAGCCCTTTCTCCACCACCCTCAGCAGCATCCCCTTTCCTCAAAATAGGGCTTTTCCAGCGACACCTTTCTTACCCCACGCCTCCCAGAAACAGCCTCCTACTTCCATCTCCTGTAGACTAAAGCCCACACATACCCACAAAGCTCAGAGATGCATGCTAGCCAGAGGGGTGGGTGCCAGGAGGAGGCCTATACAGGACTGACTGTCCTGGCCTGTACCATCAGCTCACTCACTTTTCCCTGAACCAATCAGCCAGTCTAACTGACCCTCTTAAAGGGCAAGAGGAGGGAAAGACTCTGAAAACAGTAGATTTCATGCATATGCAAGCAGCTGCTGCTGAGTGCTTTGTAAGGACTTAATGCTTTTTCTACCCTATCCCCTTATTTAAAAAAGCCTTTCCCTCCAGGAGGTACTTGAGAAGCTTATTTCATCCCAATCCTATTCTGAGGACCATAAATCCCAAATTAGTGAGCTAAAACTATTGAGGACTCATTGCTATTAATTCAAGAAGCTCGAAAATCAACACCTGGAAAATTCTAGTAGATTTTAGGCTGCACATATTATGACCCTAGAGTTCTTATTAACATCGAGTTTTATCAGGGTAGCCAGGCCCAGCCTTGGGTTGGGAAGGAGGAGAAGGGACAGTGCTGCGTGCTCCAAGGAGCACCAGGGATTCCCTGTCCTGTTGAGGTTGCTCTAGTGACATTTGCCTGGGCTCCTGAAAGAGCACTGGTCTCAATTCATGCTTCAGGGGAGGGTAAGTGTAGAGGCTCCAGAGGGAAGCAGTCGTGGCTTTCTGCTTAGTGGTGTGTCACTTAAGCTCCCAACCTCTGTTAGGAACAGTCCCAGGACCTCCGACATAGCCTTGCTGTAAGGACAAGAGACAGCATTACTGGTGAAGCCCATAGCAGAGGTCGTTGCAGCAATCCTGGTCACTGTTAATCCTTTCACTCCCGCTGCGATGCACCATGACATGCAAGCAAACAACCAGAAGCTTCTAAGCATGCAAGTCAACAACTAAGAATTTGTTGACTCATTAACTGACTTTGCTTCATGACTGGAGAGACCCAAGAGCATGACAAGGCTGAGGGGTAAGGGGAGGAAGACCCGCTTCAAGGAAGAAAAGGTGGAGGTGGTGTGGAGAAGACACACTCAAACTGGCGTACAAGTCTGTCAGACCGTACTGCAGTGACGAAGAGGTCACCACCAGGGGAAACTGAGTCAAGGGCATATGGATGATCTTCCTGCGAATCTAAAATTGCCTCAAAATAAAAACTTGAAAAAAAGAAATCTGCCAGAAGTCCAGGTCCCTAAGATTCTTTTCTTTTTTTAAAAAAAGATTTATGTGTTCATTTGATAGAGAAAGCACAAGCAGGGGGAAGTGGGAGACAGAGACAGAGGCGCAGAGACGGGGGGGGGGGGGGCAGGCTCCCCACTGAGCAGGGAGCCTGATGCAGGACTCGATCCCAGAACCCTGGGATCACGACCTGAGCCAAAGGCAGGTGTTTGACCGACTGAGCCACCCAAGCACCCCGGTCTCTATGATTCTATTAAAACAAAACCTGGGCACCATGAGCAAGCCAGCTCTTTCAGCAGCCCCCCTCTGGGCCGGGCTTCGGAGTGGAGACACGATTTCTTCTCATCTCTGCATCCCCGCCGTAGAGCTGGGCCTGGCACGCCGCAGACTCTGTAAATGTTACATTGGTGCATAAAAGGATTAATTCTCTTTCCCAAACCCCTCGCGCCCCCGAAGAAGAGCTGAAAGCACTCCTACCCCTTTGGCTCCAGTGCACACGTCCAGGGTTTTGTTGCTTTTCTTCCTTGCCTTTTTTTCTTCTGTGTCTTTGCAAACCTCAATGAGAAGAGACGTGTGCACCGCTTGTCAGCTCCAGACACCCAGCCAGGAAAGGTTACGGGGAATGCAAACCAGCCACCATTAGCATCAGGAGGTTAATGGTAACAGGGCTGCGGCTGGCCCATCTTCAGATTTCTGGAAATGTGGGACAGAGGTGAGCAGCTCTTTTGAGCTGGTATTCCCTCTCCGCTCTTCTGCCCGCCTCTAGTTTGGCAGCCAAAATATCCACTCTAATTTCATTCCCTGCTCTTGCTGTGTGCTTTGTGAATTGCCTCTCTTGACACAAGATAAAGGGAATGAGTGGAGGAATTGGCCCCCAGCAGAAAGCAGAGGCAAGGCCAAGTTTGTTTGCTAAGAAAACACTCCCTGCTCCCCCACCACAGCTCGACAGGTTATCTTCTTCTTTTGCGCCTCATAATAATCCTGGAGCATCTGGGACCCGCCAGATCCTGAGCTAAATGTACTCACAGAAAAGGAGACCAGACATTCTCTTGGGGGGCATGATAGCAGGCCAAGCAATAGTCACCACTCAGACAAGCCAAGAGAAATGAAGTAACGGATGGCAACTGCTGCATCAGAGGCTCCAGGCTACACGCCTTTCCCTTTTCTCGCAGTCCTGCTCTAGAATTCTCTTTCCTCCCCCTCTCTGCACCTTCCCAAGCTGAACGCCAACCTTTAATTCCCCTAACCACGCTGGAGAGTTACCCAAGATTCCCCCACAAAAGTCCAAGATGTCCTACAACTCACTTCACCCTCATGCCCTGTGATTCGATTTCTAGAATCTGGATGCTCTCTTAACCCACGGCCCAGCGGCAAAGCAAGTACACAGGTGTCACCACCCATCATATCCAAAGTGGGATCCCGGGGAGGCAGCTCTTTCAGGGCCTGAGATTCCATTAAAATGAAAGATGCCACTTACCATATCATCCAGCCACATGCCAAGGACACCAAGCCCCAAACCATCCCTCTACCTAGTGGTATTAAAACTGCAAAATTACATGTGCAAGCGGAGGGCCATTAAATAGCACCAGATTGAAAAGGCCTATGTGTGACTGATGTCTGTTCATAGGTGGCGGCTCTGCAGCCTGGTGGAAGCACATTCATCAGGATTTGGAACTGAAAAGTGGCCAAGGCATGGGTTTCTACAAAAGATCCTCTACAATTCTCAATAGGAGAGAAATGAGGGTAAAATAAATAAAGTTCAGGATTTATCTTCTCCCGTTCCCTTCTCTCTATACTCTCAAGGAGTCTGAACCCCAATGGGAGAGAGGGATGAAAGCCTCTGTCCCCCCAAACACCAAGCTGGTTTTCCATTGCCTCAGGCCGGGAGCCAAGAGGGCTGGGTGTGTAGAGAAAGAGCCCCACTCGGCTCATTATTTCCACTTACAAAGTATATTGTTGGGAGTCGTTTCAGTTGACATTTTTTGAAACCTGTAACAGGAGAGAAGGGAATGCTCAGCCTGACCATGAGTCGGTCTCTTTTGGCCTCTTATTTCTTTCTGTTGAACATCTTTCACACAGGAGGACGTGGTCACGTGCCAGCCAGACCTTTGAGCACGAAGCCATCAGAGAGATGGTCTCCTGCCACTTTTTTTTTAATAAATTAATTTTTATTGGTGTTCAATTTACCAGCATACAGAATAACACCCAGTGCTCATCCCGTCAAGTGTCCCCCAGAGTGCCCGTCACCCATTCACCCCCACCCCTAGTTCATTTCCCAGAGTTAGAAGTCTTTATGTTCTGTCTCCCTTTCTGATACTTCCCACACATTTCTTCTCCCTTCCCTTATATTCCCTTTCACTATTATTCATATTCCCCAAATGAATGAGAACATACACTGTTTGTCCTTCTCCGATTGACTTACTTCACTCAGCATAATACCCTCCAGTTCCATCCACGTTGAAGCAAATGGTGGGTATTTGTCGTTTCTAATGGCTGAGGAATATTCCATTGTATACATAAACCACATCTTCTTTATCCATTCATCTCTTGATGGGCACCGAGGCTCCTTCCACAGTTTGGCTATTGTGGACATTCTCCTGCCACTTCTTGCTTTGGGTCTGAGATTCTGAGCCTCAGGATGAAAGTTGTGACTCCCCTCAGAAGGGCCACATTTCCATTTCTGGGTTCAAGGAACAGAGATCAGCAGGGGTGGGAGGGCAACTACGGGACCCCGAAACTACACCTTTATTATTGGTAATCATGGCAATAAATATTCGTAAACCACGTTTACAGCTTCCTGACCATTCTTGTCTATAGCATTTAATCTTCATGGGTGCCCTGGGAAGTGGGCAAGAATCCCTGCTCACAGCTGACAGAAGCAAAGCTGCCCAAGGCTCGACTACCACGTGGCACACGTGGGGGACCCATCCCCAGGACACCAACTCCAAGTCCTCTGCCCTTGCCACAGCCCTTCCACTAACCTCAAGAGTCGAGGAGTTAGAAATGCCAAACATTAGAGTTTGAGGTGCTCTCCTCTGCTACCTTCCAAATCAGAGAATCAAGAAAGAAAGGACATTATTAACCTGAAATTCTTTAGGATTGCCTACATCAGTGATGGGGGAAAAATGAGATACTATCTATTATTGTGGCTTCAGGATAACCTTCTACTTGCCCTCTACATGCCAGGCAGAGGTTTGTAAACTTGACAAGCATGACATTTAACACCTTCCCTCTGCTAACCAGTAAAATTCCCTCCTTTGTGCTCCCACTAGCATATTAGACACACAAGTGTCCACCGTGGAAAACAACATCTAGTGGGCATTGGTGAACGCCCAGCTGGAGACTAAACCTGGTAAAGTTGCCATACTCCTCTCTCCCCACGGTCTCACCTTCTCTTCTTCTTTCCTGTTCCCACTGCCTGCACCCCTTTGCCACCATCCCACTTCACCCTCATAATCACAGGGCTAGAGACACCGCTGTGGTGCCTAAGCTCTTAGTACTTCTCTCTCCAAAGACATTTTGTGCCCCGAAAAACCAAAATCCTGAAGGCAGTGAGAGATCTTAACAGCAAAGGCAATTGTTTGAACCATAACTCCTTGTGAGCTGTAGGCCCCCAGGGGAAGGAGCAGAAGGCAAAGGAAAGACGTGAACACCTGGAAGATGCTTACCTATGTCCATGCCTGGGAAAAGCAGAAGAGCCCCGACTGGGTCCTCTTCCCATGGTCCCCGAGAAGATAGACCAAAGCCCAGTCTGTTGAGGTCACTGGCTTCAATTTAAGATCTCTGAGGCCATTCCAAGTCTGATTCACCCCCAAATCCCACATGGATCCCTCCTGTCCAGATAAGAGTCATCTGGGCTCTCCTCCGTCTTGCCTCCAAAAAGAGAACACTTTCTGGGACTGTGATGGCCCTACAAGGTCTCTACTGTTTTTATTTCCCAAGGCCCTTTGCCATGACCCTGGCAATCTCAATATTGCAGGCTCAACTCTTCCCCAGAGTAGTGGCCACAGAACTCAATAGCAAGAAGATCTGAGGGGCAGCGGGGGGAGGCTACTTCAAGGTAAAATATGAGGAAGAAGTCAGGAAAGATCTTGGTGCATTAGGGTATGTGTGGGCTGCCCACTTGTTTGCCTGCCTGAGGTTATGAGCTTGCAAGGGTGAGCTCATTCCTCTGCTCCCAAAGATAAAAGGCACTTGAGGAATGATTCTTACAGCCTGGTTTATTAGACGAGACAAAGGGCTCCTCAACAAGATGGCAAGATGACAGTGAAAAGATATTTCTGAGAAATTAGAATAAAGCCAAAGATAAGAGGGGAAAATGTCAAAGAATATGACACAGTAGGTCAAGAGGAGGAGCAGAAATCCAACAACCTTGCAGCTACATTCCACATGCATGAGTATTCTGAATCTTCTAAGTAAGAACAGTGTGCTGTGCTCCATAGGACATTCAGATAAATCCTTGCACAGGTGGAAAGAAATTTATTAGGGCCACAGAGGGGACAGGTACCGCTTGGCACTTGGAGACTCCCTCTTCAGAGGCTCAGGATGGCTGTTTGCAACATGACAAACAGAAATGTCATCGTTCTGGAATGCATATCTAAGAGGAAATGACAAAGAACCAATAGTGGAAGGAAAAAGCAGACAGGAATTTGATATTTGGGGGGGAAAAAAAACTTCTACGCTACACAAACCAGAGTATAGAACCCCAGGGCAGGGGTGTTAGGTAGAGGCAAAAGAAGGTAAGTGATGAGTGAATTGTCAAAACCATGGTTGTGCCACCATAGGTTGGACAAGACTGATTTTTCTCATTCCAATTCGATGGAAATTTCAGCACCCCAAAAGATCAAAAGAGTCCTACTAACCCTCAATTGCCCACGAACTAAAGGGGTGACTGGTCAAGGATCTCCGGCATCTGCACACATGGCACTGGCTGCTCTGTGATACCGGGGGTGGGGGACACGGCTGACAAAGAGAGTTAAGTGCTCTCACTTCCTTTATCACCTCCTATTGAGACCTCACATTCTAGACACTGAGTGGTATCGTTTCTCTGCATGTTTTCTAGTAGACAAAGAAAAGCAGCCAGTGTGATTACTGAACACAGTTTTAAAGGGAACCTTGCAGCCCTGATAGGTTCTCACCTCCTCATGGCGCCACCCACTTTCTCTCCCAGTAACGGCAAGCATCTCGGGTTAACCTACTTAAGTATGAGACGCAATAGGCACCTTCTGTTAATTCCAGATGCTTCTCATAAGAAAGGAGAATCTGTCACATGGTGATGTCAGAAGGGCCTCAGGATCATAAAAATATTTCCCAGAGGGTCTCCTAAAATAGGAGAAACGACCAAAAGTCATTTTGGTTGAGGTAATTGAGTACAGAAGACTCCTCCAGCTGCAGAGATAAATAACGCTTTCCCAATATAGATGACAAAACTTCCTGAGCATCTAGGCACAGCAGTGATATGAAGAGTCCTGATATCTCCTGGAAACTCAACTCTATTACATGCAGAACATCAGACTCCTGCCTTGTCCTGCTGACAGTTTTATCTCTCAAAAGGTAGAGAAAGCAATTAGGAAAGCCGCCATTCCTGACACAATTCTGACCATCAGGGAAGGGCCAGCTGGCAAGGTGTAAGTGGCAGGGATCTCCCGAGTGACCACTTCATCTCGGGATCCGTAACAGCTGGGGAAGGGGACACTGCCCACGGGTGGACATGGTCATCTCACACAGCCAGCATCTACAAAGAGAAAGCATGTATGGTTCCTGCCTTCCAAGAGCTTCCAGTCTCCACGGAAGATAAAGAACATTCAAGGGCATTTTATTGGGAACAAAAAAAAAAAAAGAGGCAGAAAGGGCAGGTATTGCAGAAGCTTGGGGAAGGAAGAGCGTCTTGTGGAGTGCGACAAGGTGATCAGAAAAGGTCTGCCACAGAAATCTGACTTGAGCTCACCTATGAAAGGTGATGGATCAGATAGAGGGGGTCAGTGTGTGTGTGTGTGTGTGTGTGTGTGTGTGTGTGTGTGTGAGTGTGTGTGTGAAGGAGGAAGGCACATTCCATGGTTGCAGTGGCGGGAGGGGTCAGTGGGACTATACGTGCTTGGCATGGAATCTGGCCCAGTGGAGAGGTCCTCAAAGGTCAAAGGAAACAATGAGACTGAGGAGAGGTGATAATACTTGTCTTCCAGGTGTTCAATGAGCCACAGCTGTCTTCTCTGAGAACTGCCCATGCCCTGGGGGCAGGCCCCAGCCACCACGTTCATTCTAAGTACTGTGCACCTTCCATCACACCACAGGTGTTTGGACTGGGGTGAACATGTGACAAAAGCTGAACCAAACATTTGCTTCCTCCCAGGAAGTTAAGATTTGGTTCTCTGTTGGTTGACTGCTTTACGGGTACAGAAACTTAGGAGCTATGGGGAGACCATCTGCTCCTGAGGGGACTGGGGTAGGGAAGCATGATGGCAGTCTACAGAAGAATGGAACAGACGATCATAAAAGTGGAGATAAGCTCTCTGTCTTGTTCAGTCCTGGCCCACACCCTTCTGAGGCAGGCTGCTCTCCTTGTGTTGGAGTCCCCTGAAAGCCCTGCACCCTGACGCATTTCCTTTCAACTTAAACCAGACCACCTCGGTTCTGGGACAGCAACTCAAGGCTGTGATGATGGTAATGGCTATTATTTTATTATATGCCAGACACTGAGCTACTTCTCCATAGTCACCTCAAGAAGACTTTAGATAGATACTACAGATTTTAAGTCCCTAAGTCCTGCATAAGATCACTGAGCTTCTAGGAGCACGTTAGGGCCAGGACTGGTGTGTAGACACTGTGGCTTGGGCTTGTGTCCTCATCCCATTGCTCTTCTCCTCCATGCCTTGCAAAAGGGATGTGAGCTGCAACTAGAGCCTGTGACTAAAGACTCTGGACTTAGTCCTTTATACAACAGGAGTAGGCAAAGACTTTTGAACAAGGGCATGTGAGGTGCAAAAAGGGGACAATCCGTGGGATGGCAGATCCTGGGGGTCAGGCCCAGGCAAGAGGTAAATTTTTTGGGGTTACAGACCCACTGAACCAACCTAGGAAAGAGGTGAAAACAGACCTGGAAGGATACCGAGGTTGTTAGCCCAGAGGGGCAAGAAGCTGTCTGTCATGGGATGGGAGGAAAGGGAAGGTAGAATGACAAAACTGAAAAGCATCTAGAGCAGGAGCCAGAAGTAGCAGTGGAGAAGGACTCAAGGCAAGGAACGAAGGAAGGGAGAATGAGCCAGGGAACCCGGTCGGCCAGCGCACAGCGAGGGAGGGCCCTTTACATCATGCCTGGTGTTTGCCACCTGGGTGGACGCAACGCTTCTCAAGAACCACACCGGAGCTCATAGCTTCAAAGGTACTGGAAGCCAGAGTCAGTCAGCAAAGGTCTAAGGAAAGATGGGAAGCCAATGATGGGGCCTGTCAAGAAACGTCTGCACAAACTTGAAAGGAAGAAGTAAGACAGTCGCTGGAGGGAATAGAAAATCAAAGAGGGTTTCTTTCTTCTTATCTTTTCCTCTTTTCTTTCATTTTAAATCCTACTTTTTTTTTTCTTTTTTCTGGACATGGAAGTTCTGCTTATCTCTGCAGGCAGAAGGGAAAGAGCCAGCGGGTGAAGACGAAGCTGCCGTAGACAAGGAATAAAGCATGGAGCTGGGTCCAGTCCTGGGTAGCCCCCTGGATTTTAGAAGAAAGGAGGTAATGATGTTAGTGGAGAGAAAAATAGGTGGAGTTCCATGGTAAAACAGTCCAACAGAGTAAACCTTCTGAGCAAGCAAGATTATGAAAGGTGGGATCCCAAAGAAGAAAATGAGTGAGATGCATCTAAGGAAGGCCAAGCTGGCACCAGATGGCCGTCTGCCCAAGCCCCGGGCACTATGCAGATAGGAACGGACATGAGGCTAGTGGGGTCCCTGTGAGGTGCACATGCTCCACCCCAGGGCCTGGGCCTCAAAACATGCCTGACAATTTTTAAAAGGGCTATGAGTTACATTTGGGGGTAAAACAACCAGGACGAGGGGAATCCACTGCTCAAGAGGATAACTTACTGCCCACAGACCAGCAAAAAGGCGGCAACGTTCTTATGGGCTCTTCCTTCGGAAAACAATCTTGGAGTGAGGAAGGCAAGGTAAACATAAAGAAGTAAGGGAAGTACAAGAAGATGGAAAGATAAGAAGGGAACAGTTGGCTTCCTTAAATGAATTCAACTCACTCAGGTCCAGAATGGAAGGTGCGGCTCAGTGGTCTGTGTCTGGACAAAGTTTTCAAGGAGATGTCAGTTAAGGAGAACAGCAAATGTGGTCCACATGAGGGGGAGGAGGAAGCACCTGACTCCCAAATGGAGTTAAATATTCTACTTGTAGTTTGTGAATATTTAGGAGAGAATAAATACATTGAGTACTAAAAGGCACCGGGGTTTATAAATTGGAGTAGGTTAAAATCATCCCCACATTTTGAGAGCGAGGTGACCAAACTATTTATTTATTCACACCCAGTCTCATTCCAGAAAGCACTGAGGGCTGATTTAAGGGACACCAAAAATCTACTGAGACACCACACATTAAAAATACGTGACAAAGAAAACAGGAGAAACTGATAGGAAAGACCTAAGAATGAAGCCATAAGTAAGACGAATGTTAAATGTGCAGCATACAGTTGTTCAGTTCTATTCACTTGCTCAAGACAGACATTAAGTTGGCTGGATGTGTTCTAGCAGGCAACAACAAAAGAGAAACCTGATAGACTTTTAAATTTCCTAAGTGGTGTGAAGTGAATGAAGTAGCGGGGAGATGAGAGAAGGGAAAGGAGAGATGGGTAGGGAGGGAGGAGAGGCAGAAAGGTGGACAGCAATAAAGAAAAGATGGACAATAAATAGCATTTTAGCATTTATTTGCACTCAGGAGAGGGAGACAGTAGGAGGTTGTACAAGTGATAAAAAAAAAAAGAGATCTTCACAACTTGGACCAGGAGAATCAGGCTGTGAATATATGAGAAGTGATCAATAGTCAGTTATTAGAGGTTAGAGAAGCCACGTCCCCCCTCAGGCTCACACTATGGCATTAAGGACATAAGAGCATTGCATCTAATTCCAAGGAGAATTCTGGAATTGGACAGACTTTGCTTGAATCCCACCTCCTTCTTAACAGCTTTGTTTGCTTGACCAAATCTATCCAACAATTTGAGATTTTGTGTGTTCTGCTATAAAGCTAGGATATTTTACCCACCTCAAAGAATTGTGAAAATTAAATGAAAAAAAAGAAAGAAAGAAAAGAACTTCAATTATTCCCAAGTCTACACCCAGAAGTAACTTCTCCCGAGAGTCCTCATAAAGGAGACAGCGTGTAACTGAAATAAGCAAAGACTTCAAGGACTTTCTCGCAGTTAAATGTAATATATTACCTCCAAGAATCCCTCTAACTCTATGTTCTATGATTATTTGTAATTCAAATTAGAGTAAATTTTGTTAAAACAGAAGTCCTAATGCTGTAAAGGTATTTTCAGCCTTAAATGCTGGCCTGATTATTTTAAGCAACATTCAGTATAGATTAATTCTAGGACAAGCTGAATACTAATAAAATAAACTCGGGAGAACCTTCCATTCTCCTCCTGAATGGCAAGTCAGGGTCACACGTCCTCTACGCTGGTCTGTCCGGGCCTCTGCTTTGAGAAGGCTCAGTCAGCTCATTCACAAGGACCAGTGACAAGCATGGTTCTCCCTGAGGTTAGACAGGCTCATGTGACAACCAATGACCCTAATTGGAAAGGGGCTTTGGAAACCTATGGCCCTATCCTCAGACGATATTGTATCAAGGCCACCCGACCGTATCAACGACCATCTTCAGATGGCTTTTCTAAGTTATCATCCCATACTTGGCGAGAAGGGCAGACCTGACCCTTTTATCTCACAGCCAGTCCCCAAAAATGATGAGGCCTGTAATCCTTCTATCTGTTGTGATCCATTCCCTTGCTTGATCTCAGACCCTACTCTCTGAACTGTTCCTAACTTGGTTGGTCCCAACTGAATCCCCACACATACTCATGTAGCCCCTTTAATTACACGGTGTCCAATCACCCTGACACATCCTTGAGATAATACTAACCAGTCCAGGCCCTCACGGCCAACGTTCCATTTGATTTGTCCTTCTTACTGGATTTAAACAGAGTGATATTTGATAGCCATTCTTTTGTCTAACAACCCTCACTGACCCCACATCATGCCTCATATTATTCCATCCTAAAGTACAATGGAATAAGACCATGGCACTCTATGATAATTACCACTTTTGCTTCTGATTTTTGGTAGAGATACAATAGAATCAGAAAAGGTCCAGAGAAGGGCAGCTGAAGTCCTCAAAAGACAGAAAAGTCTCCTTCATAAGGATGAATTAAGGAAATTAAGAGTCTATAAGACAAAGAGAAATGTTAGGAGGAGACAATGTCCAAGCTTTTCAAAAAGTCTTGGAGAGGCTAACAGTGCACTCACTCCTAAACCAAATTCCAGAATGCCAGACTGAGGTACATCCCTTGATTCTTTTTTTTTTTTTTTTAAGATTTTGTTTATTTATTCATGAGAGACCGAGAGAAAGAGAGAGAGGGGCAGGGGGAGGCAGAGACACAGGCAGAGGGAGAAGCAGGCTCCATGCAGAGAGCCGGATGTGGGACTCAATCCCGGGACCCCAGGATCAGGCCCTGGGCTGAAGGCGGTGCTAAACCGCTGAGCCACCTGGGCTGCCCCATCTCTTGATTCTTAAAGCAGACAAATGTGGAGGAGTTGGAAAGAAATTACTACTAATAATAAGGAAACAGGTGATGTGGAGAGGCAGTAAGGGCTAAAAATGTGAATTGAAGCATGGTTCAGATAAAGCCAGGGAACATCTACACAAGAGCATGATGAGAAAATTGAACAACTCTAACCGCTGAAGACAAGCTCAAATCCCAAAGCACACATCAAGGTGACTACCAATAGCTCAGCTTCATGAGCTACAGGACCTCACGCCCATGTGTGGTTCACCTGTGGGGAGGACTGAACGAGACCAGACATGGCAGAGTGCTTCGTACAGAGCCTGGCACATGGGGCCTCAATAAAGAGCAGCCACAGCTATGTTGTAGTTATCTGGTATAATTCAGCTGAATGGACTCGGATCCAGCCCCATATAACAGTTCTTCTGCTGAGTCTTATTCTGTCTTCAACAGATCAACAACTGCCATCTGACCATAATCATATCCTACTGTCAGGTCCCCCTAGCTCAACACTTGGGATCATTCTTGGACATTCCAGATAAGCCCTTCCACAGTTAGAAAGAGGGTCTAGCACTAGAAGTCCTCCAATGCTGAGATCATTCTGGTCTCAGAAAAAAATCTTTTTGTAAGAAATACGCATCAACAACTGCTAAGCAGACTTTCCCCCAGTGACATTTGGTAAAACAAAACAAAACAAAAAAAACTTATGTGCTAAGAAAGAATGTCAGAGAAGATGTGTTGCAGCTACCTGAGGAACGACATGGAAGATTTCAGCCACTTGTCTTTGCAGTAAGACATGCCAAAAGTGAAGATGGAAAGTGGCAAGGTGAATGGCAAGAAAAAGATGTCTATCCAGATGCACAATTTAGAGCCCCTCAGAGGCCATCCATAGAAAATATAGAAGAGAAATCTTATAAATATCTTATAGTGGGAAATCTTCAAGAGAGAGAGAGAGAGAGAGACCATGGTTGCGACCACAATGTCCCCTGTTGCATCTTATAAGGCCAGGCTGGCAGCTCCCAAGAAGCAAACATTTCTGCCCTGAAATTCACCTTCTGCTTCCCCAATCTATAAAGCTGGCGTGATGATCTCCATTCTGGTTGGCCATACCTACCTTGGGCTATGGCACATTTGCTGGATTCCTGGGGCCACGAGCAAAAGCAATGACAGGTGGAATTACTTGGTTGGATTCTATAGCCCAAGAGCACTTTAGAGATATTTTACATCAGACCCCACCTTTTGCTGATAAAGAAGCTGAGCCCAGTGCATTAGGGAAAGAGCTGAATCTAAGCCTGGCTCTTCTCATGTGGTTGCATCTGGCTGTGCTCAGGGATCATGACATCCACTCAGACCGCTGTGTGACCACTTGGCCTCCAGGTCACCCGCTACCAAAATGAGGATAGGAAGAGTCCTTCTCCTTCCCAGTTGTAGGAAGCATTAAATGAGATGGTTTAAATGAGACAGTTCATGAACTATACTCAGCACAGCGTGTGGCATGTCTAAGCATTCAATAAATTATACCTATTATTGGACGTCTTCGCTGTTACCCCTTCTTTCTCATCCCTATACCATCGGGGGGAAAAAGAGCAAACAATGAGGACATTTTTAGATTATCTGCTGCCTGCCATTCCTGCATTTTCAAGTGTTCGTTTATTTAATAGGCTGTGTGCCTTCATTACAGTCCTATATGGGTTTGAATTTACATTCACAAGTATGTTTGAATTCCACTAGCATTCCTCTCCAGGGAGTCATGCTCTGTCAATACCTCTTACCCGATAAGGCTTCAATTGGTGTCATAAACTACCATTTGGACTCTGTAACAGAATGGTAAATAGAACCATAATTAACGAATTTCCCAATTATTCTCCTCTATTCCAGATCTATCAGGCATGGCATCTTCAAAGTTGTCTTTCACCCTCAGGAATATGGAAGGAAAATGAGCCAACAGGATAAAAAAGGAAAGCACCACTGATTATAGGCAGGTGGCTCAATCTAAGATTTATCCTTCACATTTGGATCCTATCTCTCCTTGTTCTCTCCAATCCTCTCTTGAACCCCCTGCAATCTCTTTCTCTCCCTTCATCCCTCCCCTCTCCCCCTCCCAAGGTTGTAGAAGCCTCCTAGTTGCCAAGCCCTAGGGCATTTCAAAAGTCTTACAACCATCTTGTTTATGTGTGTCATTGACACACAATGTTACACTGGTTACACAGGTGTACAACACAGATGCACCAAATCTACCTGTCAGGCTGTGCTCATGTCAAATGCAGCCACCTCTTCCATCTTCAGATTCCCTGCTCCCTTGGCCTCTGGTGTCCTCTCCTACTTGTCCGGCGACTGCATCCTAGGCTAGAGAACTTCTTGCTTATTGTACCTTCTCAATATCTCTTATTTCTGTCTGTTCTTCCTCCCCACTGCCTTGGCCTCATTCAAACCTTTGTCACGGCTTACCTGACTGCTGCCATAGTTCCCCAAAAGGTTCCCTTTGTCTGCCATGGCCAACCCACACACCTTCGACCCAATCTCTACTCCACTAACAAAATGGTCATTTGAGGAGGCATATGCTAGCAGGTGCCTCACCTGCTAAATGGATGCTGGTTTTGTTTTGTGTTTCACTGACCTATAGAATCATACAGGCAACTCCATACAGCCCACAAGTCCCCTCCACTGGCCCTGCCATATACCCTACAGATCTCAATGTGTTCCCCACAACAATGTGTTCAATGAGAACAATGTGTTCTTTCCACAACACCATGCCCTTCCCTCTGCACACATGCTGTTTCCCCTGCTAAAAATGTCCTCCCCCACCTCCCATGCCGGGCAAACTCCACCTCCTCTTGTGGAGGATTCAGCTCCAGGGTGGTTCCCCAGGCTTACAACCCATGGGAGGCTTCACGTCTCAACACAAAGCTCTTTGAGGGCAGCGGTCACATCTTCCTGGATTTGGGACCCTGGTCCCTCCCAGGCTACCAGTTGATGTCAGCCACTGGGTTCTCAGACTGATAGAGAAATAATATTTTTAAACCCCAAAGAAGAAAAAGATGATAAAAATCCCTGTGTCTGCTCATGTGAGTGGCGTTCTGGGAAGCTTTGAAGAACAACAACAACAACAAAAAAAACCCCACAAAACCTTGTGGGTCTAAGTGATGGCCCCAGAAGAGCAAGCCTATCCCTGAGGCACTATTTAAATTCCACGCAGTGGCTTTCTTTTTAATTCATTTTTATTCCAGGTGCAGCCCTGCAGCTATTTTAAAACTGATACTTAAAATAAAGTAATACTAATACCTGGAGTTATCACAGGCTCCTGCAGTAATGGGGTGCCTGGAATTTAAAAAAAAAAAAAAAAGCCCTTCATGAAGTCTTGACAAACTACAATACACCTTCCCCGGGAGAGGGTGGAGAAGGAACAGAACAGGGCTCCATCATCAAAGGATTTTGCTTCCCTGTGCAAAAATGTTTATTCCTAGATTCCCTGAAATAGTTCACTTTGTACGTTTAACCACTGGTTTTCAAAACGTGAACAGTCTGAAGGGAAGACCAAAATGCCAAGGCCGGGAACCAGAAAAATACCGATTAAGAAACACTTCCTCCAAGTATGGGCAGCAGACCATCCACATCGGCCACCTGAGACCCTGGGTTCTGAGCACAAATGCCAATTCCAGGCCCCATCCCAGACTGTGGAATCAGAAAGGCTGCTAGGAAAAAACATAGTGTAATTTAAATGCATGTTTTCTGCAAAGCACCTCCATGCTAAGGAAAGCTGCCCCAGGAAACGGAGTTTTGTGAGAGGTGCCCAGAGACACAGCCCTGCCTCTGACCTGCTGTGTCAGCAAAAGCCAGAGTTGTTTCTCTCAAGTCATTAATGAAAAAAAAAAAAAATCAAGCTTTAATTACTGGCCCAAGCCAGCAGGGAGTCCACCACACTAATACCTCCCAGCCAGGGAACTTCCCAAAGCATAGAGTCATGGACTCTCCGTGTTTGATGATCCCAGACCCCTTCCCCTGTCTGGGGAATAACACTGCCTCTCCTATCTGGGGGAGTCCTTTCTTGTCATCTCCCACCCAAACATACAGCACAAATCCAAAAGGACAGCTGACATCACCTCCTCCATCAGAATTACAATCAGAGTCACAGGTGGAAGGATGGGCATCCGCCCCAGGCCAGGCCACCTGCAAATCCCTCCGTGAGGATTAGCCCAGAAGATCTGTGGGCAAGGTCCCCACCCTTGTTCCTCCTAGGTCCTGGGCAACAGGACTCATGACTAAGCTTGCCCAACGTGGGTTTCTAGCATTCTTTTGGACAACCGGAACCCCTGTGTGTCACAGGTTGTTAAAGTTTAAATGGAGTCCATCTGAGGGTTTCAAGGGCCAGGATCCCCAGGGCATGGCTGATGGGGCTGCTGCAGAGGGACTTGGGCTTCACGGGCCACCTGCCTGGCACACACCATGAACCTCTGCTGCCAGGCCACGGGCCTCAGAGCCCAGAGAGGAGCGTGCACCTCTCTGCATCCAACTCCTAAATCGGGGACTGCCTTTTCAAGACAACATCCACAGAGCCAGAGGGTGGCCTGGCCGGTTCTCCCTTTCCTGAATTCTCACACCATGGGCTGTGCCTACCACCAGTTTGCACTTAACTATTTACAATTCAGGACCTCAGTGACAGCCTTCGAGTCAGAATGAGAATGGGACAGTGTTGCCCAATTGTTTAAATCTCAGATCCATAAAATCTTTCCCACAAAAAAGAGTGCCAGCTTATTATTTTTGCTAAGTAATGAGACGTTTTAAAAATACAGTAAATCTATTAACACCATCCTATCATAAAAGGAAAAACATTCTCATAGCAAAGAACAATGAGAACTATGTCAAAGACAATCTCAAATTTAATGAAATCAATCTCAAATTTAATGAAAATTAAAGTTTACTACGTCACTGTGGCCACCCTTCTCTCCCCACTCTTCCTCCCCTTGCCATTTTGCTTTTTTGTTTTTGGGTTGTTGTTTTTTTTTCTCCATTTTTCTCTGGACTAGGGGACACTGCTTGACAGACCACCCGGCATCTGCAGTAAAGGGTTTCTGAGTCTCTCATCTTGGCGCAACCACCAAAAGATAAGGGCCCTCCTAATAGAAGCACCCAACTTCACACCATGAGCAAGAGATTATCATTTGGCTGGGATGTTTTCTGGTTACAAAATGCTCCCACATGCACTATTCTCATTTAATTTCAACTTAATTCCCATCACAAGGTGCTGTATGATGAGGAAACCAAAGCACACACCTGCTCTCTATTGGTTATCAGCTGTTCCTTTACTTGGAGCCTCAGTCTACCTCCTGTCCACCCTATGGCCCTTACTTTACCCTTTGGAACTTTCCTTCCACATAGTGGGTTTTAAATTGCACCCTTTGGTCCTTTCTTTTCGAGACTAACTAGACCTTGTTTCATTTATTCAAGGATGGCAAGCTTTGACCTGAATCCCTCACGCATCCTACAGTGCCAAGAGACCCTCAATCACTGTTTGCTGAAGAATGAAAAGATTAACTGTTCCTCATTCAATATTATTTCGAGACCCTTTGAAACTCTTCACTGTCCCAGCCGTGTCCCTCGAGAGGCACTGCCATCTTTTAAAATGTCATGCCCAGAACTGTGTGCCATGCACCAGATGGGCTCAGCTGTGCAGAGTGCCAAGGCCCGCTGGACCTCCTGCCCTGGGCACAGAGCCTTTATTCATGAAGCTTGAGACTGTATTTACTTTCTGGCAGCCATTTCGTACTGCTGACTCCTCGGACATTGGAGTCAACTAAAATTCTTAGATAGCCCCAATTCTGATTTTCTTAGTTGGTCATTTTAATCCAAGAACAAAAAAACAAAAACAGTCTTTGGGGCACCTGGGTGGTGCCACCAGTCGAGCATCAGACTCTTGGTTTCAGCTCAGATATGACCTCTACGTCGTGAGATGGAGCCTCGCACACTGGGCTCCATGCTGAGTGGGGAGTCTGCTTGAGGATTCCCTCCCTCTGCCCTTCTATCACGCACACGTGTGCATGTGCTCACTCACTCGTTCTCTAAAATCAATATTAAAAAAAATTCTCCTCTCTTCTCCTCCCCCTTACCCCTCTGTAATTAATAAAATCTATAAAACAAAACAGGTCTTTTTATTGATTTTATTTTTGCTAGTCAGTGTCTTCTGTTTTTATCTGACTCTTCAGATCTCATCTCTCCAACTAGATGCTAAGGTTCTTGAGATGGTATCTTATACACCTCTACATAAGGATTAAGTGTAAACATTCAGTATGGTGACACTCGGCAGATACTCGATAAATATGTGTTGGTTCATTAAGCTCCACTTTTCCCCTAATCTCCCCCAGGACTCTCCACTTCTGATGAATCACACTTTAGTACCAAGGATTAGCACCTACAACTCCTTCAGTTGCCTTCTCCTTATGCTTCCAGCTCTGACTCTTGCTGGTCCCCATATCCACCAGATGCACCCACAGCACCCTGCTTGCACCCAGACACACTTCACTCTCTACAAATGACCACCTCCCCCAGCCCCCATCACTACCTTCTCAAAACTCTGTGCATCCATGAGCCCTGATCCGCTGCAGTTTCCCCATGTTCCCTTAGAATTTATAGTATAGTCCATCATGCAGGAAAAATATCCAGGGTAAATCTGGGAATGTTCAGATGAGCCGCAACAGAGAAAGAATCATCATTGATCTTAAAATGGAATTGTGTCTACAAAAGGGGCTGTTAAAGAATTTACTGTCCTAAAAGACCCCTTTACTGTATTTTAAATGACTTGATGTGGTTAACATGCAGCTTTCCACGAACTCATCTGTCACACAGGGAGATGCCTTGGAATCTTCAAAAAGAATTGTTCTCTGCAGCGATGCTGTCTCTGTACACACCAGCCAAAGGCCTTGAGACACACCTTGCCAATGACTGAGTGCTGATGAGTCCCGTCCGACAAATATGTATGTGTACAAGTGCTTTCTCCACATTTGCTGTATATTGTAGTTATTCCATGAGCCTTATGATGAAATTAAAGAAATCAGAGTCTTCTATCTAGAAGGGACTCTTGATTGAGCAACTCACACCATGAGCAAGGAGAATAAGACTAAGCACAGAGGCTTACAACTCCTTGATCCCTTTCAAGTCCCAACAATTCTTCAGTGAAACCCACCATGAGCACCCAAAGAAGCCAAAGATGGTGCTCCCATCCTGCCCTTAGGGATTTAAAGGACAATTATAGGAGAGAAGCTGGCCATCAGTCTCCTTTCCTCCGAAGCTCCTGAAGACTTCAGCCATATAGATCTCTACCTATTCAGACATTGCTCAGAATTCATCTTCTCTTGGAAGAGGCATCACTCTCAGACAGGACTTCTGGGGACCCTTTACAGTTCCTGGGACAGTGCTGGGTCCAGGGAAGTTTTGGCAGACCTGCTTCTACACTTAGAACTGGAGCAAGGGAGGAAATGAAAAGAGATTCACAATCTCTCTCCAGTTGTGATTATCAATAGTCATTTTGCTACAACAGTACCTGCTTAGATGGCTAATCATCACTGCTCTATTCTTTGTAGAATGCCAGTTTGGCCTTTCTTTTTTCAATTATATCTTAAATCAGTCTCTCATTTCTGCCTTAATAGCTCTATGAAAATGCCCCAATTTCTCACTCATTATATCCCAGGCACAGTGAAGGTCTGAAAAGGCTGTTTCTATAATTTTTTAATACAAGCTGCTGTTATGTCTCTAAGTCACATTATAGGAAGGAAAAGTACATGCTCAGTTAAGACAGCAAGGGTAGCCCCCAAGCAGGGGGTCCAGGGGGACTCTCAGATTCCCTAACTTTTGGGGCAGGAAAGAGGTTGTGCCTAGCAATCTAATTCCCAGTACAGGGGACCCATGGGCTATCTGGTGTAGGGATTCTTCTTTTGATGACCCAAAATTAGGTTTCAAAATGAGAATTTTGTTTTTCTAGTGAGGCAGCATAGTTGATACCGAATGTTATTTATCGGTTTGACTCCAGCTGGTTTAAACCACTGTTCTGGTTTCCAATAAATCATTTCATGGAAATAGCTACACATCATTCCTTCTTTGTTTCTGAACTAAATTACCTATTAAATAAGGGGGGGTGAATTATGTTAGTAAAATGCTCAGATTGCTTTGCTCAACATCAATCCAGCGAAATGCATTCCTGCCTTCATAGGTAATGGCCCAAATGTAAAGTAATATTATCAACAACCAGGATTTGCTGAACAGGTACTATGTGGGAAGGCATGCTAATGACTGCAAGGAAGCCAAACGCACTAAGGATTGCCTTCTGAAAATGTGCCACCCTCCCTGGAGAATAAACACATGGAAATGAAACCTCAAAGTGGGGAATGGTAAGGAGTTTGAGCTCCATGAACTACAGGAGTCCACAGAAGAGCTCACTTCCATCTGGAGTGTCCACAGAAGGACTACTTGTTGATCTGGGCCCTGAAGTGTGCTTGAACAAGGGGACAGTGTGTACAAAGACATGAAGATAAGGCACAATAGGATAGTCCTACATAGTGGAAAAGTTTAAATTCTGGAGCTTAAGAGCTGTGTGACCTTCAGCAAGTTGCTCGACCTTTCTGAGACTACATTTTCTCATTGCAAAAGAAGGAGGATGCTAGAGGAACGTTGTTCACAGGATGGTTGTGAAGAGTAGAGGGGAAAAGGCAAGTGAAGCACTTAGCAAAACCACACTCCAGCATACAGGGTAAACCATCAGTACGTGTTAACTATTGTTATACTTTTGAGGTTATAAACGAGCCCAGGCAACCTTTGGGTTGAGCTCTATACTGGAGCTGCGATCTGCGATGGAAGTGATTTGTTCTCCAACAGCCACTTATAGCAGGAGAGAAAAAAAATGGGTCATGGAGCTCCATGGTGCCAGTCATGACAATGAATTTAAGGGAGTGACACAGAAAAAAGGGGTCACAGTCAACACCATCAGACTCTTCCCATGCCATGGGGCCCACCTAGTAGTTACTACTATAAATGGAGTATATATACACCCTCGCCCAGCTCCCAAACCACTTACACTCTTACAAAACTAAACAAAAACCTCATAAAAAGAATGTCAGAAGGAAACCAACCTAGAGAAATACTTGAGGATGGTGCCTTATGATCCCCCTGCAGGAAGCCACAGGAAAAGAGAGGTCCTGAGGGCAGAGTCAACCAAGAGTAATTGCAAAAAGGCTGGAGAGCATAGAGAGATGCTGAAGCATACCTCCTCCCCAGCCCCAGCTTCTCAGAAGACCCAGTGATGAAGGAGCAGTACTTACTGGCACCAGATGCAGCAGCCTACACAGAGGGCAGGGTTTGTCTCATTTGGGATCCAGAGCAGAGGTAGGGATTCTTCTGTTACTGGAGCAACAGGCAAAGTGAGGACACAGTCAACTGTCCCTTCAGAGTCCCAGGAGAGACTTTTAGAACCCATGTCAGATGTAACTAGGCTAAGAGTGCTCGGAAACAAGCAGGCCTCCAAAATGGCTGCCTGTGAGCTGGTGCCAAGACACAGGACGATCATGGTCTGGTAGAAATGTACAGAAATACAACCAGGAAGTTCAGAATGCATGGAAGCAACTAACAAGACTGGCCATAAAAGGACTCTCCTGCATCTGGGCTGAGCTGGCTAGCTGAGGCCCAAAGTATGGGGGTGGCACTTCCTTCTCTGATACGAGAGACAGAACAGTGTGGAACCGGGGACATGCTTAACGCTTAGCAGCAAAAGCCAGCAAGAGCTTGGACTTTGGTTTTCAGAAGACTTGTAAGGAGAATTTACCTCTCTTGGCATAAGCTTGATTAAGCTTCAACTGGAATCAGTTTGTTTTTTTTTTTTAAAGCTCAGATCTTAATTAGAAAGGATGATTTCAGTTAGAATGGTAAAACAAACAAACAAACAAAAAAAAACCCATGAAAAACAACCCAGCAACAACAAAAAGATTGCTGAAAGTAGAGAAAGGACTTGTAGTGAACATATTTGACAAACAGGAATGATGTTAAAAGGTGACTGCATGTATATGTTGCTGAACCGCATGAAATTTTAGGCTCAAAAGAGAATGTACTGAAAGAAAATTCCTGAATGTCAGTTTCTTTTGTCCTCAGGTCTTTTCTTCCCAGAACTATAGACTGGCCCCCTGAGCATCTGAGCTTCAACCGAGTGCTCTCTGGAGCTGTAGACTGCCCGAGTGTCTGGGCTGAAGCTGTGGGCTGGCCCTACAGAAATGAGAAGTTGAGGCAGGTGCTTCCCCAGGGAAGCTACTAGGTTCTAAAGCCACACAATTCTTATAGGGCTTCAGATATCACAGCTCTCTAGCCAAAAGACAAAAATACATCATATCTGGTGAAATCTATCCCATCACGAATGTCTAGACAGCCACTGCATTTCTTATTGTTGACCAGTGAGAAATAATGGACCTCTGTGTGATTCTATAGCTCTACATAGACACAGGGGCACAGGACACAGGGCCACAAGTTGGACAAAAATAAGCCTTATGCTGTTTCCTTATCAGCTCCAATGTTGACCTTCAAAGGTGAACTTTGAGAATATTTACTGAGCATCTGCTAAGGTCAGGCATCAAGCCAGGTTCTAAGGGTAAAATGGTTATCAGTCCAGCCCAGCTCCTCCTTTACACCCCCGTTACAAGATGAGGAGTGACAATCAGGTCACTAAGTCCTTACCAGGCTCTTCGAGAAAAGCTTTATCCAGAAAGGACACAGGATGACTGAACTATAAAGTTATCCCAAATGCTGGAGCAAGAAAGATGGTGAAACCCAGGGAACAGGTAGTTCTATGGTGGCCAAAGCTAGTCAACCTGCAGCCTAGAAGGCCCGCTTCTGGGCTCTGCATCCACAACTTGATGCTTGGTGTCAGTACATTAACCAGTGATGCCCACGTCTATGCCCGTGCCCTGGAAACCAGGGCCACTTTGACATGAAGGAAGAGGAGCCCCAGGGTAGGTGACGACGAGGGAAATCCTCAAATATCTCCATCACTGGGCTCTTAAAACCCACCACTGGATCATCTTTGTTTTGAGTTATATCAGATCCTCGCTTTTCAGTTAAAAAAGCAAAAACTACAACCTAGGTAGGAGTAACTCACCTAGCCCCTACTACATTAGTGTGAAGAAATGTAACAAATTATTTAACTCATTAGGAGAGACCGAAAAAACCTTTAAGCATAGAAATTTGAGGTGATACAGGGTCCAGATATCTGGGGAATGGGCCAAGAAAGGTCAGGTTTTTGCTTCTTGGCGAATTGCTCCCCAGGTCACCTGGGCTTTAAGCTCTAGATCAGTGCTCTTGGGAGGACTCTTTCTACTGTCACATTCCTGCTCTTCTGTACTCATCTTCTCAGGCAGCAGGAAATGTCAGGGGACATACTTGGCATCACCCAGCCAAGGTCAAAGCCCCTGGGAGCATCACCTGATTTGGTTGAAATGAGAGGCAATGCCCACAGGCTCCTGGAAAGCTTTAAGGAAAGAAAACAGTTCCAGACTAGCCAACCTTCAGCAAACTCCAGCTGCAGCATGAACCCTGAGATGATCCATAACTTGGGTCCCAAGTCTCCTCTCCCATCTAAGTTTCTAGACAAGTGTCCCCAAGGAGCTTACAACTTGATGATCAAAACACAGTATTTCTGAAAAAATGTCCTATAAATACTAACCACTCTTTGATGTCTTAACACTGTACAATTCATTGTGGGTCCCTGAGACTCAAGGGGGGCAATGGCCTGTCCCTGAGCATGACAAGGGCAGGATGATTTTCTCAATCTCCTGAGGCAGCCCCCCTAATCCTCTAGGAGATTCACATGGCCTTCCTCAGCCCAAAGCCAGCAGGAATCTCCACTCGTTTACTCCTCCTGGCATAGGGAAGAGGGAAAGCTGAACTCCCTCACCACCCCAGGAACATTCCGTTGACACGTGGTTTTCAAGAACTAAAAGCTCCAGGTGTGCAGTATGTACTGAGAAAGCAGTGGCAACTAGCACGCTGAGTTAGATGGACAGAGAAAAACTAGAAATAGAGAATGGATGGACACCAGAAACTAGACTCATCTCTCTAATCAACAGCCTAGGATCATGAGGGTGAGATGCCCACTCTCAAGCATGTCATCTGTCAGTGAGGACAGCAGTTACCTATCAGGGTTCCAGGCAGCCTCAGAAGGATCCTGGGAAGGCCAACAATATGTCCTTCCCCATAGAGTCTCACCCCTGAACAAGTCCCACCAGAAGAGGCACCGCTCAAGGCTCTTGTACCAGGTGGGGTTCTAAGTTTCAATATTTTTAGGAACTTCAGAGAGTTTTTAAGAGACATTATTTCATTTGGGTCCCAAATAGCCTCTTTGGTTAACATCTCTGCTGTCAGAAGCCCTAATCATGTTCCATGATGGGCTGGATTCTGGACCATGAGGAATTCAAGGAGGGGGCACCTCAGGCTTCCCAGGACTACCTCATGAGGGACCCCAACCCCCCAGCCAGGCCACGTGCAGGGAGTTGAGCTTTCATCCAACTAGCAAAGAATCTTTAGCTGGGGAAACCCAGACCTGTTGTCACAACAAGACACCTTCTAGTCAGTTAAACTCTATTGTCCAGAGAGCTGTTAGCCACCATGACTGTACTAAATAGTTGGGAAGCTTGAGGAACACTACTGGCACCTGCCCCCACCACCATCTCTGGGGTGCTAGAAAGAGTACCAGATTGGGAGTCACAAGATCTTGGTCCTTTATGGGTTATGTACCCTTCAACACCTCACTTAAACTCTGTGCAGCTCAAGTGCCCCATTACTATAAAATAAACACAATAAAAATTAGTTCCAAGTATGTTGTGAGGATCAAATGGAATATAAGTGAACATATCTTAAAACTAAAAATGGTCATTGGGGCACCTAGGTGGCTCAGTCAGTTAAGGATCCAACTCTTGATTTGGTTCAGATCATGATCTCAGGGTCATGGGATGGGGCCCCATGTCAGACACATGCTCAACATGGAGTCTGCTTGTCCATATCCCTCTGCTCCTTTCTCTCTTTCTCTGAAATAAGTAAATAAAATCTTTAAAAAACAAACACAACTCGAAAGGGCCACAGCACTGTCAAGTATCACTCTGAAAGTACTTGGGAGCCTTTTAGACAACAAATAAAGTAGAAAAGCTGATCCTGCTTCTTTATCCAACCTGATCCTAAAGGAGATATGCCCCACCCAACTCCTCCAATATCTACCCACTCATTTATTCTGCATTCATTAAATTTCTCCAGGGTGCCATGCACTGTGGTACATGCTGGAGAGACAGCTGTCCTGCCCTCACAGAGCATAAATCCAGATAATTCCAATACTATTTCCACCTCCATTTGGTGTTCTTTACCTGTAAATCCCATCCTACCAAGATCTCTTCTCCCAGGAGCAAACAACTGTCCCCTTCCTAGGGTAGACAAACAGGCCTGAACATGGAACCCTACTCTGTGAGCTAATGGGTCACCTGAGGCCAAGTCTGCACCACTGTCCTAAAGCATGAAACTCAGCTGCCCCCCCACCCCCCATCCTACCATCTTGGCCTTTCTAAAACCTTTCATAGAGAACCTTGAGTTTCCCAGGGGACCAAACCTCAGTCTTAGCAGACACAGTCTTTTGAAGCCACTTTTAAAATAAACACATTAGATACCAAACCAGTACACCAGAAGTTTATCTCCACTCCACAGGCTGTGTTAACCATATCCATCATGGAGACTCATAATGGGTTAAGCAGAGACACTGAAGGCACAATGACCTGGGTTTGAATCTTGGCTTTGTTGCCTATGAGCCTTTAAGCTAATTATTTAGCTTAGTATCACTCTAAGGCTCACTTTTTACATTTATAAAACTCAGATAATAATCCCTACCCCATAGTGATATTCTAATAATTAAATGTGATAATGTTGGTAAATAATTTAATAGTGCTTGGCACTTAGAAGCATTCTATAAATGGTAGCCATTGTTATTTGTAATTATAATAGTCATTACTACTGATACACTCACAAAACAGCCCATTTCATCCTTTGTGCCTTGATATCTCCACTGCCTATACGGGTGAACAGAAAAAGCAAAGCTTCCATTGACTCCAGATCTGATTATTTCTAACTGTGGACCTCTACTTATCTTGCCTTTTTGGAAAAACTAGCTCTCAACCCTGAGGTTAAGATATATTTATCCTTGGCTCAATACCCATCTGATGGACAAAATGAAAGAATAAATCACAACGTAAAATAGTATCTCACAAACCCACTGGCTTCCATGTCTCCCCGTCTATTCATACAAAATATTACACACACTTCCTCACAGCAGTCCCTTTTCTCTCCAGCTACAGTTTTTCCCCATCCTACTCCCTCGTCTGTGGTTCTTTCACCTCCATCTTCACGACGGCCAACTGCCTTGTACAATTTCAGAACACCCAGCCTGACTGACCAGATTTCTGCAGCAAGTAAAGAGCGGCTATGTAGTGAAGAATTAACCCTGCCCGAAGAGAAGCATGGCCTTTGCCTGGGCTTCTTAGAGGAAATTCTTTAAGTCCTTAGAACCTAAGGCCCAATAGGAGTATGTGTCTCTGTTAGCCTGGGGGCTTTGGTCATGCAGGATGGTATAATAATAGGACTTGGGACTTTGGGTGATGGGGTATCAGCTCAACTTCAGGAGACACTGGAGACTAAGACTGATGGCATGCTCAGTCAACCACACCTATGTGATGGAGCCTGAATAAAAACTCTGGATGCCAAGGCTCAGTGGGCATCCCTGGTTGGTAGTACTCCATGCCTATCATCATATTCGATGCCAAGAAAGTACCGCTGCCCATGACTACATGGGGAGAAGAAAACAGGAAGCCCCACATTTGGAATTTTCCTAGACTCTGCCCTTTGTGCTTCTTCTCTTGGCTAATTTTACCTTGTATCCTTAAACAATAAGAAACCATAGCCATGAATGCAACAGCTTTTGAACATTCTGTGAGTCCTTCCAGTGACTTACAAAGCTAAGAGTGATATCCTGGGGGCCCCACCTCAAAGTTGCCATTGATGTCAGAAGTGAGAACAGTTGTGTGAGCTGTTCTTCTAATACTGCAGAGACCACTGGGAAAAGCCCTGAGCATGGGCAGCTGGGTTCCAGTGTACACAACGGACTCGAAGAAACTGAACAACCACATTCTTGGATCATTCACAGCCATCAGAGGGTGGACTTCAAAGCCCAAAATCACTACTCCGCATTCATCAACAAGTCCTGGTTGGATCCCCAACCACACTCCCCGAGTTCATGAGGATAGGTGGACCCCCTCACAGCCTTGTCTCCATCCTCTAATGTCCATTAACAATGTGGATGAGGTTCCTGCCTCTGAGGCATTTGGGGTTTCTAAGTCTGGCATCAACAGTCACAGTTGGTGGTAGACTGGAAGGGGCGTCATCTGGAAGACCGTACTTGGGAAACTGCCACCTGTGTTCATGTGTCTCATCTGCCTGGAAAATCCCATAGTCACTGTTCCACTGAGCCCGGTCCTCAACTCAAGGGAGAAAATTGGACAGAAGAAGGGGAAAGAGGAGCCAGGGAGTGCTCAGGCAAGCCAGAGGCCAGTAGTCGGACCTGCCAAGACAAGCTCCAAATCCTCAGGAATCACGCCCTTGCTAGGATGTCTTCCCCAGGCTTGCTGGGCAGCCCCCTGCTGAGAAACAAAGCTCCTTTTCAAGCCTGCACTGCTATCTGCAGCGGTTTGGTGTCCAGATAACTGGGGAGCAAAGAGATACATTGTCATGTCAAGGCTCACGGGAAAAATAACAGGAAGAAGAAATGTCAGCATTTGGATACCGATGGAAATGAAAAAAATCTCAAAAAACTCCAGAAGGAAAGAAAATGTATTTCGGTGATAATGGGACTGGAGTGGGCTGTGGCTGCTGAATGCTATATTGGATCTCAACTAGCCACGGTATCCTTCTTTTGTTAGCCCTGATTCCCAGCCACCTGCCCCAAGAACAGAGAACAGAAAGGAGGGAACAAACTGGACCCCATATGTTGAAAATGAAGAGGTTTCAGGGCTGTATCAGTCACTTAAGCCTAATATTTGGATTTCCTTTAAATTGCATTGTCGTCAACGGCTGTTCAGGCTGAGTTGCTTAGACAGTAAATTCTGGTTCTAGCTGCCATTTCACATTATGCTAATGTATGTGAGAAGCTGTCTCCCTGGATACCGTAGCAAATTGCCAGCTGAATCATAGAAATGCTGTCAACTTTTTTTTTTTTTGCAAGTTTTCCATTTTTGCTTTGCCATTGTGTGTAGCCAAGAGAAACTGGGAGATGAGGGGGAAATATATATATGCATCAAGCTTCCATTGGATTGGTTTTGCCTCTTTGAGAAAGAGCTGTAGTGATCTCCCTAGTTTCTAAAGCAACCCACATACATACTTCCATTTTATCTGAAGTCATTTCATTGCCCAGATATCTGTGTCAGTTTCAGGGAATCAAGCCTCGAGAGCCAGCAGAGGGAGAGAGAGAGCACCAAACCTGATTTTCTATAGATTCCACTCAAAAGCAAAGCCTGAACAAGTGGACATTTGCTGAGCCCAAACAAACAAAAGGCAAATCAAATGGATTCCCCAGATGAGGCCACTTTTTGAAAGCTGCCTAGGGCTCCAGTATGGTGCCAACAGCCTCAGCTTGCACACTGGCTCCAGTTTGGGCATGCTATCTTTTCTCCTTGGGAGACCTCCCTCCCCCCAATCCTGCTGCAAACAGTTCCTTTGCCTGTAAATGAGAAGAGGGAACTGGTGGCCACTAGCATTCTTTCCGGCCTTAACATTCTCAGTCTCCAGGGCTCTTTTCTGGCCTTAGCTGCCTTCTGGATTGTGGATAACAAATACCTTATTTTCTTGGACTTGGGGGCTGAACCTGATTGCCTAGCAAGATTGTTCCAGGTCACGGAGGTTCTGAGACACTCGTGGTACAAAATAGCAATTTCTCGTATTGTCAGAGGGAGGGAGAGATGGGTATGTGCAAGATGGCCACAACAGGGAGTGGGATGCGGGCTTCCCCTCGCTGGGGGAGGAGAAACAAAGACGTGCTAAAGAGTACAAAGTTCCAGTTCTGTGAGTAATTTCTAGAGACCTACCGTACAGCATAGTTCCTATGATTAACAATATTGCATTATATACTTAAAACTTACTGAGAGAATAGGTCTTATGTTAAACATTATCACAAAATAATAACAACAAATAAGAAGGCTCAAGGAAGCTGTAGGAGGTGATAGATAGGTTTATGGCATAGATGGTGGTAGTAGTTTCACAGTGTATACTTCTCTCCAAATCCATCAAGCTGTATATATGAGATACATAGTCTTTTGCATATATCAATCATAACTCAAAGAGGGAGGGAGGGAGGGAGGGAGGGAGGGAGGGAGGACGGAAGGAAGGATTGGTAAATATAAAAAAAAGAAAAGGCTGCAATAGACCTAGGACATGTTCCCCATCTCCTCGACCCTTACACCTGCCAGAGGGCTGGGAGCAGGGTGGGGCACAGCCCCTTGGGAGTCGTGATGTTGACCACATTTCACCCACCGCTCTCCATCAGTTGCTTGGGTTTAGGCTTCCTGTCCCACTGTTTTGTCAACGGTGAAACCATATCTGGTTATCATTTCCTGCACATGGGACCCCCCCTCTACATCCCACTCTCTGCCCCACCTGTCCCATTTCTAATCACCTAAAAGTTCCACCCATACAGACCCCTGGGTCCACTTTCCCTGCAGACAAAGATTCTTCTGCTCTGTTTCCCATTGGCCCTCACCTAAAATTTAACCGATTTAAGGGTACACACTCAAATGCCTTTGGGAGATAATCAAGAGTCCTGAGCAAGTGAGGCTGCCCAGTTTAAGGCGATAAGGAAAGGTGGGGCCCTAGTATAACAGAAGGAAGCACATCCACCCCTCTCCCCCCACAAAGAAGACTTTGGCATGGAATTGTTTCCAACTCCGTGCCCCAAACAAGACGAGGATGCAGAAATTAGGCTCCTCTCTACCAGTTTTTTTACTGCAAGCTCTCTACTCATGAAATTCTGGTTTCTTTCTAAGTAAGGAATATACCCACATGGAGAATTCACGATGGTTTCCAACAACTAAGGCTGGATTTGAATTGCTGTTATTATTAATGATCTTCAAGTTTAATAAATACTGAAGCCTTCTCACCATAAAGCCTATGTTATCTTGAATTGATTAATTTCAACCTAATATCGATAGTATTTCTGTGATTTTTTTTATTTTTTTATTGAAATTCAATTTGCCAACATATATTTCTGTGATTTTTCTATGAAAATTACTTCTGGGAATAAAGTCATACCTCCAGGGGCACCCGACAGGGGTCAAAGTGTAAAATTTCTCTAATATCTCAAGGGCTTTTATCTAAAAAGCATATGACATCTTTGTGAATTTTGTATTCTACATGATATCCATTTATTAACCAGAGAGTAATTTTTAATTACTTATCACATACTTATGTCTTCATTGCATACAAATCTTTAAGTGAAAAGGACATTTCTGGATGATGTACACTTGCCTTCCACCATATTCCAGGTGGGACCTGGGTCTCCCCCTGCAGCATAAGCAGTAAGACTGGCTGGTGACTTGATACTGCTGTTTTAGGGGGGAGGTAGGTTTCATCATAAAATCAAAGGTTTGGAAACCATGGTCTGGTAACACTCCTCTGCATTTTCCTGTGACCAAACTCTGATAATGTCAAAGCCTTGACAAAATAACCACCAGGCAAAGCACCCCAGTCTCTTCAAGGCTGGAGTCAGGCCTTGTGTTAGGCAGATTCTCACACTACTTTCACCCTCTTGTCCCAGGATGATGGGGAGTCCGCTACAATATCCTAGCCCTTCCCCTGGGGCCCTGGGGCCATCGGCAGAGAGCCTGACAAGAGCCAGGCGGTTGGGGGGAATGAGAACTCAGGGGGAACTGGACATCATGTTCTTGAAACTCATGTGCCAGATAAGCATTTGTATATTCAATCCTATCTCCCCATTGTTACCACAGCTGCTCTTCTTTCACGGATCCTTTTCAATAGACAGTGGAGGTGAATACATGAACTTTAAGCTTCTTTGACCTCTACCTGGTAGCCACAGGGGATGCCAAGGACTCTTCACATTGTGAAGTAAAAAAACAGTCTCATATGGGGAAAGACAGCCCCTTGATTCATGGATTTTATAAGTCTAGATTTTGATTTTTTTAGCTGCTGTTAAGAATGGGGTCACCTTTACTTGGATTCTGGAAACTAAGAACCGTGCAGACTGAAGATCATAACTCAAGTTATCTGTTCTCACCCCTTTTGAATTCTTCTGGCTAGACAAGTTTTTAGTTTTAGGTGAGAAAGAAACCAATGAAACAAGCCAGGGGGACATGGAGTCGCGTCTCCCGGGAACCTCGAGTTAGCACTGATGGGTAGTGGCAGACATCCCAGCCAACAAGCCACACACCTGGGATGGTTTATCTTTGAAAGATCATGTCCCCACCCATAATCCCTCCCAATTTTGAGGGGACCACCCCGTACCCAGATGCCAATCACACCAGAGGTCACTGCACTCTTAAGAAAACAGATTCAAATAAATATCCTTCCTTCCCAGCAGCAATATTCTTCTCTACTTTACTAGTAGAATCCATGTGAGCCCACTTTTGAAAGCATTTGAAAGGCAAAAAGCCAAACTCACACAGAATGTCAGTAGTAGGAACAGAGGAAGGAACAGGGGGCCTAAGTTCCTTTTCCAAAAGGCTTATTATATCTTTGCCCTGGTAGGCACATGCAGATTTTACACTAGGAGAATGCCCTCTGTCCATTCCAAGGCGGGGTTATAGACCCCTAGTGTTAGGAGCTATTGCTCACTGTAGAGCATTCAAAGAGGAAGGAAAAGTATATATCTGAAATGAAAGTGCTGTAGAGAAATGGGGGCTCAGCCAAGAAATGTGTAACTGAAGGCAGTGTCTCCAGAGTACAGCTATGTTGTACGCCAAGAGACACCTGCAACAAGCACAGCATGGAGCCACTAAATGCACAGACTTACAGACCCAACAGCTTGAGGAGAAGGAAGAGCCTGGATCAGTCGGGACACAACAGCAGACGGACAGTACGCTCGAAAGGGCTTAACTAAAGACTTGGAGGAAAGAACTGTGCACAGTCTGGCACAGAATCCAAGAAGCCAGTGAGGACTGGTGGAAAGTGGGAAGCTATTATTGTCCCAGTGTAAGGGGGAAGGAATATGCATGCTGGGAGCCCCGCAAAAGCCAGAGGTGTGGAAGAGGGCTCCCTGGCAGGACGGTGCCTTAAAAGAACACAGCACTACAAAACTAGAGCTGGGGAGAGGTGAACACCGCCTCCTCCTGCCTCCTGGGTTGGCTCCTATTGACCAAACCCAAATGGAAAGCCAAGAATAAGGTGGCTCACATACTGCTGTCCAGAGAGATCAGCCTCCTAGGCCATGGAGAATGAAGCTGGGGCCAATGGGGCAAAGAGCCCTAGACTGAGGTCAGGACACCTGGTTCCAGCTGTGCCACTACTGGCTTTGGCACTTCGGTCAAGACTCTACGTATTTAGACTTCCAAGGCTTTAACCCAGAGCCCTTCAATCTAGGAAACAGTCTGTTTCCTAATCCTCCAATCCAGACAGATATCAAATCCATGGAACAGAAATATGGGCCCAAGGAATCCTCACCTCCTGATTCCCAGCTTTATCACCAGAGCTAATCTCACATCTTGATCAGTTTCCCTTTTGATTATTGAAGAGTTCAGAATTTCGCATGGCCTTGCTCCTTTGGGAGGACAGCAAATCTGGACAATAAGAGATGAAGCATCATGGGCCCGAGAGCCTCTGAGGCCACACATGTGGGAAAGAAGGCTCAGGCACCGACAAAAGGAAGAACACACTGGAAGTCCAGTCCTCATCACTGTGGACCAGTCTCTCCTACTTCAAGGGTCCCGCTCTTCTGCATTTTTTTCTGTCCTGGCCTGGCACCTGCCCCTTGCCAGCCCAGAGGGGAGAGGAGCCTCTAGATCAGAAGGTTCATGCTCTCTCCTTCCAATGAGCAGCCTTACCCCACTTTCCCTGGTCTCATTAGCTACTTCTGGTCATTTCGGTTCTGTAGCTTGGCAACATCTTTCTCTTGTTGTCTCAAAGCAGTTTGGAAAAGGATACTAACAAATATCAGAATCCTGGTTTGGTTTTGTTTTTTAAGCCTTAAGCAAACAGATGTTGCAGAAATTCCTTTCTCCTACAAGAAAATTAAAGAATGCATGATAAAAGAAGCATCAAGTTGATTGAAATTTCAGAGAAGGGACTTCCCTTGCATTCTCTGAACAGTAAAAGGTGCTGCCCCTCATCTGAGTTCTTGGGTGCCACTGACATCCTCAGATGAAAAACCCAAGGGAAGCAGCCTGAGAGAAAATGTCATTTTTAAGGCCAAGTCTACTTGCAAGTTAAAAAATGAAAGCCTATTAACCTTGGACAGAAGACCGTGGGTTGGGGCACGCTGTAGCAAACAGTTAAGTACAACGCAGGGTAGATAAAATTAAATTATACCTGGTGTAATAAACGCTCTGATTTTGCTTTAGAAGTTTGCTCTAGAGTTATTACTGTCATTATTTTACTTAATAATTATGGCTTAACACACTAATAAATTTTACGTAGGCAATAATCTCACAGGCTAAGTAGTTACCTGGGAACTCTACATCATGCACCTAGTAGGTCCTGTCAATAAATGTTAACTGCAAGGTCTCCGCTAAGGCACTTGGGAAGCTCTGACATCACCCTGCTCTTCCTTCACCTCTCATGCTTCCTTAATCCTGTCTAGTAGTGTTAGGCACCACCTCATTCTGGCCTGTTTCCAGACGCACATATTATGTGTTTCCCTGGACATCTGTCCACATGCATTGTCCAGGATCCTCTGTCATTTTTAATGCATCTCTAGGATTCCTGCGGGTGTTTTTGTTTGTTTGCTGGCTTGTTTTTGCCTCTGGCATAGATTTTCTAGGAAACAGACTACTTCCTCCTTGGGGATTAAGAGACTCCCAGGCTAGATGGACTAAGCGCCTCTCACCACCCTAGCATGAGCACTGGGCCCACAGAAGATGCCTAAAGATTGTTAAAGCAGAGCTGTGTTTTTAGGTAAACTGAGCGTTGCTGCTCCCTTCAGGAGACACAAAGGTGAATGCAGGATAAAGGTCTCTGGAGGGAGCCTTCCTTTCTCACAGCCCAAGTTCTGAGAAACATCCTCCCACTGCAAAGTGGGAAGGAAGCAAAGACAAGAAATGGAGTTCAGTGTTTGCAGAAAGACTGTAGTGAGATTAGACCCATTCGTCTTGTTGGATATGAA
Source organism: Nyctereutes procyonoides (assembly GCF_905146905.1). Lineage (NCBI taxonomy): Eukaryota > Metazoa > Chordata > Mammalia > Carnivora > Canidae > Nyctereutes > Nyctereutes procyonoides. The sequence continues at coordinate 34,216,880 of NW_026575120.1, read as the reverse complement.
GACGGCGTGTCCCGAATGATGAGGTATGCTGGTCAGGGCTCCACTTGGTGGGAGCTGCTGTTCCCAGGGAGTGGGGAAAACAGCAGCTGACTTAGTGCACCTGGGGGAAGGGGGGAGAGAAGAGCCTCAGTGCTCAGCGGAATGACAGTGGACAGGTTCATTGGGATAAACGTCAAGAAGCCTCAAGAAGGCAGGCAGGCCAGCACCAGCTCCTGCTTTGCCACCCCCCCCCCAATAAGTGCATCAGACACCCCGCATCCTATCTATGCTCTTTCCTTGGAGCTCCAGGAACTGAATGGTTCTCTCTATCCCACCAGGCTCTCTTTCCTTAGCATCAGACTTCCTTCCATTCTGTCCCAATTACACAAGAGAGGGTAAATGAATGGAAAGAAGCACTTACTGATTCTGGAGCCACACTGGCCACCTCCAATCCTTCCTCTGTCACTAGCTATGTGACTCAGAACAAGTAACTTAACCCTCGGTACTTCAATTTTCTTGTCTATACAATGGAATGATGGTAATAGTGCCTACTCATAGGGTCAGTATGAAGATTAAATAAATTAATGCTTGACTGCTGTAAAAGTGACCTGAAGCTCTACTAACAGACAGGATTCAGGTGGAAAAGGAAAAGGAAGCAGGCCAGAAACCCGTCACCAAAGTCAGCCAGAGCTGGGGCTAGTGATACCAGATATGGCTAACAAAAAAATACAGGATGCCCAGTTAAATTTGAATTTCAGGTAAGCAACAAATACATTTTTAGTGTAAGTAGGTCTCAAACATTGTTTGGGACATATTTATACTAAAAACATTCTGGGGGCACCTGGGTGGCTCAGCTCAGTAGTTAAGTGTTTGCCTTTGGCTCAGGTCATGATCCCAGGGTCCTGGAATCGAGTCCCCCATCAGGCTCCCCACAGGGAGCCTGCTTCTCCCTCTGACTATGTCCCTGCCTCTCTGTGTCTCTCATGAATAAGTAAACAAAATCTTTTTTTAAAAATAAGTAAATAAATAAAAATTTTAAACATTTTTGTAGTTTACCTGAAATTCAAATTTAACTGACTATCCTGTGTTTAGTCGGCCAACCTCAACCTGGCCGTTGGGCTGTGAGATGCAGAACGTTGGTCCAAGAGACTCTGTGCTCCTTAAGGCTATACTGGATTCCACCACAAGACTGAGATGCTGGCGGCCAGAATCGTGTATTAGAGGCCTGCGACTGATTCACGAGGACCCTCAGAACTCTGAAATGCCTTCCAAACTCTGAGGTTTCTCCTCTGATTATCTTGCCACCCAGGGTCCCTATTCAGATGAGGAATTCCCCCCATCAGAGCTTCTGGACTCCACGTCACAATTCTAGTTCATCCATAGTTTCCTCCTCCTGTGAGAGCTCCCAGGAGCTCATACTGGGCCAAAGTGATGTAGGGTACCCCCAGAGAGCATGGGCTCTGGAGTCAGCAACAGCTGGGGTCAAATCCCTAGAGCACCACTCACTGGCCACGGGACTCTCTGGACTCAGTTTCCACATATGCAAAACTGAGTTGGTAATAGCCACCTTGCCTGGTGTTAGAGGGACCGGCAGCAATGCATACATTTGATATAAACTGCTGGATGGTACAGCTACAGTCTACTAATAGTAGTTGCTACTATTAATGGTAGTTGCTCAACTGCTCCTACTAATAGTAGTTGCTCAACTGCTAGGTGAACCAATTGTCTTGGTTGCTAATTTTACCAATTTCAGCCCAAAAATCTTTCATTTTGAAAGTTCTGTATCTTTAAAATGGATTCATCTCTACTGCTTTGACTCTGTAAGTTTAAAATTTGTTTCCTTAAAGAGCACCTATATTGAATTAATACATCTCCACTAGAGTTTGCCTCTGAATGATTACATTAATATTTGATGGAGATAAGTCTCATATCAGATTTAACATAACCGCATGGAATTTGCTGTTAGAATTCTAGTATACTGAAAAGCATTTCCAGGGAAAAGACAAATTAGTATCAACTGTTGGAATGGCAGATGACAAACTTCCCACTTACAGCAGAGAAAAGGGAGGAGTAAGACTGGTAATATACCTCTTCCAGTTTTAACTCTGCTGTCCAACATGATCCATGGTCTACCTCCTCCAGGAAGCCCTCTCTGGTTACCGCATCACTTAATACTATTTAGCTTTCTTTGACTACAGAAGCACATAGGCTGTACCACAAAACGCCCCACATATTTAGCCATTATTTTAAAGCCTTTTTGTTTGAGTTGTTCTGATCTCTCCACCCACATTATAAGCTCTTGAAGAATGAATGTCATCCCAAATACCCTTTTGTAGATTCAAAAGCACCTTGCACCATCCTGAGCCTGATAAATACTTGCTGAAATCATGAATGAAAAAATTTGCTCCTTGCATCACGTAGGGAAACAGGTCACTAACCTATAAGTATTTTTCAATTCCATTTGACTCAGGGAATAATAAATATTTGATGATATGATTTGATTTGAACTAAAATAAGCATGGCCCCAGTGGGATAAACTATCAACAAACGAATAAAAGTTGCTGCTCTTCCCCACAGAGGTCTAGAACCCAGCAGAAATCTGATTCTTTGTGAGAATCATCCCTTCAGAAATAAATGTGAACAAAACGTAGTGTCTAGTTAAGCCTAAGCTAGACAGGCTCTTTGTGGGTCCATAGAAAGCTCCAGAAGCTCCAGATTAAATCAGAATTCGGGGGAGGGGGGGTGGAATCTAAAGTACCATTTCCTAAACCCTATTCCCATTCCTACCCCAAACCATTTTCTAGTCTGATCCTGGCTCTAGAATGAGATCCAAACAGTGCTTGTTTACATAACAGAAGTAGATTTACATTGGATTCAACGTGATGACATTTCTATTATAGACCATAATGAAATTCACCAGATGACTTACAACACGAAAAAGATATGGATTTGGGAAAGGCCTGCAAGCAAATCTTGCTGATCCTCTCGTCTTGATTTCAGTTGCAAAATCTATAGACATTCCCAAATAATGTGGAGCTCCGGCAGGGGAGCTGGCTTACGTGTGCAGCATGGCTGCATCCGAGCTTGGGGATGGGCAAAAAAACACATGAGCAGTATTTGTGGAAATGAGCGTGCAGAAGAGCGTTCTCAGAAGGGAAGGGAAAATAGTTCTGAGACTTCGATGATCCCTCCACACGCTGTAAACTCAATCGGCTCTCAGAGACTTGCTTGTTGTGTTTTTCTATCTCGTAAAATGTACTTGAAAGAAGATTCAACCTCTATAGCAAACATTTAACATCCAGGCCTCTGAGCAAAATTATCTACAAGTGTAAAATGAGCACAGCTCTATCCACAGAAGTCTGAGTCTACTCGAGAAGCGACATGGCCTTTCCAGGGCTTGGATTTTCCTCCCTTTATCGGGGGCCTCAAGTCACAACCCACACCAGGAAATCTCCTCACTCTTTGACCTACAAGATGCTTCCTCCTACCTCTCTGGTTATTTTTTTTTTTTTATGACCTTTTCAGACTCCCTCTTTTCCTTAGGTGCAAGCTCTAGGAGCCTCACACAGCTCTGCCCTCACTCCCTCCTTCTATTTAGGAAACAAATCCTATCTTATGACTTCACTATTGCTTCTACTCCACGACTCTCAAATCTGTATTCCTTGCTGGGTTTTTCATCTACACTCTAGTTCAGGCACCCATGAGCATCTCCTCCTGGACAGGTCAGCATCGCAAACTACATGCCCCAAACGGAACCCATGATCACTGTTCTCCATGCTCCAGCAGCCTTGGTTCGGTCACCCAGACGCAAAAGCCTGAAGCCATTCATTTGTTCATTCAATAATGACTTATGTGTGTGTCTCTCATTTCCTAGATCCTTCTTATCAACCAGAACTTCAACCCAAATTATTCCTACTCAAAAAAACTACCTTCCTTTCTCTCTATATGTCCCATGAGATCTTCAGACTCCTTGGAACTCACTTCCCTTCTCTGGACGTCTGAAGCATTTATTGACTGTGTTATCATTTGGGCACTTAAAACAATGCTTTAGACTCTTTTTTTTTTTTAAGATTTTATTTATTTGACAGAGAGAGAGAGAGCAAGCACAAGCAAGGGGAGCTGCAGAGGGAGGAGAAGCAGGCTCCTCACCCAGCAGGGAGCCCTTTGTGGGGTCAATCCCAAGACCCTGGAATCATGACCTGAGCTGAGGGCAGATGCTTACCCAACTGAGCCACTCAGGTGCCTCAAACAATGCCTTGGGCTTTTTACTGTTTTAAAGCAGATATATTATACCTCTCAAAGTATGCTACAAGCTTCTGGATAACAGGAAGTGTGCTTATGAATTTTTTGTTAAGAATCTCCCTATCCGGGCAGCCCTGGTAGCTCAGCGGTTTAGCACCGCCTTCAGCCCAGGACGTGATCCTGGAGACCCAGGATCGAGTCCCACGTCGGGCTCCCTGCATGGAGCCTGCTTCTCCCTCAGCCTGTGTCTCTGCCTCTCTCTCTCTCTCTCTCATGAATAAATAAATCTTAAAAAAAAAAAAAAAGAATCTCCCTATCCTGGCACATAAGTAAATAAGCAGACCTCTATACAATGCTTATTTCAGGGCCTGGCACAAAATAAGAGCCTGAAAATACAAGCTTAAAAATAAATATATGCTCACTGAACACTTGGCAAACTGAGTAAGAATGAACTATATGAAATGTTCCCAAGACAGCAGAGCACCAGGCCCTAAATGCATATATACTGGTGGGTACATTTTTGAGTCCTGATGAGCCATGATAAACAACTTACAGACTTAAATTATTTGGAGTGAAAATAGAACGTGGAAATGCATTAGCTACTATTTCCTTCCTTCTTCCCATCACCTTTAATAATGTAAATGTTTGGTTTAACCTCAGCTCTGTAACAGTGTGGCTGGCTGGCAGTAGGAATGGAAGTGTCAGAGAAGTGCATCGGGACTCGTGGGCCATTATAGAGGAGGAATCAGAGGGAGAGCAGGTAAATCTGACAATAAAGAAGGAAGCAGAGGCCCAGAGAGTGACTTGCTCAAGGTCACACATCTACCGGCCCAAGTTAACCTAAGGGACCTTCCTCACTTCCTACCCACCCTCCCTCTAGCCCTTGTCTGATGACACCCCCCAGCCCCAGCTGACCTTCCTTCAGCTTCAGAAACATCTTACACCCTTGCCAAGATGCTTTTTTATTACTTCTCATGGCAATCATAACCCCACGACGCAGAGCTGACCTCCCCCTACCTCTTGTGAGGACAGAAGGGCTGAGGGATTTCTATTTGTTTTTTTAATCTCAAACAGAAGTTCATCATTGGGGTCAGACCAAAAAAACAAGGGACCCTTCCAGCAACCCTCTCCGCAAAACCCAACACAGGCACGGGAGCCTGGCTGACCTCAGACAGATTTAGCAGCAGGGATATTTTTCCCTTTTGTTAGTCAGCAACCCCCAAGAGAACAAAATCAACCAAGGGGTCACAGGGATTTGGTCTTTTAGGTTTGCTTATATCTTATTTCGGAGTGAGTGAAAAATCTAAAATGTTTCCCTTTATTCATTACTGGAAATTCAAAATTATTCAATTAAAAAAAAGAATTTAAGAAATAGGTGGAGCCCAGAGGATTTTTAGAGCAGTGTAACTATTTTATAGGACACATATAATCTATCATTATACGACATCATGATGGATAGGGTCATGAGACATTTGCCCAACCCACAGAAGGTACAGCACCAACAGTGAACCCAAAGGTCAACTGTGGACTTTGGGTGATTATTGGTCAGTATAGGTTCACTAAGTGTAACAAGGTATGGCTCTGGAGCAGGTGCCCATAAGGGGAAGGCTATGCGTGTGTAGGGGCGGGGTACACCTGGGAAACCCCTGGACCTTCCACATAATTTCACTATGAACCCGAAACTGCTCTAAAAAATAAAATCTATTTTTTAAAAATGCAGTCTTTGTGATGAAGGAAGTCAGATATGAAAGAAGAACAGGGAAAAAGTAAAAAAAAAAAAAAAAAGGCTGGCTAAAGGGGAAGATGGAACGTGGTATCAGAAAAGCAGGAAATGGGCACCTGGGTGGCTCAGTCAGTGAAGCATCTGACTCTTTGGCTCAGGTCATGATCTCAGGGTCCTGAGATCGAGCCCCGCATCTGGCTCTCCACAAACAAGGAGTCTACTTAAGATTCTCCTTCCCTCTCTGTCCCTCTCCTCTACACTCAGGTGTGCTCTACTTTTCTTAAAAAAAAAAAAAAAAAAAAAAAAAGCAGGAAACAAAACCCAATGCATTTGAAGGGTAGAGAAACTGAGAAACTGCACTGTAGTTCTAATCCCAATAAAGACTCAGAAAGGTAGTTCATGAAGAGACAGAGACACGACACATACGTTGAAAACAAATTTGACAACAGCCACACAGAAATTTACTGTGGGGAAGTCACTATAGAGCCTTGTTTTGTATTTTCTTCTTTTTAATTCAACTGCACTTTAAGATATTCTAAAGTAGTCACATATAGCTACTGAGCATTTGACCTGTGGCTGCTATGATTGAGAAAGTGAATCTCTTCCTTGACATAATTATTTTTTAAAGATTTTATTTACTTATTAATGAGAGACAGAGAGAGAGAGAGAGAGAGAGAGAGACAGAGAGAGAGAGAGAGAGAGGCAGAGACACAGGCAGAGGGAGAAGCAGGCTCCATGCACCAGGAGCCCGACGTGGTACTCGATCCCAGGACCCTGGGATTATGCCCTGAGCCAAAGGCAGACACTCAACCGCTGAGCCACCCAGGAGTTCCTTAGTTAAACTTAAGTCTAAATTTAAAAATGAAAGTAATATAAGTCACTCTCCATTCAACACACCTTTATTCAGTAGGACTTTTCAATCTGCTTCAAGGTCAAATTGATTCATTCTTTGCTGATAAACCAGTTTTATTAATGTGGATGTGAATATTAAAACTGGGAGGGGAGAGGTAACTCATTTTAGTTATTAAAAAACTTTTAAGTATGTCTGGAACAACTTATATATGTAAATCCACATTTTCCACTGTGCATTTTATGCACTCTAGATATAGATCAAGTATTTCTCATGAAAATTTAGCACCCAAATACAGAGGTGTTCTAAGTGTAAAATACTCATCAGATTTTGAAGACTTAATGTAAAATATCTCATTCATAATTTTTTGCATGGATTAGCTATTGAAATCAGAATATTCTGGATTTATAGGGTTAAATAATCTCCACTATTAAATTTAATATTACTTATTTCATTTTTAAATATGGCTACCAGAAAATTTTAAATTAGGTACGTGGCTCATATCATGTTTCTGTTGGACATCACTATTCTAAAGGAAGCAAGGGAAAGCTATTTTAAAAGATGTCTGATGGAAATCAGCCTTACCACATGCCTCCAAATCTTGCTGAAGCTTCATAGCTGAGAAGCCAGATAATAAACTGCCATGCTGATTTCTGGGATGAGGTAAGCCAGGGGAGGCAGGCACCCCCTTTGGATCAAAAAGGGATGTGACCCCAAGTGACAATGTTCTAAGCCCACAGAGGGAGCTTCTGCTAGGCTTCCAGCCAAGTCCAAAGGGCAGCCTCACCAGCACCCATCTTTCCAAGAACTTTCCATAAGCTAACAAATACCAAATCACCAAGAGGAGGAGAAAAACTGAGATGTGGAGAGGCAGAGGGAATGCAAACTCAGGGCAGTAGAGGGTAAGAAAACAATTTGCTTCATTTGGTGATAGCAAAATGAATGGTTCACAAGGCCGTGTGCTTGAAGCTGGAAATCCATCCAGGTGTTTGCAAAAGGCAGAGAAACACAGATCTAGTTCACATAGGACAGTATTCTCTCTGGGGGTGAAAATGCAATTCAATTGATTAAAAAGTTTTGCCCAGGAACGCCTGGGTGGCTCAGTTAAGTGTCTGCCTCCGGCTTACATCCTGATGTTAGGGTCCTGGATGGAGCCCCAAATCGGGTCCCTGCTTAGCGGAGAGTCTCCCTTTCCCTCTCCCCCCTGCTTGTGTTCTCTCAAATAAAGTCTTAAAAAAAAAAAAAAAAAACTTTGCCCAGAAACATTCTTAAAAGGAAAATTCGTACTCACAAATAATCTTGTCCTCACCTGTGACAGAGAAAATCATTGATTTTCTACTTTGGGAAAGTATCAGTATCAGAAGGTATCATCACCCCAGAAGAGAGAAGAGTATCTACATTTAAGGCCAATATCCCAGTATCTCGGGACTTTAAGGCATTTGTACTAATGTAAATTTCTGATTGTCGCTAGTTTGTTGTCCTTGTTTTCCAGTTTATCATAAACTATATCATTCTTGAAACTTGCCCCAAAGTCCAGGTGACTCTGAGCTGAAGACTGACCATGTAGATTTGGAAGCTAGATCAGTAAACACCATAGCAGAAGCTTAGAAGCTTCTAGAAGGAAGGTGTCCATCCTGAATAAGCTACCTTAGTGCTGTACACACAAAAAAAGATGAAACTACATTCTAAAGCTGTCTGATATAGACAGCAGCCACTAGTACATGCCCTACTGAGCACTGGAAATCTGGCTGGTCCAAACACAGACTACAAGACTTATACTGGGTTTGAGAGACCTAACACCAAAAAAATTAAAAAATATCTTACTAAAAAGTTTTTTTTAATGTTGATTATACACTGAAGTAAAATTTTTGACTATATTAGGTTACAGAAACTATATTATCAAGGTTAATTTCATCTGGTTCTTTTGAAAAAAAAAATAGCAAAATTTAACTCAGTGGCGACACTCTTGGTTCACATTATAGCTCTACTGGGATAGTGTTCTCCAGTGACCAGCTTTAGCTCCCAGAAAGCAGAAGGGAGACAGCCCACGTTCACTCCCGCAAGTGAGGTGGTCGACAGTGTTCTGAAGCAAGACTCTCAAGTCCTGTGGGCAAGCCTCCTCTCCTTGCATCTTCTAGGCGCCCCCTGATGTAGAGGTTAGAACCACCAAGAAAGCTATCTTGTTGTTGGAAACCACAAGTGCACCCAGAGTGGCTAACAGTTTTCAGAATGTAGGTATTCAGAGACACTCCTTGTCTCCCCTAGTGGGTGCTGTGGGAGCCAGCAAGGTCCCCCCCACTTCATCGGTGAGGCACCAGTTCACCTAGCTGCCCTGGTGTTGCCTGTGATGCTCTCCCCAGGAATTGCCCTTGGTCAAGGGAGTCACTTTACCCAAAGTAGACCTTTTCCAAGCAGTCCCCTGCACCCAACGACTGGTTGATGTGGAGGTACAAAGACCTGGACCCTTCCCTCAATTTGGGGCACTATAAAGAGCAACCCCAGACTCACAGCCCCCATGCCATTAGCAAAGGCCTCTGTTCCAACTCTCTTACCATCTAGCTGTTCCTGTTGCCCAATCCTGCTTCCCATCTTCCCTCTCAGAGCACCTCCCCCAAAATTCCCTACATGCAAAGCTCAATCCCAAAGTCTGTGCTACGAACCAAATATTTGTGTTCCCCCCAAAATTCCAATGTTGAAACCGCACCCCCCAGTGTGACAGTATTTGGAGAGGAGGGACTTTGGGAGGTAATTAGGTCATGAGAGTGGAGCCTCCGTGATGGGATCAGCACTCTTATAAGGAAAGACACAAGAGATCGTTTCCTCTCTCTGCTCTCTGCCATGTGCGGACAGAGCAAGAAGATAACCATGTGCAAACCAGGAAGTGGGCGCTCACCACACCTCTTCAGGCACTTTAATCTCGGACTTCCAGCCTCCAAAACTGAGAAAGCAACCATGTCTGCTTGCAGCCAACCAGTCTTTAGTATTTTTGTTACAGCAGCCTGAGCTAAGAGTCTGTGCCCCAGTGAACCCACCTAGGATATCCCCAGATGTGAAGGAAACATGACCAAAAAAGAGTATTGCATGCACATGAGTGTGCACACCCACGTGCACCGTCTAGGAATAAAGTGAGGATATCTGGGTCAGCCACACACAAAAATGCTGAGCTGCTTACCAACTCCCTCGGGCTCTCTCAGTGGTGCGGATTACTGTCAAACGTCCGTCGGTGTCTGCTTTATTGGGCACAGAAAAGAAATCCCAACACCCAAGAGCTAACCTACACCCATGCAACTTGTCATCTCACCTACTTAGAGCCCTTTGCCAATGAGTCCAGAGATGTAGGCTTCGGCTATCCCAAAGGGGCCAATTAATTCCACGGTGTCCCTGGGCCAGACTCCTGGTAGCACATGTGTTGTTGGGTCTCAGGGCAGCTGTGGGGGAACACAGGCCTCCGCTGGCACAAGCGCTGACCAGGTGACATAACTCACGCAGGCACACCCAGGCAGGGTCTTCTGTGACATGCCTGGGTCCACCTACTGCTTCCATCATGAAGAGGAGGGACTTTGTCTCCCAGAGAGATGGCCCTCGTGGAGGCCTGGTCCCTGCCTGCTTTCTCTTCCTCTGGTCCACCATGGTCCTGGTGCTTCAGTTCAGCAGCACAGGTGTATTTTCCACCCTCAAATGCATGTTTTCCCTTCCTTCTTCTATCTTCCCCTTTGTCTGCTCTCCTTCACCTCTTCCTCTAACTTCTCCAACCTGGGGGGGGGGGGTGTAGTCAGACATGCTGGGGAGCCCTTCCACTCCCTCTCCCCCTCAGCATGAACCCTTCCTGAGATCAGAGCTCCCTCCATCCTATCCCTTCTGACACTCCTGGGGGCCTCTGGGTGGGAGCGTTTGCTTGGCTTACATCCCATAGAACATTTGGAAGCCGCAATCAGCCCCACTGTAGCTCTGATCAGCATCTCTCACACTCATCAAGTTCAACTCTTGCTGGTGGCTGAACAGAGAAAAAAAATCCCTCTTGTGCTCTTCTGTTTGTGCTCGTTAGAAAAACCAAACAGCAGGCAAGCTTAGGGAACATCACACACCCAGGACCTGGAAGGCTGAGCCAGATCCAAGACAGGCCTGAAGCCAACAAAAAAGCAACGTGTGCTTAAGAGGAGAATACAAGGCCGGCGGTTCCCGCGACAGTGGAGGGCGAAGTGACCCCTGTGTGGGAGTGAGGGCCGCCACGACCATGGGCCGCGAGTTTGGGAACCTGACCCGGATGCGGCATGTGATCACCTACAGTTTGTCGCCCTTCGAGCAGCGCGCCTTCCTGCACTACTTCAGCAAAGGCATCCCCAACGTGCTGCGCCGGATGCGGGCGTGCGCCCTTCGCGTCGTGCCCCCGTTCATAGCGTTTTACCTTGTCTACACACATGGGGAGCCCAGGAGTTTGAGAAATCCAAGAGGAAGAATCCAGCTGCCTATGAAAATGACAAATGAGCCACTCATCTGGATTGTAGTTCCCAGTGTCTGGAAGACTTGAAGAAGTAATAAACTTATTATGGACTGCAAAAAAAAAAAAAAAAAAAAGAGAATACAAGATCCCAAGGGCGGGGCACCTGGATGGCTCAGTGGTTGAGTGTCTACCTTTGGCTCAGTTCTTGATCCTGGGGTCCTGGGATGGAGTCTTGCATCAGGCTCCCCAGAGGGAGCCTGCTTCTCCCTCTGCCTATCTCTGTCTCTCACGAATAAATAAAATCTTAAAAAAAAAAAAAAAAGATCCCAAGGGCAAGGACCACACCCAACTTGTTCATGAGTGGATCTCAAAAGGTATGTGGCAATTTCTTTGGGCTCAGTGAGGAACTGTGAAGGAAGAAAGGAGGATCCTCTCCATCAGGAGCTCCTAGGAAGTATGGTGACTGAATCACACAATCAACTTGGCATTATCGTCAAAGGGTTTTTTGGTTTTTGTTTTGTTTTGAACCATCCACTTTTTTTTTTTAATCCTTGGCTAGCCTGTGCCCCACAAGCATACTTTGAGTACTAATCCTCAAGAACCATAACTTTCTCTGGGCCTCATTACTAAAATGATAAAGTTTGATTAGATGAACTCAAATGTCACCTCTATCTACAAAATCCCATGATGAGATTAATAAGTTCAAGATAAATGCTTTTACGGATGGTTATAAATTCTGTTCTGTCTACATATGGGCTGAGAGTACATCACATAATTTACATCTGACTATACTTTACTGGAAACTAAAGTTCAGAAGGGAATTAGAACCACGAATAGCTTTTCCCAGCCTACGGGGTATGCTTCAACGTGGGCACAGGAACCATCTTTCAAGCAAGCATTCTACACCAACCAGGAAACTGTTATTACCATATTTCTTATCATGATAAATCAGAAAACTTTATCCAATGATTCTGAATTTGGGAGAGGTTATTCCCAGCCTCACGAAATTTCAATCACAGATGAAGACGTGCAACTGGAAGTCCATTTGGCATAGAAACACCCCACAACAGTCTAGCTAGTATTAATGTAATAATTAATATTAATACATAATTAATGTAGATAATATTAAAATGAAAATGGGTAAGGTTTCTTTTACACAGTCTTGGAATTTGGTGGCATGCGTTCAGGGAGTGCCAACTCATTTGAATATTTGCCTAATTAGGAAGGTAAATCTGCTGCTCCTGCTGCCAGCAATCACACCGTGCATTTCAAAGCCAAATATAAATGCCTTTTGTATCACCCACTGTTTTTGGATTATACACCTCCCACGTCTGTCCCTCCAGTAGCACAGATGAAGCAGAACTGACCAAACTGTCTCTCTTCTTGGTCTGTCCTCCACTCTCTCACCAAGGCTTGGATCTGCCACAAAGAATAGAGTGCAGATGGCACAGAACTATTTGGTAGTGGTGTGGGGGGGGGGAGGTTGCATAAGGTATGAGAGGACACAAAGAAAAAGAAGATTTTATGAACTCAAATGTGGAGAAATACAATGGTCATGCAAACCCCCAGACCAAGTTTTGTATCTAGAGGATGCGGTCACATGTGATCCTGCTGGAAATGTGTCAAGTCCTGCGTCCCTGAGTCCCCGTCCCTCCTTCAGTCTCTCCTTCCATCATAAAGCCTTGTGCATTCTCCATTCTAGTCACATGGGACTCCCCGCCAGCATCCAGGTCTCCAAGACTACTCAAGCTGCTACACTGGTCTGCAAAGTCTTTGTTTCCCATATTTGTCTGGGAAGTCCTAGCCATTCTTCAAAGTCCTATTTGAATCTTAGCTCCCATAACACTCAGTGGATCATCCCAACCTCAGTAAAATGATCTCCCCTTCTCCCATCTTTTATAGCATCTGATTTTCCCAGCGTGTCCTTTATTGAAGTCATTTATGTATGACTATAGATACCATAAATTGTAATGGAGTACAGAGGCAGCACCTTATTCATGTTTCAACCCCAACAATGCATGTCACAGGGCCCATATAGAAGCAAGAAGCAGGCTGTAGAAAGGAAGCAGGTAGTGCCCCTTGGTGCCATCTGCACCAGACATATTTCAGGACCAGTGTTCCTAGGGAGACAAACACCCTATGCCCTAGGGCAGGAGCTTTCCATCTTTAGCTAGCAGACAAAACTCTTTAGAGTTTGTTAAAGTACAGAGTCCTAGACTGTCTGCTTATGAATTTAATTCAGTGGTTTGAACTGACAGGGAAGCATTTGGTTTGTTGCACGGGGTGAGAGGGAGGCGTTTGCAAGCCCACTCAGGTGATTCTGATGCTGGCGGTCCTGGGGTCGACAATTTGGAAATTCTGTCCTGGGGAAATATTTCATGGGCTAGGCACAGATGCACAATGAAGTCAAAGAAGTTGAACTAGGTGCTGCCAATTTTTCAAAACGGAGCAGTGCTTTTTGGTAGAGAACTCCTAGGAATCCATGTAACTCCCAAGATCCTTTGGACAAGCAAAAGGTACAAGTCAAAGTGCTCTGGGCTTGCCAAACACTGAGCTCCCTGGAAGGATCTGAGCAACAAGAGGCTAAGACCCTTCCCTGATAGAACACAGACCCAGGGCAACATGGAAGTCATAATACTCCCAAGTCAAGCTTTCAAAGTCTGACTGTGTTGAGACACAGGGGAACCCCCAAGAGGGGCCAGATTGAAATGAAAGAAAAGCCATGGTGAACCATCACTTGGAGAAAGGTGTCCAGGGCTAATATGGAAAATAGGGAAACTTGCGCCTCAGAACAGAGGTCACCCAGCTGAGAGTAATGTCATTTCTACCCTCTACAATTCTGAGTAGGCACCCTCATGCTTCAGGCTAACCCTATACCCACAACTTCAATCTCAGGCTTCTCAACTTCTTTTAATTAAACATTCCTCATGGGCAGCCCGGGTGGCTCAGCGGTTTAGCACCGCCTGCAGCCCAGGGTGTGATCCTGGAGACCCGGGATCGAGTCCCATCATCGGGCTCCTTGCATGGAGCCTGCTTCTCCCTCTGCCTGTCTCTCTGCCTCTCTCTCTGTGTGTATCTCTAATAAATAAATAAATAAATAAATAAATAAATAAATAAATAAATAAATAAATAAATAAATAAATAAATAAATAAATAAATAAATAAATAAAATGTTTTTTTAAAAAAAAAAAACATTCCTCATGCCTGAGGGCTCCTGGGTGGCTCAGTTGGTTGAACATCCCACTCTTGATTTCAGATCAGGTCATGATCCCTTTTGTGCAAACTGCAAAATGTAGATAAATTTCAAACCTTCTTGGCAGCCCTTTTGTTCTTTTCTTAAGCTCAGTGATAGAGCTGGGGGGTCAGAAGAGCCAAAATCACTGCAAAGAAGCCAGAAACTTGTAAAGGCACTGGCCATTCATTGCACAAATACACAGTGAGTACCATACCTTCTCTGTATGTGCCAGCTCTGTTCTAGGTGCTGGAGATACCAGATACAAACAGGACAATATGTCCTTCCCCTTGGAGTTTCCCAAAGTATCAACCAACTCCAAGGGCCATAAAACCCCAAATGTTCCTAAACCTATGTAAGCTACTGGAGTTCATTTTCTGAACACCCCTTAGGGCTTGTGCCTCTGACTGTCAATCTCTTTAGTCCTGAGAGTGAAATCCTAAAGAGGAAGCAAACGATTAAATGGGGTACGGGGTGGGACTTGACATAAAGAGGAGCCCTTGGTCAAGTGGCACACGTACTAAAGGGGGATTGATTTGGATGGGAAAAAATAGGTAATAGGAAAGTAAAGACAAAGCAAATGAAGAGAGAACTTGGAAAAATGGGTAACACAAATGGCTAATAACCATTCAACCCTTCTCATAATCGGAGAAATGAAATTATCAAAAACGAGTAACTATTTTTCATCAAATTAGAATATACTTGAATGAAAAAAGAATTTCCAATAGAGGTAAAATTAGGTTAAGACCAAACCAGCTAGAATTTTCTGGAAAGCAATTTGGCATTATATATCAAGAACTTAAAAAAATGCATGTGACTTTTGAGCCAGTAATCTCTTTTAGGAGTTTATCCTCAAATTATCAAAAATATTGTCAAAGATGTGTGCACAAGGATTAGCAACATAACATCATCCTTAACAGCCCCAACTAGCACAACATAAACGTTTAACTGCAGAGGTAAGGTTAAGTAAATTACGTGTATCTGTATGGCAGATTATTATGATGCCATTAAAATTGGGTTTATGAAGAGTTCTGATGACAAAAGGAAATGTTAAAAATTATAAACCAAACTTGGGATACCAAATTATATATAAAGTATTATTTACATCATGGAAAGAAATGCTAAAGGATACATGACCCATCAGCATTTGCCTCTTGGTGGTGAAATTTTAGATGTTCTCCTGCTCTGTTACACTTTTCTGTCAGATTTTTGTTTCATTTTGATAAGAGAAATAAAATCAGTCGATAACAAAAAGAGATAAAACAGAGGAGGGGTGAATGTTCATCTAATGAAGAAAAAGGGACTGGGAGCAGGGTGGCTGGTTATGGGGCTGGATTAGGACAGAGACTTAAAGGATTCGGATGATGGGCAAATGCTTGCTGCCTAGAATAGCCCTTGGGGACAAGGTCTGTTGCAGATTTCATCCCTCCTTTCAAGATTAACCAGCATTAATGTTAGCTTTCAATCTCCATGACAACTCTTAAATAAACTTGGCCTGAGTCTATGGCTTTTTAAAAATTTCACTTGGTTCCCACCATTTTCAGCTTCCCAAGTTGAATCCTAGCTGGTCCTACAAACCCCATATATTGAGCTATGGAAAAAAAAAATGTTCTATGAGAACCATAGCATTTTTTCAAAAACTATTTCAGAGAATCCTTCACAGTGGAATCAAATTCATCTCCTTCCCCCAAAAACATAGTACTGTTACCAATTGGCTCTAGATGCTTTCTTTGGAGATGCCATCTCACTGGAGGAGATGAATTAGATAGTCCTGGAAAGCTTCTAAATGGGTGCCCTGTCTGTTCAGCACTTACCTTGTGCACATATATTATAAATACTTAATGATGAGGCTGACGATAATGACCACATTGATCAATAGTGAGCATGGAGATAGCATTTCATTTCCATGCACCACCAGGATGGCTGTCAGGGGAATGGAGGAAAGATCCCACATGTAGAAGAGACACCTGGCTACTCCCCTCCCGCATTCTTCATTCACCCATTGGCTATCCCCTACTGATGGCCACTCAGTTTCCCTGGAGTGGGAGTTGAGGTTGTTATAAGACAGAGTTGGAGTTTCTGGCAGCTGATCTGGAGGGTGCCAGCCATTTCCTCACCAGTGTCCCTTGGCCATGCAATTTTAATAAGTTCAACCTAAAGAAAGGAAAAAGGAGCCTGGTATCATGCTGAATTATTCATGGCTCCAAGTGAGTAAGGCCGAAGATCCCCACTTTCTAAGAGTATATAATAGCTACTCATTGATTCCACCCCTCTACAATCCCTAGGTGAGAATCCAGTCTTTAAAATCAAAATACAAGAAAATCCAACCATCTTCTCAAATCTGAGTTCATGAGTGATTAGTGAATTGTGTTGTAGTTGATAATTCCATTCTTGAGAATAATTTTTAAGAGCTTGGCATATTTAAATATATTTAAATGTAATATATATGTGTATATGTGTGTGTGTGTATATATATATATATACACAAACACACACATACATAAAAACTAATTCTTATAGATAAATGACCATGATCAAAGGGGTCTTGTTTAATAGCAGAATGAAAATGCTTGTTAGCCTTGAGATTCCAAGGGAAAGAGAAATAGAATTCATGCATTTACAATATGCCAAAGTTGAATTAGCTTTTGAAGCTAATAAGTATATTTCCATGTATGAAAAGAGAAATGTAAGCACAATAAAATATAGTTAATTCTTCTCTATGCTTCCAAAAAAGCTCATTTTCCATGCCCCTAGTTAGTGCTGATAAGTGTTCTTGGAGATAAAGATGGCTGTCATGCAGAGAAGGAGTGAGTCAGAAACCCACTTGTTTGAACTTTGTCCACACACCTCAGAATCTCAGCCCTCCCCTCAGGCACACCCACTCAGGATGTAGCCTCACCTCCTTATGTGATCAAGTGTCAGAGATCCACAGCAGGGATATCTCCCAGGCCGGGAGATCTCACAACCCATCTCCACCCATTTCCACCCATCCCATACACACTGACAGATGCATTTGCTAAAGCATCATTAAGTCCCACTGCTCACACCATGTGGTTCTCCCATAAGTTAGCTTGGTAACCTTTGTAAGGCTCAGTGTCCTCATCTGTAAGACAGACATAATAAGAATACGCTCCTCACAGGACAGTTGGGGTTTAAGTAAAATAACACATATCAGGGCCATGTTAAGCACTCAGTAAGTGGTAGTAATGTCATGAGAGCATTAGCTCCATGAGGGTAGAAATGGCTGTTTCTTTCATCTGGTGCCTAGGACAGTTCCAGCGAATGGTAGGGACTCCATTCCTAGGTTAAATAAACTTGGCCTGAGTCTATGGCTTTTTTAAAATTTCACTTGGTTCCCACCATTTTCAGCTTCCCAAGTCGAATTCTAGCTGGTCCTACAAACCCTATAAATTGAGCTATGGAAAAAAAAATGTTCAAGGTTAATGAGTGAAGTATTTTTAGGGCCACTTTAAGTGCTGCTACTCCTGACCCATCGTCCTGGGCTGAGATGGTCTCTTCCTCCTCTACACGCTGCTGACAGCACTTGGTTTGTCCACATCCCATAGCACCACCCCTGCCATCCTGAGTTCTGTCCCTGCTCTAGGTTCTCTGGTAGACTGTAGGCCCCCTGAAGACCCCTCCTTCACTGCCCAGTTGTACACATCACAGGCCCTCTGTAAATCCTGGGCATGAAGGTCCCACCGGGTCATTCCAAGAATGACCACAGATGGCTCTTCATTAACCAGAGCACAAAGCTCTGACCAGGAACTGCACATACTTAGGATCCCAGCCCTTCTTCAACTTAACAAGGAAATGGAACAGTCTTTTTCTTTTTTTAATTGCACATTTTCTATTAGCTCTGCCAAGCTAAACAGTAACTAGATTTCAAACCTTAATCATAAATCAGAAGTCCCTACTCTTTTGATGTGAAGTCACATTTACTTCCAGGAAATGGAAAGATCCTTTTGGGTAGGAGCTGATGGCGATGAGGGTTGGGGGTGGGGGGCAGAAACATGCAATGCCACCGTGACTGAGGGACAGAACCAGACCGGGACAGCATAGGAGGGGGAGCTGGCTCTACATGGGCATTTCCCCTCAACTCAGGGCCTGAAGGAACACACCTTTCCTTCTGCACTACCTCCAAGACAATCTGCCCAGAGCTCTGTCAAGGTAGCCTTTGTATAGCTCCTTTTCCTGGTTTCCCTGGCAACTGTGCAGCATCTAGAAGATCCAGGAGGGAGGTGGTGGGATGGAGTGGCATGTGGAATGTGAATACTGATGTCATCCCACATGGTGTTACCACCACACCCTGGTTAGGAGTCTCTAAGCCTCAGAAGGTCTCATACAGGGCAGCCCCAGTGGCGCAGCGGTTTAGTGCCGCCTGCGGCCCAGGGTGTGATCCTGGAGACCCTGGATCGAGTTCCATGTCGGGCTCCCTGCATGGAGCCTGCTTCTCCCTCTGCCTGTGTCTCTGCCCCGCCCCCCCCCTCTCTCTGTGTGTGTGTCTCTATGAATAAATAAATAAAATCTTAAAAAAAAAAAAAGAAGGTCTCATACACACACACCCCGATTGCTCATTTCTAATTTGCTGCTAGGAGCCCAAGCAAGGAACCTCAGGGAAATCTTACATAATTAGTCTCATTTGATCAACGTGAACTGAGAGGAGGACTAAGAATGAATGATACCTAGAGCCAAGGATGCTTGCGGTCTCTTGGTTGGATTTCTGGATTTCAGATAAGCCTACACAGGACGCACCATGGGGCATTAATTAATTTTGTATCACCAGCTGGTGATGGGCTGAGAACAAGGGACCAAGGAGGAGTCTGTGCTTTCACCCCATGGACAGTGTCTGGTTCGAGGACCCAGACAGATGCAGAAAGAAGACAGGGGGTGAGACCATTCAGAGGCAAGCTGCCCAGAAAGTAGAAAGACAGCCTCCAGCTTTGAAATGAGTTCTGTTCTCAATCCTCATTTAAAAGTTAGTTAGTTTGAATTCAGAACCCATTTCCAGAGAAGTCATGTCTGTTATAAATGATTGGGTTTCCAGGCTAGTCCACAAAAGCCTATTTAACTCATAATGTAGATAAAATACTATACATTTACAATGAAAAGCAATAGAAAAAAAGACCTGTTGTGATACCAGTAATTAAATGGAAAAAAAAAACAGAAGTGGAAAATAAATAGCTTTCTTTCATTTCTTTTGAATACTTGAGCTCTTGCGTGGAAGGGTGGCTCGCCTGGCAGCTCACAGGGAGGGAGCTTTACTTACTTTAGATAAGGAGGAGGGGGGGTGTCACTGATGGTAAGAGAGGGGCAGGATGAAGTAGGGCTGTCCTGAGGATAATGAAAACAAGAAAGTGCACCTGAGAAAGTGGGCAGAGAGAAGAGAAGAGAATGTGAGTAGGCTTGTCTAATAAGGTATAGGTAAGGGATCCTTGGGGTGAGGAAAGAGCATGAATTTTGCAGTCACCAAGGCCAGGATTCTAGTTCCACCTCTGTCTCTTACAGGCTAGAGCTCTGGGCAGGGTGCTCCATCTAAGTATCAGTCACTTTACTGGCAACCTCAAAAAAAAAAAAAATCACTTCAATCAAACACCTGCACAGTGGATACTGTGTGTACTGCCCAGAACTATCATGGAAGGATCTGCTGCCCTGGTTCTGGGAGAGTTGTTGGCCTTCAGGGATCAGCCCCTCCCGGGGATTACTCAGAGAGCTATGGCCCAAAGCTGCCCCTATTCTGGTGAGCCTACAACCAAGAAGTAAGCAGTGTGGGAGGCTGAAGGCCCAACCACCTCAATCCCATTGCAAAAACTCTGGAGGGCCACTTATATGACCAGAGTTCCTCTTGGGGTGGGGGTGTCACTGGCCCTGCATTATAGCTTGATTTCTCCCTCTGTCAAACACTGCTCTGTCCCTTCCTTACCATAGAAGTGGGTCCTAAGGACACGCCTTTAATAAACATCCTCCCACAAAACTCCACCTCAAAATCTTCCCAGGGAACCCAACCTGCAACAACCTGGCCCCGATTTGGCACAGGTAGTGATGAGACAACGTCCCTGCTACCTCTCCTTATCTGCACATGGCACGGACCAGCAGAAAAGCCTAAGAACACCCCAGGTAGCTCTGGGATTGGGGCTTCTGGGAGCCCAAGGGCAGTGTAGCAAGTAAGAATCTGGGTGATTCAAGGGAATGTGCATTCCTAACAGCCTGAAAAGGCTGTAAGGGTTTGTTTTTCATGTGTGATTGTTGATAATCAACAGTTTATAACTTGGAATCTAAGAAATCTGAGGATTGTTTGGAACTACCCTGGCTGATATGCTAGCTACTTGGTCATGTGTGATAATTTAAATTTAAATTTAATTTAAGTTAAATCAGACACTCAATTGCTTGGTTGCACTAACCCTATTTTAAGGGCCCAATAGTCAGATGTGGCTTAAGGCTAAGTATATTGGGAAATACAGATTTATAGATCATCTCCATCATTACAGGAAGTCCTTTTGGGTGGCCCTGGTTGGAATGTTGAATTACAAAGAATCTAAGAATGTTTTAATTGTAGTCTATACCAACCTTCCATGGAAGACTCCTAAGATAGATACGCATAGAGAGTGAAGCAAGACAAGTAACACCCTATTTTTGGCTCAGGCTTAGCTCCACCTCCCACCTTCTACACACAGAATTATAGTTTCACATGAGCAAGGCTGAATTCCACGGAGAACTACTGTAGGTAAGCCTGAATTACCCAGAACCAGGCAAGCCTCTTGGCCTACTAGGATCTCCAAGTTCAAATCAGAGTCAGCTATCCGCAAAAGACAAGAATGCAAATGGCAGAAAACATCAACCCGAAGGTCTAACTAGGGCAGGAGTCCGCTCCCACAATTATCTCAGAGGACCAAACATTTTAGCTCAGCCCAGCATCTTGATCAACTAAGATAATGGCCTCCAAAAAATTAAGAAATAAAAAGTCCTTAAACCTGATCAACCTATGCAGCCTTTCTTCTTAGTCATGAACAGAGAACTGTGGGGTTTGTCCTAGCAGCCAACGCTGCCAATCACTAAATATGACTTGATCAGCAATGCCAGAGTCTCAGACTGAGCAATGCTTCATCATCTCTAGGGTGACCCTACTGACTCCACCCTACCTTCACCTTGGATCTGGTTCTTGCCTTCTGCCCACCCCCTTGAACCTGGCACTTTAGATCCTCAAAGTTTCCCTAGAACCTCTGTTGTCAGGACTCAAGTTCCATCTTCTCCCCATGGTCATGGCTACGGAATAGTTCCACTAATGCTCATGGCCAGCCCTGCCTCTCAAGGGGACTCAGACCAGCAGAGCTATAGCTCCCTCTCACCCAACTGGTAGGTTACAGACCATCTTCAAGGCCTATCTATCTCCCTGCAATTCTTGGTCATTCTTGGTCAGTAACAGAGAACAGTAGTATCCATGACCACAGCCAGGACCACCCTAAAGCCCATCGTGAGCACAGAGCTGAAAATAAGGAGCATCCTTTTTCCCCCAGAATAGGAATATCATGCCTCTCCCTCAACCCTAACCACATCAACTATCCTCTTCCTAGACCCTCCTCCTTGCCTTATATCTCCAACACTCTTGAGGTATCCACTTTGGGGATATATATTTTCAGTTCAGGAACAGAAGAGCATCTGATCACAGTACATACTGGAAATTGCAGCCTTCCTGAAAGGCAGGGCTGAGCTACAACAGTCAGGAGAGTCGTTTCCATGTTCCCCTCAACGATTTCAGTACAAATGTACTCACAGCATATTTATCTTCAAAGCTTTGAAAATGTTACTTCTCAGACACTTAGTATGTAAATCCTCTTTTAGAGACTCCTGTTATTGTCTAAACTGCATTCTTATTGGACACAACTGATAAATTAGGAGGCTGCCTCTGCTACTGCTATACCACTAAGGATCTCAAACACTGATGATTTTCTGCTCTAAAATTCCTTTCACAATATGCCACACTGTTGCCATTCAGCACATAATCCTCTCAGCCACTTCCTACTCCCACACTGCGAACACCTGATGCAGGCTCCCATCTCACACACACCTGTGCAGCCAGCAAACCCACAACAGACCCACTAACACGTGCTGTCACATAGGAGGCAAACACCCACACAGCCTGTGCGGGGTTCACCAGAAAAGCCCCTGAGTCCAGGAAAGGTCATTTTAGTGCCTTTCCTCCACACCCTACGGGGATCTCAACACCTGGTACATCTCTGCATTCCTATAATAGTACCTAACACCGCCTGGTATCAGGCTTTGCAAAGATACCGACTGATGTCACATGAATTTTATTTATTTTTAACTTTATAACAACTCGCAAGACAGGTATCATTACGTCTGTTTTACAGATGAGTGTATTGGGTTGAAAACACTTACACAGTTTGCCTGGGGTCATATACCTAGACAGTGACAGAGGTGGAACTCAATCCAATGTCCCCTAGCTTCAGTGGAGCTTGAAGATGGTTTCTGAATGAAGGAGAATGGAACAGAGGTTTCGGGCTAGATATCAGGAGAATGCTAATAGCACACATAATGCAGAAAGACAGACAAGGAGAAAGAGAATACACCTCCCTCTTCTATGCTAGTTTATTCAATTAACAAACAAATATGGAGAAAAAGTGAATTACCAGAGCTCTAACAAAAAACAGACACAGACAACAAACACAACAAACAATATACAAATAGGTTAAAAGTCCTGCTCCTATGTGAGAGCTTGTGCTAAATGCAGTATTTCCTCTCCCAACTCCCATCCAAGGCCTACCCACGCTCTGTCCTCCAGAGCCATCAGTGAGCACCACTACAGTCCCCACCAATACACATACACACACCCCAAGCGTTCTCAAACTTTAGGGATTCTGATTCAATAGGCCAGGGCTGGGGCCCATGGCTTTGCATTTCTTACGAGCTCCTAGATGACACTGATGGTCCATGGACCACATCTGAAGTGCTGGTCTAGACTTGGAGAGGTCCTTTACCACAAAATACAGAACTTAAGGACTTTTCCTGCTAAGTCATGCTGATACCTAATGCCTCTCCCCTGCCTTCCCCATCATCCTACCATCTTCAGCAGCAGCCTGACCTCCAAAGCCCAGGACCAATCCCGATCACAGTTTGAGACTGCTGCTTTTACTATCATGATCTTCCATCTTGTTCAAGGCGTGACACCCTTGACCTGTGTATCCCAGATCTTAAAAGTGGGCTTTGCTCAGGCACTAGTCCCTATTCCTTCTTCGAACTCCCTAACACACTCAACTTCCTGTAGAGGTGGGGCATGTAGAGTTGGATCATTGTAGTCCTGAATCCCCAGAGAAGCACCCACGATATTCATACCTACTGACCCACTGCCTCAATGACAAGTGTCTGCTGCCCAGACTATCCTACGCCTCACCCACTTGCACTGTTGCTGAGCTGTCCCTGCCCACTGGAATACTCAGCTTCTGGTGTCGTTCCTCCCCCCACGACTGTAAAGTTCACCTGGACAGTGAGTGCTGATCATCTTAGCTGTTGGAAAGAAGAATCACAAGTCACACTGAGCTTCCTATTCAACATCCAGAGCCAGGACAGTTTCCCCAGAGAGGCCAACAGGCAGATCCTAGACCCTCCCCATTTCTCCCTTGCTGTGAAACAACAACAACAACAAAAAAAAAAAAAAAAACAGGCCATGCCTCGGTGACAGAGTAGTTTGGGCCGATATTTTGCTTTTAGGCCCTCTACAATGAATTCTTGCCAACTCAAGTGTGGAGTTCGAGGGCCATGATGTGGGCACGTCAGTAGCATTAGCCTGCACACTATGGGTAGTCAATAAACAGTACACAACAAGCAGTTTGATCCCTTGCCAGGTTGGCACCTGGAAATATATCACCCAATTTGGAAAGCAGAATACCTTTTAATAGCCCCTCCAGCACCTAATGTAGAGCTTCTCCATCAATATTGAATGAGAGAATGAACAAATGGTCGAAGGATGCCAGTGGAGTTGTGCCCCATTCTCCTTGGTGGTGTCTGTATCGCTATCCTTGGCCAGAAGAAAACAACTTCCAATCTGTAGAGGCTGAGAGAATTGCCTCTAGGCCAGACTTCCAGCTAATTCCCAGCACAAACTTGGACCAGCACGTTCAGACTAACTGTGGTTAAAAACCTCAATTACACCAACATGGGGGTTCTCAGGTTGGCTTCAGTCCATAGGTCATCTGCATGCCTTTAACAGAAAGGTTTGTATCCTACTCCAGGCTTCCTTTTACTCCAGGCTTCCTTCCTTCCCAGTCCTGAGGTCATCTCAAAAATAAACCCCTGTCCCATCCACTCCATTCCCATCCCACCCCTAGCCAGGCCAGCCACTAAGTAAGCGGGAGTGAGAGCACACGATCATTTTAAGTATCTCCACACTACCGCTACCTTTAACCACTTCAACGGTCATCCCTTGGGGTTGGGTCTTTCGGAAAAAAAAAAAAAAATTAAAATGCGATCCGGGGAAGTAATCCAAGAAGACATGAACACCTTTGCACAAACAAGTTCATCAAATTTTTGACAGGCAGGGGAAGCCATGAAGAAAAGGTGTGTGCTGGCAGGAGTCACTGCTGCAAGGGCCGGTACAGGTGCAAGGGCACATTACAGGGGGTTTGTGTCCTCCGCCTGGCTTGCTGCAGAAAAACCACGGGAGCTCTAGGAGGACAGGCACAGAGCAGCCCGCGAGTAACCTCAAAAGTTTACAACACTCCCCATAAGGACCGGGCGGGGAAGAGAGACAAAGATGGTTTGCAAAAAAAAAAAAAAAAAGCAAAGACTTTAGGACACCAAGTGACATACGGCGTTGCCCTGATGATTGAGTTCCTATGTTACCAAGTTTTTGCAGTTCTGGGGACGGTTTCTTGCTAGGCATGACCCCCACAGATGCCAGTCTTGCAAGCAAGAGGCAGCTCGCAACAGATTGCACACAGTAAGAGCCTCACAAGGGCTGGGCTCTGATGCGGATTCAGAGGAAGGGAAATGGCTGACACTGCAGGGGACCTGAGCTTCTAATGTCTGGGATGTTTACTTCATTAGGCTGTTTTACATAACAGCAGCCAGAAACAGAAAGGAAAAAAATAGCTGGAGGCAGTCCGCTGGAGTTCAGACCTGGATTCTGAGTCTCAGATTCAACAGAGGCCAACCAAGGTGGGACCCCTAGGCAGCCCCTTCCTCCCTGGCTCCGTTACTTTGTCTGCAAAGGAGCTGGAACCCTGTGGCTGGGCTCCTAGGAGGAAACCTCGAGCCACCCTCTGAGGGGCATCACAGTGGATGTGAACAAAGATGTAGTTGTCATTGTGATAATTGCTGTTATTTTATTTTCATCCCAAGCCCCTTGGTCCACCACATCCACCTTGTAGTGACCAGGGATGGCCTGGGAAGGAGGGACCAGAATACCAAGCTTGGAGCTCAGAGGTCTGAATGGAAGGAAAGTCCAGAGGGTAGATGAATAGGCTGGTCCGAAAGCTGCCAGGGCAGTCCAGTGGGAAAGGAAAAGGCAAATGCCATTACGCAAGGAACCAACATAAATCCAAGTCCAGAGGGCCGAGGCCAGTGGGGAAGAGCGAGCAGGAGCCTATGGGAGCCTATGGCACAAGACGTGGGCAGGACCTGGGGGTGGCTACACAGAGTCAGCAGCAAGAGGGAGACCAGGGTCCAGGAGCAGGATGTGTGAATTATGGAAAGAGGAGAGGGTGTGGAAAAGGCCAGAGGAGGGGACCAGGTAGGGCTTGGCCAAGCAGAGTAACGTAAGTGTTCTGCACTGAGATGCCCGACAGAGCAGCAGGACAGACGGAGCTTCTCACGACACCAGCCTGGGTGGGGGCTGGATCCCCAAAAGTGAGCTAGCCTACAGGCCCCCTGCTGAGGGCAGCCTCAAGCTTGGGGCCAGGGAGCCAGGTGTGTCATTCAAGGGTCTATGTTAGACCAGAAACTCCTGGATTTTTATTTCTTCTCCTTTCAGCACATCCACTGAACTTGCTTCTTTCAAGTCTCAGGCTCCATCTGTCTGTCTCCCCTACACCTGTGGCCCTTCCCTCCTCACCCTCTTTAACCACAGATCTTATTTCTTGGATCCCAGTCTCCAGAGGTACAGTGTGAGTGTGTTTGTGTGCTGTTGAAGGAGCGCCCTCAGGAGGACGGGGGAGCAAGGATGTCAGAGGGGGGGGATCAATCCTCCCCTCCTCTTTCCCTCCCTGGCCAGCTGGAAATGTGCCGTGTGACCATCCGATCTAATTAACTGAACTTTCAGTCTTGACAGTAGGAGGCTTTAAAAAAAATAATAACTCTAGCTTTCTTGGCTCTCAGCCTCTTGAGAGATAAGGGAAAGGATCTGATTGCAGGGAAGTGGAGTCCCAGCTCCCTGGTTCCCGCTGCCAGGGGCAATCAACTGTGAGCTGAAACCTCCATCCTGAAAACGCCAAGTGGAATGAAAAATCCAGAGTGCCCAAGAGCAGCGACTCAGGAGTCCTAGGGCTCAGATCCCGCAGGAAACTCTGCAGCAGTAAAGCAGATATCAGAGGGTAAGAACGGGTACCTTTCTTGCCCCTTCTATGGATGCCTACCCGGTGACCCCCAGGCAAGCTCCTCCTCGATGCCACCGGCCAGCCTCCTGGGGTCGCCTGATGCAGCTCCACTCTGTGCCAGCTCCTTGCAGAAGGACTGATCTCTCGGGGGTGGTCCTCCCAGACCCTGCTTTCTCAGCCTCCTGGTTCCCCAGGCCCTACCATGGGCCACCCAGGACCCCCTCCCTGCCATCTCCCCTTGCTGGACCAATGGCCACATGCAGGCCTCCAGCCATACCGAAAGGGCATGCTGAAGGGACGCCAGTGGCACAGAGAGCAAAGGCAGAGCCACCTGGGAAGGCCTCGGGGGCCCTCGGAGGTGGCAGGAGGACACAGAATTCTCCCAACAAGGGCTGCAAACTCAGATGGAGCTGCAGAGCATGAGAAGTCTGTGGGTACATTTTCTAGAGAGAAGAGGAAGTGGTACTGTTTCAGGGGCCACCGCAGTGCCAGCCTGCTTCCCCCTCACCGCTGCTCATCTGATTTTGTCACATGCAACATATTAAACCAGACAACCCACCTGGAGAGCGGCACTAGCTGAGCTCATCTCCTGTAGCCACCATCCCATCCTCACTGGCCCAGCAACATCTGCTGTCCTGCTCCAGTGATGGTGGGGCCAGGAGGATCTGGGGCAGAAGTGTGGAGCACCTGGGACCCACGGGGGCTGGACAATTGGGTTCCGGGGTCACTGGAACCTAATGGGAGAAGTAGAGAGACAGGATGGCAGGTGGGCTGCCTGGGGCCGAGAGCCACCACGCCTGGGTGGAGTGAGGGCCCAGTGCCAGCTCTGGAGAAGTGCCACCTTCTCCCAGGAAGCTCTGGCCAGGGGCGGGGGGGGGGGGAGGACAACAAGTACACACAGTACCTCACCAGCAATTGCCACCCAGCCCGAGTAAACCCTGCCAGTAAGTCACTCGGACAAGTCAGCATCCGAACCTCAGAGACCACCCCAAACACACACAGACACTCACACTCACACACACATCTGGGTCTCTGTCCTATATTCCCCAAGGTGGTTATTATCTCTTTACACTTGGATTTATAAGCCTAGTAACCTACAAACAATTTTATT
This sequence comes from Nyctereutes procyonoides, assembly GCF_905146905.1. Lineage (NCBI taxonomy): Eukaryota > Metazoa > Chordata > Mammalia > Carnivora > Canidae > Nyctereutes > Nyctereutes procyonoides. The sequence goes on along the minus strand of NW_026575120.1, from coordinate 34,188,754 downwards.
CTTTTGCCTACTATGCACTTGACCATAAAGCAAATGAGCTCTCAGCCAAACAGTTAAGCCTCCCACTGGTGGTGTTAACTGTTCAGAAACCATAGCACAGTTTTAAACCAAATTGTGCTTTTCCCCACATGAAAATAAATTGCCCCCACGTCAAGGGGTGATGACCATATGGCAAATCCCCGATGAAAAAGGTTTAACCTCACTTTAACCAAAGTGTGAAATATTTACCATTTTGGGGAAGAGGAGATTAATTTCAGGCCTTTGACAAATATTATCTATTAAGAAAAATTATAGGGCAGCCCCAGTGGCCCAGCGGTTTAGAGCTGCCTTCAGCCCGGGGTGTGATCCTGGAGACCCGGGATTGAGTCCCGCGTTGGGCTCCCTGCAAGGAGCCTGCTTCTCCCCCTCTGCCTCTCTCTCTCTCTCTCATGAATAAATAAATAAAATCTTTAAAAAAAAATTATAGAATGTAAGATATTATAGTCAAATTTCAAAATGATAATCAACCTGGTATCAAATGGATTTGATCTCATTTGCAGTATTTTTTTATTTTTTTTCATTTACAGTATTAAAGAGTATAGAATTCTCAAATCAGAATCTGATTTTTTTTTAATTTCCAAAGCTTGATCATAGGGGTTTGTTAGTCTTTGTAGTTTCTACTTTATTTTAAAAGTGGGCTCATGAGCCCACTTCCCAGCTAATATCAATATCTGACCTTTGCAAATTAAAATCGACATTTACTATCCTTCCCTATTATGGCAGCATTGCCAATTACACTTAGCACCAACTTCAGATGTGACAGATGCTCACCTGCCCTCTGGCTAAAAATAGCTATCATCAATGACAGGAATGGCAAATGTTCTCGGCCTGCTTAATAATAGCCCATTAGGCCACTTTGTGAAACAGGCAGATAAATCCCTCACCAAAGAGTATCCTCCACTTCACCCACCATGGGATGCCAAAAACCTTTGCCCATCAGTCACCCAGATAGCTTTCATCAGTTAAAAATAGAGATCCGTCAGCACCCCAATTCACAAGCATAAGCTGCACACCACAATCTGCAGAACCCAACGGCACCACCGTTTCAGAACAAGGACCCCAGAGGTGCTGGAGTCAAAGAAGATTCCACAAATCTTAGCGTTGGCCTCCTCTCTTCGTCTTTGCCAACACCATATAACAGGGATGCTGCAATAGGTAATCTATTTGCATTCCAGGCATCTACTCTGGGCAGCCAATAGCATTCTATTGAAATTACTGGTTTCCCTTGAAATGCATCTGTGCCATTTACGCTAATTCTCCTTGCTGAAAAACTTTCACAAACTATCTTAATTGCTTGGAACAATTATACTATATTGTAATTATCACGTTGCCTTGTAATTATTTGCTTTGTGAGGGTGTCCTTCCCCTCCCCCACCCACCTCCACCTCCAGGTGTGAGCTCTTTGAAAGAGTTCCCTGTGGCCTCAGCATCCACTATGTGCCTGGTACATAGAAAAGCACAGTACCTTTGGTTGAATTGAGTAAATATGAACTGAAGCTATGCCAATCACTTCTTCCTTCTTAGATTCTGTTACGACCCCCATAATTTACGTTATACTTAAGTGGTTACTCGGCAAGGCTTATCACCAATCCTGAACATCCACTGTGGGCTTCAGTAGATCAATGTAATGTGGGAAAGAAGTAGTCATTTTCAGGTATTTATGCATTTGGTTCCTTAAATGTCTACCTCCGAAAAAAAATTAATAATCCTGATTACTACTATCCCTAAGGCAAGTCTCACATTAAAGTCAAATAAGTAAGGCCCTGGGTGGCTCAGTGGTGGAGCGTCAGCCTTTGGCTCAGGGCGTGATCCTAGGGTCCTGGAATCCAGTCCCGCATCAGGCTCCCCACAGGGGGCTTGCTTCTCCCTCTGCCTATATCTTTGCTTCTCCCTGTGTCTCTCATGAATAAATAAATAAAATCTTTTAAAAAATAAATAAGTTAAATTAGTATGTATAAGCCCAGCTCAACATCTAGTACATGGGAATGCACTTGGAACATTAGCTCTGTCCCCATGTTCTGGTGAGCGTCTCTAGTGATGTCAAAGCCCGAAGGCAACAATTCGGTTAATGCCTTCCTCACTCACTGACACCTGCCTTCTCATTTCAGGCTAGTGGCAGTAACAATCATCCAGACACCTGGTCACAGTCTTCCCCTCCTTTCCCCCAGCCAATGAATCATTGCTCTGTTTTAATTTTACTCGCCTCCCTTACCTCCTGTTTGACTAAGGCCAAAAAAACAATGGGAAGATACCCTATGGATCCCATATGCAAGCAAAACCTAAGTAGGCAACAATAAAGGGAAGAAAGAGGTTTTCAACTTTCTTCAAAATTGACAAAAGATTTAACAAACAATAAAAGACACCACCGCCGCCGCCGCCGCCTATCAATGCAAAACTGAATTTTAGCCCCGTAACAGACACTGTTGTGGGGGAGCAACAACAGGAAAGAACTGATAAATGGAACAGAGACAAATCGGAACGGCACGTGTCCCTGTGAAGAACTGAGTCAGCATCGAAGGACAGCTTCCCTGACACGGATGAGCAGGACATCCCCATGGGACAGAAAAATAAAAATGGCCAACTAACTCTGCTTGCTCATGAAGTCATCCTCTTATCATGGAAGTTTTTGAGGGTCCCTGACCAGGAAACTCCCTAACCTTTGGAGGCAGACATTCTGACCTCTGTGAAGCAATCACACGTGAACCAGGTCCCAAAGTTTCTCATTCTCAGGGAAACAGAAACATGTAAGTGGAGGAGGAGCTCCTACCTCTTGGCCACCCACCCAGATGCAAACTCCCAATGCTATGTAGCCTACAATCCCAGCTGGCCTCATCCCATACAAAGGATGACACGAGGGATTTACAGGTTGCCACGATAATACTCCAAGCAACTGGAGACACACGCTGAAGTCAGATCCCAGGGGATGGTTTCATTAGGTAGGTGAAATCTGAAATGTCTGCCCAGGTAACAAAGCAAGATTATCAGTCATTGTCACTTACTTGTTTTTGCCTTTTTTTTTAATTTGATTTTTTTTTTTAATATTACATTTATCTGTTGCCTTTGTGTTTTTAAGGTAGGCTTTCCATCCCAATGTGGGGCTTGAACTCATTACCCCAAGATCAAGAGTCCCATGCTCTACAAACTGAGCTGGCTAGGCACCCCTGTTTTTAATTTTAGAAGCAAGCTCTTTAAATCTAATGCGATCAAGGCCAGCGGAGACAATCTGACCCATAGGCACTGACACCAAGGGACTGCTATCGTGCTCTGAAACTGTCCATAGGCCTACAAGGCACATCCATCCATCCAGACCAAGCTGCTGATGGGCGCCCAAACCTCTGTGACCTCCAAAAGTCACCGCCCAAGAAAAAAACTCAAATGTACTTACGAAGGGCATGCCACTCATCCTGACGGATGGTCTTCGTGATGTTGAAAGTGAGGTTCCTGGGGATGGTGGCTGAGGAGTAGTGGTATTTGATGTACGTGCATCGCTCAATTTCTCCTGGCAAAGAGAGACAAGAAACCAAACGTTAATGAGGCAGGAACCATGTCTGGGCAGTTTCTGGGATCCATTTTTCTGTCCTAAGGAAAAAGACTTGTTTCCTATTGGGCCTGGTGACACCTATGGTTTATACAAGGCAATAACTTCGACTTTTCAAAAGGTAATGTCTCCTCTCAGGAGAGTAGAACTAAAGTCAAACACCATCAATTTAAATAGAAAAATACCTCTCTGGCATCATTCAAAGAGGAGATGAGCCAAAGTTTAGGCTGATAGCAGCTTGCTAAGAAAGTAGTGCCTGTGCTTGTTTAACCTTAAGAAAATCAACTTTCAAGTGATGAGAAGACATGAACAGTTTGTACCCATGGACCAATACAGAACAGGCTCTGGCCTCCATGAGGTCATTTGTGCCTTGTGGAATGGGTGAACCAAAGAGGCGTCTTCTCTTTTCCCCATCCTAGGCCCTAACATCACCTGAGCACAAAGCACCCAAATCAACATCTATCTCCTTGAACCAGCCCCTTCTCAGGCTTCTTGGCGCACGGGGTGGAGGGGAAGGGGGGGACACGGGTGACACTCAAGCCCCTTAACATACTCAGCACCTGATCCAATAGAGCCTTTACTGGTAATGTGACTGGCAAAGCATGAATTACTAACTTATTAAAGTACTCCTCTATCTTAGAGCAGAGTTTCTCAAAGTGTGGTCCAGGAACCATCAGCATCCTCTGGGAACTTGCTAGAAATGTCATTTCCTAGGCCTAATCCCAGATCTGCTGCATCAGAAACTCAGAGACAGAGCCTGTAATCTGAATTTTTAATAAGCGCTCCAGGTGATTATGTTGTACTCCTAAGTTTGAGAACCACTGCCCCCGAGAGTCTAACAAATTACCAATGTATTAATTCAGAAATCCACCATGTTTCCAAATTCCAAAAGGAAGGACCAATTAGGAGTTCTTCCTTGTTACTTTTGGTCTCCTACACGCATGTCTGCTGATGCTTGCATATCTGGGGAGAATTAAAACTCAGTACCAGGGGATGGTAAAGGATCAAGAAAGAAGTGATTTTTAAAGGTTAGGGGCTTTAAAATTTGGTTTTGCACCTGAATGGATTTGGATGGTAATCCATTTTGCACCCCACTGATTTTCAATTTATAAGTGGTGGCACCTGATTGAATTGTTTGACCCCTGGCTCACTGTCAGCAGGGAACCTGGCAATGGGTAGAGTGCAGTAATTTAGACAGTACCTCTCGTGAAACTGATGCCTTCTTGTAAATCATATCTGGATAACTGCCCTACTGCCAGTTATTGGCAGACACTCCTCCAATGGGACAGACACTGCCCAAAGAGGCAAAGTTTGAAGAAAGCGTTAGATGCACCTTAATTTTAAATCTCCTGTGCCTCTGTCCCCTTAGCCTATAAATGTCCTGAAATCTCCCAAATGTCCCCAGCATTGCCCCCTGACCACATCCCTACCAGGTCTTCCTTTTTCCCTAACTTTCTATGCTTCTTAGAAAAGTCCTCCATCCATCAGACCATCTCAGCTCATGTTCATACCCTAAACCCACGTGCTCTAACATTCTCCATGAATAGCCTCACTTCCTCCCAAGTGGTCTAGAACATAATCCCTGGGCATCTCCAATGCCTCCCGCCCCCTAGGGGAGGCCCCTCCTCCCTGAAATCCAATTGGTCACCAAATCCTGTCAGTTCTACCTCAGAAATGTCCCTGGAGGCCAGCCCATCCTCTGTGTCCTCACCCTCTTAAGTAGTTGTGTGCATACAATGACCCATCTCAACAAACAAAATATATAAGGAGGACTAACGTGTAGGAAATACTTGACAAGTGCTTCATAAACCAACAGTTTCCAACTTCACTCGTGTCATAGCACACAAGGAAGAGATGTGTGCAAAGCTCCCCGGGATAAACAGATGCGGAGGCCTGGGCCCTGTCAGCCTCCCAAGGAAGGAACCAACATTCCCAATCCACTTGTAACCCTGCATGTCCTATACTTATCCCAAGGACAGAGAACCCTGTCATGGATATGGTCTTACTTAATCCTTCATACGACCCAATTAAGCAGGTGTTCCTAGGACCATGAGCACACTGTGATCATATTTCACAAATGAGAAAATGGAGGTTCAAAAAGATTGGGTGACTTGCCCAAAGAAACAGCAGTGCCAGGAGAACACAGAAGCGTCTGACCAGAGCCTCCCTCGGCCAGGACACCCTCCATATACTGCTGCATGGACTGTATTCCAGAAAGGAAACTGTGGTCTCCTTTACACACAGGATAAATGTCACAATCTTCAGGTGGGAAGTCCCAGCCAGGTGGCCCTCCCCTACCCTTCCCGGAATAGGCCATATCCATCAGGACTCTGCACCTAGGCTCCTCCCTATTTTTCTTCACCTGATGCACACCTAACTCTAAGAAGTGGCCAAAACGGCAGCTCCTCGGCAGAGCCTTCCCTGCAGCGTGGACTGTGCCCTGCAACAGAGGAAAATACTGGTTCAGCGAGGTCCCTCCTCCCTCTCCCTGTGCTCCTGCCCTACTGCGGCAAGCACACCAATGGGCTGTGATTTATCTGTTTACACGCCTCACTCCCCCACTAGATTATGAGTTTCTCAAGGGCAGGGACTGGTCTTATCCATTCATCTCGGTCTCCCTGGCTCCCAGCACAGGGTGAGCACCAGTAAAGGGATGTGCTTTCAGGAAAGGGATGAATGATAGGAGGCGTCCTCTGTAAAACCACGGTGGACAAGGCATCCAACTGCTTCTGTTCTGTGCAAGGGACTAAAATAATTGAGACAAATCAGAATAAAAGGAATAAAAGGTGATGGCTGCGGAACTCAGCCTCCAACAAATACGTTTTTCCTATAAGACAATGTAGGGAGAGGCTTATTTGATCACAGTGAGGAAGGGGGGAAAAATATATATATAGGCACAGAACAGCCTCTCACTGTACTTTATAAATGTAATCCAAGGGGCAACCAGGTCCATGTTTCTGGGTTTTAAGAAGAAAAAGGAGAGGAAAATATAAAAGGTAGAGAATTGTATCAAGAATACCACCAGCAGCTACTTGAACACGTGTAGTCGAGCAAGTTGTGCTGGACTCAGCTTCAGAGACACCTGGCAAGACCTCACTAGAAATGGCCAGACTGATGCCCATCACTGATGTCTGAGAAAAGGATCTGATGTCTTGGCTGAGATCAGGTTCTTTCAGGCTCAAAACAAACTCAGCAAGTGGCCACGGGTTCCAGGCAGGCTGCGGTCAGCTCCCTCAGCCCCAGCCCACCCAGCCACCTGACACTTGGCACCGCAGGTGATCGGCCAGAGAGCCTGGCTGAAGCTGCCGGCGCAGCCCCGCTGGAGGCCTCGCTATTTGCTTTGCCTTGGGGAGGCAAGCATCCTGTCTTTGACAGCAATTAAATTTGAAAGACTCAAATATTGCCTCAGAAGAAAGGCAAAATATTTATCCATGTGTCTGCAGGTCCTGTCAGTGTGCTGGGCTTTTGTAAATACAGGCACCATCTGGGCACCAAATTCATGTGCCCAGAACGTGGGCTTCCCGAAACGAAAAGGTTTTCCTGCAACGATCCAGAGGGGCCACCTGAGAGGCAGTAGAGAAGCCCATGGCCTTCCCCGGAAAGAGGGACTCCTGTGTTCGTGGCCCAGAGACCTCAGCCTGGATAGGGTGGGGGCACCCTCAGAAGGGAGGACACTAAGCCTTCATCCGTGCTTTGCCTTCCTAGCTGGTGACCCACGTCAGGCTCCAGCTCACACGGGTAGCTAAGAAGGGTTTCAAAAACAGAAAATTTACAAAGCCGAGCCCAAGGTGTAGAGGTCAGCAATGGGTGGGGCAGGGACCTAGGGCTGGTGGCAGAAGAAGATGGTTTAACCCCAAGCCTGGAGAGACGGAGGCACAGAGGCCAGAACCAAGAATGGCCGCACGGAGAGGGGTGACCTGACCTGGGGCACAGGTCACAACCAGCCTGTGATGCGGTGACCAGGAATAAACACGCAACCTGTCGCTCCTCCGTCCCCTAGAAGCTGAACCCATGAGATGCTGGAAGAGGTAGAGGAGCTCAGACGTAGAGAGCAGGTGCAAGGCGGGGTGATCCAAGGAGCAAACACAGGCATCCAGTTCACTTCCCTTTTGTCCCTCTCCCCCTTCCCCTTGCTCTTCTTCTATCTCCCTGGCCCTCTCTCCTTCTAAAGGCATCACTCCTGTTCTCCCCTATTCCAATGCCAGCTAGCTCCTCCTCCCCTCCACCCACCCCTGCAAAGATCCAGGGACAAGGAAGAGTGGGAGACCACTGCCATCCTTTTTCCCCATCTCAAATCCTTTAGAACCCAAGGCCTAAGTGTGATAACTCACATGAAGTCCTCAGTGTGGTCTTTACACACAGTTAGTGCTAAGTATTAGTTATTACTCTCAACTGCCGCCTTTAAGACTACTTACTCCAAGGGGGAAAGACCAAAGCAAGTTGGAAATAACATTAGCAACCACGGTCTGCATCAGGACACATACATTTTATGCATAAATACATAGATTTATACATATAACGAGAGAGAAATTTCTGTACTTGATAACCCTAGGAGGCTGGCAAAGCAAGAGCTCTGCTGTACAGTGGACAGAGAAGAAACAGACGAGGGAAGGGAGAGGCAGAGACGGCACACAAACCCTGAATTCTGGATTCTAGTCATACAACACCACCAGTAAGCAGTTTTCCTCTCCTGTGCATCTGCTATTGGCGAGACCTGGTTTCTGAAACACTTATGGAAGGCTTATATATATTAAGGAGGAGTCTTCTTAGGCAAAGTGATTTGAGAGGCAGCCCTGGGACCCGCTCCCACTCCATCGAAAATTCTCTTCCCTGAACAGGTGCCATAGCACTTCCAATTCTTCCATTACAGAGTTGTTCCTTTGGATCAAACACTGCCCTATTAAAGCTTTAAAAGGGGCTGCCCTTTAAATAAGTTCAAATGGGTAGCACGGAGTCCCTAATACCTAAGTGTGATTAAGATTCTGAAGTCCCCTTCCTTCCCGGGGCTCCTGGAGAAAAGAGCAGCTGGGAAGGGCATGAAGGATCCATCAAGGGAGGGGATGGGCATGTGCAAAGGCAAACCCACAGCTTTACAGGGTGGGCCCTGAGGGGGAAAAAAAAATGAGGACACAGGAACTCCCCCAACCCTCATGTTGAAAATAGAGTGATTGGTGCAACCACTATGGAAAACAGTAGGGTGGTTCCCCCCGGAAATTAAAAATAGTACTACCATATGATCCAGCAATCCCATTTATAGGTATGCATTTGGAAGAAATGGAATCATTACCTTTTGCATGAATCATTTTTTAAAAATTTTATGTTAAGTAATCTCTACGCCCAACATGGGGTTTAAACTCAAAACCCAGAGATCTTGGGGTCTTTCATCAACTAAGCCAGTCAGGCACCCCTGAAATCACTATCTTTTTTTACTATTTTTTTATTTGAGAGAGAAAGAGAACAAGAGAGTACAAGCAGGGGGCATGAGAAGCAGACTCCCCGCTGAGCAGGGAGCCCCACACGGGGCTCAATCCCAGGACCCCGGGATCATGCTCTAAGCTGAAAGCAGATGCTTAACCAAGTAAGCCACCCAGGCACCCCTGAAATCAAATCACTATCTTGAAGAGACATCTGCACACCCAGGCTCACAGGAGCACTATGCACAACAGCCAAGACATGGAAACAACCTAAGTGCCCATCAGTGGATGAACAGATAAAGAAAATGTGGGAGGGTGAGAGAGTGTGTGTGTGTGTGTGCGTGCGCGCGTGTGTGTGTATAACAGAATATCATTCAGCCATTAAAAAAAAAAAAAAGGAAATCCTGTCATCTGCAACAACATCAATGGACCTTCAAAGCATTACACTAAGTGAAGCCAGAGAAAGACAAATATTGTACAATCTCCCTTATGTGTGGATTCTAGAAACCCTGAACACACAGAAACAGAACAGACTGGTGGTTGCCAGAGGCAGAGGGAGTCCGTGGTAGGGGAATTGAGTGAACATAGTCCAAAGGTAATATCCCAGCTATAAAAACAGTTCGGAAGACATAATGTACAGCATAGTCATTAGAGTTAATAATGTATATTTGAAGATCTTAAAGGTTCTCATCAGAAGAAAAAAACTGGCAACTACATGAGGTGATGAATGTTCACCTGGCTTAACTGTGGCAATCGTTTCTCAGTATACACATGTACCAAATCAACACTTTGTACATCTTGGACTAACCCAATATTAGATGTCAGTTGTATTTCAATAAAACTTTTATTTTCAATTAAAAAAGTATCAGGAGTCAGGCTGGGTATGTGATAGTCAAGTGTACTTAGGAAACATTGGGTTAAATATTTAAATGATTTACTTATTGCCAGACTTGAAGAGTTTTTAGATAAACATTGTGACTCCCCTCACCAGCCACCCCAGAAAGGACTGGTTATGGCAGGCAGACTTTCCCAGACTCCTTTGACCCAAAAATCCTTTTTTATTCAAGAGCAGTTCCTACCACCACTGAGTTGTGAGTTCATCACAATCAGAAACCACCTCTCTTATTTACACATTTCTCCCCCGGGGCCAGGTGAGCATTTGGTGCACAGCAAGCCTTCCATATACATCTGGATGAATGAAGAATGGAGATCAGGGTCTGTTTCTTGATCAAATGATCTGTAAGGTCAATGAAGTGGTTGGCTCAGGGTATTTGCTGGCCTCCCCTCTGAAACCATGTCTGGGAGCTCCCAGCAAAGCACCACTGGGGTCAAATGTGTATCTGGGAGCTGAGTTTGCACCATTCCCTGAAATAAACTTGGATCTTTGTGGACGGAACCAGAGCAAGACCTCTGGGCCCATTGAGGGCACCTTGGGTTCCCATGGCAGCTGCGACGGGCACTCTCGGGAAAGCTGACAGCAGCCTGCATGTCCCCCTGCCTCAACACACTTCCTAAGGCTACTCAGTCCACACCAGGCAGCAGCCTACAGGAGAAGAAGGTGGGGGGGTGGGGGTAGACAGAGCAACCCTCCACCAAGGGCGTGAGAGCCAGGGAGCAGGTACCTGAGCCCCGGGGGGAGCAGTACAAGGCATGCTCTGCACAATTACTCAGAAGATGACCCCTAGGACCACCCGTGAGGTTCAGGGCAGCAGGCAGCTCAGCACTGCCCCAAGGTTCCCGTCTAGGCTGGACTGGGCCAGGGAGGCCAGAGGAGGATGCCCTAGAGCAGCGGAGGGATGGTGGTTTATACACCCAAAAACAGCATGGATGGTACCAAGTAAAAGGCACCAGCCCAAAGTACATTGTGGGGTTACCCTGCAGGGCACCTGATGCTGCAGGCAGGCTCCTCTCTTTCCTTCTCAGCTTCTGTGCTCTCCACCTTCACCTTCTCTTCCTCTCGAGACTCCAGCATCCTAAGGCACGGTGGACTCCAGGACCACTGCGGAGGGCCCGTGCACTTCCCTCTGTGCACAGCTTTTTTTTTTTTTAAGATTTTATTTATTTATTCATGAGAGAGAGAGAGGCAGAGACACAGGCAGAGGGAGAAGCAGGCTCCATGCCAGGAGCCCAACGTGGGACTCGATCCCGGGTCTCCAGGATGGTGCCCTGGGCCAAAGGCAGGCGCTAAACCGCTGAGCCACCCAGGGATCCCAGAGCTCCTTCTTTCAAAGTCTGTTCCATGCCCTTGGCACGTGCCAAAGGTCCTGTTGTCTCCCAGACCATCCCACAGCAACCCGAGGAGGGGCACATCCTAGTGATGGCCCCCTCTGACTGGGGGAGGAGACAGTATAGACCAACCAAGGTCCTGCCCCGGACCCCTCGGCTGGCAAGGAGGAAAGCCAGGGGCTCTCAGCACAGGTGTGGTGGCTCCCTGCCTTCCAAGAGTCCACTGGGAACGAGGACTATATCACAGCCCTGTGCCCTATATGTGGAGGGAACTCCATACATTTGCCTGTGAAGGAAGGAAGAAGGGAGGAAGCTCACTCCTTTTCCTCAGTGAGAACACCACCAGCGCCCAGAACACCGGGGTTGGCCGATTGGCCCACCTCGGTCTCAGCCTGCCACCCCAGGCTCACCACCCCCTTCCTGGGGGGCTGACCACCTCTAGTCCTCCCTTTTAGCCCGAGGCCTGTGCTCTGTGCTTAGTACATGGAAAGATTATGTAGAAAATAGAAACACATGGGGAAAAGAATTGAAAAGCCAACATTTAAAAACAAACAAACATGAAATGTAGTTAATGCTTTAAGTCTTAAACCTCATCTCTTCTTGAAAGGCCATTAAAAAAAAAAAGCTAAAATGACATCCTAACAGGGAGAGAAGGAAGGGAGCCTTCCCTGTAGCCAGTCGGGAAAGCCATCCTCAGATTTTTTAGTATTATCACTGTTGAATACTTGGGCAGCCCCAAGAGCGAGGTTTAAGATTAGAAGCCACACCATGTCCCTGATGAAAGAGCAGGGAAGCAAGCCAACAATGCTCCAGGGGTGCAAGGGGGGCAGGCCAGCTGGGATCCCCACCCTCCCAACCCTGTCTGCAAGTGGGGCAGAAGGGCGACAGGACTGGGAAAGGCAATGCTGGCAAGAGCTCTCCCTACCTGAGGGGCAGCTCTTCACAAAAGCCTATTTCAAGAAACCCCACCCGCCCCGCCCCACCCCCTCCCCAGGCTCCTCTTAGCACCTTCTGCTCCTCCCAGATGTTCTGAGCCCAAGGATTTACCAGGCTGATAGCTGCTGCAGGCCCAGCCAGAAGGGGTTTTCTTCATACAGAGGGAAAGTGTTAGGTTTTTATTTTTAATGCTTTCAAATGCATTCCACTTTGTGTGCTTTGTTTTTATGCCGGTGGCACTGGCATGGCCTTTTAACGTCTGTGTGCCCAGCACGGTTTAGGAGCAGCCTTCAGGGGGCTCTGCTGACTCACACACGGGGCATCTCACTCTCAACAATCCTGCTCCTCACCGCCAGCACCCCTCACCCTGTGCCCGAACACCTTCGGCTGCCTATACTGTCACACGCCGGGGTGGATAGAAGTCCCGTATTTCTACCTGTGGTAAGAGCTTTGAGAAAGAGGTGCTGGTGTTTTTCATCTCTGTACTCCCCGTGGCCAAAACGCCGGGGCGAACTATTGCTATTCGTTGTAACAACGGCTTACGGTTAATGCATGCTCTCCGCGAATTGGGTAAGGCACCAAGCACTTCATCGTGCATTATCTCATTTAATCCTGAAAATTAAGTCCGGTTATCATTTTGCCGATGAGGACAGAGAGGCTTAGAAAGGTATGCTGCCCAGGAACACAGAGCTGTTGCGTGGCACAGGGAAGGTGCCAGCCCACCTTACACCGTACACGCAAGGACACGTTATGGAAAGCCAAGTTCTTCAGAAAGAGACCCTCTGAGGTTTTGTATCAGAAACAAATGAAGCAAACTTTTCCATTTACAGGGATTTCCAGCAGCTACACGCCTTGCCGCTCTTATCGGAGTAAGACAGACTGTTGGCTTCCAAAGTTGCCCTAAAGAGCTGGAGGGTGGAGAGCCCCCAGCCACAGGGGAGGGGAACTTAAGAGGTGTCCACGTGTGCTCCTTTATCCTCGTCCCCACTCCCAGGACGAGCCCCTTACCAGCAGGAGCTGGGGCAAGGTACCCAAGCCCTCAGAGCCTCACATCCTCAAAGGCCAAAGGCAGATAATAGGACTCCCCTCCTAAGACTGATGAGGGGAAGTGAGCCAACCGAACGCCCGCTGCAGTGAGCATTCAGGAGACACGCGCACCACTATCAGTTATGTCCTTGGGACACACCTCCTGCTCCCACACCACGGCCCAGAAGTATGTTGAGACTGTCCCTCTGCCCCTCCCCACCCCAAGTCACCTTTCCTTCCACCTGAGCACCTCCGGCTTCCACACCCACACGGTCACAAAACCCAGCACAACACTGGTCACCCTCGAGGTTCAGGGGACGTGTCAAAGCCCCTCCCAGTTCCACCCTCCCACAGTGAGGCCTGTGCAAACCCATGGGACCACACAGTCCCTGGTCTGGGAGCCACAGCAATAACCACAGTGGCCTGGTTCCCTGGGAGCTGCACGGGCGACCACATCACAGGGCTGGTCACACAAGGGACAACACGCTAGCACTTCCTCCAGTGAGACGGTTAAGCCAGCATATGCTTGGGCAACTGTCTTTTCTCATTGTTTGGTCTTTCTGTATTTTGGTTACCTCCTGCGAGATCTCACATTTGTTCAAGCCCCTGAAGAAATTCTTGGATTGTGATCTTGTCATTCCATGAATTAAGCTATCTGTCCCACATGATGTTTCATGACCAAGCCATCCCCATCCAAGCCACTGCTAACAGCCCTCAACAGGGCAGTGTTAAAGAAAGAACTCTGCACGCACACACACACACACACACACGCACACACGCACACAAGTTCCTTTGTGACCAGAAATCAGACCATTAAGAGAAAGCTATTTGGGTAGGACTGTTGGGCCTGCTAGGAATTCACACCCCTGATCCGCCCACCTCCAGGGCCACCCCCCCCTCGTCCACCTGGATATCATTCATCCCATCAACCTGTCCAAGGAGCGTGTCCAGAAAGGGGACGAGGCCAGCTTGGCGTGGGCTGTTTGGGCCCTCGACATCAGAGTTTCCTTGCTGATCACTCACCCGCCATCTGTTTAATAAGCCCTTTGGACAGTTTTCCAGATCTCCCTCTAGCTCAGCTGCTTGTCTGTGTTCACAGAATCCAGACGGTCTTCTCCTTTATTGAAAAAAATCGGGACACTACGCTCCTACCTCCAGGCTCACAGCACTCTGGGTACCACATCTGAGGGTCCGGTCCCCTTTGGCAAACAGGACGACCTTCCTGGAGAAACCACCTCCCTGTGCTCCTCCCTGTCCCTTAACATCATCTGGTGCTCACACTCCAACTGAGAACAGGAAGGGAGGCCTCCCTGCTGGGGGACCACCGTGCACCTCTCCTATCACAACCGAGGTCCGTGATCCCCAGCCTCCCCCCTGAGCACAGCTCCCACTCCTGTTTCCAGCTCCATTTGTTCCCCAGCCCCTGTCCATTAATTTATCAAGTGACTATTCTCTTGACTAACATCTAAACAGCATCTAAAACCTCATAACCTTCTGTGCTAAAGGGCACCTTACCTTTTGCAGGATCTACAACATTTTTTATCCTAATTTCCACATTCCTGGATTCTGAATGCCATTTCCCCCATCTCTACATCTTTTAGCAGGTTTAAGGTTTTTCTTTTACTTGACAGAGAGAGAGACAGAGAGAATGAGAGCACAAGCAGGAGAGGGAGAAGCAGGCTCCCCATTGAGCAGAGAGCCCAACGTGGGGCTTGATCTCAGGACCCGAGGATCATGACCTGAGCCGAAGGCAGACGCTTAACTGACGGAGCCACCCAGGTGCCCCTTTTAGCAGGTTTTAAAGGAGACACTTTTAAATGTCATTACATAGTAACTCCCTCACGAAAGGAAAGAAAGAACGAGGGGTCGTTGTGCTTGCCCCACACCACCCATCTTCCCTGTAAAGGTCTGGCTGGTGCTTTTCCCCTATTTGTTCACGTGTTTTCCAGCTTCAAAGGGGCTGCTTGGGAAAGAAGAAAGTGAGGTATGGCTTTAAATTACCATTGAGGGTGTAGTAAATAACCTACTCCCTTATTCCCATCACAGTCCTAATAACCTTCTAGAAAGTTCAGAGCCCCAAGCCGCCACTGCCCTCGCCGTGCCCCCCCACCCCCAGGGCACAGACACCCAGCGCAGGAGGCCGCAGCTCCTCCAGGCGGTTTCGGGTTCGGCTGGTGGGAGGATCATCAATCTCCAGGCTCTGACAGACAAACGAGGCGAGAAGGAGACCAAGTCTGGTTTTTCACCGGAAAACAATGAGCTCATGCTTTCTCTCCGGGGACCTGGGAAGTGGAGACAGATCTGGAGATGGGGAGACAGTGATGGAGACAGGCAGGAGTGATGAAGGATGGGCAGGAAAGAGGGAGGAGGCCAGTCTGGCACTTTTTTAAATGTCACTTTTGATAAGAATCCCCGGCTCTCAGGCCAGAGGGAAACATCCATTTTCTTTAAATTAAGGATCCAGCATCAGGCAGTTGTCCTAAAGGGGAGGGACAGCGAGAAGATAAACTAGTCGGAAATTCTTCATTCCTGCTCCTTCAGAGAAAAGATGATCGTTCATGAGTCACCAAAATTACAGATGCCACAGCAAAGACAGCTCTACCTTTCTCTGTCATTGCTGCTCAGATGTGGGGTCCAGGATCAGATACGTGGGACAAAGACTCTGCGGTAGCTTTTCTGGCGACGGTGGGCCTGCCACCCTCATTCTCCCGAAGGCCAAAGGCCATTTCCTACAGGCCAAACCAGATAAAGAAAAGAGAACTTCAACAGCTGCCCAGATGTTTCTAAACAGCTAAATAAAGGTCTGATTTCAGCCGGGGGAAAAAAATCCAGATTACAGAGTTTTCTGGTTTTCATTTGAAATGGGAGTTACATAATCCTGATTTTCTTTACCAGTTAATTCAGAGATGGAGAGATTGTGTGTGTGTGTGTGTGTGTGTGTGTGTGTGTGTGTGTCCGTCCGTCCCTGGGTATCCATGTGAAAGAACTTATGTTTTGGGGCAAGATTGGAAGAAGCAGGGTTGTAGGTAAGAAACCAAAACCAGATGATTAATGATTTTACTCTTCACCCTGTTGTGTGCCTTACCTAAAAACTGAATGGAAACCAAAGATCACAGAACAGAGGCAGAAAGCCCCAATGAATTATGTTTTTCTTTATTACCTCTATTTACCAAATTGACTATTTCCTTGTTTACATTAAATGGCTTGGCTAGATTAGAGATGTTCAGTGTTAACGCTGCCTCACTCAAAACTCAAACCCAGGTATGAAAAGAAGAGTGTTTGCTCTTCCGTGCTGCATCCGACAGCACTACTGCAGTTGAGAGCCTGGCCCTGGAGCCAGCCTGCCTGGGGTGAAGTCCTGGCTTTGAGACCCTGTGGGTGTAGGACAGTGGCCAAGCCCTCTGTGCCTCCACTTTAAAGGAATAGGATGCAAATATCTACCCCTTAGGGGCAAGGTGAGAATTCAGTGAATTAATATAGGTAAAGCACATAGCGCCTGGTACCATGTAGGCTCTCCATAATTGTTATCGTAATGCCTTCGGCCATACTATATCTACATAAGATGCAGATTTATTATATGTGTCAGACGCCAGGTAAGTTTTTTAAGCCCTGAAGTAACTACCTATCTGGCATGTTTTTGCAAAAGAAATGCATGCCCTAGGAGACTAGCTGCCAGCCTCTCATCTTCTTCCTGCCTTGTGTACTTTCTCAGCCAGGCTGTGGCATGTGCCCTACCCCTACCCCAGCTCAGGGCATTTCTTCACAGGCTCCAACCCTGGTTATATCC
Source organism: Nyctereutes procyonoides (assembly GCF_905146905.1). Lineage (NCBI taxonomy): Eukaryota > Metazoa > Chordata > Mammalia > Carnivora > Canidae > Nyctereutes > Nyctereutes procyonoides. Next base: position 34,171,788 of record NW_026575120.1, on the reverse strand, counting down.
TACCACCTTGTTCCTGCCTCAAGGACTAAGGCCACTGCCCCCCCTCCACCCCCCACTGCCAGTCACCTCTAACACTGGTTACAGCAGGGACCTTCTCAAACCCATCTACCCCCACTACTCGTCTATGAGACCCTCACTGACACAACCACAGAGGCATCGCTCCGACTGCACAGCACCAAGTAGAGTTTGACCACCCATAACCAGGAACGTAGCCAGGGAGGACAAACCTGGGTCCTGTGAGGAGGATAGCTCTCAGCTGAACAAGTGTCCCCTGGCCCTAACCTGATGATCATGGGTGGAAGCCGAGATGGAATTTTACTTTTAGAAATGCTACCCCACATCCCACCTCCCAATCAAAATAGTAAGAAGCCAACAGAGTCAGCGAATATCAAGGCAGGAGGAGCCTAGAGGGAAAGAAGCTTTCAGAAAGTTGTCAGGTGTGTAAATCAAGTAAGCTGAAGATGCATATGCCCTATGGCCAAGATTATGCCCCCTGGACAAACTCCGGCCTATGTGTGCAAGGAAGAGAAGTGCACAAGGATGTTCATATAGCACTGATTAACCTAAAGGTCCATCGATTAGACAGAAAAATAAAACATGGTTATATTCACACGATGGACAGTCTACCAGGGTTTAAATGAATCACCTAGAACTGTATAAATGGAGACAGAGTCCTCAAAATATAATGCTGGATAAAAAACAGAACGTAGAGTTACACCTACAGCATCTGTAGTCTTTGTATTTCCAGTTTTTCCTCCCATAAAATACAGTCTGTGGGGACCCCATGAGAAAGAACATAATCACATTTCAATAAGAAAACCACCTGTTACCTTAACAAAACTCAAAGGCACATTACCCAAGCTTTACCAGCGGGAGACCCTCCCGGGGGCCCTGGCTCACCTCCAGCTCATCTTCTCCTCCTCCGAGCAGCTCACTCACCACCTGCAAGCCCCACTCACCCCGTCACCGGTGCACACAGGGGCTGGCCCTGCAGAGACGGATGCCAAGTCGGACAGAGAGAGGAAGACCAGGGAAAGCACAGGGGAACACAGGACGCAGTGAGCAGTGCCTGGTACCAGAGGAGAGGAGGGAAGCTCACGGGTGGCAGAGGACATCGGGCAAGGCTGGGGAGAGCAGGAGGAGCGTGTTCTTCAGGCCTGGCAGGGATGTAGAACATGGGGCTTGCAGGGGGAGCCTGGGGCCAGCCAGCATGTGACAAGTCCACAGCCGACTCCACGGGAGCACAATGCTCCAGAGCCAGTCTGCTGGGGTCCCACGGGGGTCACTGGGTTGGGGCCAGAGTACCGAGGGGAGGACTCAGGCAGGAGCTGTCATGGTTGTCCGAGTACAGCCACAGGCATGGACAAGGAGGACACATGTGAAGCCCTTCCAGGCTGTATAGACAGCCTAGTCCTTGCAATTCATCTGCTCCTGCAAGGACAGGTGGCAGTGCCACGCTCCCCACGCGTGGAGCTGGCGCCTCCACTGCAGTGGAGCCAAACCGCTCTCCAGCTTTCAGAGCACAGAAGCAAAGAGGTGGAGAGTGGATGCCCTCTGGGACCCAAGGCATCCAAACCGAGTGAGCAAAGAAGAGCACATCATCCTCACGGAGCACCCTGCTCCCTGAGAGGCTGTCCGACGCTGCCCTAAGTGCTCTAAGTGCGGTGAACGTGGCTCCTGGGCCGCCCAGGTTTCACATTCAGGGCTTCAGTGACATCAGCAGCCAGCACGGAGGTACAGCGTTGGGTACAAACAGCCAGCTCTTACATGGTTTTGCAAGGCCCCTGGGAACTGCTCCATTCACTGCCATGAAACAGAACCGGTACAGCACCAGCCTGGCGAGGAGGCTTTTGGAAGGGAGGGGGGGACCCAGGATCCAGGAGGCAGAGGTGAGAGTAGAAGCGCTCCAAAGGGGGGGCTGGAGGCAGAGGAACCCCAGGGCAAATCCAAATCCAAGCTGTCATCAGAGAGGCAGGGTCAGGGTGAGGATGGAATGGCTCAGAGAGGGCACACGCAGCTATTGTTGGAGAAATTTCTATTCACTTACATTTTCCTTGCTTCAAGAAGATGGACTACAAAATTTTCTAAGTGAAAACAGCCCTGCGTTGGACTCCCTGCTCCATGGGGAGCCGATTTCTGCCTCTCCCTGGGCTTGTTTGTACGGGCTCGCTTGCCCTCTCACTCGCTCTCAAATATTTAAGTAAAATCTTTTTTAAAAATTTTAAGATTTTCTTTTTTTTTTTTAATCTTTTTTTTTTAATTTTTATTTATTTATGATAGTCAGAGAGAGAGAGAGAGAGAGAGAGAGGCAGAGACACAGGCAGAGGGAGAAGCAGGCTCCATGCACCGGGAGCCCGATGTGGGATTCGATCCTGGGTCTCCAGGATCGCACCGTGGGCCAAAGGCAGGCGCCAAACCGCTGCGCCACCCAGGGATCCCAAAAATTTTAAGATTTTCTAAATGAAAATAAATAATAAGACACCATCCCAGAGAGCTGGTGCTCCAAGTGCACATCACAGTGATGTTTTGGGAATAGGAGACTGTGAGGAGCCTAGGGTTTGAGAGCGGGTATGAGGACACTAAACCACCAAGACAGTGAAATAAACCCCTGGGAATGAAGAATAGCACACAAAGAGTTCCCATTCTCTGTCTCTGGCCTTCCAGTCCAGCCTCTTTAGCTCCCAGGATGGCCAGAAGGTGGTCTTGCTGCATCCTTCTGCTGGGCCAGCCACCCCCATCCTGCCCTTCCCAGGCAGTGTCACCTAGGGCTCTGCCCCCACCTCGACCCCCTTTCTCCCAAACACACACCCTGAGAGGTGTCTCTAATGCTTCTACAGTCTCAGCTGATCTCAGGCTCTCCCTACTACCTTCTTTCTCCATGAATTTTCCCCGCATGTCCCTCTGACTCTCCAGGCTTTAGAGGCCCTGACTCTCCCCACCACCACCCCAGTCACCCCTATTGCCTAGTTGGTGAGCAATATGATGGGACAGAAGGACTGAACCAGAACTCATAAATCCACGGTCAGCCTGTAACCCATGGGCATTTTTAAATGACACGTATTAGGACAGGCTGCCATGACAGGACACTCTGGACAGGACCGCTTATGTAACAAACATACATTTTTTTCACAATCTGGAAACTAAGTCTAAGATCAAGGTGCCAGGGCTGGTTTCTTTAAGATTTTTAAATGTATTTATTCATAAGAGAGAGAGAGAGAAGCAGGCTCCCTGCTCTTGAGCCGGACTCAATCCCAGGACCCCCACCTGAGCCAAAGGCAGATGCTTAACGGACTGAGCTGCCCAGGCGCCCTGCCAGGGCTGGTTTCTGAGAAGACCTCTCCTCCTGACTGCCTTGCTCTGTCCTCACATGGCCTCTCCTTTGTAAGGCACGGAGGGGGAGTGCAGGAAGAGAGAAGGGACTGGAGTCTTAGAGGAACACACCAGTTCTATCCAATTAGGGCCCCACTTTCATGGCCTCATTTCACATCAATGACCTCCTGAAGGCCCTATCTCCAAATAAAGTCACATGGGAGGTTAGGGCTTCATCATCTGAACTCTGGAGTGACTCAGTTCAGTCCAAAGCACCGTAATGGTGGCATCTCAAGTCAGTAGGAAAAAGATGGCTTATTTATAAATAGTATTCAAAACACTGGGTAAAAATTAAATTGAAGGCATATTTTTACACCTTAAACCAGGATTAAATCCCAAGTAGATCAAATATTTGTTTGCAAAGGTCATAAAAGTACTAGAAGAAGCCAGGAGAAAACACTTTGGTAGCCGTAGAGAAAGAAAGCCTTTATAACTGTAACACAAAATCCCTGAGAGAAAACAATTGAGAAGTTTGACTATGCAAAAACACAAAAATTGGGCAGCCTGGGTGGCTCTGTGGTTTAGCGCCGCCTTCAGCCCAGGACGTGATCCTGGAGACTCGGGATCAAGTCCCACGTCGGGCTCCCTGCATGGAGCCTGCTTCTCCCTCTGCCTGTGTCTCTGCCTCTCTCTAGGTCTATCATGAATAAATAAAATAAAATAAAATAAAAAAACACCAAAAATTTGTGCACACCAAAACCCACCATAAGCAAAATCAAGACAGATTTGCAACTCAAATCACAAAGGACTGATTTCCCTCATACATAAAAAGTACCTACAAATCACTAGTAAAAAGACCAACAATCCAATTTTAAAATGACGAAAACATGAACAGACCACTCACATACCTACAGGTGCAGCTTAAACATACAGAAAGATGACCAAGAATACTCAAAAAGAGAGACCAATAAATTAAATTGGCACTGAGATGGCATTTTCAACAACCCAATTCTGGCTAAAGGTCTGAGTTTGATCACACACTATGAAGGGAGGTGTGGGGGAAATAGACACAACACACTCTGGGGTTGGTGCTGGAGTATAAATTTTGTATAATCTCTCCAGAGGGCAATTCGTCAATATCTTTAAAAGTTACAAAGGCTTGATTTGACCCAGAAATTCCACTTTTAGTAATTTATCTGGGAGAGACAGCCTCACAGGTGTGAAATGACATATGTACAAGGTTATTCATTGCCACTTTGCTTACAAGAGCAACCTAAATTTCCATTGAGAGGAGACTGGCTAAATAAATTATGGTATATCTACAGAACGGAAGGCAATACAGCATTTTTAAAAAGGCAGCTCGTTACAAACAGATATGGAAAGCCTTATGGGTTAAAGCAAGCAGAAATAAGCAAGGTGCGGAACAACATGTAAAATATGCCACATTTATATAAGAAGTGGGTAAAGATGATAACAGATATATAGGTGTATAGTTGCACACATATAAAATATCTCTGGAAGGAAACTAATAATACTGGCCATCTTTGAAAGGAAGATTGGAAGGTCAGGAAAATTAAAGGGAAAAAAACGTTCCTCCTAGATCTGTTGCTACTTTCAAGATGACAGACCATGTGAATGTATCACTATACAAAATAGTCCATTAGAAGGCTCTGAATGTGGGGCACCTGGGTGGCTCAGTGGTTGAACATCTGCCCTTGGCTCAGGTCATGATCCCAGGGTCCTGAGATCGAGTGCCACATCAGGCTCCCTGCATGGAGTCTGCCTGTGTGTGTGTGTGTGTGTGTGTGTGTGTCTCATGAATAAATAAATAAAATATGAAGAAGGAAGAAGAAGGAAGAAGAAGGAAGAAGGAAGAAGAAGAAGGAAGAAGGAAGAAGAAGGAAGAAGAAGGAAGAAGAAGGAAGAAGAAGAAGAAGAAGAAGAAGAAGAAGAAGAAAGAAGAAGAAGAAAGAAGAAGAAAGAAGAAGAAGGTGGTGGTCCAAACAAAACAAGGTTAAAGAATGTAAAACAGAAACTTCAGCTCTACCTTAGCTCTGCTCAGAACAGTCTTGGGTCAGTTGCTTTGGCTTGGAGAAGCCCGGATGTGTGCCCTGCCCTCCCGGTTCCCCAGGGCTCAGCACCCTGGGTGGTCCTTGGTGGACCACCTTGCAGTTCTCCACTCTCAGCGCCCTCCTCTCCCCACACCTGGGCCGCCCCCTCTCTCAACCCAGGCTCCGGCCAGGACCAAGGCCAGCAGCCCCACATTCCCACCACAGACTCTGCCTCGACTTTGTACACCAGTCCTTGCCTAGACTAAGGCCTGCTGGGATGGTGGCCGCTACTGCCACCAGTTCCTCCAAGCTGAGGCCTCCCCCTCCCCGGGGCCAGGATGGGTGGCTGGATTCCTGGCCCTGGAGGAGGCTCGGGAGGCTCAGCCACTGGCTGCCAGACATCCCGTGCCCTGAGCAGCAGTGGACACCTGCGCCGAGTTCCTGTCGCTCTGCTCCTCTGCTCACTGTGTCAGTGGCTGCCCCGCCAGGTGTCCCTCCCACGGCCTGGGAAGCTCTGTCTGCCTTCACCTGCCTCTCACGGCCAACCGATCAGAGCTTTCCTCTTGGAAACAGCTCCTCAAGTCTGGTCCTCGGCTATATTCTAGAACACCGCAGCAAGGGATTCTCTCCAGCCATTTGATGTTCATTCCAGTTTATGTTAAAACAGCTCGGAAAACCCGTCGTGAAGTCCTCCGGCAGTTCCGGCGCCACAGCTGTTACAGGATGAAACACCACTTCGGTGTGGACCTTCAGAACCTTCTTCTTCCAAAGGGCACAGCAACCTCCTCGGTTTGGGCTTCAGATTCCTCGTCAGTTCATTCAACATCAGGCCACCTGGCTCTGGAGCTCCTCAGCCAGGATTCTGAGACACCTCCCAGCTCAGTATTAACAACAAACAACTCTGGCTGTTTACAGGGTTGCCTGGTTTGGACAAGTATGTGACCTTGATTCTCTCTGGGCTTATCTTCGATCCACAGCGCATCCCAGACTTTCAAGGCAGCCTATAATTTCTGTGTGTCCTCTTATGTGAGTACTTCAAGGTCACAATCACCAGCACACAGCAATCAGCTCTCAAACGACTGCTTTAATGGATGTTGTTTGCAGCTTATCCTAACTAGAATGTAAGCTTATTTCTTTTTTATCTCTCCATAACACCTAGGGATGTGTAATGCTCTGCACTCAGATATAGGATGCATAGGTAAAGAGGTGCAGGACTGGGAAGTCAGAAGGCCTGGTCAGAAGTCTCTCAACTTCTCCTTGACTCAGTCTCCATGTATGTAAAATGACAGCAAGAACATATACTTCACAGGCTGCTGTGAAGACCTAAGGAGTTTGGGTGTATGAAAGTGAAAATGGATTTGGCCATTACGCACAACACAGAAACGATGAGAGCTAATGTATTGAGAGTCATTTTATAAACATCAAAGTGTGTCTAGAAGATATAGGCTCTATGCTATCCAAGAAGACCTGTGATGCCTCCACAAGCCTGATCTTCAATGACTCTTTAGCTATGCTGCAGAGGTAGAGGCCTTGAAGCAAGGACAGCCCGAGTCAGCAGCCCTCAAGTGAGGCTACACCCTGTCCTGTTGAATCAAGAGAACCACCACCTTTGTATGGTTTCTCATGGTTCTACATCCCGGAACCCAGAGAAATCCTGCCTCAAGGGCCTGCCCCACATGAACTGCCTTCTAAGAGAAGGGGCTTCACTCTTCGTCCCTGCTGCTCAAATAACCATGTGCTGAACCACCATGTGACCCTCTACCCCAACCTGAGATTGAGCACCAGCCCATCCTGGGCCACAGCCACCCATGCCAAGGGCCCAGCCCAGGATGCTGAATCCTCCCTTAAGTGCAAAAGACACCAGAAACATTGAAAGAATGAAGTTGAAGTTGAAAAGGTGCCATGAGATCAAGCTGGAAACCAGAAAAAAAAATAATAATAAAAGGCAGGGAAAAGTTATGAGGAAGCCAGGCATGGAGGGAGCTGGGGAGACAGATGAGAAAGAAGCAGAGGCCCAGAGATGGAGGGCAGGACCGACTCCCCAGCTGAGGGGTATCTTCCCCATCAACTCTTCTACTTGACTCATCTTTGGGCATTCCTGAAAGTCGAGTCAGCCAGCCTACAAAACTCCTGGTACCTTGAAAAGGCACCCAGTTTCCAAAACACAGCTCCCTCTCTAGATCGTGGCCATGGGCACCACCCTCCTGGTTCTTGGCTTCTATCTGGACCCTGAGGATGAACTCTGGTTTCCTACTCATGACCTTGACTCTTTGACCATGAATTTAACCTGTCACCCTGACTCCTTGATAATGGCTTTTCCCCTCATTCCAACACACACATACCCCCAATGCAAACCCTGTTGGTTTTTGTTTTTTGTTTTTTTTTTTTTTTATAGTATCAAGCCACCGTGGGCAGGAAAGAAGACCAGGTTGTTAAGGATGAAAAGGTTGCAAGAAATTAAAGTTTCAAAAGGAAAGAATTCTCAGGAGAAACTGATCAAAAAATATCCATATGGATATTATAATTAAGACCATCTATAGAGCCCTGTTCTGCGCAAGGCTCTGAATGAGATGCTAAATACACACTCCCCAGAAAAGCACCGAAAGTACCATCACAAGACTAAACCATGACTGCCTGGGGCTTCAGACATGTCTGGGCACGTCTGGAGGGTCAGTAGGGCAGCTACAGCTCAGAGCAAGACGTGCTGAGTGGAATTCAGAGTAACTGCAGTCTATTCCCAGGATTACCTCTTTCCATCTCTGGGCTTTCCAGAAGTTTATCTACACCCAAGGCCAATGACACTGCTAGGAAAATATTCATCCTGAGGGAAAGTCACTATGCATAGCCTGGTCCAAGGACACAAGATCAGAATGAGGGCAGAGGGACTCCAAATGTAGCAGAATGTGTTGCTCTGAAGTCCCCAGGTTCCTGGCCCCAGGGATTCTTGCCAGAGCCCCAGGGAAGAGTGGTGTAAAAAAAAATAAATAGAAGTGCCAACTGCCAAAAGTCCCTGTAAGACACTGTCCCTCACCCATACAAGGCAGCATGGCTTCGTGACCCACACCACACAGGGAATGATTCTTTCCTTTCCAATGAAATGACAAGCAAGAGCCAGGCTCCTGAGAAGTCAGGGGGCACAGCAGCAAGCTGGAGCAGCCTCTATCTGGAACAGACCCAGATAGCAGGTGCTCCCCGACATCAGACAGGAGACCCTCACAAGGGAGAAGAGGCCAATAGGCAGGTGTCGCTGGCAGAGAGGACAGATCTTGACACAGTCTGAGGGAAAGGTCAGAGCCCTCCAGGTAGCTGGAGACAACACCACTTAGACATATACATGAGACACCGCTGGGACCTTCTTAAACCTGCAGGGAGGAATCTGATGGTCCCTAAAGAACAATAGTGGGGGAAGAAAGATGGTGAAAATCAGAACCTGGGATGCCTGGGTGGCTCAGCGGTTGAGCGTCTGCCCTTGGCTCAGGGTGTGATCCTGGTCCGGGGATCGAGTCCCACGTCGGGCTCCCTGCATGGAGCCTACTTCTCCCTCTGCCTATGTCTTTGCCTCTCTGTGTGTCTCTTATGAATGAATGAATGAATGAAATCTTTAAAAGAAAATCAGAACCTTACCCACACTTAATCCCTGAAGTGAGACAGTATAGCAAGTGTGGCTCTACTACTCACTCCAACCAGTTATGATTCTGTCAACACTTAATAAGCAACTGTGCAAAACACCATGGGAAACGATGGAGGAGATACACCCTCTAGAATCTCACCATATGACCTGTGTCCCAACAAACTGTCCTTCTCATTAGTGATGGCTAACAATCTGCAGCAGACCTTGCAAAACACCCCCCTACACACACCCAGAAATCCATAAGGAAGGTCTTTTGTTTGGTTACAACTCTCCAAGTGAAGGAAAGACTTTCCAAAAACCATTAGTGAGAAAAGCCCAGCTGGAAAAGCCAAAACAGCTGGAGGCTAACCCCAGAGGACTGGTTCCATCGTGTCTGGAGGGTGAGATTCTTTTGCAGAGGCCAAACCTGGCTGTTCTGTGCAGTGAGGAGCACAGTGTGCTGGAGCTAACCCAACCATAGGCCAGCATTTGGACAAACCCACAACCCTCAGCTCAGAACAAGCCCCTATTAGGAAATGCTCTTGTTTATCAACTATCAGAATCTTCTAGATGTCCACAAATATCCATCATTCCTGTGATTAAGTATCAGGTACTGCCACTGGGTCCCCAAGGGACAAAGTTAACACAGTCTCGGCAGTTTACAATATAATTTGGGAAGGAGAACAAGGAAGAGGAGTTGGAGGAAGAAGAAAGCTGGAAGTCAAGTCTAAGGCAGTGCTGCATTAGGAAACACAGATCTATCTGGTTAGGTTGGTTATGGATTATCAAAGAGCAGGCCATAAATAGGTGCTTCCCATGTTGTTTAAAATCAGAAAAAGATACTTATTTACATGTTGAATATGCTCAACCAACTATTCTTTCCTAGGTAATGCAAAGAGTAATTTTAATCCCAGACCTGTTGGAAGAACGAAAAGTCTTGACTTAATAAAGCACTTTTTTACCATTTGCCAGGTTAATTCCATGTACGTTTTTGACAATGAAGAGCAAAGCAAAGGACCTGGAATTTGCGAGTGAACATGCTGACTACAGGATGAGCTAGGGCAGTGCCACAGGTTAAGAGCTATTTTCTCCCATCCTTGGTTCACTGAACCCCACACTGCTGCAAGATTTCAGGTCTGAGAAGAGGCCAACCAGGACATAGCTCTTACACTGAGGCCCCGAGACTCACAGTCTATAGGACTTAGAGTCAATGTTATTTTTGTGTTGAAGAACTTCAGCCAATTAGAGTACTACATAACTCATTCATTCTCACACATGTAATTCTCCAGGAAAAGGCTCCACATAGGTAACAAAATACAGGATTCCCATATCCTCTAGGACTACAGTGCTGTTTTACTAATTTCCTTCCAGATCTCAATGAACACAATTTCAACACGTGGACCAGTCAACGCCAACATCCACATCATCCCCATCTATCAGTTTCCCCCACTAACTCTTTCCAACCAGGCATCCCACTTCTTTTCCATTCCCTGTGTGATTCCAGAGATATCATGCCCTAGAGTTGGACTTAAGTACAATAGGAACAGTCCAAAAAGCTTCTGGCTACAAATAATGTGTCCTTAGTTATGAAGGTCTTCTCAGTCATGGCATCCTGAGGCCAAAGCATAGCAGGTGTGAGTCTCCCCTGATGTCGAGGACAGTCTTTTACTTCCCAGGCCCCAGAATTCCTAAGTCCCAATTTTCTCTATTTTAATGCTCGTAGGTTCAGCTTCAAGACATGAGGATTCAGATGCAAGCTAATAGGAAGTAGTGTACAACTGGAAATAAGTAGGCCTGGGTAAGAACAACTCCCCAACTGCATGTGTAGCCCTGAATGAGAATCACGAGCAATCCAAATATCAACATCTGTAGTTAGGCAAGGGAGCCAAGCTGGTGGATGAACCTGGCAGCAGGACACTTTGGGTTGAGATAAACTTCCTAGTTGGGCATCTGGCAACCCAGGACTCTAGGCAAAGGGATGGTAGACCATGGAAAGGCTTAGCACCCAGGGAGGAACACTTGAGTAAAGTTTTAGGAAATGACAGATCCCGTTTAGCATTTACGGACCAGACTCAAGAACCAGTCACAAAAGTTGTTGCTCACGTGACCGTGGCTCCTGCTCCCAGCTCCTGGCTGTGAACCTGAACTCACGGTCACTGTAGATTTGAAGAAGAGCCTACATCAACCCTTCTGTGGCCATCTCTCCACCCTGGTGGTCCCCAGATTGTATATTCCCACTGCACATACTTGATCATGAGCTTCAACAAACTCATATCAAGAACTGACTACATGTTACAGCCTCAAAGGGCTTACAATCTATCCATTTAAAGATGGTCTATGAACACACTGTTGTGATGACACAAATTTGTATAGGTTTCTGACCTCTGGATATTTCATACATTAATTTTGTCTCTAAAACTAATATATAAATTCCCTGGGAAAAGGATCACACCTTCCAAGCCTTTGGAACCCTTGTCATCCTACCCTATACACTTCACTATCCTACTTGGCACATGAGGACTAGATGGTGGATGGAGGGATGGTGGTGGAATTGTCCTCACCTGGAGCCTTCTGGAATGAGATTGAGAAGCAACAGAGGATTGAGAAGCAACACAATAAAACTGGAAATCTTACAACCAGAAGTAACATTAGTTATCTGGTCACATTTCTCATTTCGGATAAGAAACTAAGGACCAGAGAAATTAGGTGACAAGTCAAACAACTAGTAACTAGTAATGATGCAATTTAGGAACTAGTGCAGATGCCACGGTCCTCTGCCAGGCGATCCTCAATAGTAAAAGGATAATACTTCAAACAAAACCCATCATTTGAATATACCATGTATATTATATTTGAATATACCATGGGGAAATAACTCCTAACGTATGGCCAAGTCTCATACAAGCTCAAGTTGACACAGTAAGCCTATGAATTTTGTTCCCATAAATGTGACTAAGGAAGGAAGCAAAGGGGACCTTGAGATGCAGAGTAGAGGATGGGGACGGGATGAATGTCATGCTCTTGCTTAGATTTGTATTTCATTTAAATTCTTATTTTGTTGAACCACATCTACCAATTCTCTCCCTCTGCCATTTTGACCTATTAATAAACACAAAGGCAAAATAAAGTCTATTGCTTCCAAGGCTTAAATTCCTGGAGAGTTAGGGACCATGGGCCACTTACATCCTAATCAGATCACTTTCTTTTCTCTTAAAAAAAACGACAGAGGTGGGAGGACTGATGGACGTGGTGTGGGAACGAGGGGGCACTAAAGGTGTGTGGCCTGGGTGGAAAATACAGGGAGGAGCTTTGGACAATAGCAGCGAGGCCAAGAGAGACAAAGGGGCTGTGGGCGAGCGTTAGGGAAGAGTCAAGTACATTGAAGGGTGAACAAGACAAAGTCAAACTTCATCTCCTTTGCAATAAAGCCAAGGATCAGCCTGGCCCTGGGCTCTCCTGTGGCCCTGAGGACAGAGGACACTCGCCCAGGATGACCTGCCCAGACACTGGCATTAAAAATGCATTCCCTTCTACCTTGCCCTTAGTAGTGCCCTGTCCCGAACCACTTAAATCCCACTCCACGCAGCCCTTTCTCTGTTAAAGGTCACTTTAAATTCTAAATATTGTCAAACAGAACCTGAACTACAACTATTTCTCTAGACCTAATCTTCTGCTGTCAGCAAATTCAGAGGGGAAAAAAAAATCAATAATGGGATTAGCTGCAAGTGACATTGCATATTACAGCAGCAGTACATTATGTCCAAGATGAAGGACTCGCCAGCTACTAATATTATGAACCATTTCAAATGATGACTTTTTACCAGAAAACCTTTCCTGACCCTCTGTGTTCCAAAAAGAAAAAAAAAATTAATCAGAACTTTTCTCAAAAATGTTTCCTTTTGGCGATTTCTGCTACAACTTTGCCTAAATTGATATTAACCCTGCAGAATAGGTTATTGACTTTTATCATCTCAGACCTTGAGACAAGTCTTTATCCAAGAAACAAAGGCTGGGATCCAGGCTGAAGGAGAGCACTTTCTTCCTTGATTTCTGAGAAGTGAAGCAAATTCTAGCAAGTACATGGGGAAGCTCAACTTTCAGTCTGGGGTCTTCCTCCCTAGACCAGTGAGAGTGTTCAGCATTAGTAAAATCCATGGATCTTTAACAGCAGTTACACCTCAAGTATCCACTCACTTAACACAGCTACCTTGACTAAGCAGAAGCCAGGTGAGAGCCCAAAAATAAGTGGAAAGGGGGCTGGGGCAAGGCTAAGCACCCATACACACGAAGTACATGTTCTTTATTCATAGAACGTCCCTCAGTACCTGGTGCTGCTTCCTTTAGACAAAACCCAACAGGCTTAATTACAGGACTTCAGAGGCCACCGAAAGTTATAAAACAAAAAGTACTGCTGAAAGCAGAAAAACTGACAGCAGCCAAGAGGTGGTCAGCTGGTATCAAAGTAGGAAAAAGGAAAACAAAATGAAGATATAAGATCTCAAAAGCCAGAGCAACCTGGGACCATTTAGTGAGGGGCACACAGCCCCGTAACCCTTGGGGATGGAACTGTATCACAGCAAAAACAATTCATAGGTGACGTTATGATGACGGCAACAACATATCACCAACAGTATCTTTGTGAGTGGTAGGAGTGAGCCACATAAGAAGGAAGAAAACTCTGCAATCGATTCAAGTTATTTTTGTTAGAATTGTTTGATGCTGCATTTATGTTTCAGCATAAAGCTTAAGTCATCTAGAAATTTAACCTCTTTTCTTCAGTTCATAGCACAAAAAACTTTTTTTTATAGCTCAAAAACTTTAGAAGAAATTATTAGGTGGGGCATCTGGGTGGCTCAGTGGGTTAAGCATCCAAATCTCGGTTTTGGCGCAGGTTGTGATCTCAGGGTCGGGACACCGAGCCCTGCATCAGGCTCTGCACTCAGCAAGGAGTCTGGTTGAGATTCTCTCTTCCTCTCCCTCAGCCCCTCCCACTCATTCTTTCTCTCTCAAATAAGTAAATATTTCGTCAAAAAAAAAAGAAATGATTAAATAGTACAACAAAGTGAAGATTGCTAAAATATGTTTCCATATCCTTCCCAGATGCATAATTCCTTTCTGATTAGTTTTTAAAGAGAACATCTCCACTGGAATCTCCTCAAAGCCCACTGATTCTATACCTTCAGCCTCATAAGAAATGCTTTTGTGATGGAGAACTTTGATGAAAAAGTAGAGAACCACTTCTCTCACCTGTATGGTCCCATGTTCTCGTGTGAGTCTGCACTAAACACACTGCCAGGCCCTATTAAGCCATGACGCTGCTCCCCCTTATTGATGGAGATCAGGCAAAAAGGAAGGACTGAAGGTTTTCTTTAAAAGCCCAGTGATTTAAAATGGAGATGCTTGGGATGCCTGGGTGGCTCAACAGTTGAGCCTTCAGCTCAGGGCGTGATACCAGGATCCAGGATTGAGACCCACATTGGGCTCCCTGTGGGGAGCCTGCTTCTCCCTCTGCCTATGTCCCTGCTTCTCTTTTTCTAGGTCTCTCATAAATAAATAAATAAATCTTTTTTAAAAATTAAAATGGAGATGGTCAACATGTGATATGAATACCACCAGCCCCTCTCCCACACCAAACAAGGCCATCAAGCAACATTTACTATGACACTTTCAAATCCTCCCCCTCAACACAAATTCAGGCAACCATTATGGACTGATTGGAGTTGACATTCAGGAAAAAAAGAATTGTGGGCCTAGGTTATTGTCATATGGCCTCAGATCAGATTTATCTGTTGTCAGGGATGTAGGTTTTACGTGAGATAGGCCATCTTCTTCCTCAAGCATGACCACAGTCTGTTTCTAAAGATCTGCCTCAAATAACCCTCCTCAGTGAAGCCTTTCCCAAACACCCAGGGGAAAGGTTTAGGGAGGGGTTGGCCAAGCAATCAGTGGTTCCATTCTGTTTCCATAACACTCTCCATATTATTCATTCAACTCAAGAAAGAAATATTCACTGAGTCTCTAGTACATGTCAGGCACAGTGCTAGGCACTGGGGACTAATTTATTTTTATGACATGGTTCTTGCCTTCAAGGAGCTTTCTTATAGTCCACCTTGTAGAATTTACCTTTCTCTCTGTCTCGGTCTGTCGCGCGCACTCTCTCTCTCTCTCTTACACACACACACACACACACACACACACAAATACACTTGTGCAGATCTCCTCTATAACAATACCTCAAGGAATATTTTAACTAGGATTTAATGAGGAGAACAAAAGAATTAATTGAAAATGACTATTTTTGCTTTGGGATAGAACTTACACGTAATTATGTATAGCAACTAGAAATACTACACCTTCAATGTCTAATCGCTATTCCTCCTCCCTTGGCTGATGTGGCTATAATTGTTTCCATCCTCATCTATCTCTAGCTCAATCTTCTCAGAGTCCCCTCTGTTGGGTCCCATGCTGCCAGGAAGTAGCAGAGTTCTCACTGATTACTACTGATGAGACTCTGCAGCCAAACCTGCTCCTCTTCCAGGTGCTTGGTTCAGCATCCCTGACACACCTCACGGGCAGAGAGGCAGAGTCTGGAACTTTCTGTGTAACACTATTAATATTCTCTCTGGCAGCTGCCAATCAGGGTTTCACCCTTTAACCAGTGCCTAGTAGTGTGGCTGGCACCTAGCAGGTTCATAGTAAAGAGGGAATGAATGAGTCATTGGAAATGAAACTATGAAATAAACCATTTCACGCTCACTGTCTGGGAGTTGAAATCCTGCTGCCAATACATAACCTTGACCAAACAATTTAATCTCTATGTGCCTCAGTTTCCTGTAAAAGAGAAATATGTAACATAAGCATCACCAGAAGGTACAGTGAAAATGTCTATCAAGCACCCACCACAGTGCCTGGAGCATAGCAAGCACACAACAAATGGCTGCAATCATTACACCATCAGCACACAGTAGGTACTAAACCAGCACTTGCTGGAAATGAATGTACAGAGACCCCAACAAGAACTGCAGACATGCAGCGCAGGGCCATGCTCACCCATGTTCACAAGGCCTGTTCCGCTGCTAACCCTCTACTCACCATCCCATCCCTGTCACTGGCTTTCCCCGGTGATGCCCCAACACCCCTTTGTGTATGGGATGTGCAAGCATCCCTTGGAAGGAAGCATTGTGAGGGAGAACAAGCAGAGCAAGTGTGACCACACACCCAGAATAAATCATGGGTGTAGGTCTGGCCAAGCCACGGCCCAGAAACACCAAAAAGCAGAATAGTTTTAAAGACCTGAGTTCTAGTCCTGGCTCCATCACTTACCGACTGAGTGACCATGGGCTATTTGAGCTCCCAGACTATTTCCCGATCAGGAAAATAGATTTACCGTTAATACCTACACATCACAGCATTGTTATATGGCTAAAAGAAGACATGCAAAGCACTTAGACTAATGTGTATCACACAGCACAAATTCTAGAATATTCGGTTTTTGTAAGTGGACAACATACTAAGGAGCTAAAAGTAACCTGGAAGACTGGAAAAAAAAAAAAAAGAGTTCTACTTCAAGCATTTTTTTGGGGGAGGGGGGGTGTAGTCTGGTAACTACAGGTAACAACCACTGACCCACTCGCATGGTGTAGACCAATCAGAGTGAACTGGAAAGCAACAAAGCACAGGACTTTGAAAGAGGAGCACTGACTTTCCCAGGTGCAGCGCATGTATCCCACAGCCTCGCCACCCCCAGAAGGAGCTGCTCCACCAGCTGCAGCATCCACTCCAGTATCCCACTCGTCCTTCAGAAAAGGAGTCACACCCAGGACTTTGGGGCCCAGCATAGGGCCTACACATCAGTAGGGCCCATAAGGACAGAACAGTTCTTTAGGGAGGGAGGGCCTGACTGCCAGGGACCGGTCTGGGATTCGTTCTATCTGTGGCACATCCAGCCCTTCCTCTGTTCCTACACCTGCCTGCCCCCAACCCCACAATCTCATCCCTGCTATGGCTCTGCATTGCTTAGAGTCTCTGCCAGCTGGTGGGAACTTAGGGTCAAGCAGCCCTCCCATTCTGGAGAGGGTCATACACTGCAGATCAAGGGGGATTTGAGGATCCATCAGGGATCTCATTAGGAGTGGCTGACTTTTGTGTCATTTGCAGAAGAACAGCATAAGTTACACTGTTCAATCTTGACAACTCAGAAAGAACTGACGAACCCCTCTACAGAAGAACAGTAAGGAGTATATTCCCGTTAAATCATACCAACAACCTTTGTCATTGATCTCATCGCAAAAAAAAAAGTACAGTGAAGGAAACCAGGTCCAATCAGCCATAAGACAGTTCCCAAATAAATAAAGTGTAAATAAAGGATCCCAAGAATTATTATACTAGAAAGGACTCCTTCCAGGGGCAATTCCAGTTGAGGAAACTAACTCACACTTTGTTGATGATAGGATTAATAGAACCATGTGAATCACAATATGGCAATACCTCTCAAGAACCATGAGAGTATTCCATCTTTGACCTGGCAATCCTATTCAAGGAACCCAGGCTAAAAAAGAAACCCAAGAGACTTGTAAAGTTATTTTGGGGAAAAAAAAAAAAAAAGGCCAACAACTATATAGAGACAAAAATATGGAAACCTAAGTATCCAATAGCAAAGGAAAGCCTAAGTCCACAAACCAACACTTGATTAGTAAATAAAAGGTCAACATGGCAATATGCAAAAACATCTATATAATAGTGGAGAAAATCATAGTCTGTACTCATGGGGAAAAAAAGTAGGAGGGAACATAGATGATTAAAAACACTTGACTCAGGGGTGGGATGGGATTGTGGGTGAAGTTTTTTTTCTTTAGTTACATAAATACTGCTGAACGTTATTGGCATATGTGCAAATACATACAAAATAAAATGAGAGAGGGGCACCTGGGTGGCTCAGTAGTTGAGCATCTGCCTTCAGCTCACGTCATGATCCCGGGGTCCTGGGATCGAGTCCCATATAGGGCTCCCCTCAGGGAGCCTGCTTCTCCCTCTGCCTATGTCCCTGCCTCTCTCTGTGTCTCTCATGAATAAATAAAATCTTAAAAAAAAAAGACGGAAATTGTACTAGAATTTCTAGTGTCTAACAGGCCCTGATAATCTCTGAGTTTTTGAGACCAGAACCAGTATCTTTCTTTATCCTTGTATTCCCCAGAGTTAGCTATGCATGACCAAACTTTAATAAATATTGAAGGAATGTTACAAACAACCACGTGGATTATTCCCTCCTGAGCCTGGGACCATTTCATCAGTCAGAGCCTGGATCACCCAAAAAGCCATGTGGCCTAGATATTAATTAGATGAATTAA
Organism: Nyctereutes procyonoides; assembly: GCF_905146905.1. Classification (NCBI taxonomy): domain Eukaryota; kingdom Metazoa; phylum Chordata; class Mammalia; order Carnivora; family Canidae; genus Nyctereutes; species Nyctereutes procyonoides. The sequence continues at coordinate 34,153,471 of NW_026575120.1, read as the reverse complement.
AGGTTCAAGAAAATATCTAGGAGGAACTTTTTTAAAAGAAGATGAGAGCAAAATCTGGGGAAGAGCATGGTTGATTGAAAATTTATATATTTTGCAGGGACCCCTGGGTGGCTCAGCGGTTTAGCGCCTGCCTTTGGTCCAGGGCGTGATCCTGGAGTCCTAGGATCAAGTCCCACATCAGGCTCCCTCCATGGAGACTGCTTTTCCCCCTGCTCCTCCCTCCCTCCCTCCCTCCCTCCCTCTCTCTCTCTCTCTCTCTCTCTCTCCCTCCCTCCCTCCCTCTCATGAATAAATATTTTTTTTTTAAATTTTATTTTATTTTATTTATGATAGGCACACAGTGAGAGAGAGAGGCAGAGACACAGGCGGAGGGAGAAGCAGGCTCCATGCACCGGGAGCCCGATATGGGATTCGATCCCGGGTCTCCAGGATCGCGCCCTGAGCCAAAGGCAGGCACCAAACCACTGCGCCACCCAGGGATCCCATGAATAAATATTTTTAAAAAAGAAAAAGAAAATTTATATATTTTGCATCTTCAACATAACTTCACAAATTGCATTCCCCAAATACACAAGCCAAGAGGAGATGGGCTTACAGTTCTCCAAAGTCTGGAGACCTTCTTGAAGGCAGAGCTCATTTGTGGAAAGAGAGCCCATGAAGTCTGCATTAAATTCAAGGTCACAGGACACCTGGGTGGTTCAGTGGTTGAGCATCTGCCTTCGGCTCAGGTCATGATCCCCGGATCCTGGGATCAAGTCCCACATTGGTCTCCCCGCAGGGAGCCTGCTTCTCCCTCTGCCTAGGCCTCTGCCTCTTTCTGTGTGTCTCTCATGAATAAATAAATAAAACCTTAAAAAAAAAAATCCAAAGTCACCAGGAGAATGACTTGAAGCCAGAAGTCAATCAATGACACCAAGTCAAAAGCAAGAACTGTCAGGATTAGAAGAGACATAGACCCAGCCAGAGATATGGTCCATCTTCACCACCAGCATCAGCAAATCACCTAAACTCTCTGGAAATCGAGTTTCTGGTTTCTGTCCAAGCCATCTTGCAGGAGGGACGTGAAAATCGGACAAGTTACGAAAACATACCTGAGAAATATGCATAAACTGTAAAGTGCTATGTAAAAGCCTGGCCATAGGAATTCTCAATAAATTTGAGAGCACTTGAGTGCAAGAAAGGAGAGAAAGAAGGTAAAAAATAATTTTTCACAGAACCGTAGAGGCAAATATAAGGTGGGGTGCTGACCCGTGTTCAGAGCACCATTTCCCCAGGGGGAACAATGGGAAGCAGCTCTCAGGTGCAGGCAAACCGGCCTCCAGAATGCTGCCCAGGTAGAGGGGTCCCAGACACCACCTGCCAGGACTGAATCCCTTTTACGGGGCCTAAAGGAGGTAGCAGCCTCAAAAATCTGGGAGACAGCTACACTACATTCACTAATTATGCATTTGGGGACAGCACAGGCAGGAGCATTTTGCAAAATGTTTGCAGTTTAAGGGATTGAAAGGAAGCCTGTCGTGAGAAAGGACGTCAGGCACCTTCTCTGATCAAAGGAATGAAAGAGCGAGTGATGGCAGTGCCACAGATCCGGGCCCTCATACATGGCAAGGTGATTAAAGGCACAAATCGGCTTCAGAGCTGTCATTCCTAATAGGACCTGACCAGAGTGAGGAGCCGTGAACTGGCAGAACAGTGTGATTTACGCACACTCGGCGTGCCTACCTGGTGCAGCTGCACAAGGCTGAGATGGGGCGCCCCACATTGGAGCTGCTTGGGAGTCGTCCAGAGAAACTGAGGACATGGGGTGGGGGACACCTTGGACGTTCCTCAGAAGCACAGGCAAACAGGTGATTTCATAAGATGCAGAGCTCGTGGCCAACTCGGGATAATGTGTCTGGCGATTAGTTCCACGAGCCCTCCGATCAGGGCAAGGAGTCCAGAGCAGTTTTTGCTGGAGCGGATCTTAGATCACGTAGAGTCGATCAACATCCTCATTTTACAGACACGACTGGAGCCCAGAGAGGGGAGATGACGAACTCTCGGCCACACAGCAAGCTCCAGCTAGGACTTTTAACGTGACCATTCTCTCAACAGAATATGAAAAGCACGAATCTGGCAGAGATGACATTAGACTGGCAGGAAATTGTTGCCAGGCCCCCAGCGAGGAAGGAAAAGGGGAAGGAACGCTGGTCAGAAGTCCCCTGCAGGGGGATCCCTGGGTGGCGCAGCGGTTTGGCGCCTGCCTTTGGCCCAGGGCGCGATCCTGGAGACCCGGGATCGAGTCCCACGTCGGGCTCCCGGTGCATGGAGCCTGCTTCTGCCTGTGTCTCTGCCTCTCTCTCTCTGTGTGACTATCATAAATAAATAAAAATTTTAAAAAAATCCCAAATCTAAGTCCTTAGACTTAGATTTAAAAAAAAAAAAAAAAAAAAAAAGAAGTCCCCTGCAGGGACGAACTCCAGGAGGCACCAGGCGACAGTGAGCACCTAGATCTCAGCACCAGTAGCAGCAGAGCCCCACCTGGCCCTTCCTGTTTGTGTTCTCCTTGCAAACATGAAAGCCCAGAGGCAAGGCCTGATGGTGACCCAGGCCTTGGTTCCTGGGCTCTGCAGGAGCACCTGAGACATGAAACAAGGCACAGGGGCAGGTTCTGGGTCATTCCCATGGCTCCTCTAGAGGTCAGCCCTCCACATCCTCAGGGATGTCCCTTCTTACCCCTCTGCTGACATGAGGTGACACGCTATGGCTCTGAACTTTGCAAAGCCTTTCCAGACCACCCCATCTCTTCCTTTTTGAACATCAAGTGTATGTTTAAGAAAGCAAACATATCAAACACTTTCAAGTGGGCACACCCTGGCTGCATGTGCAGAGTGTGAACCACTCACTCCACATCCTCACTGGGAATCCGCTGCAGAGAAGAAACAAATTCTTCCCCCAGTGATAGTGTGAACCCAGCAGGACCCTGAACTCCTGTTGACCTCTCAGCTCCCTTCTGGTTGCAGTCGGTTTTTCACTCTCCCTGGGCCCCCAGTGACCACCTTGTGGACCCTCTCCTACGGAGGCTTTGTGTAAGTGGAAGATGCTCCCATCACTGCCCCTCCTTATAGACCTAGCAGTCCAAATCGGGGGTAGTGATGACGGCAGGTGCTGCTGGCAGTCTCTGAATATCCAGCCTCTCTTCTCTTCGGAGGTCTCAGTATCCCCATTGGTAACTAGGCGTGTTGTTCCTGGGAAGACCACTACATTTCCCAGCCTCGCTCACAGCTAGATGTGGCCAAAGAACAAAGTCAGTGACTAACAATGACAGCACCCCACTAGGTGCCCAGCACAATTCTAAGCATACACATAGAAACTACATCCTTCACCACGACCCGATGAGCAAATAACATTATCAGCACCTTTTTAAACAAAGGAAAAACTAAACCACATAGAAGTGATTCGCCTAACTCACAGTGTTAATGAGTTCCACGGGTGGATCTAAAGCCAAGCAGCCTGATTCCAGCCAAAGCTCTTCACACTGATTATCCTGAACTGCAGCCAATTGAAGCAGCAGCTTAGTGCGCGACTTCCAGGAGCACTCACATGCTTGAAAAGAAGGGGGGGGGGGTCCATGAAGTGAGCCTGAATTTCCCTTCCCTCAGGTGTGAGTTGAATTTAGAAACTTCTAGCCAGAAGAGTCTGGAAGGTGAAACAGAGTAACTGGACAGTGGAGACACCTGGCACACACCACCTTAACCAAGTGATTGGGGTTCGCATCATCATTGACTAGTCACGTTGGGATTACAGACTCTGAGAAAGGGACTTCGCCTGAGGATTCTTCCCCCCAAACCCAAAACTGCAGTCATACCATGAAAGAACCATCAGACAAGTCTAAATTGAGGAGCTTTCTATAAAACACCTGATCAGTGCTCTTAAAACACATCAGGGTGGTGAAAAATAGGACAGAAACCATCACAGACCGAGGGAACTAAGGAGCATGACAACTAAATGCAATGTGGGACCAAGGATGGGATCCCGGGACCAAAATGGGACATTTAAAAAAAAAAAAAGTTAAAATCCAAATAAAGACTACAGTTAGGTTAATAGTATTGTACCAATTGTTAACTTTTTTTTAATTTTTTTCCCAATTGTTAACTTCTTGATTTTGATAAATGTACCCCTGGTTATGTATGATGTTAACATTAGAAAAAAATGAACGAAGGACATAGGAGAACTCTCTTTGTGACTTTTCTGTAAATCTGAACTTATTCCAAAATAAGTTCCCACCCCCAGAAAAGGAGGGGTAGGTGCCTCCCCCCACACAAACTTCTTCCTATTGCTGGCCTGGTAAATGATGAGGATTGCTGGAGCTCCAGCAGCCATGCTCATCCACGAGGCAACCTCAAGTTCACCCTGAAGACATCCTAACGATGGCAGGGAAGTTAGAAGCATAGATCCCTGATGACACTCAGTGCTGTATTATCAACCCTGAATGTCTAGCTCCAAACCTTTATTTTTTTTTTTTTTTGAGAAAGAAAAAAAAATAGCCTCTTTATTATATAAGCCACTTATTTGGGGAATTTTCTATCAAACGCAGTAGAATAAAGATTAGATCTTTATTAACAATAGCAACAGGGATCCCTGGGTGGCGCAGCGGTTTAGCGCCTGCCTTTGGCCCAGGGCGTGATCCTAGAAACCCCGGATCGAATCCCACGTCGGGCTCCCGGTGCATGGAGCCTGCTTCTCCCTCTGCCTATGTCTCTGCCTCTTTCTCTCTCTCTCTGTGACTATCATAAAATAAATAAAAAAAAAAAACAATAGCAACAGAGTGAAAACCTTTGGAATATCCATCACTGATATAAAAATTAGAAACGTAATCTTGGAATTGGCCTTAGATTCCATCTGGTCCAACCTGTCAGTTTTCAAATGAGTAGAAGAACCACCACAGAGGTGAATACTGTACCCAGGTCCCAACACCAGCAGCAAAGTAAACACAGCTCCCCAATCCTGACCAGCACGGTTTCCCCCACTGTGCCTCAATGCTTGGTCAGGACTCCAAATGCCAGCATCACAACAGTAATATAATCCTATACATAAGATCAAGCTGAAATGTTGCCACCCACGCAGGTGGCTTCTGATTGTCACATGGACCTACCGACTTCAGTCTAATGATAACATTTTTTTTTAAGATTTTATTTATTTATTCATGAGAGACACAGAGAAAGAGAGGCAGAGACACAGGCAGAGGGAGAAGCAGGCTCCATGCAGGGAGCCCGATGTGAGACTCAAACCCTGGAATCCAGGATCAAGTCCTGAGCCAAAGGCAGACGTTTAACCGCTGAGCCACCCAGGCATCCCCACATTCTTGATTTTTTTTTTTAAATTCAGAGAGAGAGAGAGAGAGAGAGAGAGACAGACACAGGCATAGGGAGAAGCAGGCTCCATGCAGGGGCCTGACGTGGGACTCGATCCCAGGTCTCCAGGATCACACTCCGGGCTGCAGGCAGCGCTAAACCGCTGTGCCACGGGGGCTGCCCCTAATGATAACATTCTTAAATTAACATTTCTGAATCAATAGCCAAATACAGCAACACATTTGCCAACTCTGTTATAATTCTGTGACTTTCAGATATCTCTCCCACACACACCCCCGCTCTCCCACACCCCCACACCCCCCCCCCGCTCTCCCACACCCCCCCCGCTCTCCCACACCCCCCCCCGCTCTCCCACTCTCCCACACCCCACTCTCCCACCCACACCCCACTCTCCCACACCCCACTCTCCGACCTCATACATACATACACACACACACTGCGCGCGCGCACACCCCAAGCCCTGTCTGACACACCTCAGAAATCACTCTCCTCCCCCTCACCACCCCTATTCAGGCGGCACTGCCTCTGCCTATTCCACTGGAAGAGCCTCCAGGTGGAGCTGGGGCCTCTGCTGCCAGCTCTCAACCCGCCCATGGTTATCAAGTGATCTTCAAACTCCGCATTGATCTCTTCACTGCTCTGCTAGGAAGCCACCGGTTCCCTCAGGGCTACACAGAATAACTGCCACACCAGGCACGCACACTTAAGCACACTTAAGACTCTTTGGATTCCGGCCGGCCCCTCGCAACTAGCCCTGCCAGCTCACCCCCGGCACCACCCCCAGCCGCCCTGCCCCACCCATCGCTCTGACTTTGCCCTTCCATCAAGGTCCATGCCTGTTCCCCACGTATCAGAACTCACCCCAGCAGGCCCTTTCTGTGCGGCCTTTCTGGACCCCGGTACCATGCAACACCTCTCCCATTCATCATGGCTTGTTTACTCCCTTTTTTTTTTTAATTTTTATTTATTTACAATAATCACACAGAGAGAGAGAGAGAAGAGGCAGAGACACAGGGAGAGGGAGAAGCAGGCTCCATGCACCGGGAGCCCGACGTGGGATTCGATCCCGGGTCTCCAGGATCGTGCCCTGAGCCAAAGGCAGGCGCCAAACCGCTGCGCCACCCAGGGATCCCGGTTACTCCCATCTTAATCTTGTCAGACTAGAAGCTCTTTGAGACACATCCTGTGTCTGGTTCATCTTTATAACTCTCTTCCCCTTCCCTAATGCCTCAAGCATAAAGGAAATCCAATAAAAATATGTTGAGTTCAAGGTTAATAATTTAATCCCTGTGAGGGCTAATTAATTTTGTTAATCCCACATCCAGCCAGTTTCCATCACGGAGCCCAAGCAGCCTGGCCCAGAGATTATGGCTAGTTCAGAGTAACTCAGACCCACAACCAGAAAGACTATGGAGAGAGCACAGGTCCTCTCAACAGTCAACCAGAAACATGCACCAGGAAAAACCACTGAATGAATGAGCAAGTGCCTTGGGACAAATACTCTTCCAGTCCCTGGAGGAAAGTCAAAACAACAAGGTAGGGAGACAGACAAAATTCAACCCACAGAATAAGTGCTAAAAATGCCCCCATACGGGGGGGGGGGGCGCGTCGGTCAGGTTATAATGGGGAAGAAGAGACACTAGAGTGGAGCCCAGCCCATGAGAAGGTGGCAGACATACAACATCCCTTCAGAGAGAAGAGAAGCACAGGCCAGTGCCAGGACAAGGTACAGGAGAAGCCAGTGGGTTGAGGCTGAAGACTCAGTGGAGGCCAGATCAAGTAGAGCCCCACACGTCACGGGCAGTTTGGATTTCTTTTTAATTGGCAACTTACACCTAACGTAAGATTTACCATCTCAATCATTTTTAAGTACACAGTTCAGTAGTGTTACATTCACCCACTGATGCGCAACCACCACCACTATGCATCTCCAGAACTTTTCACTTTGCAAATCTGAAATTTTATACCCATTCCATAGTTCCCTAGTCCCCCAAGCCCCAGGCAACCATTGTTTTTCTACCTCCTAGCTGCTCTATGAATGACTGCTCCTGAAATCTCACATAAGTGGAAATCATATAGTATTTGTCTTTTTGTGACTGGCTTATCTCACAGTAGCCTAATGTCCTCAAGCTTCATCCAAACTGCGTCATGTGATAAGATTTCCTTCCTTTGTGAGGCTGGGTAACATTCCATTCTGAGCATATGCCACATTTTGTGTCATATGCCACATTCATCTGTCAGCAGACACTTAGGTGGCTGCCACCTTTTGGCTATTGTGAACTGTGCTCTTATGAACACAGACCTGCCAATATCTCTTTGAGACCTTGTTTTCAATTCTTCGGTGTCATTAAATAACTAAACACGAAGCTCATTAGACTGAGGTGGCCTTAACATGTTAGTAGCTAGCCTAAGTAGACAAACCAAAACCTAGTCTGTAATGCCTCGAGAAATCAAAACCCAAGGACAACCCAAACAGCCAACTAGACTTTCCCAAATAATGAAAACAATCTATAATCAAATAACTTCCTTGCTTTGTTTCCACCTTGTCTCTATGAAAGTCCCTTTCCTAGCTCCTGTCATCAGAGTGCTCCCAACCACCCTACCTGGCACTGACCAACTCAATCCAATTTTTGCCCCAACTCTTAAAATTTATAATATGCCTCCCTTTATCGTTTAACAGTTCACATCCCCAGAAGTAGAACTGCTGGACTATCTGCTAATTCTAGGGTCCTGAAGAGCCACCATATTGTTTCATGACAAGGAGTTTGGAGTTTATGGTCAGCAAAATTGGAGGACACAACGGTTTTGAGAAGAGCAACAATTTTATTTCGATTTTTAAGTCCTCACTCTGGCTGCAGAGGAAGACAGATGGTCGGGGGGCAAGAAGGCAGCCTGGGCTCAGCTGCAATGAGAAGGTCATAAGGGGAACCCTGGAGAGACAGGAGGAAGACAGCAATCAGATGAGGGACAGCAGCATGTGGAAGAAGCAGGGGTTGGGGAGGGACAGAGTGCAGGAGGGCCAGAAGGGAAGGAAGTGCTAGAAAGCACTCCTGGATGCTTGGCCTGAGCCCCTAGGCACAGGCCGATGTCCCTTCCTGAGCTGGAGAAGAGCAAGGGACACAGACATCTTTAATCCTACAGAAGGTACTAATCAAACTCTTCCCTCCTTTCTCTTGTCCTCCCCATGCCTTTTTTTAAAATCCTAAATGCCCGTTTAGCCTTCAAATCTCTCAGGCCTCCCTAACTCAAGAAAAGGACTAATCGAGAGGCCGCCACAGAATGAAGTTCTATGAAGCAGGAAAGCAACTGTTAACCCCTAAGAAGGTGCTGGCAGGGACCCCAACTCCAGGCCTAGACAGGAGTGGATTATATAGGCTTGTTCCTCTGGCACGTGGGCCAGGAGCGGGTTGGGGGGGGGTTCAAATTGCATGTCTAAACAGGGGCCAGACAGCTCACCAGTCATCAGCCCAGAGGCTTCCCAGTGGGTCCCAGCACTCCGGAGCTTCTCCTAGGACCACATCACCCAAGGCCAGGCTCAGGGCAGAGACCCTCCCCACTGACCCAGTGTCCTATCTGAGGCCCCCATGAGGCAGGCCTGTTCTTCCTGCTGGTCTCCTGGTCTCCATCACAGCTCACAGATAAAGGGGACAGGTTTGGAAAGCAGACTGGTTGTGTTTTGTTTTGCTTTTTTAATCATCCAACAAATATTTACTAAGCACCTACCACGTTCTTTGCAATGTGCAATGTTCTTACAATGTGCTGGTATTAAGATACGGAGATGATCAGCCATGGGCTTTGTCCTTGAAAAACTTCCAGCAGACATCAGTTGGCAACAGGAGGCCACACAAGGTTAAATATCAAATGGTAAAGAGGAAGAATCTACTGCAGGCCGAGGTCTGGTAGCAAAAGTAGACTCGTGCTAGCCTTAAAGGGAAAACACAATTTTTGCAGGGAGAAGAGAGAATGCGCCACGCAGGGCAGAGTGCACCAAAGGCACAGACACAGAAAAGAGCAGAACCATGAGGAGGGAATCTGAAGGCAGCGTGGGAGGGACACAGAGAGGAGGAGGTTGCTCTAATAATCCAGCCAAGAGGAGATGGCTCAAAGGTGGGCAAGGAGGAGAAACGACGGTCTTCCTGACACCTCTTATGTGCTAGGCACCACACTTAAAACATCACAGCTGTTAACTTAATCCTCACAGCTACCCTGCGAGGAGGGAGACTGAGGTTATTAGCCCCATTTCACAGATGTGGAACTGAGGCTTTGAAGAATTAAAAGTACTTTCAACTGTTCCTTTTTTTAAGATTTTATTTATTTATTCATGAGAGACACAGAGAGAGAGAGAAAGAGGCAGAGGGAGAAGCAGGCTCCACGCAGGGAGCCTGACATGGGACTCAATCCTGGGTCTCCAGGATCACACCCCGGGTGAAGGCGGCACTAAACTGCTGAGCCACCCAGGCTGCCCTTAAAAGTACTTTCAAATAAGACTACCAGCTGTAGGACCTGGCCTCCCGCCACCCAGACAAGCGAGCGGCACGGACTATGCATGCCCACAGACCTGTGTGTGTTGTCACGGTTGCTGGGTATTTTGTGTTTTGCTTGTGTACGTGTTGTGCAGGGGCAGGAAGATCAGCTCTACTCGGTTTCTTATCTCCAAACTGTTCTATAAAATGCCAGAGGAGAGGCTTCTCTGGGAGGCCGCATACTGTTCCCAATCTTCACACCCTCCTATTCCCAAGGTCACCATGTGACTTTGCAATTTGTTCCTGCCCCAGCTTGGCCAGGTCACTTGCCTTGGCTGGTACAATGTGGGCAGAAGGGACAGGGAGACTTGATTCAGCCTAGGCCTCCAGAAGCACTGTGTCTCCACTCCTCCGTTGCTGGCAGAGGAACCTCCCGGGGGAAAGGACTGGGGGGGAAGGGTAGTCTATCAGAAAACAGCCCTAAGCAGGGCACACCTGAACCCCAAATGCATCTGCGAACCAAGGCCAGGTAAGCCAACAACCCTCTGAAATGCCCTTTGGTTGCAAATCATTGATCTATCCCAAATCCCTAATTGTTCAATCAATGCATCTGAGACCCAGACTGGAGAAATGACCCATTGGAGTCCTATAACCCATTGGAAATTGGGTCTCCTGATTGCTAATCCACTGCATTTTCACTACACCACCCTATCTCATCAAAGGGATTCCCCGCAGGCTACACGAAAATAGAGGAAACCTGAGATGCCAACCAAGTAAGTAATTAAGCAGAATAGATGCGGTCAAAAAGCATGAAAGCAAGATTTAACCCAGATAATCCCTCCATAATTTAGAGTGGATCTCTCTAAAAGAGTTCCTGTTGATTTCCCGGGAGGACCTTTCTTCTGGAGCTGGAACCACGAGGACCATCAGAGCTGAATCTATTAACCCCATCATCTTTCAAGGTGTCTGTCTTTTGTACCTAAGAAATGTGGCCCAATTCCTTTCCTTCTTGAATTTGTGTTTTGTTACTAGCATCTACAGTACTCAAAAATAACATTTCTTTCCCAAATGACTTTGCATGTTCTTCTCTGCTTCACGCAGATTATGAGCCAGCCTGAACTATAAGATCATTTACTATAAATATTGCTGTCGTTCAGAGTCTGGAAATCTTGGCATGCTAGGGCTGGAAGGGACCTTAAGAAATCATGCACCCCAACCTTGTCATCTTAGAGGTAAGGACACGGAGGTCCAAAGAGGGTAAGTGATCCTCCTGAGGTCACACAGCTAGTTAGTGGTGGAGTCATCAGCGCCATGGGCAAGATTTGCAGTACCGTGCCCAAAATACAGAATAAGCTCAACCATCTCCAGGAGCCACTGAAAGTGGGTCACTCCATATTTAAGATGTATAATGCCAGGAGTCACGCTCTGAGGCTGAGAAAGAGAATGACGCTATCGGGAAGAAATCCAGACCTCCCTGAAGGACCAGCAGGTTACCAGGACCCCTGGCACCTCAGCTATCTGGCTGAGCACAGGTCCAGCAAACAGAAATGGGCACTGAGCCCCCTGGAAGGATAAGGGTGCTGCCAGTGGCATGCTGGACTCAGCTCCGGGCAGCTGCCAAGAGCCAACAGTTCAGTTTTGTGAGACAGTTGTTAAACTGTTGGTAGCTCAGGGCACCTGGGTGGCTCAGTCAGTTAAACATCTGCCTTCAGCTCAGGTCATGATCTCAGAGTCCTGGCATCAAGGCCTGCAGAGTCCTGGCATCAAGGCCTGCACTGGGTTCCCTGCTCAGCAAGGAGTCTGCTTCTCCCTCTCCCTCTGCCCCTCCCCCTGCTCATGCTCTCTCTCTCTCTCTCTCTCTCTCTAATAAAATCCTTTTAAAAATTAACTGTTGGTAGCTCAAAATCAGCCATGGTGGGAATGTTTCTACCACAGAAATTGGCAAGCACTACAAATCAAGGGTGGAGAGGTGTTTCTTCAGAACCAGTCTACCAGCACGGCATGGTGTGCTGTCCCTCTGCCAGGGACTGATGGCCTGCCCTGACACTGAGAAGCCCCTTCCCCACAGAGCAGGCTACTCAGAGAAGAAAACACAATTATCAAGGATGCAAGAGCTCCTACCCAGACCCCTGTCAGGGCTACAGGGGCCCCATGATCTTTGCCCCTGTACCATGGGAACTTGCTTCTCGGAATTCCTTGTCTACATCTTCTCCCCAGAATCCCAGTGACCTGACTCGGGGCTGCCCACACTGGCCCTGTTTTCAGTTCTGGACCCCTACCACACTGTCCTCTGAGTCCTCTGCAGATTGACAAGTTAGAACAATAGTAAGGCAATCAATGCCCAGTTCTCCTTCTCTAACCTGAGCCGGAAAAGTCAACAGCAGCTGCATTCCAGGACCCAAGGGACCCAGGTCCAGGAAACAGAACTAGAACTATCCAACAGCCACTGTGGCTCCTGGGCCTGCCACTTTTTCCTGGAGAAAGCACCCAGAATTCACTAGCAAACTCGTGTGAAGGGGCCACTGCACAAACACTGAACAAGGAAGCTACTGTGTCATCAACTTCAGGGGCACCAGGACCTCAGTGGGTCAAGTCAAGGTTTCTCATCCATTCCAAGTCACCTCTGCAGGATGTATTAGCAAAAGCAGCCAAACAGAAACTCTAACAGCTCCACGGAAGCCTCGGGTCTGCTCTGGATGCTGACCCAAGCCCACCCAAGGGGACCAATTTTAGGAAGGAGGGTCTCAAGGGCCCTTGCAGAATGAACTGGCCTGTGACATGGGGTCCGGAATTTTACAGTCTGATTGAGTCAAGGGACACCGACCTCTAGGAAACAGATCTTTCACTGAGGCGGACATTCTAGTCCAAGCCTTAAAATTCTAGCCTTAACCAGAGAATATTCCTCTGAACCCTCTTCTCCTATGGAAGGCAGAGCTAACACAGGAGTTCAACCAAGCTCCGGGTGACCCTGCAAAGAACAAATATATTCCTAGAACCTCTCTTCTCACTGTACTTAAAAATGAATTTCAGGTGGATAGAAAAAGGTCAGAAGCAGGAAACCTGTCCATCTGTTTCTGTAAACCCCCCCCCCCCCCACACACACACACACGCCAGTGCCTATGTCAGGCCAGGTACAGCATATGCACTCAAGTATTTGTTGAATGAATAACTTAAAAGTGAGTAAAAGAGTTTGTTTTTTGTTGTTTTGTTTTTAAACAGAGGTACCTATATCATCTGGCAATGGAACCAAAAATAACAGTAAAGGCAAGGATTGGAGATGGGATTACCTAGAAATTTAGAACTTCTTTACATTTAAAAAAAAGTTAATAAAATATAAAAATATACAGCAAATGGAAAAATACCTACAATATATGACAAAAGGTTCATGCCATCACTTTGTATATAAAGAGTTCATCCAAATCAATAAAAAGAAAATACTCTCAAAAAAAAAAAAAACTCTCAAAAAGGCAATTCACAACAGAACTACATGCATCCATAAGATGGATGTTCAAGGTCATTAGTAATCAAAGACTGTAAAATTTCGCTGGTGAAAAATAGTTTTAAAGATAAAAATATCTACTGTTGTTAGAGTTGTAAAGAAGTAGGTGCTCTATACTCTACTAGTGAGAAAAGAAATTAGTACAGGCCTTCCAGAAAGTCTTCTTTGCAATAATCCCAAGAGCCTTTAAAATGTACATCTCCTTTGATGTAAAACACCACTTCTAAGAATTTCTCCTCCGGCAGTCTTCAAGGTGTATGCAAAGATGCCTAAACAAAGCTGCTAATCATGGCATTTTTTTATAACAAAATTAATAAACAACCTAAAGTTCTAATACGAGATTTTTCAAACTATAGGTTTCTATATAATAAAATATTTTGCAGCCATTAAAGATCCCTTGAAAAATATTTAATACTGGAAAATGTTCAAAATGTAATGTGAAACGTAAAAAAGCAGTGTAAAGTCAGTAATCATAACTTCATTTTTTCTTTAAGCTACACACTTACGTGCACGGAAAAAAATACTAGCAGTAGTCACCTGCGAAGGTGACACCACAGATGATTCTTCTCTTAGGTTTTGTAATTTGCCACCTTGAGCACGTTTTCTCACCACCAGGTAGAGGCGGCACAGGGAAGTGCTCAGGCCTCGGGTGAATCCCCAGGTCCACAACTTACCAGCCAGGTGACTGTGGACAAGTCACCTCCTGTCTCTGCACCTCTGGTTCACCATCTGTGCAGAAGGGGTTCTGGTAGGGTCCTCACCACGTTGTGAGAACCAAAGTAATCTCTGTTACCATGCCTGGCACAATTCCTAGCACGTAGTAAATGTCTGGTGAACATTAGCTATGGCTAATAAAGACAATGAACAGTTGCTATTATTTAAAAAGAGGAGAGACTACATTTTGAGGCTTGGCCTTGGCCTCTACTGAGGTCCAACAGAATTTGCATGGCTGCCTGCACAGAGAAGGTTCTGGTCGGCTCTGAACAAGGGGAGACAGCCACACCTCTGACTGGAGGTCCTCCATCGAGCCATTAGACTGGCCCACCTTTCCCCTGCTGACCCACCGTGGACGTTGTAGTTCTTAAAACCCATGCTGGCAGCCACCGCAGAACAAGGCCATCCCCAGGATTTATGGGCAGCCCGGGTGGCTCAGCAATTTAACATCACCTTGGGCCTAGGGCGTGATCCTGGAGACCCAGGATCAAGTCCCACATCAGGCTCCCTGCATGGAGCCTGCTTCTCCTTCGGCCTATGTCTCTGCCTCTCGCTCTCTCATGAATAAATAAAATCTTTTTTAAAAAAAATTTAACTTCTAAACCTTCCTAAGTATCCCAGTCAAGACAAAGTCTGGTCTGAAAATAAGCAAGTGACATATGGTCACATTCTGTCCTCAAGTCCTGGTGAGAACCTGGAGTCTATACATAAACACTGGGAACTGAAAAGAAGCAACGGTCTTTGAAGGGCCCCCCATTTTGTGAAGTCTAGAAGCCAAGCCGGCACGCCTGGTGGAACCCAGAGGCCCTCCCTCCCAGACACGGTGCTGGAACACAGCCACCAGCCCTGAGCCATCAAGAGGGGCCCTGTGCCGGGGTGGAGGCCCCCAGGGCTGAGAGACATGCCCGGCCTCCCCGGATGCAGCCTGTCTGCCCGGATCCCACCGAGATCTTGTCTGCCTCCCTGCCCAGGGCCCGTTCATCAGCCTGACTCTCGGGAAGGCAGCTGCCACAGGCTCCCTCCCACCCTGCACCATGGCCTTCCTTTCAGCACAGGATGACCACCTGGCCATGACCCCAGTCTCCCAAAGACTCAAATGACCTCTGAGCCTTCTCTCAATCTCAGCTCACGCCCCTACAGCAGCAGTGTCTGATGGCTGCAACACCATGGGCCAGCTTTGCTGGTGGAACCTGGCTGCCACAGCCAAGCTGCGGAGCCCAGAGAAGGCAGGTAGGGTGGCCAGGAGGGACTAGAGAGGCCAAGGGGAAGGACTCTGAAAGTGGTCTTCCCCCTTGGGGCTGACACCCAGCACCCACATGGCTGTGCCACGAATCCGGTACAATGAGGAAATGTCCTGGGGTAGGGGAGGAGGTAGGGAGCCCTCCCTACTAAAGTCTATTTAGGGAGAGCTAAGGGATCTTTCCAGATTCCACAGATTAAAATCGTGATGGTTTGGTGTCATTTGGCCTTCCCCTCGCCACTGAATCCAGGCAGGTTCTCCATGGGCAGAGAGAACCGGGGGCTCTATATCCACTGTGTTCTTCACCATTCAACGTCAATCCTCTAGATCCCAACTGCCAACCCAAGGAGGAACCCCACCTGGCTACAGGATACTAAAGCCCAACCTACAATGTGGCCCTCTAACCTGTCAGGTGAGGGATTAATGGGAAAATAAGACACCTGGCGCAGAGTATAAACTTGAGAGTCAGGCATAGCTGGTGGCATAACCCACCCTTTCCAGCCGTGTAACCCCGGCCCGCGTCCACAAGGCCCCGTGTCTTCATGTGCAGACTGGAGAAGAATCACCCCTACCACATAGGGTTGTGGTGAAGTCTAAATAGAGAAATAAAGAGCACAGGGCCTAGTCCAGCGACGACAGCCACCGTCGCTACACACTCCACGATCAAGTCCATGAGGCCAGTGACAGCACTGAGGGCTCATCCCATTCATGTCTGTACCCCTCACCTACTGCCCCACCGGGTATATTGTAGCAGGTAGACCCTTAAATATTTTTTGAAGCAAAGATTTAATGAGTGCCATTTGGTCTCTGAAATGTGCCTTCTGCATTTTATCATTTCATGAATGATGGATTATCCCACGACCTTTTGCATTTCCATTTAATCATATCTAGATTAAATCCCGATTTATTTCCAGGACCATGAACAGCATTCAGGGATTTCCCTCCGTATTATCCTGCCTAGGTGACTATAATACAAGCCCTACGACCAAGTGTATTCCTTTGCGTGACCAACCAGTCTGAAACTTTGGGACTCAAAACCAGCGTGTCACATACCCCCAGTTCTGTGGGCGGACCCAGCAGTCCTGCTGCTAGTCTCACCAGGCTGCAGGCAGAGGACTATCATCAGCAGTGGGGCCCGGCTTCCTCGGGCAGCGGCGGCTCAACAGGGTTCAGACAGAAGCTGCAAGCTTTCCGGAGCCCAAGCTCTGAAAACGATCGGATATTACTTCTAGCACATTCCTCAAGGCCAATCCCAAAACCGATACAATTATTGGCCAACGTTGGCAGGAAGAATTTGGAGCCATGAACACATTCTGCCTCTTGATGCAGGGAGCTTCAAAATAGTTTGGGCCGGCTTTCAAACCAGACCAAAGAGCTACACATTTAAATTGCACCTTGCTGGGGCACCTGGGTGGCTCAGCAGGCTAAGTGTCTGCTTTGGGCTCAGGTCACGAACCCAGTGTCCTGGGATGGAGCCCCAGGGGCTCTCTGCTCAGGGGGGAGCCTGCTTCTGCCTCTCCCTGCCACTCCCCCTGCTTGTGCACTCTTGCTCACTCTCTCCCTCAAATAGAATCTTAAATAAATAAATTTCACCATGCAGATTTGGGGAAGAAGCCCACAGCCCCACTGGAACACCTCAGAAGTCCAGAGTATCTGACCCTTGAAAACACCCTTCTCAGGGGCTGCCTGGCTGGCTGGCTGGTTCAGTGGGTAGAGCACATGACTCTTGATCTCAGGGCTGCAAGTCCAAACCCCATGCTGGGTCTGGAGATTACTTAAAAATAAAGTCTTATAATAGTAAATAAAGTTTTGGGTTTTTTCTTTCTTTTTTTTTTATATAAGGGAAAAAACTATTTTTCTCTCTACTTTAGGAATCTTCAAGGCCATTCGGGGTTGCCTGAAACTTTCTCTCCTGGGGTGACTTCACTTACTCTCATTATTTCAATGCCATCTATATGCTAATGACCCTCAAATTTATACCTCCTGCTCAGCTTCTGACTCACATAGTCAAGTCTCGATTTTGCTACCCAAACTTGGTCTATCCACGGTCTCTGCAACCTCGGGAAAGGAAATCATCAGCCACCCAGCTGCTCAGGCCATGAATCTTTGTCCTCAAATGCTCCCTTTCCTTCACCTCCCACCCTCAATCCATCAGCAAATCCGTCAGCTCCACCTCCTCACCCCTTTCCCCCCCCAGCTCTACTGCTTACCAGCTTCCTAAGCTGCCAGAACAAACTACCACAAAGTGGGTGCCTTAAAACAGAAATGGATGGTCTCGTAGTGCTGGAGGCTGGAATTCCAGAATTGATGGTTGACAGAGCCAGGCTCCTCCTGCAACCTGTAGGGGAGACTCCTCCCCGGCCTCTTCCTAGCTTCTCGTGGTGGCCTCTGAGCCACAGCTATGGTACACCCATCTCTGCCTCCATGGTCACATGGTGCCCTCTTTATCTCTGTCCAAATTCTTCCTATACATAGGACACCAGTTATATCGGGTTGCGGCCCACCCTAACCAAGTATGTTCCCATTCTAACTAAAGCATATCTGCAAAGACCTTGTTTCCTATTAAGGGCATATATACAGGTACCAAGGGTTCAAGGTCTCTCTTGGGAGGACATTATTCAACCCCTAACAGCTACTATAATCCCAGTCTAAACCACCATCAACGTTCACCACCATAAGCCGCTTTTACCAGTCTTCCTGATTTGCTCCTGACCCCCTACAATACCATCTCAGAACAAAATCTAAATTCCTCACCTGGCATTTAAAACTCAAAGCCACAATCTGTGCAGAATTTCCCAATTTCAGCACCCACTACCCTTCTCACCCTCGTGCTACAGCTGCACCAAGCCCCTCTCTGACCTGCCAAGCTAGGACCCACGCGAGGGCCTTTCCACTAGTTGCTTCCAAGGCCCCAAATGCCCTCCCTGGAATTCAGGGAGTCGCTCATCATTGCCTCTTCGAGGCAACTCGATCTTCACCACGGCTTCAATGACCACCTGCAAGAGCATGTTTCTCCAAAATTCAGTCTTTCATATCCAATAGCTTGTTTGTGGATATATTCAACTGGGCATGCTAGGACTATCCCACACCCACCTGCTTCTCCACCTGTATTCTGTTTCGGCTGATGGCAGCACTGTGCACCTGCTCCTCTGCACAGAGCACCTAAGGACTCCTTCTCCTTTACCGCAGGATCCATCTCTATGCCCTGCTGATTTCAGCTCATACCCTGTCCTCTCCTCTCATTGCTTCCATCAGAACCTTGTTCTATACACACAGGGGCCTTCTACCTGTCACCCAGCCTCCAGCCTGGAAACCCTCAAACCTGTCCTCCACGCTGCATTTTTCTTTGTAAAATGCAAATGTCTCACCACATCCTTCCTTTCTAGATTCCTCAGAAATAAAAGTCAAGTTGCTAAATTCAATTTACAAGGCTTCCCTGTCTGCCTCCTACCCTACCACTCCAGCCTTACCCTCATCTTCCCACTCCCCCAAATGCACCCCCCTGTTAGAAGAGAGGGGAGCACAGGGAGGGAGAAGGGTGAGGCCGTTATGGAAAATGAATGGTTTCACTATGGGTTCTCTTCTTCACTCAGGATTCTGCTCTCAAACCCTAGCCTGACTCCCTATTCAAGGGGAATAGCAATAGCCCCTCCATATAAGACACTGTCAGCAATTACATATTCTCATTACTCATGATCCACCCCCAACATGCGAAACTATGCCCCAACATGCAATTCATGCAAATATTGTCCTGGGGCATCCAGGTGGCTCAGTGGGTTAAGTGTCTGCCTTCTTGGCCCACGGTCCTGGGATTGAGCCTCATATCACACTCCTCGCTCAGCAGGGAGCCTCTCCCTCTCCCTGTCCCCCACTCATGCTCTCTATCTCAAATAAATAAAATCTTTAAAAAAATATATTGTCTTTTAGATCTGCCCACTCACAGAAATACAAACACAGACAATATGGACAGATGCTCATCCAGCTACGTGCGCCTTCCCATAACTAGCCTTAACATCCTCTCACGTGGACACAGCAAGAAGTCTCAAACATTCAAAGCAGGGAAAGGAGGTTAACTTCTGCAGCCTGGGGAGTGCAAGAATACATAGGAGAGGTAGGAAAGAATGGAAGGTTGGGGGTAAGGAGAGGAAAAAAGGAATGACCATGGAAGGGTCAACTGGGACATATTCATTCACCAACATTCCCTAAGCCCCAATAATAGGCTGCATGTCAATACTGCTAAGCAAAGATCCATAGGGGCTGTAGTAATAATAACTACAGCAGCTAATACTCCAACAATGGTCACTGCCCACCAGGCACGAAGTGCTCTATTAACTCATGTAGCCCCCATAGCAATCTCAAGAGGTAGGCAGAGAGTCTTACCCTAGAGTTACGACATAACAAGGTCCAAGAAACTGACATGTCTACTGTCACATTGCTAGGAAGTGGCAGGGCCTGGGTTCCTTTCTAGGCATCAGATTCTAGGGTCTGTGTTCTTACCTACCTCCCAATACAGAGCCTGCCCTTGAGCCGGTCACAGACCACCAGGCACTCACATGCCAGAGCTGGGGCCGTGTGTTCTTTCCTCGGCAAAGCTGTATGGAATAGAAAGCAGTGATTGGACAGATCTAAACCCAAGCCCTAGCTCTGCCACCCACTACCTGTGGCAACTTCAGTAAGTTAGGTTATTAACCACTCTGAGCAGCAGTCACTTCCCCCTTAAATGAAGATGTGAAGATCGACTTAGAATTAAATGAGCTTCTATATACAAAAGTGCTAAGTGCTGTGCTTGACATAGAGTAAGCTCTCAATACACCCCTTTCTCTTATTGTCTCAATACTTTCTCTCCAGCTCCCTAAACCCAATGTTCTCCAGAAACATCAGAAGAACCACTGCAAATTATGGCCCTCGGGCAAGCATGTGGTTTAACCAGCAAAGTATCTAAAAAGGCACCATAACTGGGCAGGAGCTACTATGGCCACAAGACAAGCAGCTCAGCACAGAGTCACCCCCAGCCCCCCCAGGCACGTGAGCTCTCAACTTTTGTGTACAATCAAGGTGGCCTAAATCTGCTTCAGACCTACAGAACCAGACATTCACAGGGTAGGGCCCTGGACTCCACTGCTTAAATTCTTGGACACCCTCAGATTTCAGAGCCACTAAAGGAAAAAATAAAACACTCTTTTCCGACGAAATGCATGGCTCAGCGGTGAAATAAGCTGACCCTGCCATGCTGCCAACTTTAGAGGTCTCTTTCACACAAGATCGAAAATAAAGGCCGTTTCTCTGTCACTGAAAGAAGTGGCCCTTTTAAACTAGGATTTCCAGGAAATCCAGGGGAAGCCAGAGCGCCTCCCTTGCTCAGATTTCAGAAACCAGAAAATCTAAGCACAGCAGGGAACAGCTAGGCACAGCAGAGCCCAGAAGTGACCCAGTGGCCTGCTGGGACAGGTGGAAAAAAATAGGTATTCATGCTGCCCAGGAACCAACCTTTGAGTTACAGGCCAGGGGTGATGGCAAGTCCTGCTGGCTGACCTTAGAATCATTTCATCATCAAGTAAGCCAGAGCTAAAGGTCAAATAACAACCGAAGACCCCTAAGTCAGGCCCAGCATTACCTCTTGACCTAGGGCTGGGGTCATGTGACCAACTCCCCCAACTTGGACCCTGGCCTGGTTAACGCAGGAGACAATACAGGGTGCCAGCCCATGGACCCTCAAGTCTATCTTGTGGGTGAACGCAGTCCTGGCACCATGGTCTTCACTCTGTATCTACTATTGATTCCAGTTCTGGCAGCCAAGTCCCAATCTCTTTGTATCTGAGTCTCTGTGCCTGATATACCCTCCCACTTCCCTCACTTCCTCTGAAAGACTTTTCCGGAGTCCCTTGGATGAACTGGGGCCCTGCTCTTCATAGGCAGGCACAACCACAAAGCTCCCACACTGAGTCTATTGTTTGTCTGGGCTCTGCACTGCAAGGACAGGAGGTCTCTAGGGGTGCACTTGCCCATGCAGATGGTTTAAGCTGCAGATCCTACCAGGTCTGACCCAGGCACTCAAAGTGCCTGCATAACCAGCACGACCCAGTGCCTGCCCCGACCCTGTGTGCTAAAACCAGCTTTGTTCCAAAATGTTACTTTTAACAGAGAAAAGGTAATTAGTACATGTATTATACCTCTGCTTGTACTTACTTGCACAGGCTATTGAGGGAGGAGGAAAACAATAAGGAAAAAAAGTTCTTGTATTTACCAGCCAACCAAAAGGCATTTGCTATCCATAGCTCACCTGCAGGGTGCAGTACTCAGCTAGAATTCATATAGATCATTTCTGATCATAAAGCTTAATTAACAAGTTGACTAGAGAATTAGAATGTGAACATCACAGTTAATGAATCTGCAAGTTCTGTAATGCCTCAGTATCACATATTCAGCTTTTAACTGACCTATGTTTAAGACTTTATACACGGAAACCCCTAATGTCTGAACCACCACTCACATTAAATTTGGGCTATTGAATGAATATGCAAGTTCTCTGATGAAAGTCCTGCTTTCCAACTAGTATTCATTCATGCATTTACTCATTCATTCAACAAATGTTTCTTGAGGGACCACTATGCACCAGGCATTGTGGGTGAAGCATGATGCCTGCCCTCGTAGAACAGACAATATAGGTGGGAAAGACATACAAGAAAGCAAGCAAACAAACATACTGTGTATTTTATGCTACTAATGAAACCATCAAGTACTGTAATAAAAATAAACAAGGAATACTTAAGTAGCAAGGAGCACACCTGGCAGCCAGATCTTGGTC
Source organism: Nyctereutes procyonoides (assembly GCF_905146905.1). NCBI lineage: Eukaryota > Metazoa > Chordata > Mammalia > Carnivora > Canidae > Nyctereutes > Nyctereutes procyonoides. The sequence continues at coordinate 34,131,396 of NW_026575120.1, read as the reverse complement.
TCTAATACCCTTCTCCACTAAAAGGAACCAGGGCTCCTTGGAGAAACATTGATCTAGGTCTGGGCAGAAAATATACAAGATTATCTTGGAGCATCTTGTGGTGCCAGAAATTAAGAAGATGCTCAAAAACAATACGTCAATATCCACATTGATGAGACAAGGTCAAGAGACACAGGAGCCAACAGAGAGAGTTGTTCCTAATGGCCAAATGTAGAACTGGGGAAAAAAAATAAACAGCATTGGATTATAACCCAAAGCATAAAATATTCATGAGCCCATACAGATGGGTAGCAAGTGATTATGTTAATGGATAACAAATCTCTCATGCAGAATTTCAAATAACTTGTGTAGATACTCCTAGGATGGGGAGCATAACTGCCCATTCCTCAGGTGTGGGCTGCACCTAGTGACATCCTTCTCAGGAGGACCGTGTAGAAGGGGGGCTCAGGGAGGAAGGCAGAAGAGTAACTTACAGTACACACTATTTCAGCCAGGTGATCAAAGTCCAAAAGACTCATAAATCACATTGATCGGATGTACTCTTTTCACGCAATATGATGAAAATCGCACTTCACATGATTTTCTTCCCAAACCCATTACCTAGCCTAGTCGTGAAGGGGGAGAGGGGGGAATCAGAACAAGCTTCAAGAGAAGAGCATCCTACAAAATATCTGACTAGTAGTCCTCAAACTGTCAAAGTCATCACAAACAAGGAAAATCTAAAACACTATCACAGCCAACAAGAGCCAAAGGAGACACAACTAAATACAAGGTGTTATCCTGAGTGGGATCGTGGAACAGAAAAAGGACAGCAGAAAAGAATTACAGAGGGGTACCTGGGTGGCCCAGTGGTTGAGTGTCTGCCTTTGCCTCAGGTCATGATCCGGGGGTCTTGGGCTCAAGTCCCACATCAGGCTCCCCACAGGGAGCCTGCTTCTCCCTCTGCCTATGTCTCTGCCTCTATCACTCTCTCTTGGTTTCTCATGAATAAAATCTTTAAAAATATTTTTTAATAAAAAAATGAATGGGGAGAAGCATCAGTCTGAGAAAGCTTCACCAGGGGTGCACTTTAAGCCTAGACTTAAAGGTTCTAGGTCATACAAGGAAAGTGTTCAGATGTGAGGAAACAGGATGTGTACAACCCCCGTCCAGCAGGACAGAACCGAATACACATCAGAGGAATGGAGAGTGCACCAGCACGCCAGAAGTGCTGTGGACAAGAGGGAGGGTGGTGGGAAAGAAGGCAGAGCAGGTGGGAAGCCACTTAGGCTTTGACTCTACAAGAAAGAGAAGGATCCTGTTCGGAGTCCAGTAACAAAAGCACAGCATCCTCAGCACAGTCATCCTATTTAGTGATGTTTGCACAGCTGTTGGATATATTATATTCTACATATACTTTTATAGAAGTGAATGAGAAATGAAATATGAAGATCAAAAACTAGAGATCTCAAACACACATGGGCAAAGACAGAAACTACTAGGCACATGGAAAGCTAAGACTAAAGATGAAATTAAGAGCATCCCTGGATTAGTCACGGATTTAAGGGGACTGTGGGATTAATTGTGAAAGAAAGGAACAAATTAAAGACCTAGAATATTTCATTGCAGATTAGGTCTAAAAGATAAAACTTAAGCAGTCATAATTTGCTTTATCTCTGAGAACAAAACCTTCCTTAAAACACGTTAAGTCCTCTTTCTGTATGGGATTTTAGAAATGAAAGAAAGTAGGGAACAGCTTTCATACTTTTTACATGTCAATCTGATCTTTAACAGCTTAACAGCAGACACAAATTTTGACAGAGGTCATATTTCCGCCCCCCCTCCAATATCTTCCCCACAGCATTCTGCTTTTCAAGTTCAACATTAACCCACATTCATTTTAAGGTTTTAATTATTTATTCATGAGAGAGACAGAGAAAAGCAGAGACATAAACAGAGGGAGATGCAGGCTCCCTGCAGGGAGCCCAATATGGGTCTCAATCCAAGACCTCAGGATCACAACCGGAGCCAAAGGCAGACACTCAACCATTGGGCCACCCAGGTGCCCCCCCCCATTCACATTCTATAGTGCGCACAGATGCATTTTACCCTCCCAACGCACGCAACCCACCGCCCTCACTCTCAGAGAAGGAAGCCCTGGACCAGCCTTCTCCCTTTCTGGGTCTAGACTCCCCCCACCTGGTGGAAGAACTGGGGACTAGTCCATTAAACAAATTCTCAGTAAGGATACATATGGCTCTTCCTTGAAATTTTGAATTTTAAAAAGAGAGCTCATGAAACTAAGAATACCTTAGCCAAGAAACAAATCTTTACTAATCTATATTTTAGTCCTGCCAATCTGGTGGGAGAAAGATTTTGTAGAATGGAAACTTTGAGCAGCCCCCTGCTATCGTACCACATGGACACCCAAATACAGTGCCAGCACAGAAATATTTTTATCATCAAGAACTCCAATCTATTTTCTTCAGTTACTTTCATACCCTTTTCACCAAACCATACTCCATTTTGCTTTTATGAAGAAAAGAAGTATTAACTTTGGCACTCTCAGAAACTCCTATTAATTTGTAAATATTGAAGTGCAATATGTTGACTTTCATAGTTTAAGATGTATTCATTCAACAAATACTTACTATGTGCCAGCACTGTTCTGGAAGCTTGAGATAGGAGGACAGTCAAGTTAGACAAGGTCCCCACTCTTGAAAAGTTTGTTTTTCTAGTTTGATTTAGTTAAAGCCAAAATCCAACAGGCAATAGTGGTCTTAGAGGCTCAGTTGGAACTTAAGACCTCACAAAGGATGGGAAGGCTGGGATGAGCTAAGAGTCTCCTTTTTTCAAGCAGGAAACAAATATGCAATAAGGATCCAGGTTAAGAACAACTAAGGAAATCTCAGCCTTGTCATTCAAAAAAAGAAAAAAGGCCTAGTGCTGTGAACAGAGGCTCCAGGTAGATATTAAGAGATGCAGAAGTGCATAAAACAAATGTTGGGGGAAATGAGAGCTTGTTAAAATACAGCTCGTTAAAACAGCTCCACAACAACAGCAAATATAGGTAAAGATGTAGAGCAACCAGAAAACTCCTATGTTGCCAGTGAGAGTACAAAGTAGTTCAGTCATTTTCAATAATTGCCTGTTTCTTATCAAGTTAAACATTCATATACCAAATAATCCCACCCCTAGGGGGATTCACCCAAGAGAAATGAAAATCTAGGTCCACAAAAAGACTTGCACGATAATGTTAATATCAGAGGTCTTAAAAATTACCAAAAGCTGTGAACTACCCAAATGTCTTTCAAATACAAAGTAGACAAAGTGTGAGACAGTCATACAAGTGGAATATCATACAGTAATAAAAATACACACAATAAGAGTAAATCTCACAGCAAAAGAGGCTAGTCACAACTAAATACATACTACATTTCCATTCATATGTAGGCCAAAACAGGCAAACATCCACTGAAAGAGGTTAGGTCTGTGGTTTCCTACAGTTGGGGAGACATGGAGAATTGAGGAGAGAACGTATGGGGTAACAGTCTGCTTCTTATTGAGGTAACAGTTACAACAAACTGTCAACCCACAAAAAGAGATCTGGGCATTTTACTGCATGTTAAGATCCAAAAAAAGTTTTTAGACTGTTTAACATCAGGTTAACAGTAAAAAGGACACCAAAGCCCCCAGCAAACACTCGGAGAGAGCTGTTCTCTTTGGTGAGCGTAGGAGGTCTTGGCAGCTACCACAGCATTCCAGTTCAGTAACAAGAGGTTGGGTTAGACTAGTCCAGGACAATTTTGTGGCAAAATGTCTGGGAGATTCAAAAACCACTTGGTCAAGAACAATCTTTAAGAATAGTTCCCTTAGGAATCCCTGGGTGGCTCAGTGGTTTAGCACCTGCCTTCAGCCCAGGGCATGATCCTGGGGTCCTGGGATCAAGTCCCACATTGGGCTCCCAGCATACAGCCTGCTTCTCCCTCTGCCTGTGTCTCTGCCTCTCTCTCTCTCTCTGTCTCTCATGAGTAAATAAATTTTAAAAATCTTAAAGAAAAAAAGAATAGTTCCCTTATAAGTAAGAATATTTATTGAGCATCTACCAGGGCCAGGCACAAAACTGGCTGTTGGGAAGTCAGTCCCAAATCTGAGGAGCATCCATCCTAGCAATAGGCTAGCAGCAGGGGAGGGAGGAAGGGGAAAGACAGCTACAAAATTAAAAGGATAATTTCAGATACTGGGTGATCACATCAACTTGTACTTATAAGGTTGTCTTGCTTTTAGAGTTTTTTTCTAATTTAGGTACGAAGTTGGCAAACACCGATGGAGCGATAAAAAGCACACATGGGCTGTGGCTACAGAGCATTTGCTCACTTGCTTACGATCATTCCTGGCATAGAGTAACCTTTCAGGAAGTATCAATTCTTACTATTTCCCTCCTCTCCCTCCTTTTAGGTAAAGCATGAACTTTGAGAATCTACATACAATTAGGGACATGTTCAAGAATATTCCTTAAGTTCCATTCATAATAGCCAAAGCTGGAAATGGCCCAAGCAGAATGGATAGACTGTGGTATATTCGTATAATGGGCTACCTCCCTGCACTGAAAAGAACAAGCGGCTGCTACACAGCAATTAACAACTTGGATGAATCTCACAGACATAATATTGAGTGAAAGAAGCCAAACACAAACGACCACATACTATATACTGTCATGTATATGAAGTTCAAGAACAGGCAAAACCAACCTGGTAATAGAAGACAGTGGTTGCATCTGGCAGGAGCTGCTGACAGGAAGGGGGCGCAGGGGAGCCTTCTTGTGTGTTTGCAACGTTATCTTGAGCTGAATGCTGGGAACATGGGTGTACGCACAAGTAAAAACTAACTGAGCTCTTCACTACGGATCTGTGCGCTTTACTGTATATATGTTATACCACAATACAAAAAAAAAGTTAAGAATTTAACTGCAACTAGCTAAATAAAGAAGCACATTTGGGAATATGAATATTTCTCATGCGGAATCTCATTTTCAGCCACTGATGGCTTCAGTGAATGGAATCGCCAGGCCCCTTCTATCATAAACAGTTCATTCATTCACCACACACGTCCTGATCATCTCCCAGCTGCTGGGCACCACGCTAGAGGTGCCCGGAACACAGGAGTAACCCTAACACAATCCCCACCCTCAAGGGCATTCCCTGAGATGGGAAGCCAGCCATATAACCTATTACCCTAGGGCAGCTGGTGGTGCCATGAGGTCCTGTGGGAGTTCAAAGGCTTCCACGGGAGAAACTTTAAACCCTAGTTCTAATCTAGTAACTGAGACATCATGGATGGCCATCCATTTCTCCTGAGGAGCAATATGGGTGATATGTTTCAGATCATACTGTTTAATTGCAATCGACATTTCTAGGTCATCGGTGGTGACAGCAAGTATCCTCCTGCAAGGCTCCTCATTTGTGACAACAGCAGAGGAAAAGCAGCTAATTTCAGAGACCACAGCTCAGCTTCCACCCTGTGGAGGGACATCTAACAGAAGACTCTTTGTTCTCTCAGTAGTGGCAGTGGTGTGGGAATCACAAAACAACTCCAGCAACTGCCTACCACCCTCGTCAAGGGCCCCGGGGTTCTACCCTCCAGATGGTTCAAGAGGCAGCCCCATGCAGTATTAATGTATGAAACATGACAAACACTTAGCTCTTGTTTCTGGCATGAATTAATAATTTAATGCTTTGAGTTTTAAAGGATCCAAGTTAATTGATGGTGTATCCAAAATAGCCCTGATCTTCTTGCATTTTTCTGCAAAAAGCATTTTTTAAGACGCTTAGTGGCAAAACGGGCATCAGTAAGGTGTCCAGGGGCTGCTTTGTTTTGCCTTACTTAAAAGGCCTGACAACCCAACAAATTTCATAACCTCAGAGGCAAGTCAACCTCTGGAGAGAACAAAAGAATAAGAAGAAAGGCCAATGGTTCCTAACAATGCTCCAGTTCTCACTCCCTCTAAGGCAGAGCAAGCAATTGTTCTGTACCAACACTGGCAAGACCAGAAAGGAGGCCCAATGGGCCTGGTATTTGGGATCTAGATAGGACCCATAAGAAGGGTGACCAGATGTCCCGGTTTGTCTGGGGCCATCCCAGTTTACACTTATTACAAATATCAACAGTGCCCCCTTTAATACTCAAGAGTGTCCGGGTTTGAGCAATGGATGATACGGTCACCTAATCAGTAAAGGAAGCAATAGCTGGTACACTAGAATTGACACAGCCTTTGGAGGAAATGGACCAAGTCTTTTTCTATCCTGTGGTTCATCCCAGGCACACTCAGAGAGGGGCAGGCATCAGGCAGGGCCAACAGATCCTGACAGGAAAGACCGTGCAAAAGGGAACTCTAATTCCACAAGCATGAAAAACCTCACAGAAAGGCAAAGTGAAGAACCTCTAAAGAATCAAAGACAACTACTCAGGGAGGCTAAAGGGGCTTGGACCACAAAGGCAGGATGAAGCTCTCCCCCACAGATGTTAGAGTTCCTGAGGGCGACCGTAGCAAATTCACTATAAATTGCATGGCTTAAAACAACAGAAATTTACCTTCTCATGGTTCTGGAGGCCAGAAGTCCAAAAATCCAGATATCATCAGAGTAAGCTCCTTCTGGAAGGATCCATGCCTCTCCCAGCTTCTGGCAGTTTGCCAGCAATCGTTCCATCCCAATGTTCCAATCTCTTCCTCTAGGTTCATAAGACCACCCCCTCTGGGTGTCCTCACAGCTCTGCATCCTCTCTTTTTATCAGGACACCTGTCATTGACGTTAAGGCCCACACTCAATCCAGGATGACTTCATCATGAGATCTTTAATTATATCTGCAAAGACCTTTTTTCCAAATAAGGCATCTTCACAGGTTCCAGGGGTTAGGACTTCTATACCTCTTTTTTGGAAGCCACCATTCAACCCACTATATTGGTATGCAAAATAGTGCCTCTGAGTCAAATTTACCAAAAAGTTGTTTTTGTTTTTGTTTTTATTTTTTTAAATCAAAAGCCCTTTTCAAGCTAAATCTGGAGTGAGGGGTTGGGTTGGGGAAGAACTAGACTCAATGTAGAAGACAGAGTGTACATGAACCAAACACCCAAGGGGTGAGAGAACTCTTCTGTGCCTATGGCCACTGTGTCCAATGAGAAGCTGGAACAGGTAACAGTCATGCCCCAATTCCAGCTACAAGACTTTCCCTGGTTTTCAGAGTTAAGGGCTGTGAAGCTCCAGTGCCACCAGACACAGGTGGCAAAGCTACATCTGACACAAGTCCACCCAGTCCAAAGCCTTTCTACTTCCCATTTTGGTCACCAGGCATATTGACTAACCCCACACACGCTCTAGGGAACGGTTATACCAAAGAGAAGGGGCCTCCTTCTCAAGCATGACAGTGACTACAATCTCAAAATTCCCCAGGGTGTTACTAGACCAAGATCCTCACCTGACCATGTGAATCAAACACTGACCCAATTCAGCACACCCACTGTCCATCAAATGCCTGCTACAAACAAGACAAAACAAATTGAATTAATAAGTTCTTATATAATCACCGTCCAGGACAGGTCATTTCCTTGATCAGAACCATCACTGACTACTCATTGCTATAGTAGTATTTTCCTAACAGGTTTCCATGTACACCCAAAATAAGATGGAAGGTGCTGAGAGAAGAATAGAAGGGATTAGGTCCAGGAAAAGATGTTCCAGATTCAGACAGAACATCTCCAAGGCTGTTTCAGTTCCTGCCTCCTCACTCCTTAATCCCCTACGTTTTACCATCACCCCACCAATCTATCCAAGGGTACCCATACACTGGTGGTCTTTGAGCTTTGGCTCATGCTATTCCTCAGCTTGGAATGCTCTTCCCAGGCCTCCCCACTCCTGCTAACCAGGAGTCCTGTCAGGCACACCTCCTCTGAGGTCCTCTTTCTCCATATCAGCCCAAGATAGCCACTCCTTCCTCTGACCTCCTCGTGCACAGATGGTCTGATCGTTCATTCCACCAAATCTGTCATCTCTTCATAAATGTCTTGTTCTTTTCCTACTCCCAACTAGTTCAAAGCCCTTTAAGGAAGGGAGTGCTCTTCACCGACATAGTGGCCTCTACTTAAGAGTCACAGGTCTACTGACAAAAGACAAGGTTACTTTTGGGCCCATGAGAAACTCCAGAAATAAGCGTTAGTAGGTAAGTACAACTTCATCTCTGGCTCATTCTTACTTCCTGAACTTCTGGTGCCAAGCGAAGTTTTCCAGCAAACTGACCTCCTTCACCTGGAGAGTTGCAAAGGCCAACTATAATTAAAACAGCAAATTTGCTTTCTAATAGGTTTCAGATGGTATATGGAGCACTGGACCTTACTATCTTCCAGGCGGCTAGGGAGTGGACTTTGTTTTCAGCTGTTTCCTAGATTTTATAATTGTGCTTTCTCCTAAAACATGGCATATAGGACTTAAACTATACTAAAAAGTATTTTTGCTTTAATAATTTCTTTAAATGTCTTAACACCTCTTGAGCTAAGTGGAGACACCTGAGAATGTCAAACAACAAAAGAAGGGTTGAGACAGAAGTTCTCCTCTAAATCAAACAGACATTTTCTCAGAAGCATTTTTTAAATTCCTTTGACAAGAAATAGCTAATTAACAACCCAATAGGGGGCCTTAGATATTTCTTTTATCCTTGATTATCCAACAAACCAAAGCACAAAAAGGACAAAAAAAAAAAAAAAAGAAAAAGAAAAAAGAAAAAAAAAACGAAGAAGAAGAAGGTGAATAAGTAGCCTAGGTAATTCTGGAAGCTTGCTTTTTGTATTTTTTCTCTTTTGATTCTGTTTGGTGAGATAATAGGACTGGAAATTTGGGGGAAGAGGAAAGTGATGAGTAATGAGAAAGAAAACAGCTTTATAATCTCCTCTGAAAGGTTTTTATTTCACATATTTTTCCCTTGGAAAAAATAAAATACAATATTCCTATCCCTACCTTGCTTTTGTTGCAATTTCAAACATTCACAATACTTAGAATATCATATATATGGTAGGCATCAATTCAATAAATATTTATCACATGCCTGGCACTGTGCTCGGTGCCGAGGAAACAAAATGTGATCAACTCTCCCTTCCAGAAATGTGGACAGGCACATGGTGGGAGGGAACTCTAAAGTAAGAAACAGGGGCAGCCATCTGGCTCAGTCAGTAGGGCATGTGACTCTTGGTCTCAGGGTTGTAAGTTCCAACCCCACATTGAGTGGGAGATTACTTTTAAAGATATTTTTTAAAAATCATAAAATAAAGAAACAGGAGCCCTGCCCTCCTGGAGCTGACAGTCTAGAGGACAATGTTTGTCAATACTAAAAAATTATCAGGGAGCAAAAAAGCTTATTGCTTCTTTTTATTTGATATGCATTACCAGACTAAAATGAGTCCATTGAGGTGGAAGTTCACTCCTTTGAAACTTTTAAAGACTAAATGTTTAATGTCACCCTAAGAAAGGGTTAACCAGTATGCAATCCTAATTCCATATATCTGTGGCTAATGTCATAGAACGTTCTAGATCAAAAGATTACAGCGCTCTCTAGCTTATTATGTAGCCTTATTATATAGCCAAGGAAGCAGAGGCTCACCCGTTCAGGGTCTGCTGGAGTTCAACAAAGGGATTAAGCCCCATATCCCTCTGAAGCAGGTGCACCACCACAGCAGCTGTACTCTCCCCTGCATGAAGCACTTCTTCCTTAGACTCCTCAAGGGGATGACATGCAGGGGGGCTGAGAGAAGGAACCACTCTGGTTCCTGTTTGCTGTTACAACTATTGATGGATGACCAGTGTAGTACAGTGGTCAGGGGATCTTCAGACCAGCAGACAGTGACACCGACGACGACGACGACACCACCACCACCACCACCACCACCACCACGGCACTAATCATAAGACAAGGAAAAGTCTTCCCGGATCACCTAAACACCCATTAAGCCTCTGAACACCCACCAAATGGTAGTGTTTTTCTCCCTGCCTAATCAGATTCCAAAATACCTCTCTTCTACAATTTGGGCATAATTTCTATCTTTCTGTGTACCTTGGACAGAGCATCAAGAGGAAAAGCAGGCTGAGACAGGTTGGGCAACAGTCATGATATTCACAAGAACTTTAAAACAAAAGAACAATGGGCAGCCCGGGTGGCTCAGCGGTTTAGCGCCGCCTTCAGCCCAGGGTGTGATCCTGGAGACCCAGGATGGAGTTCCACATCGAGCTCCCCGCATGGAGCCTGCTTCTCCCTCTCCTTGTGTCTCTGCCTCTCTCTGCACCTCTCGGTGTCTGTTATGGATAGATAAATAAAATCTTCAAAAAAAAAAAAAAAGACCATGAAAAGAAAAGCACAGGAGCATGACCAGAGGGCATAAAACAGAAGGTAAAACTAGATAAACTCAGACAGAGGCTCCTGGCTGACCAAGATCACCATTTCCAGAGTTTAAACTTTTCTTCTTACTCTGACCAGCAGCCTTGATCCATCTAGAAATGGGCAAGAAATACTTTGACTATAGAAATAAACACGCCACAGTGGTTACCTTTATAGCTACATAAACAAGCTATTCTGGCCCTCTTTCACCCAGAGCCTTCAAATTCTAAAAAAAAAAAAAAAAAAAAAAAAAGAAGAAGAAAGAAGAAAAACATGGACGAGATGAAAAAGGAAAAAACCCCAAACCTTGCTTGTCTCCCTTATCACCAGGACAGATTACAACCATGCAATCACACTTGAACTCAAGTCTTCAGTCCATACAGCACGTTCATGGACCTCTGGACCTGCATTTTACCTTCCAGGATGCTGGTGGTAGTCCTCTGATGAAGGGCTGGCACCTTTCCTAGGACAGGATGGGATCTGTTTTGCATAATCAATGTCCTTTGTTTCACAGTCCTGTGTTCTTAGGGCCCACTGGGACTGGCAAGCATAAAAATTCTTCTACGTAACAGCACTACAGTAATGGCTCATTGATAAATCCATTATCAATAACAATTCCCGAACCCACAGTGGATGAGCAGCTTGCACTAGACAGGACAAGCCTGGATTTCAACATCTTCCCTTCTAAACAGGTTGCTGTAAAGTCCCTCATGGAGACATATTCTCTCTCAGCTCTCTTCTGTCCTCCTTCCATTTCTTTTTTTTCTTTAGCCTGCTTTGCCACTCTCTTTTCTTGCCCAAAGCCTTATTTGCCTTTTAAATCAAAGACTTTGAATATGTTATTTTCCAGGCGAATTTTCAGGCTGTTCTCATTTACTTCTAGCAACACCTTTCTAATTGGACAAAGCAGGCCAAATATACTTGTTTTACTCCTCTCAGAAACCCCACCAATGGAAGGAAAGGAATTGTGAGAAACAAAGAAGCTACAATCCTGCAGACACGAGGAACAAGAGACACCAAGTCATGAACGATTTCAACAGATTTTTGGAAGACAAGGCCAGGTTGGAGGAGGGCACCAGACTGGAGTTACAACCAGGTAAAAGGGGGATGAGAAGGGAGGATTCCCTGCCAGAGCCAGGAGAGACTCAAGACTTAGGAGTAACATGTGTATGGGGGCAAGGGAACCAGGTCTCCTATAAAGTAACAAGGTAAGTGACCTCACACTTCATTACCTAGAGACCAACAGATACATTCTCACACAAGACAGCTTTCGTTTCAATTTAACAGTCTCTACTTGGTCAAGCTATCAACTAAGAATAAGAGAATAAAAATATTTTCAAACAAGGACTCAAAAATACACTTTTTTTTAAGTAGGCTCCACAGCCAGTGCGGAGCCCAATGCAGGGCTCAAAATCACAACCCTAAGATCAAGAACTGAGCTGAGATCAAGGTTCTGATACTTAACTGAATGAGCCATCCAGGTGCCCCTCAAAAATACACTTTTTAAAGAAGCTATTACAGGATGTGCTACAGAAAAAAGAAGTCAGGGAAAAAAAAAAAAACCACAACCCCTATGGAAAAGGAAATGTAACCAAGAGAGTGACCAAATCCTAGGACTTGCCTAAAGGGAACTGAACCAGAGCAGGAATGAAAGAGGTCTCAAAGGGGAAAATGACACTTTGAGTAGCTTTCCTGTTGAGATGTTTGGGAAACAACATGGATAGGTATCGAGAGATTGATTAGAATCTCTGGGAGAAATATCTGGGAGAAATAAGCAATAGATATGTAAAAGACTGAGCAAACTTTTTTAAAGGCCATTATGACCTCTAGGCAAATAAAACCATGTACAAGAAATAAATATAATCACAGAACCTAATTTGGCTCAAAAGTAAATTATATAGTCATAATAATGTAAATACCAACAAGGATTCAACCAAAAATTGTGATATAGTTAATTGAGAAAATAAGAGGCAGGTAGATGAAGGTGGGGTATAAATATTAAACTTTAATCAACTAAATCAGAAAGCTAGTATGTAATATCTAATACTGCCTAAGTAACATTTTTTTTTTAATATGGTGATATAGGAGGAAACCAAAAACCTCTAAGGTACCTGCCTCTAAAAAGCTGGTATGAGAAAGGAAAGGAGAAGGACTGGTTTTTTTTTTTTTTTCCTTTAGGATACTTTTAGTTCTATTTTACTACCACTGTTTTCCTTTGATTAACAAGAACAAAATTAAATTTAAAGACCTGTGTCCCATTTATATTCTGCATTAACATTTTTATAAGACCTGCAATAATCCTGTAAATAGTATAATCGTGTCACGTGATTTTATTAAAAGCATTTTATTAAATGTAAACTTTTAGAATATTCCATTAAAAAAAAAAAAAAAACAAGGACAGGAGTGCTTTGTAACAGATACATCTGCTCCTCTAATCCTCACAACCGGGTAGGTTACTTATTACCTTCTACAGATGAAACAGGCTTGAGACCCCACCTGGACTTCTTGCCTCCAGGTGCGTCATATCCCATCTCTGACACCGCCTCTCCTCTCTACCCAGGCCTCACAGTGCGAATTCTCCCAAATTTTTGCCTTCAAATAAAACGATCCGTCTCCACCACCCCACTCAGCCCTCCTCCCCTATCTACAGTCTGGCCACTGCACTATTACAGTCAGACCATCCACAAAAGCAGACTATGCTTTGCTAACCCTTCCAAGCCCATGGAGATAAGCAGAGCCCTGTCTGCTGCAGCTGTCCGTTGACGGATATGTGTGACCCCTTCCATGTCACAGGTAGCTGCATCTGAAGGAGGGGAGAGGCAGTCCAAGGCCCCCTCATGTTCTAGGTGCCTCATCAACTGCTCTGAACCTGCATGGTCCTGGCTCCCTTCACCAGCTCGCTTGCTCGCTCGCTCTCTCACCCTGCCCCTGTTTCTGAGACTGGACCATGCGGGAAATCTCCAAGACCGGAATTCCCCACAGAGGACATTTAGCAAATGTATCTGCAAAATGCATCAAAGCATATTAATTAAAATGTTTGCTGAGTGCCAACAGAAGCTGTAGGTGTTGCACAGAGCACACCAGACTCTTTTGAAAAGGGTTTAGACCCCGTCCACAGCCCTCAAGTCTCCCTCAGTCCCTGCAGGCCTAGCTCATCGTCCACCTGCCCATAACTGCCAGTCTAGAGCTCTCTGACCACCAGAGCCCTCTGGGACCATGTGGGACAGACGGGAAGTGCCAGGCAGCTAACTTCCCTACCCCGGGCAGGCCTCAACACAAGGAGAATCCATGGATAAATAGCTCCCGAGCCAGCTGGAGAAAGTGGAAGCGTTTTTTGCACAGTTTCCCAGAGCTTTGGCAGAGCTGCGCCCCAGCTGCCCACAGCAATAACCCACTGGGTGACGCTCCCATCCCATCCCCCTCCTGGTGCCGCCTCCTGTCCTTGCCTTCGGGTGCACTTGCAGGGACCTCGAACTAAGACAGGCCTGCCTGACTCAGCAAAATGTCTTGGGAGCCAACTGTGCCCAGTAAGGGTCCTTGGGGACCTGTTAGAATAGATGAGACTGACGCATAATTAGCACGTTTTTTTAATGCAACATAAACGTTGTTAGAAAGTAAGATTTTGTGAAGTGCCTCGGAAGAGGCCCTTTCAATTTGGCTTACACTGTTTTCTTCACACCATTCTCTCAACACCATTTTTTCTTCACAAAGGCAAAATTCACAATTTCTGACCACATAGTTGAAGCACACCAATTAATAAGATCTGAAGTAAGGAGGGCTCGTGATCATTCAGGGATGTATCCATCCCGCTGTTGCCTCTTTAGTGGAACCTGCAGAAGATCCTCCAAAGAGCAAGCCCAGAGCTTCCCTGTGAGGTCAAACATCACTGATTTAATGAACGCTGTCATCACCATCATGAACCACGTAACAATTCCGATATGCTCAGCATTCGAGATACTTTATGTACGTGAGCTCATTCATCCTGCAAAGCAGGATTCTTATTCCCACTGGATGGACAAAGAAACCATAGGTCAGGCCACCCAGGAAATGGAGAAGCAGAAATGAAAACCCAGGCCACCTTACCTCCAGACCCCGATTCTAGGCATGAAGGGCCCTCTCTCAATAGAGTGCACAGGGTGTGGGAAGCACCTGGAAGCGGCTCACAACAGCCCCACCAGAGAAGCCCTTAAAGAGCTGGGGCGGAGCATGGATGGGGATGAGCCCCGAGGGAAGCATCCAGGTGAGATCCCAGCATCTGAATTTGGCAACTCAGCTCCGTTCCATAGGAGGGGATCCTTGCAATAGGATGATTTCATAAAATTGCCCAGGAGATGGTAAATAATGTAGTATTTCACAAATATTCTACACCACCCACAGATGCCACAAGGGGGTCCCTTGATCCAGAAAAATATCTCTAAGTCCCCATTTTATTGGAATTTCATAGCCAGAGAAATTGGCTGCAGCTGAACTAAATCCTTCATTCTGGCAGCCTTCTAGGCCTTGCTAGACGCTGCCCATTTTCTCCCAAACTTCTTCCCACCTCCATCGCCTCCATCACCCTACTTCCTGCCAGCGAAGCCTCTGCCCCCCTCTGCCACACGGAGGTCAGCGCCCACCTTTGCTCTGTGCTTAGGGCCATGTTGGCACAGATGATGCCACCTGCGCGCTCGCTGGCTAATGAGAAAAGAGCAGAGGCAGCCTCTGTAGGCAAACAACGCATTCAATCACGGCCAGCTGTTCAAACAGAGGTCTCTCGGTGCTTCAGGCAGGTCGGAGCTGGAGTTCTAAGCTGAGCCACCAGGGCCACACTCATTCACCAACAGCAGCCCCACATGAGCACAACACATCATCCATCACCCTACACTCGCGCTGTCATTTGAATCTTAATGTTTTTAGTGCAAGAAGTTTATACCTCGATTTTATGCACATTTAAATAAAATAACAAAAATAATTTAAGTCTCCTCTGGAGGTCCATGAGGACTTCCCCCACTTTAAACGCTACCCAAAACCTTCCAGGAGGGCCACTCCTCACAGGTGAAAGCCCGTGAAGGTCGCCCCGTGTACTCCCTCCCCCAGAGAATCTTGCTCCTAGTAGATGCCCAATGCACTAAACTTTGCCCCTCATTCACTTGACTCCCATCTTTAGGGCTCAATGGGTCCTTATCAATTTCTCTTCCATTCCCAGACTATCCTCACCCCCACCCCACCCCCAAGTTCTCAAATTCCCTAAGGCAACTCTTACCTTTCATCAAAGCCAAGGAAAGTTGGAAATCATATGCCTGCCATTTGGGATTGCTCACAATCCAGTAACTCCAATTCCACTCTTCTGCTCTTTCCCACGGATAACCCAAAGCCAGCTTTTCTGCTCACTCCTACTGTTCACATAACACGGGAGGTTCCTCTGCCCACTCAACTCTTTCCCAGAGTCCACCTGGTCCCCAAGCCCCACTCAAGCTGACCTTCTCTTCGCCTTTCTACACTAGCACCCTGCCTGTCTGAATCACCCACTTTGGCCTCTATCTGTATGATAAAGTAACCAAAGTCCCACATCACTCCCCAAAGGGTTAATACACCCTTGAAGAACAGGGGAAAAATCCTACTAAGTTCTTTATTCCCCTGAATTCCCCCCTAACAGCAAAGTCTGTGTTAACAGCTTATATGTAGTAGGACGGGAGAGAAAGAAAGCCACTACAAAGGTGCATCAATGGGCTGATCACCGTGTGGCTCACCAGGACCTAATCATATCAGGACGTTTGAAAATGAACAAAATGGAGGCAGCCTGGGTGGCTCAGCGGTTTAGCACCGCCTTCAGCCCAGGGCATGATCCTAGAGACCCGGGATTGAGTTCCACATTGGGCTCCCTGCATGGAGCCTGCTTCTCCCTCTGCCTGCCTGTCTCTGTCTCTCTCTCTCTCTCTCATGAATAAATAAATAAAATCTTAAAAGAAAATGAATAGAATGGGCCTCAGAATCATCCACCCAAAGGACAGAAGGAGAGAGCATTTTACCACAAGCTCCCATCCCTCAATGGTCAAAGATTGACCCGTGGGATGTCAATTCCTTTCCACTTCCAAGTTGCATGTACATGAGATCCAGCGAGCCTCCCTGGGGTGATTTCTAGAAACCCTTGGGCACAGAGAGAGATGTGGTGCAGCTGAAGCCAGACACTGTCGGGTACACCTGTGTGAGGCCGGTGGCCCAGCCATGGTTGGCCATGGTACAAGATGGCCAAGAGGATGTGAGGTAGGACACAGAGATGTCGGGTATGTCCCCTCAACAACTAGCACAAGGTGATGCTTAAAACAGGTGTGCTGCTCTTACCAGTGGAATTAATTCAAACACTTCTTCCTTGAGGCCTTCACACATTAATCAGTGATTTTCTGTGGTCATCCACTGTCAGACCTGGAAAACTCAAGGCTTCCTCTTTATGCCAATTACATACAACCTTTGATCCCTATACTAAAATTCCCTTAACTGTGAAAAATAGCAAGACAATAGGATCATGCTGTTAGATCTTTACATAGAGTTTCTGTACACTAATTATATTACCTAAGCAATCTCCTCTCCCAGCCTGACGAGGCACAATTACCACACTTGAAAATCAGAGGTTACTCAGCTCATGTGGTGACCAAAGAGAATGGGTTTTTTTTCAATCCAATTCCACAAGCATTTTCTGGGCTCCTGTTACATGCAACATGCTGTTTTGGTGCTGAAGACATGTGAGGAGTATGCCGTGGTCTTAGGACTCCAGAAGCCGAGCTGGCCTGAGATGGTCCAGCTCACCACCAAGGTAGACAAGAGAGGCCCCCGAGAAACAGATGCACTGAAGGAGTTCCGAGGGAGGAGCTCCCATTCCAATGGAGGAGTTGGGAATGGCTTCCCAAAGAAGAAGGTGTGGAGATGGACTCTGAGCCGTCACTCCCCTGAAAAGATGCTCCCTGAGAGAGGCATGACAACAGGAAGAAGAAGAAATGGTCCCAGCAGTGTCATTCAGCTGAGCAATGCCCTCGCTTGGGCCCTTTCCATGCCTTTCTAGTCCAATGACTTTCAAGTCTGATGGTTTTCAAGCCCAATGGTTTTCAAGCGGTGTGACGTGGAGTCCCAGGATCTCAGGGAACAGATGGACAGCGATGGGACAGATGGGACAGAGCCCAGGGATCTAGTCCCCCCTCCCACTTCAACAGGAGCAGCTGAGTTAAAACAAAACGAACCCCACTGCTAAGTATTTAAACAGTAAAAACCACTCTTGGAGTTGCAAGCACCTATGTCAGAGTTGGAGCCACCCCCCCCTCAGACCCCCCATCACCACCACCACCACCACCCTACTACTCACCAGCCACGTGAACAGGTCTTGAGCCTCAGCCTCAGCCTTCAGCAGCTCTCAAGATATACCCAACTCTTCCTGCCAACTGGAAATTGTTAGCTTCAGGAGAATCTACTTAATATTTGGAAATGTGGTGGAGCACTTGCTGATAGGCAGTGGGCTGCCTCTGGCTAAAATGCAAAGTAAGTTCCCAAGTCACACTAGATTTCAGCTCCTTTTACTCCTCTTCCCCCACACGAGGGGCTTGAGCAGTAAGATAAATGAAACACGCTTCTTGGCCACTCACCCAGCAAAAGCCATTTATCACCCAAGCCAAGGGGGTTAGTGGCTATTTACAGAGCGGAATGCCTGCTGTCCAGGTGAGTTCTTTCTCCTAATGAACAAGAGAAAGAGCTCTGGTGTTACAGATCAGATCACACTTTCCTCCCTAGGTCCCGCACAGTCACAAAGCAGATGATGGAGATGTGCCCCCCATCAAATGTGTAGCAAGAGGGAAAGAGGAGAACATACTAGCACTTTGGCCTGCAACTGTTCCATTTTTAAATTTGAATCCAGTAATAAGACAGAGGGAGTGAGGTGATACCTGAAAATAAATTGCTCCAAAGTGAATAAATCTTCCAGAGTAGACTTAGCCCAAAGAAGCATCTGAAAATGTCCTGTGTGAGTTAATTGTTCCTGACTCCATACCACTAGGTTTGTATACATCTGGGCCAAAAGTAAGGATCAAGTATGAGCAGATAGCACAAAAAAATCATTACTGACTTTGCAAACTGTGCATCCTTCACACATCCAACCTAAAGACTAACGTTCCTGGCTTTGTCATAAAATGCCAACTTCGGCTAGTTCCATAAATTAGCGCACACACTTTGGTTTACTGAAGGGTGTAATCAGAATGAAAATGCTGATATATGCAAACACTCATTTCTAGCAGATAGAAAAGTAAATAGAAACCTAATTGATGACAGTATCCATCCGCCCAACTCTTGCCTCCCAGGATTAAGTGCCCCAGCACTATAACGTCTGAGGAAAGCATGCACAGTCTTTGGCTCTAACCCTTTCTTTTTCTATATTTTAATCCAGAATTAACACTACGAAATCCCCTCCACCTTTTAAAGTGGGTCTTCTCTGATCCTGTGCAAGCTGGTTTCTCCACAGCTCAGCCAAGAGCAATCCATATTTAAGGAACTCTCCCTAGGCCAAGGAATCATCAGCTAAGATACCATTTGTGAAGCAGTCCTGTAGAACGAAAGTGGAAAATTAACATAGTGGATAAACGAGGTTGGCGGATGCCCTAGCCTTCAAGTAGCAGGCAACAGCTTCACAAGCCTGTCTCAGCAAAATTCCACAGGCTGGGGCCTTAAACAACACACATTTATTTTTCTCACAGCTCTGGAGGCTGGGAATTCCAAGATCGAGGATCCAGCACGGTTGGGCTTCCTGCTACGTCCTCAGGCAGTCCCTCCTCTGTGCACATGTGGGAAGACAGTGAGTGGGCTCTTGGTGACTCTTCTTATAAGGACGCCAACCTTTCAGCTCAGGGCCCCACCCTTAGACCTCATGCATTTGACCTTAATTACTTCCATACTCCAAATGCAGCCACACTGGAGGGGTTCAGGCTTCAACGTATGAACTTGGGGGTGTGGGGAGAACACACACTTTCAGACCATAACAGTGCCTGCAGAGGAACTTGCTCTCTGGAATTTAGGTGAAGTCTCTACTCGGGTCTCTATTTATTCATTTCCTGCTAGATGCCAGGCATTTCTTTGGTGGTGCAGGGAAAGAGAGGGGGAGGGAGAAGAAATGCAGGAAGGCAAAGCATGGGGATGCCTGGGTGGCTCAGTGGCTGAGCATCTGCCTTTAGCTCAGGTCGTGATCCCGGGGTCCCGGGATTGAGTCCCACATCAGCCTCCCTGCTCAGTGGGGAGCCTGCTTCTCCCTCTGCCTATGTCTGCCTCTCTGTGTGTCTCTCATGAATAAATAAATAAAATCTTAAAAAGGCAAAGCATGAACAAGCTTCAGGTCTTAACAAAGATGCTCCTCTTCTTCATACCTTTAGTTTTGTATGTTAACCTGTAAGTGAGTTTACTGATTCTCAAAATGCTGCTTCTGCACATGAAGTTTGATTCATTACACAGAAGTGACACATTTCAAATCACTGTGTGTCCTTCTCAAGTTTTGACATACTGTATGCTCTGAATTGTGTTAACAAATTTTCACGTCTTATTTATCAGAAAAAGTTCTTTCTTCAATCAGTTACTAACTCTGTAAGTCTTTGAGGGCAGGGCTTGGCCTTATTCCATTGAAACCCCAGCCCACAGTGTCCAATACATAGTGGACATTCGTACAATTGTGAAACGAACAAAGAAACTCTAAACACACACTAAACTTTTAAATTTTTTTAAAAGATTTTATCTATTTATCCATGAGAGACAGAGAGGCAGAGACATAGGCAGAGGGAGAAGCAGGCTCCCTCTGGGGATCCCAATGCAGGACTCGATCCTAGGACCCTGGGATCACACCCTGATCCAAAGGCAGATGTTCAACCATTAAGCTACCCAGATGCCCCTTAAATATTATTTTAAATAAAAATGTTAGAGAAATATGTCCTTAAAATCCAATTATTATCTGTCCTACCATGTACCTTCTCTTTCCTATAAATTAGTCTTTTTTTAAGTGGCATAAGATTTTCATCTGTCTTTTAATCAACAGATCAGAAATTCTGTAAAATCCTATCTGATTTCTGAGTAAGTGGCAATTGTTGATTTCTGTATTGACATCATCAAAAGCCACAGTGCCCAACTGCACGGTGTCTCCCCAATCTCAAGCACAGGTCGTAGCACAATCAGGGTAGTTCTGACTTTTGATTCAACAATTGTTTATGAAGCCCCTGCAATTTTCCAAGCACAGTCCTAGACAACAAGGGGATATGACAGTGAGGAGGAGCCTTCACGATGCTTACAATCTAGCATAGGAAACAATCACACTAATACATGCACAACTGTCGACTGAATTAAGTGTACTGAAGTGAAGGAACTGGGCCCATATAAACTGAGAAATGGGGAAGGAGGCAGGAATTCAAAGTAACTGCAACTCCTCCATGATCACATGGCCCCCACCACACTATCCACCATCTCTTTGAGTTTCCCATTTATTTTTATTTATTTTTTTTTTTAGACTCTTGAGTTTCCCATTTAAACCATCGAGCCCATCACCTTTTCACTGTCCCTCACCACTGCCCCCCCCCCGCCCCCCGCCAGGCTGTTCTTCCCACATAGGCCAGCCTGGATGCCTCAGGCAGTCACGGGATCACTCCTGCCTATGTCCTTCCCCTCCCCCTCCCCCTGCCCCCTTGACCTCCCCATACTCACTCGGAGCCAGTATACTCCAGCCGACCTTGAACTCCACCTTCTCCACACTTTCACCCAGGCCGCAGAGCACTGCTAGAGAAGAGCACAGAATCGTGCCACACCAGTCCCACATTAAACTTGGGATCACAAGCCTCAAGGGAACCCCCAATGCTGTCCGCAAGGACCCCATATTTTCAGACATGCTCACTCGCTCATGCTCCTAGACAATTATTTCACACCTTCTCCTTCCTCTTCACCACTCTCGCCTGCTCACTCAGCCCCCCTCCAGATGATGATCCTGCATCCTGCAACACGGAGAAGTGATGCAACTGATAGAATTCCCACAAACCCCCACTACCTACACTACCAGCCACACACTCACCATGCCTCCTACTGCTATTACACATGAACTCACACATACACCGACTGCAAACTTGGGCGTTAGATCCCACCCTAGATGTGTATGCAGTGACCTTACCGGATTCTCTCCTTCTCCCTGGGACCATTCCCATTATCATTCAAACATGCTGCTATTTCGTCCATCTTTAAAAAAATCCCTCTCCAAGATGCCCTTCTCCCTCCAATTAATGTTCCATTCCTCTACCACCTTTGTTACAAAACTCCTTTGAAGAGTTCTCTCTACTCACTGTCTCCAGTATCTCTCCTTCCAGCCTCTCATGAACCCACCCCAGTCAGTCTTTTGCTCCTCTACCACCACAGCCACCAGTAACCTCCAAAATGCCAAACACAGTGGGCAGATCTCACTCTTCATTTCATTTGATCAACCAGTGATATTCAAAACAGACCGCTTCCTCTTTCGGGAAACACTTTTCTTCCCTTAACTTCCAGAACACCGCAAACTCCAGGACCTCACTGACCACTCCTCCTCAGTCTTCCTTCTCTTGGACCTCTTTATGTTGTAGTGCACCCAGCCTCAGTCCATGGGCCTTTAATCTTCTCTCACTGATTCTCTAAGAATCTCATCTAAGACCAGCTCTAACCACCATCTATGCTGACAACTCTCAAGTTTACGTCTCCAGTCGAGATCACTCAGCTGATCCCCAGACACATATATCCAAATGCCTACTCTTTAATGTCTAACAGATATATCCAACTTAATACACCCCAAGCCAAAGCCTTAGTGTCCCCGAAGCCTGTTCTAACCATTGTGGTCTCCATCTTGGTTGATTGCAACTCCATCTCTACACAAGCAAAGACAATGGAGACTTTACTGAGTCCTCTTTTTCTCTCACAACCCTCTTACCCAATCCATCTGTAAATCCTGTTCACTCTACCTTTAAAATATCTCCAGAACCCAACCAATGCTCACCACTCCCACTGCCAACAGTGTGGCCCATCATCATCATCTTGTCTACATTGTGGTAATAGCCTCCTAATTGATCTTTCGTCTGCTGTTGGCCCCCTACTGTCTGCAACCAGAATGATCTAGTGGCTCCCCAACTCACAGTAAAAGCCACAGATCTTGCAATGGCCCTATGTGAGCACATCTCCTACTGCTCAGCCCCTCACTCCCTCCTTCACTCTCTCCACTGACCCCTTGGCTATTTCCCAAACAGTAAGGACTGCTTCACTTTTATCCATCTTTCTCCAGAAATCTCTGTGTCCAAATCCTTTATCTACTTCAATACCATGTTCTTGGTGAGTCCTTCCATTTGGTGTATTTGAAATTGCACATCTGTGTCCCCACTCCACATTTCCTACAGCTCTTACCTTGCTCCATTTTTTCCCAAAACATTCATCAGTTTCAAACAGTATATAATTTACTCATTCTGATTATTGTCTTCCCACCAGCATGTAGGCTTCACCAGGGCAGGGATTTTGTTTATCTTCTACTCATGTGTGTCAGGTGCCTAGAACAGTGCCTGGCACACAATAAACACCAAATAAATATATGTTGAGTGAATACAAAAAGTGAGAAGCAAGACGCCTGGGTGGCTCAGTCAGTTAGGCATTGACTCTTGGTCAATGCTGAGGTCATGATCTTATGGGTCATGAGACTGAGCCCCCCAGTCAGATCCATGCTCAGTGGGGAGTCAGCTTGAAGATTCTCTCTCATTGCTCCTCCCCCCAACCTGTATAACACTCTCTTTCTCCCTTTCAAATAAATAAATAATTTTTAATTAAAAATTAAAATAAAAATTTAAAAAAGTGAGAAGCAGGGACACCATTACTAGATGGCCACAATTAAAATATGCATATGCATATTTTATCCAAGGGAGTGAAGATAGTGATGAATGGAAAGGACACTGTGGCATTTATTAGCATATTTGCACAAATATGTCTATCAAATTATCTGGTTGTTACTCTGGAAAAGTGGCCTGAGGCCGAAAGACGATTCCAAACACCTGGTAACTTGGGGAGAGTTTAAGAATTTTTAAAACTTTCCTACAACTCATCTACCCCCTCCAAAAACTAAATGACCATCAACTTCTATTACTGGGGTACATGGGGAGTGGGCGTGGCCCGCCAAAACTCTTGATTTCTTCACCACGTCATGTTTTAGCTTTAAAAGTCATACATTTTGAATTCAAGAGAGTAATGCATCCACTTATTTTCATATAAAAATAATGTTAGATTATTTAGTAGTTTAATTATTTGATTTCCCAAATAATCTTAGAGTAAAATTCACAGACCACAGAAGGATGCCGTGTTTGCCCTAGGCATCTCATACTCCTTGGGAGTAGAGGACCTCACTTTGAGAAAACACTTTTGAACTGCCAAACAACTCTGAGGGCTGCAAAGCCCAATGGAAGCATAAATACAAACCAACCTATCTCACTATGTTGCCTTGGCTGACTCTAACTGACCACTTTCTAAGGCCCTGCTAAAAGGCTCCTTCAAATTAAACAAACTAAATTCCTGGCTTTGCTTGCCTAGTCTTGTAATGACCACACAGTCTGTTCTAGAGCTATTTAGAGCAGCTGCATTCCACACTTTATGTCTTCCCCCAAACATCCTTTAACAGCTCTAACTTGGAAGAAGTATTACAAGTGATGAGAGAAATTAAGAAGAGTATTTTTAATGAAAATGATATCAATATGCATTTCCATTTGTGGCTAAATAAAGCAAGAGAAATAAAATGTTCCATCTTTTAGATAAAATATTGAGATAGAAGAGGTTGAGCTCAGACAATACAGCTTAGCCAGATAGCCCTTCTCTTCCCCACTCTTGGCCTCCTCTCTTCTCTCCATCCTCTTCCATCATGTCTTAACATTTGTACAAAGGGTCACAAGAGGATTGGGGGTAACACTCTGATGGGGTGGGTTTAAGTCTGACTTCTAACTCTGTTTCAATGCAACTGTCCTCAAAGCCCATGAAGACTTATGACGGTAGCCCATGCCACAGGCTGAATTGTGTATCCCCAGAATCCATATGTTAAAGTCTTAAACCCTCATACCTCTGAAAGGGACTGTATTTGGAGATGGAGTCTTCAAAGAGGTAATTAGATTAAAATGAGATCATCAGAGTGGGCTCTAACCCATAAGACTGGTGACCATATAAGAAGAGATTATGGGGCATCTGGCCAGCTCAGTCAGTAGAGCATGCAACTCTTGATATCCGGTTTGTGAATCTGATCTCCACACTGGGACTAGAGGTTACTTAAAAATAAAAAATAAAAAAATCTTAAAGAAAGAGATTAGGACACAGGAAGAAGAAGGCCAGGACCCAAGGAGAAAAGCCTTGGAAGAACCCAACCCTACTGGTCCTTGATCTCAGACTTGAGCTTTCACAATTGTGAGAAAATACATTTCTATTCTTCAAGCCACCCACTCTGTTGTACATGCTACACCAGCCCCAGCAAAATAAGACAGTCTGTAGGTAACAGACACAATTCAGGAATGGGGAAGGTAAGGGTAGGAAAGAGGGCAGGTAGTTGACAGTGGGGCCCTTATGGCAGAAACAGAGCAGCAGCCAGAGGGAGAATCCAATTCTGGAAATTTGATTGTGTTTTTAGACCTAGAAAGGATCCTGGCTTTGCTTTGTTGTAGTCCCTCCCTGATGTCCACTAATACATCCCTGTACTTGGAGAGGAATTTCACCTCTTTTGCTGGCAGTGGAAGGCTTTCTGGAGCCCCACAGGAGGCCTATTTCAGGCTTCCACAGGTCACTGTACATGAAATGCAAGGCTGAAAACAGAAGTCCCTTCACCCCTACAGCAGGAGCCAGGACTGTCTACTCCCTGTGAGCCTCCAGAGAAGGCAAAAGCTTTGCCAACTGCCCAAGAGGCACTTCCTGCATCTCAAGAGGCCAAGAAAATACAAATCCTCTTTGTTCTACATTCAAAAATGGTCAGATTTCTGACTCAGCTCAGATTCAACCCATAGCAAAAGCTCAAAAAATGCATGAACGTCGTGCGTGGCAGGACATAGACAGGGAAGAAACAGAAAAAATAATTTCTGCTTTGACACTCAGTTGCCCCAAGTGAAGAATACTCTCCTCTGAAGTCGTACAGACAAATTGATTCCATAGAGGGATGCCGGGTGGCTCAGGTGGTTAAGTAGCCCACTCTTGATTTCGGCTCAGGTCATGATCGCAGGGTCATGAGATCGAGGCTCCACACTCAGCGGGGAGTCTGCCTAAAGACCTAAAGACTCTCTCATTCTCTCTCTCTCTCTCTCTCTCTCTAAAATAAATAAGGGGCACCCGGGTGGCTCAGTTGGTGACGTGTCTGCCTTCAGCTCAGGTCATCATCTCAGAGTCCTGGGATGGAGCCCCATGTCCCGCTCAGTGGGGAGCTGGCTTCTCCCTCTCCCTCTGCTGCTCCCGCTGCTTGTGCTCTCTCTCTCTCTCTTTCAAATAAATAAAATCTTTAAAAATAATAATAAATTAATCTTTAAAAAATTGATTCCGTAAAAGATCCTGAATCCAATCAACTCTCTTTTCCTTGCTGTGATAAGGGTGTTCATTGGGGAAACCCCATTAATTCCAGCACTAATACAGTCTCTGTAAAAATCTGTCAATAAATCTTCAAAGAAAGTCTGTCAGCAATACTGTTATTAAATAAATAGAACAACATATTGCATGGTACAAATTCAAAGAATACATCTCATTATTGTATAAACTCAGGTTTCTCCTAAGTCGAATTCCGTCCCCGGAAGCTGTGTGAAAGCCAAACACCAGGACCAGCCCTCCACCCAAGCCCAGCATTAAAAATTCACTCATTCAACCAACATTTAGAAAGCACCTACTATGCACCAGACAGGGTGAGGACACAGAAATAGACAGATGAGACACTGTCTCTGCCTTCAAGGATTTCATCACCACATAAGGTAGACAAGCCAATTGGTCAATGGATTACAACATGGTCTGACGTGCGCCCAAGTAGAGGCAAAGTGAAAGCAGAGAGAAATCCAGGACAGGTTGTCCTCCTACGTGGATTCTGAGGGCACTTGAATTTTAACTTCTCACCTCAGTCTGACAATCCATGTCCACTGCCAACACTCCTCTCCTTCCCACCCCTACCGTGATTCAGCAGGTCTACAAGGGTCTCTGCCTTCCAAAGTCCTCAGGAAAAATGAGTTGGTACCACCTGGGGAGCAGTAATTTTTTTTTCTCTCTCTCTCTGCACTTGAAAGAAAACTAGGTAGCAGGAGAATGGCAGATACAGCAGTAGAGAAAACCCACAAGCAACCTGGAGTGCTCTTCTGGGTATCTCTGCGCTTCTGGATTCAACCGGCCCTTGGAGCATCGTCCTCGGGATGCAGAGAGGGTAACAGGCTTTGATGGGCAGAGTCCCAGGTGGTGACTCCAGAATCCTGGCCCCACCTGCCTTAGCCACTTCAATGGCACTTTTTTTTTTTTAGATTTTATTTATTTATTCATGAGAGACACACAGAGAGAGGTAGAGACACAGGCAGAAGGAGAAGCAGGCTCCTCGCAGGGAACCCGATGTGGGACTCGATCCCAAGACCCCAGGATCATGCCCTGTGCCAAAGGTAGATGCTCAAGCACTGACACACCCAGGTGCCCCTTCATTGGTATTTTTTATTTAATTCCATCAGCTTTAACTTTCTTATCTGTGCAATGGAGTCATACCATCTACCCTGCCTACCTCATAGGAAGCTTGGGAAAAATCAAAGGAACTGTGATAAGTGAAAATGCTCTTAAGCCAGAAAAACACTGTACAAATACAAGAGAGGGTTATAATTAACCAAGCCACAGAGCTGCCTTAGGGCTGGATTAAAATACACTGTACCCCTCTGGATCGACAAAGTGTGAATATGGTTAAAAAGAGGGACAGCTACTCCTAAACAGAGACAGTTGGTGTGTGGGCAAACCCCCATAAGCATTTTCTATGCCAGGAAACCTGCATATGCTTAGAAATTAGCACGTTTCTGTTGGCCTTATAGCAGCAGTGTAGGAGAGCTCGCAAAATGAAATCCGCAACAGGCAACACCACTGCCAAACACAACTGTCCCAACTCACAAGAAATATATTGAGCACCAACCCCTATCGATGGAATAAGACATACCCTGTGCTACTGGGCAGAGGAACCCCCTGCAGAGGACACCCGTGTGATAAACACAAACAGGGCCTCTGGCAAAGTGACCATATTTTTGAACACTGACTGTTACAGACCAAATGTCGGTTCCCCCCACCCTCCCCAATTCATATGTTGAAATCTAACACACACACACACACACACACACACACACACACACAATGGTTTTAGGAGGCGGGGCCCTTGGGAAGTAATTAGATCATGAGAGTAGTCTCACGAATGGCCTTAGCGTACTCCTGAAAGAGAGCCCAGAGAGCTCTCTCATCCCTTGGGCCAGGTGAGGACACAGAAACAAGCAAGTCTATAAGCCAGGAAGTGGGTCTCCCCAGACCTTGAATCTGCCTACCTTGAGCATGGACTTCCCAGCCTCCAGACGGTGAGAAATAAATGTTTGTTGTATAAGCCACCCAGTCTCTGGTATTTTTGTTACAGCAGCTCAAATGGACTAAGACACTAACCGATACATTTCAAAGGCTATGAGCGCAAGCCCTTTTGGTAAGAGAAAAGTTCTAGACGGTGGAACTACTTCTGCAACCTGACACATGATGCCCCCAAAACAGTACTTTTTCTATCCGATTACAGTAAATTTTCCAATACAATGAATGCTTTGTTTGGCTGAGGCATTCAATAGTCATTCACAGTCTCTAATGAAACTACTAATTACAAAATCTCTGCATTGCAGGCAGTAAAAAGGGGTTGCTAACCTCTTCACAGTGCTTTAGTTCCACCATCAAGTAGCAATTAATCAGTGGCCCTCCCTCTTTTTCACTGATTCTCACCTCCAAATATCCCAACCACACCTACAGAAAAACCAAGACTCACTCAAACAGGCAGGTAAGAGTACAGCCTGCACCCACACACTCCGACGCACACTATCCAGGAACTAGAAGAAGAAAACTAAAGCTAAAGACAAGGATCAGAGAGGATTCTCTTATTCAGATTATTCCTTTGCATTGGCTAATTCAGGAAGAGCCGGGCTTCCGCCCTCTGCCTACTGGAAATGTAGCTTTTAGTAATACGGTCATTAAAACTAGACTCCATCACAACAGAAATATTTGATGCCTAATAGAGTCCACTGTACCAGAATATGCTACATTTTGATTTCTAAGAAAGCGATCTGTCATTCATCAGGATCCCCAGCTGCTGTCACCAAATAAAATAGAAGGAGGCATTAAGGCATCATGAGATAGGTTTCTTTCAGGCTTGTTATCATTACAGCAGCTTCCAGGCCACCAGAACCATCTCAGAGAGGCTAGGCTAACACACCCCGTGTCCTAAGCTCCAAGGGCATCTCCACCTGTACCAGAGAAAACCCGTGTTAACCACTTCAACCATTTCCACTAAGGCTCTTTAGGCAGCAGTGAGGTCTATAGCTGGAGAAATCAATGTTTAACACAAGAACATAGGTAAAAAGAGAGAAAGAGGTAAAAGCCTATTATGCCAGTTTTTAAAGGTTAAAGGGAAAAAAACAAAGTCTGCATGAAACATTTTATTGTAGTTCATTAATTAATTAATCAAGAGTTTGACAACAGGCAACAGATTTGGAGTAACTTTTGCCAAACCCAAATTAGATTCAAAAGAGCCAAAATATTTTTCCCCACATTTGCAGGTTATAGACTTATAATTTGGTGACTTATCTAATATCCCAAAGAATGTATCTCAAAGGATTATTTTAATAACTCAGGAAAGTACTCAAATCAAGCCTGTGGAAATTAATTTTTTCTCCTTTTCAAAGATCCATGGAATGAAGTAAGAGGTTTGAGGGCACTTAAGTCACAATCTATCCACTTTTAAAGTAGCCAGGCTATTTAAAGTCACCTGATTGTTTAAACAAACATCAAAATGTATACATTCAATTGACTGTCTTTGAAAACCCTTTAAGAGCTACATAGTTATTCCATTGCTCAAGACACTTTTGGAATGCTTCTTTGGAATAATTTTTTTTTAATCAGCTCATTGTCACATGCTGTACAGACATATGTATGCATGCAAACACAGTCAACCCTCACTTAAGTCTACAGAACTTCAGAGTGAATAATCTAAAAATAATTTCTATTTGGTTGAGCATGCTTTTACTTTTTTGTGTTAGAATACAGGTGTTTGGGAACTTCTGTAAATTTATGTCTACTAAAATAACACAAACACATGATGATTAGGAGCCAGATTCAACCAGGAATATCTGAGAGGTTGATCGCCTTTCCTATATCCCCTACAAAATTCAGCCTGCTGTCTGCTCCAGGCTGCCTGTAGAAAATGCTGGCATCTCTCACACTTCTACAAAAAGGAATGTGTATAAGTGTTTGCACTTCTACAGAGTGCAGAGTGAGAACTCTCAGAGAAAAAAATGACTGCTCAAAATCCCCAAAGACCTTAAAAATGGACCCATCAGGTAATTCCAAATTCAGCCTTTAATTATAGAACACCTGGCACACCCAAACGTACTGAATTAAAAGTTACGGAGACGAGGTCTGGGAATCTGCACACTTTCAAGCTGCACAAGTGATTATAATCACACCATAAGTTAAGAGACATGATTTTCATTTTACAGACAAAAGCTGTAAAACAATGCGGGCAGTCACCCCAGGTAAATAGCAGAGCTGGAAGTAGGAGCCGATGCTTTGACTCAACTTAGCACAGTGCTCTTTCAATGAAGTGTCACCAATGGCTGTGATTAATGACGATAACACATTAATGCAATTGATATGTAGGAAATTGTGCTTTGCTATGGATATACAACAGTACAAGTCAAGCTTCTGTGTCCAATCAAGAGATTACAACAGAATTGAGTACGGGAGCTCTACTCTGACCTGCATCCCTATTTGAAGACCTCAGCTCATGGTTCATTAAAAATAAATTGCTAGGTATATTCAAGTCCGTTCAGCAAGTTGACAATTCAACTCAAAATGAACTAAGGTGGGGGCAGCCCCAATGGCGCAGCGGTTTAGTGCCAACTGCAGCCCAGGGCCTGATCCTGGAGACCCTGGATCGAGTCCTACGTCAGGCTCCCTGCATGGAGCCTGCTTCTCCCTCTGCCTGTGTCTCTGCCTCTCTCTCTCTCTCTCTCTCTCTCTCTCTCTCTCTGAATAAATAAATAATCTTAAAAAAAATGAACTAATGTGTGAACCCTTAATCAGTACCAGACCTGTAAGAAAGTGGAAAAGGATAGCTATTTATAATAATGTTAGAAAAGAATGGGTGACACAAAATACTCATCCTGCCTAATAGCTAAAATTTCCACATTACAAATGTATTCCTTTAGCCTAAAGCTGAGTTTCCATATCTACGTGTCTGTACCAAGCTCCTCTGGGAAGGGCCAGGCATTGAGCTTTATTGGTCATTTACAGTTGATAGTTAAAAATCGACTCAGACCCTTCTGTGAGATGAAGAGCTATGATAGGAAAGAAGACAGAAAATTGTTTTAAATGATGGAAATGAGGTTCTATCAAGAGAGGAAAAGATTCTTCAAAGGGATACAGGAGGGATCCCTGGGTGGCTCAGCGGTTTAGCACCTGCCTTTGGTCCAGGGTGATCCTGGAGTCCCGGGATCAAGTCCCACATCGGGCTCCCTGCATGGAGCCTGCTTCTCCCTCTGCCTGTCTCTCTCTCTCTCTCTCTCTCTCTCTCTGTGTGTGTGTGTGTGTGTGTGTGTATGTGTGTGTGTGTCTCATGAATAAATAAAATCTTAAAAAAAAAAAAAAAACAAAGGGATACAGGAGTCCCCAAAGACAAACTTCACAGTTGTCCCTAGATCCAAGTCTGCTGTAGATGGTGCTATATGGTCAAGCTGGCTTGAGCAAAGCTGAAGAGTCTTGCTTAAGTTTTGGGGTTTTTTTGTTTTTTTTTTTTAAACAGGTTTTAGTTTGGTTTTGTTTTGGTTTTGTTTTTGTAAATAAAGATAACCAATATGAGGGCCAAAGAGAGATTATTAAAAGAACAAACTTCATTTGAAAGGTGAAGACAAAGCCTTAGAGAAATTAAAAACTGGAAACTTTCAGATATGAAATATTTTAGAAATTCTATGCCATAAGGCATTTCTGGCAGCAGAGATCACTTTGGAAATTATCTAATATAGAGACCTACATACAAATTATCCTGTCTAATCCATTCTATTTTCTTGCAAGTTTTAAATATAATAACAGCTAACACTTACTATGTGCCAGGAACTATTCTCAGGTCTTTACTTGTATGAACTCACTCAATCCTTACAATAACTCTATGAGGTAGAGGTAGATTAAAAATAAAATCTCCATTTACAGATAAGAAAATTAAGGTCTAGAAAAGTTAAGTATCTTGCTCAGAGTCACACAATAAACAGAGAAGCTGGAATTTGGAGGCACTATAACTCTACACTGTTAACTATTTACACTCTAATGAGGATATTTAAAACAGAAGCCTAGATAAACTACTTTACACATAAATGTTTTAAAGTTAGGCTGATTTCAAAAGTGTTTTTTAAACTGTTTTATAATAAACCTGATAAGCTTCAAATTTCAAACTTTAAGTCCATTAAGATAGTAGTTCCATATTTAATTTGGCATAAGTGATTAGGGTTAGGGATCCCTGGGTGGCTCAGCAGTTTAGCACCTGCCTTTGGCCCAGGGCGTGAGCGTGATCCTGGAGTCCCAGGATCGAGTCCCACATCAGGATCCCTGCGTGGAGCCTGCTTCTCTCTCTCTCTCTCTCTCTCTCTCTCTCTCACATAAGTAAGTAAAACCTTTTAAAAAAATAAGTGATTAGGGTTAGAAGAACATTCTCCCATTAGCATTGGGGAAGTTTTTCAATATCAAAAATCTCAAGTGTCACAACTTCAAGTGAGAGAGTAGAAGAGGTAATAAGTCAGAGAGATGCCTCTTGACTTGGAAAAAAATCATAGGAATTCATATTTTGGAGAAGGGAACTTGCAGCAGGGCACTCTTTTGGTAACATCATGAATCAATAAAAAAATCATGAAAAGAGGGGTGCCTGGGTGGCTCAGCTGGTTAAGTGTCTGACTCTTTAGCCCAGGCCTTGATCTCAAGGTTTTGAGATTGGGCTCCATGCTGATCACGGAGCCCACTTTAAAAAAAAGTCATGAAAAGAAAATTTTG
Organism: Nyctereutes procyonoides; assembly: GCF_905146905.1. Classification (NCBI taxonomy): domain Eukaryota; kingdom Metazoa; phylum Chordata; class Mammalia; order Carnivora; family Canidae; genus Nyctereutes; species Nyctereutes procyonoides. Next base: position 34,098,720 of record NW_026575120.1, on the reverse strand, counting down.
GCAAGCTGAAATAAAAGGAAAGCCTGGTTGTTTTAGGAAAAATCTGTCTGGTAGATAAATTTGGTAAGAAGAAATACTGTATACACTAAGGATAATGAGATTTGAAGGAGAAAGTTGCAAATGTAACGATAAAAACACTAAATTTTTTAAAACCGTGGACAGATTCCTATGGAGCTCTATTGGCCAAAAGGCTCAAGGCTGAGTAGGTTCTCTTCAACTTTGAAATAATAACCAGGATTAAATTAAGCAATCTTTGACAATACCTAAAAATTTAGAGGAAAAGTACTGAACTAATCTTTTTTTCCTTCAAATGCTGTTACAAATGCATATAGGTAAATATATAAATGAAACTCTATTACAATGCTAATATTAGTAGAAGGATCTATAGTTTATTGTACTAATCCAGGTGCAAACAGTTTACATATTGTCTTAATGGTAACTGTAATATGGGTTTTCATATTAGAGTTGAAATGAGATGCATTAAATTATTACACACATATTATTTCATTATGAGTAAATAATGAAATACTAACTACTTTACCAGATAAACTCTTAAAATCTCAGTGGCTTAACTAAGAAGGTTATTTCTTGGGCAGCTCGGGTGGCTCAGCAGTTTAGCACTGCCTTCGGCCCAGGGCATGTTCCTGGAGACCAGGGATCCTGTCCATGTCGGGCTCCCTGCATGGTGCCTGCTTCTCCCTCTGCCTGTGTCTCTGCCTCTCTCTCTCTCTCTCTCTCTCTCTGTCTGTCTCTCAAGAATAAATAAAATCTTTTTAAAGATTATTTATTTATTTATTCATAGAGACACACAGAGTGAGAGGCAGAGACACAGGCAGAGGGAGAAGCAGGCACCATGCATAGAGCTGGACATGGGACCCGATCCAGGGTCTCCAGGACCATGCCCCAGGCTGCAGGTGGCGTTAAACCGCTGCGCCACCGGGGCTGCCCTCTCTCAAGAATAAATAAATAAATTCTTTAGAAAAAAAAAGGGGGGTTATTTCTTGCTCACTGAAGTCCAATCAGCAAGCAAGAAAGGGGAAACAACCATTCTCTGTCATTCAGGGGCTTACACTCCCCAAAGTTTTGCCATCTTCAATTTTTGGCTTCCAATGTCACCCAGATAGTAGGCATCCAAACAGAAGAAAGAAGAGAGAAAATAAGGGATCACACAGAAGGATCTTATGGGACAGACATGGAAGTGGAATATATTATTATATCCACATATCACTGGTCATAACTCAGTCATATGGCCACACTTAATTGCACATACTGCTGGGGGAAATAGTCTGGCTGGGCACCCATAAGAGAAGAGAGATAAGTTTGGTAAACAGAACCATTCTTTGTTCGATAGGCAATCATGTGACCTAAAGTAAAATTTAAGGCATATATAACAATATTTAAAGTGGAATACTATTCTATGAAACTATTTCCCCTTCAAGTCTGGGGGAAAGCCAGTTATAAGCACTCAAACAAGAATCTGGCCAAGAGGCTAATCACACTCTATGGAATGTAGTTCTGAGTTTCTTCCCCTCTAGATACTATGTCAGAGGCTGTCAATGCCAGTGGAGAGATAATGGCTTGGTTGTCTGGAGCCACCATCAGTGCTTGCACTTCCCTTCACCCCTCTGGTCACTCCTATGGATGCAATGATAAAGGAGAGGTAGGAGGACAAAACAGGAAAATACACAGGCACATCTCTAACACAAACCAGCACTATGAGGCAGCAACAGGGAGTGTGGTGATGGAAAGAACACAGAAAAAAGCAACAGTCTCAGAGTGATTCCACTATTCACTAGTCAAGGAACAGATGATAAACTTTTTTGAGTCTCAGGCACCGCATGCATAAAATGGGACTAATACCTGCTCTGTATGCCCCACATATTGGCAACATGGCTGGGGGTTTGATTGGAAAGAAGAAAGAAAGAAAGGAAGGAAGAAAGAAAGGAAGGAAGGAAGGAAGGAAGGAAGGAAGGAAGGAAGGAAGGAAGGAAGGAAGGAGAAAGAAAGAAAGAAAAGAAAGGAAGGAAAGAAAGAAAAGAAAAGAAAAAAGAAAGAAAAAGGATTGATGAAAAGATGTGATTGTGAGAATAAGCTACTGAAAGAGAGAAAGAAAGTAGATGAGAGAAGATTAGGCAGGAGAGCAACCTACTGAATAAGTCTATTACTGCGACAGTTGTGGGGAAAAGTGCCAATAACCCAATAGGGAAAAATCACAAGCTAAAAAATTTCCAAGCACTTGAAAAAATAAAATTGGTCATGACATGCACCTTGAAAGACATTTTATGGAAATTCAGAACCTACGTGCTTACAGACGGAATCACAAACCAGAAGGGTAAGGGAAAAGTCAAAAGTTAGGCGCAATTATAGGTAGCAATGAATGCCATTTCTCACATGGTTTCCAAACTGGGACCTAGTTTCCCCCTATTTCTGAGTAGGAGGCAAAGGTGAAATTATACACCACCTGCTCCACTAACTTGCACCTGTTATTCTTTGTCTCTAGAACTCACATTTTTTCTTAGAATTTTGAGTCCTTATAATCTCCAAGGAAGAAATTAAAAATGCTAATGACCTCCACACCTTTTCAAAAACCATGCAGACAAGAGACTGCCTATCAAACACGGCTCATAATTTCTGCACAATATCCAGACTCTTTTCTTCACCAAGAAAGGAAGATTTTGTGACTTTAATTCCTACACCAATCATAGAAAATATTTGTTGCTTAGAGGTTACCAGAATTTCATGGACTTTGTTTTCCAGAGAAACTTACAGTATAATGGACAAAGAAGACTAATTCTGCATTACCATAGGTCTTTAGTCATTTAATCAGTGGCTTTGAAATGCAGACACAGTGCAGCATTTTTAGGATGACAAGGCAAGAATGTGGCCATTCAGCCTGAAAATAAAGCAGCTTTATCTCGAAAATGACCCGAATGTCATCAGAGCCAAAGCACCCTAAGATTCTAATTAGAGTGATGCTATTTAATGGAAAACTGCAGAATCCATTGGCTAAAAGGTCCTACAACACCTAGTAAGAGAGGTTTAAGGATGAACTGTGCTCTCCTTAAAAAATGAAATCTTTTAAAACTTTTCAGAGCACCATACTTCAAGAGACAACACATCACATTTCCTCTAACACCAGAGGCCAAAATGTCTCAGAAAGTCCAACCAATCACCAGCTACTTCGGTTAGGCTACTCTGAGCAGTGCCTCTTTATAAGCAGAACGCAAAGGCAACGTGCATAACCAGAATTCTCCAATCCTGCTTTCTCCTGAGAAACTCCCATTAAATGCTCAATGACAATAAGATACTGACATCCTATAGAAACTCTCTTGCAAGAAGCTTAAAGGTCTTAGCTCAAATTATCCCACAAGCTTGTAGTGGGAGCAAGATGATTGATAACTTGCATCAAGAAAAATAGTCCTAGGGCTCCTGGCTGGCTCAGTCAGTAAAACATGTGACCCTTCCTCAGGGTTGCATGTTCGAGCCCCATGTTGGGTGTAGAGATTACTTAAGAAAAGAAAAATTAGAAAAAGGAAAAGAGGGGCAGCCCTGGTGCTGCAGCAGTTTAGCGCCACCTGCAGCCCAGGGCGTGATCCTGGAGACCTGGAATCGAGTCCCATGTCGGGCTCCTTACATGGAGCCTGCTTCGTCTCTGCCTCTCATGAATAAATAAAATAAAAAATCTTTAAAAAACAAGAAAAGAAAAATAGTATACACCTAAAACTAATATTGCACTGTATGTTAACTACCCGGAATTTAAATTAAAAACTTTAAAAAAAGACAAAAAATAAAGAACTAAATAAAAATTTTAAAAATGAAATAAAAATCTTTCCTGCCTGGCTTCCAGATGTGGGTGATCGACTTGGGAAGTTAGCCTTTTAAAAAACCCTGATATGGTGCACCTGGGTGGCTCAAAGGGTTGAGCGGCTGCCTTTGGCTCAGGGCGTGGTCCCAGAGCCCAGGGATCGAGTCCCACATCGGACTCCCTGCATGGAGCCTGCTTCTCCCTCTGCCTGTGTCTCTGCCTCTCTCTCTGTGTCTCTCATGAATAAATAAAATCTTAAAAAAATAAAAACCCCGTTATGTTATTTTTTCCTTACATAAAAAACTAATTAATGCCCTTCCCTCCCCCACCCCCCACCCAAAAAAAAGAAAGAAAAAAATAGTCTTGGATTTTTAGATCCTGGCTCATCTAAAACGTGTTTCTTCCTGGGCCACAACCCTTTCTTTTTCTCTCCCCTCCTTTCTGCCTGAAACTTCTCCAGCAAAAACTCCAGCAATTCTCTCTTTCTTTTTTTCTGTACCATCAGTTTTGTCCCTGTCTACCAGGTTATTCCCACCAGCCTACAATTAGGCTATTACTTCTCCAATTTAAAAAGAAAAAAAAGGCGCCTGGGTGGCTTTGTTGGTTGAGTGTCTGACTCTTGGTTTCAGCTCAGGTCATGATCCCAGGGTCATGAGATTCAGCCCCCAGTTGGGGCTCCATGCTCAGCAGGGAGTCTGCTTGAGATCCTCTCTCCTTCTCCCTCTGCCCCACCCACTCATGCATTCTGTCTCTGTCAAATAAATAAATAAACCTCTTTTAAAAAAAACTTTTAAGTCTCTCTTAACGTAACTTTCTCAGCCCAACTACCATATTTCTCTCCTTACTTTTACAGCAAAAATCCTTTAAAGAGTTATCAAAATCCATTGTTTCCTACTCCTCCCCTCATCCCATTCACTTTTGAACCCATCTCTGAAGTCAACAACCTCCACATTTTGGAGTTCAAAGTTGAAGTCCCAGGCTTCTCTTACATGACCCACTGCCAACCTTGCACACAACTGCTCACTTCCTCTCCCTTAACACACTGGCTTTCCTTGGCTTCCAGGACACCAAACTTCCCTAATTTCCTCTATTATCCTACCTATTTCTTCCCAGTCCCTTTTGTTGAGGCTCCTCATCTCCCTGAGCTGTGTCAAGTCAGTTTGCCCCAGAATTCAATCTTTGGACCGCTCTCTTCTAGACTTGCAGTCACTCTCTAGGTGATCTCATTTACTCTCATGAGTTTATTTATTTATATATTTTTTACTCTCATGACTTTAAATACTAGAAGCCTACGACTCCCAAATTTCCATTGCAGGTGAGACTTCTTCCCTGAACCCAGGCCAATATATCCAACTAACTGTTGACATCTCCCCTGGAGTATTTGAAAGGCATCTCAAAGATTATCATACCCAAAATAGTGGATCCCCAAGTCAGAATCTTCCTACAGTCCTATCCATTACATATTTTTTCTTAACATATACTGTATCATTAGTTTCAGAGGTAGATTTTAGTGATTTATCAGTTGTATACAAAACCCAGTGCTCAGTACATCACGTGCCCTCCATCATGCCCATCACCCAGTTATCCCACCCTTCCACCCGCCTCCCCTCCAGCAATCCTGTTTGTTTCTTAGAGTTAAGAGTTTCTTATGGTTTCTCTCCCTCTCTGTTTTCATCTTATTTTATTTTTCCTTCCCTTCCCCTATGTTCATATGTTTGTTCCATAAATTCCACATAGGAGTGAAATCATATGGTATTTGTCTTTCTCTGACTTATTTTGCTTAGCATAATACTGTCTAGTTCCATCCATGTCATTGCAAATGGCAAGATTTCATTTTTTGATGGCTGAGTAATATTCCATTGTATATACAGACCACATCTTGTTTATCCATCTGTTGATGGCCATCTGGGCTCTTTCCATATTTTAGGCATTGTGGACATTTATGGCAACACACTCTACCAGCTCCTTACATGAAAACCCTTGGTGCCAACTTTGACTTCTCTTTCTTTCCCCCACCCTCTGTCTAATCAATCAGCTCATCCTGGTAGTTCGCCATTCAAAATAGATCAAATCTCTTCTCCCATTGTTCTAATCCCAGCCACCATCTCTGTTGGCTGCTCCTCCTGTTTCTATACATGCTCCATTATAATCTATTATTAGCTCAGCAACCCAAGTGATCCTTGAAACCATAAGTCTAATCACGCCACTCTTCTCAGAACCTCAATGGCTTCCCATCTCATTTCTTCCTATGACCTTCAAACCCTATGTAAGGCAGCTCTTTACTTCTCAGGCACTCTGCCATCCTCATTATGTCTCCAACATCAGGGCCAACCATTCTCTCTTTTTGAAGTCTTCATCCTCCAAATATCCTCAGAGCTAGTTCCCTCATGTATATCTGCTCTTTACTCAAAAGCCACCTTCTCAGAGAGGGCCTCCCTGGCCATGCCATCTACAATTTCAACTCCACCTCCTCCCATTTCCTAGCCCTTTCCATGCTTTGTTTTCTCTCCTACCACTAATCACTGTCTAATATTTTACTTATTTACTTTTTAATTATCTCATCAGAATATAACCTCCAGGTAGGCAGTGGGGAGGGAGTTTGTATATTTGGTGCACCACTCTAGCCTAAACCCCTAGGACACATCCTGACATGTAAGTATCACCAAATATTTGTTGAATAAATGAATATATAATTCCTGTAATTTATTCTTGCAGCACGAAGGAGAAGCACAGAGTGAAAATTGTTATCCCACTGGAAAACATCACCATCCTCTCTGACCATATCCTTAGGAAGTCACCAGGACATAAGTACACTCAGCTCTGTGTGTTCACAAGTCAAGAACCTTAGCTAAGGAACTCTGTGCTGCCTTGTGTACCTTTCTTTTTTTTTTTTAAGATTTTATTTATTTATGAGAGAGAGGCAGAGACACAGGCAGAGAAAGAAGCAGTCTCCATGCAGGGAGCCCAACATGGGACTCGATCCCGGGTTTCCAGGATCCGGTGCTGGGCTGAAGGCGGCACTAAACCACTAAGCCACCCAGGCTGCCCCCTTGTGCACCTTTCGACCCCCTCCAAGCCCACCCACACCACGTTGCATTTAGAGCCTCTACATTTCCCAACTCCTCACTGATGCTGTACTCAAGCCCACCCAAGTGTCTTAAAAATCAATGTTCAGATTACAAGAAGATTTTCTTTTAATTAATAAGGTAACCAAGAACAACCACAATCAAGTAGTATTTGAGGCCAAGGGAATTGATTCTGTATTTCTCCATCTGGGAATTCTTCCATTAAAACAACTGAGGTGGTTTTAAATTCAGCTATAACAGTGGACACAAACCTCCTGGAATGTATGGTTAGCATGCGAAAGTCTTTGTGACAGGACTCATCACCTTGAGAAAGCCCATTTCTTTCTTCTAAATAATAAGAATCTCAATATAGGGATATCATTGTTGTTGTTCCTAAATGCACTTCACTACCTGGAGACGATCTATCCTCTGTGAAGAAGCCATTATGGTCTCTGATGCATCTCCCTTTTTAGCAGCTTATTGATCTACAAGCGCCCAGCCAGCCACCACACCACTACGGATATGTGTAATAAAAGCTGATACAGGCATGCTGCTGGCACAGAAACATAAAAGTCCTTCTTTGAAATGTTAACAACTCTGCTGACCCAGAGAGATGAAATGCCACCTTCCAGTTTGAAATAAACCTCTGAGTTCCTATAGGTTTTAAAATAAACATATATGGCAAAAGACAGTTTTCAGGGTAAGGGTTACCCACCATTTTATGAGACTCGTGATAGTATATAGCTCATCGATACTTTTTTATGATTATTTTTTACAATTAATACAGCTCTTCAAAACACCAGTTTCATTGGGATTCCTACCCAATGGTCACTGCTGAAAGTACAATCTAAATTTTTTATCTGAGCACTTTATATAACTTGGGTGAGAGGTGCTAGAAATCAGTTTTCTAGCTTAAACCCAGTACAGATTTAACTAATATAAATCCAGGATTTAGAGTGGTCATAGAAAATGTTTCCTTGACATGAATCATTTATTTAACCTAGTTTAGACAGCCAAGCAATGTGGCTGTATCTATATTTATCTGCTGAAAGCAAAAGAATTACTCTACTTATCTGAACGACTCAGCAACGGGCTCAGCCCTTAGACTGTACAAAGGGAGACGTCCTTAACACCTTCACCATGAGATGACCCAACCAGAACAACAGTCATGGATCATTTTGGAAGAAAATCCACTTCCCTGTGAGACCCTGAGAAGTGAACAGCTGTCTCATCCGTTGTTGACCTAGGACTCAGTGGTCTTCATAAGCAAAGATGTGTTGATTGGCCATCACATCTTTTGCCCCCAAATCCCCCTGTAAGGAGATGGGTGTTTTCCATGAGCAATGATGCTCACCAACAATGGTGCCAGATGAGCCAGAGAATTGGGAGACAGATACTCACCAGGATCACAGAATCTCCCCTGTTGAAAGTCATAAAAAGTGAACTGAGGGGGGCACCTGAGTGGCTTAGTGGTTGAGCATCTGCCTTCGGCTCAGGTCATGATCCTGGGGTCTTGGGATCAAGTCCCATATCGGGCTCCCCTCTTCTCCTTGCTTCTCCCTCTGCCTATGTCTCTGCCTCTGTGTCTCTCGTAAACAAATAAATAAAATCTTAAAAAAAAAAAAAAAAGAAGAAGAAGAAAGGGAAATGAACTGAGGTAAGAACTAGGCAGTTACAGAAGGCATCGTCTCTGTTTTCAGGTCATTATCTGACCAAAATCACTATCAGGGGAGATTTGACGAAGCTGCCCTTAAATAGATGGTTGAGGGGGAGGCTGGCCATAGACACCCTTGATGATAAATATTGAAAAACCTGGAGAAACATCCTGAGGAAATAGCCACATGTGTCCGACCCCGAGGTAAATTTGGAAATTCTCACATCCATGACAGGAACAAGAAATGGAGGTAGCCTTCTCTTTGCCAACCATGTTTTGGGAAGGAGGACCAGCCAAGGAAAGGCATGAAGGAAAGAAAAAGTGGGCAGGATCACAATTAAGAAAATCCAAGAAAAATGAAATCATCCTACCCTTGAAATTCTCCTCTTGTGAGTCCAGAAATATGGGTGCTCTAAGAAAATACAAACCCTAACAAAGGAAATAAATTGAAGTTTATCATATGCATTACAGAACAATTCACAGCAGGCTTCCTTTTAATAGTGAGTCTCCCTGGTCCAATGAAAATATGGCTCTTTGTTAAATAAGATTTCCAGATCGACTGCATTAAGTGAGATAAACCTTCATTCATTCAACAAGTATGTATTAAATACCTATTACGGCCCATGCATTATGCAAAATGCTGTGGATGAAAAGATGAATATGAAATAGTGAAAAAAATAATCTCAAAAAGGAGGGAAACCTATAGGGAAATAAAATGTCACTGGTGCTGGAAAGTGTTTGGTGTGTGACAGAGGCCTAGGAGGAAGAAGGCAATCCTACTCAGGAGGAACAGGTGAGAATACCAAGCAAGACAAGGAGGAGAGGCCTAGAGCTAGCTGCTAAGAGGTAAGCACGTGTTGGGGATGGGGGCAAGCAGGGACAGGGACTTACAGGCAAAGGAAGAAGCTTCATAAGCAAAAGTTCCAGAGGCATCAATTAGCTTAATCTGTTTGGGGACCTAGGAGTCCTTCATCAGGGCAAGAGGAGAGCTTGCTGGTATGGAGAAAAGCATGATAAACTGGGGGGCCGGGAGGCATGTTGCCAGACCTGGGGGGCCCACATGCCAAGGTGACGATGACAGATCTTATCCTGACTGATAAGCTGTGGGGAGCCGCTGAAGGATATTGAGCAAAGTGGTAACATGATTCAATTTCCAGTTAAGAAACATCCTTCTGAATAGAAAGCAGTGAGGAGAGAGGTGCTAGAGAGCAGGAAGCCAGAGGGCACCATAAGCTTACAGGGGACCAAGATGCAGCGGTGACGATGGAACAGGATGGGAGGGACAAGCATGAACGTGTCAGGTCTAGAACTGGCTTGTTCGCTGCTTGGATGAGTAGGACAGGAGAGAAGAGAGCCCTGAGGATGATCCTGAAGTTTCTGGTTTGGGCAACTAAGAGAGGCAGGGATGTCATTCCCCAAGATGGAGAAAAAGGAAGGAGAAAGGATTCCCGGGTGGGCAGGGAAGAGAAACCAGGTGTCTGAGTGAGATATCCCACAGGAGAGCTGTTTGGATTTTAGGTCTGAGTGAGAGATTCCCCGTGGAACAAGTCATGAGCTTCGAAGGGTGAAAAAACCACAGGCATGAAAGAGAATGCTCCAGGAGAATAGAACCCTGGAGAACCCACACAGGCTGAGAAAGAAGAGCCAGTGAAGGAGAGGGAGGAAGAACAGAGGTAGAGGGGCACCAGCTGAGTCGAAAGAGCCTGCAACTCCTGATCTCTGGGTGGTGAGTTCAAGCCCCATGGTGGAGATGCAGATCCAGGAGGGAACGTAGCCTTCAAAGTCAGAGCAAGCACAGTGTTGAAAAAGAAGGAGCAATCCCAGCCACCCCACCCCGGGAAGGGGAGGAAACCCAGGGATAGGGGCCTAAAAGTGCACCGAAGATGCTGGTGAGGAAGAGAAGCAAGCCAGACCACACCTGAGCAAGCTTCGCTGCTGTTTCCTTGGTGCTAACACATGTAGGGAGGAGGGAGCCACCGGGAGAGGTTGGAGACTCAGAGGCCAGCTTTGCCCAGAGTGGAAGGTCATTCACCAAAGGATGGGGGGAGCCAGCTACGCCGAGCTCCCCCGCAGAGCAGGAGGAACAGGGCAGCTCAGCCACCCGGGACACCCAGAGCCGCATGTGGGCATCTCATCAGCCCTGTGGTTACTGAAACATAAGCCCGGCAGTGATTCTGCTTCAAAGCCCCTGAAATCCCATGGGACACTCATGATTCCCTAGTAACCTCGGACCGGCTTTGGTGCTTTAAATCATCATCAGATGAAAATGGAACCCCTGCTATTGTCCTGATGGGCTTTTTCTGCTGTAGCTATGGTTTGTACAGACAGAGTGGAAACACATCGTTATCGTCACAGAGGGGCCCTTGGCTAAAGTCACCCTCACAATTTTAATGATGAAGAGTCCAAACCTTACTCATTCATAATAAAACTACTTAAAGTTTTACCAACTAACATTCTCCGCTGGGTTTGAAAAGTGATAAAACTGAAGAAATAACATGCAATTCTGGTCCTTTCTGATTAATTCTTAGCTTCTCCTTGCCCAGTTCACACCAAGCTCCTCCCTAGGGGCTCAAATGCCTTCCCAAATGCTGGTGCTCTGGTTCATCCCACATTCAGTCTCTGTGTCTTATCGCTTCAAAGTTCAGGGTCTGATCAATTGGAGGGATGGTTTTAATTTACCTTTCTGACCCTTGAAATTCCTTGTTTTTCTCCAGAAAATTTGTATATTTGTATATTACTCCCTAGCTTAAAAACAAATCATTTTATTTTTTTTAAAGATTTTACTTATTTATTTATTCATGAGAGATACAGAGAGAGAGAAGCAGAGACACAGGCAGAGGGAGAGGGAGAAGCAGGGTCCCTGCAGGGAGCCCGACGTGGGACTCGATCCCAGGTCTCCAGGATCAGGCCCTGGGGCAAGGGCAGGCACTAAACCGCTGAGCCACCCAGGGATCCCCAAAATAAATCATTTTAAAGCCTCAATTTCCTCTTCTTACACCACATCTAGAGTGAATAAAACATAATTTTATTTGTTCTAAGCCCTTCCCATGAGCTGCTTTCAGTGAAAACCGTTGGTGAGGAGTTACCTGATTCTCCTCTAAATGCTGCTTGCTACTACTTATAAAAGTCAATCACAGATCACTTCAAACACAAAGTTTCCCAAGAATTGTTCTTAGAGAACCTGCCTCCTATACTCTGAACAACAGTCTGAATAAATTTAACCTTTTTTGTCAGGATCATGAAAACTTCCCAAATAGCCCGATTGTGAATGTATTGTGTATGCCCCATTCGCTTCAGATTTTTTTTTATTGTTTTCTAAGAAATGAAATAGCAAAGATGATTTTAAAGCAACTTCCCAATTCCATTTGTTTCTCTGTCTTGAGAAAGCCAAACGTCATCCTTCACTTTGGGCTCATCAGTCTTATGCATACTTTTATAAAAACAATGCAAATAATGTTTCCATAAACAATATCTAATGTTATTTGACCTACTTTTTAACTTCATATAAATGGCAACATATTCCCCATTTCATTCTGTATCCTGCTTTTGTCACCCAAATTTTACATTTACCCATTTGGAAATACATGGATGTGGTATATTTATTTTAAATATATAGTGATAGTTTCCACTGTATGACTATGTACCATACCTCATTATCTATTTTCCTATTCATGGACACTTAAGTTTTTTCCATTTTGCTTATTTATTCTGCTATTACAAGCAGCGGTGCCATGGACATTCTTGGATGTGAGCAGAGTCAGGAGCATGTGTGCCAGGCTGCAAGGTGTCTTCGGCCTCCTGAGATAGAATCCAGCTGCACTCCAGTGTGGCGTCAGCTGACATACAGCAGGATATGAGCTCAGAGCTTTCTTAAGGTACAAACAATCCCATCCCATCCAGATCGACAAAATACTCCAGGGCCTTGGGGAATAGGAGTTGTGTTTGCCTAAATAGAATTGCTGTTAGGAAGATTAAGAGAAATTCAGGCCAAAATTGAAAGGGAGATGCTCTGGAGCAAATAATGTGTCCAACAGAGTGAGGTTCAGAATATAGAACAGCAGGGCATTTTAGAACGCAGGAAATGGTATAAATTTATGAAGATGACCTAATATAAAGTAAATTGCCTTTTCTTGGCAAAATACTTTGACGCCAAAAAAAAAAAAATCAATTGAAATAATCAGATACCGCAGTCTCCCATAAAACAGCAGATCTGTCAAACTTCCTTGAAAACCAACAGCAGCTTCCACTCAGAATAAACATCACCTGTAGAAGATTTCTGGTGACTCCTGGAACAAGGGCTCTAAACGTCATCTCCGTGTATACAAATTGATAAACTTTTTTCATGTTTGAATCACCTGTTTTTTTGCCTGACTCCTATTTAAACTTGCTGTTACTTTTGAATACCGCTGAACAAATTATCTCTGATATGATTTATAAAATCTGGTAGCAGTGGCTGCCCCTTGGGAGAAAGGATGGGTCTGGGTCACATGGGAAGGTGGAAGGCAGACTAGGCAAGCATTTACCTCATCAAAATTAATTAGTAGGGGCACCTGGGTGGCTCAGGGGTTGAGCGTCTGCCTTTGGCTCAGGTCGTGATCCTGGGATCCTGGGATCGAGTCCCACATCAGGCTCCCTGCAGGGAGCCTGCTTCTCCCTCTGCCTGTGTCTCTGCCTCTCTCTGTGTCTCTCGTGAATAAATAAAATCTTTATAAAAATTAATAAGTAATCTTTAAATGAGGCTAAGGCTTCACCTTACCCATCTACAAATAACAACTCTTAGAAGATCTCCTCTTCTGCAAAGCCTTCCCTAAGTGCTCCAAAATTCAAGAGCCACTCAGGCCCCCAGGATATAAATCTCTCCCAGAACCAATGCTGGGGCTTGGATTTATTAGTCTTCTTGCACACTTCCTCCTTTTGTTTGTTCTTTGAGGACAGGAACTATGGATTTCACTCAGGATCAGCCACCCCAAGTCATGTGCCTGATATAGTTGGAGCTCAAAAAACATTTTTAGAATAAACACAGTGAAGTGTTCTTCATTATACAAAGATTTTTTAATGACCCAAGGGATGTATTCACTACTTTTGCTTGTTTTATATCTTGGTGCTCTTTAAAAGTTTTGTTTTACAAAACAAGCAAAAAAAAAAAAAGATAAGATACTCAATGTTTAAATATAAGCCCTATGAGGGTTTGTCTGTTTTATTTTTTAATATTTTATTTATTTATTCATGAGAGACACTGAGAGAGAGGCAGAGACACAGGCAGAGGGAGAAGCAGGCTTCACGCAGGGAGCCCGATGTGGGACTCAATCCTGGGACTCCAGGATCACGTCCTGGGCCAAAGGCAGGCGCTCAACCGCTGAGCCACCCAGGTGTCCCTCTTGTCTGTTTTATTAATATCTGCATCCCAAGAAAACCTTGGGCCAGTGCCCAGCACACGTAAGTGCTCAATAAATGTGTTGAATGAATGAAGATCTTTGGCTATGAAGTATATTCTACACACCGACAGCAATCCAGCTCCATTCTCTATTAAGTTTTATAATTTATTTTAATTAATTAAATTGTGGTGAAACATACGTAACACAAAATTCATCATCTTAGCCAGTTTTAAGTGTACAGGTCGTTGGTATTAAGTATATTCACATTGCTGTGTAATCATCACCATGTTGCTCCATTAAGTGTCTACTTTTTTTTAAAGATTTGTTTGTTTGAGAGAGACAGACAGACACAGAGCTCCAGTGGACAGAGGGGCAGAGAGAGCCCCAGAGAGAATCTCCAGCAGACTCCTGGCTGAACACACCACCCACCTTCGTTTTCACAACCCCGAGATCAGGACCTGAGCCAAAACCATGAGTTGGAGGCTTAACTCCACCCAGGCTCCCCTAAGCCACCCAGGTGCCCCTAAGTATGTACACTTTTAACTCCAATCTGCAACCTGACATTTCAAATCATTAGAAAGAGAAGAGACGAGGTTTTGTTACAGGATCGCATGTGGGTATGAAATTAGCTGCTTTGTTTCACCTCATTCTCTGACTCGCTAGCACCCTGGAATGGTCCTTTTCTCTCTCCTTCCTCCCATGCTTTCTTTTCTCTCCTGGTTCGCCTCTTCTTCTCAACCATCTACCTATTATTTATACTCTATCCCCTGAATTTACTTTTCTCACTTCAAATGTTAAAAGTGTGAAAGGGCTTGAAGTTTATAAAATCCAAACTCTACTATTTTATGTATGAGGAAACAACATCCTTTGAAAGAATGTTTGCATTTTCTCAGAAATAGCAGATGTCCAATCCAGATGTTCAAATCAATTTTCTGTCCACTCATCCCCCGGGTCACGCACTTCTTCCTCTCTGTGTATTGTTTGGATTGCGGAGTTATAGGAGTATCTGCATCTGAATATATATGTGTGACTTTACTCTCCAACTCCTGGAATTTTATGTGCCTGCATGTGAAGAGTCAAACTAGCCCAGAGTGTGTTTAGGATTCTGCTGGAAGACCTAGGATTACCTAGTAACAGCAGAGAGGGAAAAAATATTTTTAACTGACAAACCAAAGTGGAATATACAGAATCGATCCTGTAATTGATCCTTAGCGACCCTACAGTAAAAGAATAAATAAACCAACATTCTGGAACAGAAATATGCCTCTTGACTTTGTTGACTCAGTAAAAAGAACTCAAGGACCCCCCTTCCCCTCTCCCCGGAATTCCCTGACCAGTTGACACAGATGGGATCTTTTGAGGAAGAGCCTGATCCAAACAAATATCACAGCGAATTTGTCACTGAGCTAGAGTGGAAGTTCCCTCAGGACAGGAACCCCCACCACCTAGCAGAGGGCTCGGCACACAACAGGTGCTCAAAACACATCAAACCAACCCTCTCTCCACCCCACCCCATGAACCTGCCCATTGAGTCACAGGGCTCCCAACTATCAACTCTCACTGGTGAGCTGTATTTCAACCTGATGATGGAGGGGGGTGTGACTAAGTGCATTCGCCTGTACATTTGGGCACACACACAACGCGCATGCATGGGGCACACGCTATATATAAAGACCACGAGTGTTTGCATGTGTTTGCCCTTGAGCAGGTAATGCCTCCCTATATTTTAAAACCAAAACTAGAGGTGTCTCGGTAGCACAGTGGTTGAGCGTCTGCCTTTGGCTCAGGGCGTGATCCCAGGGTCCTGGGATCAAGTCCCGAATCAGGCTTCCCACAGAGAACCTGCTTCTCCCTCTGCCTATGTCTCTGCCTCTCTCTGTCCCTGTATCTCTCATGAATAAATAAAATCTCTTAAAGGAAAAAAAAAAACTAATGAAGCTGTCTAACTTGGGGCTTACCTGTCCATCTTTTCTTTTGTGCTTTCTAAGAGCAAAGACACCTAAAAAAAAAAAAAAGACACCTTATGGCACTCCCTCCCTCCCGGTATGTTATATACTGATTAATTCATTAGATATTATTTTTATTCCAATTGGCAGAAAGTAGTACCATTTTTAGTACCACTTTTTGGTAGTAAACTCTATGCCTAATGTGGGGCTTCAACTCATGATCCCAAAATCAGGAGTCACAGGCTCTGCTGACTGAGCCAGCCAGGCATCCCTTATTTTGATTCCATAAGTATTTATTTAGTATCTGTCTCTCCCTCCTGGAACATAAGCTTCTCCATGATGTCCAGTCCTTAGGGCTTCTTATTAATATTTGCGGAATGAATGAGTATGTCCTTCATGGCTCTAACCTCAGCATCTACCACAGTGAACAAAATAAAGTCTCAAAAATCATATAACAAAGCATGTATGAGCTTCTGGCAGTGGGTCTCAAAGCAAGATGTGTGAACCACTTTAAAATGATCTTCCTCCTCAGTGCTAAGCTGAAGTCCTCAAGCAGATCTCCCCTGGGTGAGATTCTAAAATTAACTTTCTATTTCTTTTCCAGATTGAGAAATCAAGATATCAGCCTCTTCTCCATCCCACCCCTCCCCCAGCAGACTCTGGTGACAAGAGAGTACAGTCGGTGTCACCAAACCTGAGCGAGAATTCGAATCTTGGCAGCTTCACTTCCTTATCATGAGACTTGGAAAGTTGACTGACATCTGTATGCCTCAGTTTCCCTAACTGTACAACAGCGATGAAAAAAATAACACCCACCTCGAGTGTAACTATGAAGAACAAATTAACTAACAGATGTAAAACTCTTAGAGGAATACTAGGCATCAAGTTTGGCAATTATTATTATTAATCCTCTCCTCCCACTCAATAATGCAATTATCTTTTTTTTAAGATTTATTTATTTATTTATTTATTCAGATAGACAGAGAGAGAGAGAGGCAGAGACACAAGCAGAGGGAGAAGCAGGCTCCATGTTGGGAGCCCGACTCAGGACTCGATCCCGGGACTCCAGGATCATGCCCTGGACCAAAGGCAGGCGCAAAATCGCTGAGCCACCCAGGGATCCCCAATAATGCAATTATCTTTTAATGAAGTTGAGAGAGGGAAAGGAGAGAACAGAGAAGCATGTGAGAATTCTGTGAGTCAAAGATGGAAAATTAATACAATACAGATTTAGTATAACAGACCATGAACTTGAACCTTCTGCACAAAACATTCAAGGAACAAATTTTCTTCAAGTGTAGAACAGCATACTTCAACTTAAGCTCAAGTTACCATGTTTAATTATCCTCATCTGGGGCAGCCTGGGTGGCTCAGCAGTTTAGGGTGTGATCCTGGGGACCCGGGATCAAGTCCCACATCGGGCTCCCTGCATGGAGCCTGCTTCTCCCTCTGCCTCTCTCTCTCTCTCTCTCTCTCTCTCTCTGTTTCTCATGAATAAATAAATAAAATCTTAAAAAAATAATTATCATTATCCTCATCTGAAACGAAGTATGTGCTTGTTCTTTTATAAGGTTCTGGGTTCCATACAGCACTGTCCAATGGGGCTTTCTGTGATGACAGGAATGTTCTCCAAACTACACTGTCCATTACGATAGCCACTAGCCACACGCGGCTCTTGAACATCTCTAATGTGGCCAACATGACTAAGGAAATGAATTTTTAATTCCATTTAATGTTGGTTATCTTAAATGTAAATAGCCACTGGTGGCAAGTGGCTACCCTACTAGGCAGTAGAGTCACCAGGGATTTGCGTGCACCAGCTCCATGCCGTGGCTCTTCCACGCTCTCCAGCCCCACGCTCCGCTCCTCTCCCTCACTCCAGCAATCAACACTCACGAGGCCAAACCTGTTTCCCACCTCCATGGCTCTGCAGATGCTGGCCTCTTTATCCCCATCTACCTCTCAACTTCCTGAAAATTTTGTTCAGATTTCACTTCCTCCGGGCAACTTTCGCCAACCCCCTCCCGGCGTACCTCACCCCACTGCCAACACAATCCATCACTGCCTACTCCGTGCTTCTCTGCATCTGTTTCTGCTGCTCTCATCACCCCGTAGTTGTCATTTATTTCCTGTGACACTAACAGACTGTGGAAATTTTGAGGACCATGTCTTATTCTGCGCTTTGTTCTTGTGATGTGTGCCCATCACATAATATATGTGCAGTAAATATCTGGGGAGCACTTTATTAATTTGCAAATATATGCAATGTTTTTGTTAAAATAAGCCTCAGTATACTGACAACCATTCCATGATTCTATGCATCAAATTGTATTATAAGGCCTGTTTTCAAATAATAAAAAAAGTTCTTAAGAGTCTCAGCTGAAGGTCTACTTATTTTAAGCCATATCAATATAACATTTCAGTACAAATCAAAGAATATAAATGTTCCCTGGAACAAAATCCAACCTGTAGCTGCTCCTCCTAACGGTCTGGAAGTCTCTTGGATTTCAGAAACTGATCCTGTCATTGATCTGTCCCCCATGCTTGCAGTGACTTACTAGGGAGACATTGACCCGGCTGAAAACCAAGAAGACAAGAGAACTTGATTTTGGACACCATCATATGGGAATTCAAGGATGATCTATCCTTGCTACACCCTTTACTCAATCCTACCTCCAAGAAGAAAATCATTAAAATCTTATGTACTGTGAAAAATAATGATTGTGAGTGATAGATGTCTGTTCAGTGACATACGCTATCAAAAAAAAAAAAGTATTGTTTCCTTCTTTCCTTAGAAAAACTTTTTTTGCTCAAAAAAATCTTCCTCGTTAAATTAGGTAG
The DNA here is from genome assembly GCF_905146905.1 of Nyctereutes procyonoides. NCBI lineage: Eukaryota > Metazoa > Chordata > Mammalia > Carnivora > Canidae > Nyctereutes > Nyctereutes procyonoides. The sequence goes on along the minus strand of NW_026575120.1, from coordinate 34,080,034 downwards.
CATCTGTTGCAATATTAATCTGCCCTGAGAGCCACAGCGGTTCATTTTTTTTTTTTTCAACACAACTTACTGACTAATCCTTCATTGGGATTCCCACACAAGTGTTCCTACAATTAGAATAAGCTCTTGATGGATATGATTCTGTGAACCTTATTTGTATGAGATATTTCCCAAGCCCACACATCTGGTGAATGTATTTTACAAATACTTATCTTTTCTGCCCTACAGGAACTTACAGTTCAATAAGACAAACAAATAAATATACAGTGACCAGAAATGCCTATTTGTTGGTATAGTCATGGCAGCAGGGCATTGGAGAAATGGATTTTAGAGAGAACATGCATCCAAAGGACTTTATCTTCAGATCAGATATAGATTTGACTTTAGTTTTCTTATTAATTATGTGGTTTTGTTTTATTTTAAAATGCAAAACAGCACTTCCTAATGCAATGAATATTAATTTAACAGATGATTGACTTGCAGGGAGCTGTATGGTCATTGTGATAAATCTCTAGTTTTCCCATAATACTGACAGATTTGACAGTCTTTTCTCTGGTTTCCCTTTCCCTTTACCCAACACATATCTCTCAGAATTTTAATCTAAGATGTTCCCCAAAAAGACAAAGGACTCAATATCTTTTGAGGCCACTAATAACTACTGAGATAAATATCTCTCCCTAAGATGCCTGCCTTAAATTTAAATATAAGGATATCAATCTCTTTTTTTTTTTACTTCCTTCCAAAATCTTCCAATCTAGGAAGAACGCTGATTAAGTCTAGAAATTATGTTCTGTTATTGGAATTGCTTGTGGATCCTACAAATATCAGATGCACTTATTTCCAAAATGTGTCTCTTGTTGCTGGGAAAAGGAAGATCTAGCTTTCACAGATTATGTTTGGGGGCTAAAAATGAAGATAGTGACCTTAGGTCCCTCAAGATTTGTAAGGCTGACATGCCATCTATCTCAATAATACCTAACAAGAATGTCAAATGGACAGAAATGGCCCTGGTAAGTGGGTGTTTGCAGCTGACAGTGATTGCTGTATTTTGGGTGATGGGGAACAGCATCTCCATTAGTTCAAGTGAAATACAACACCCTGCCAACTCAGGGTATCAGTGTATTCAATCCCCCTGCTGTGCCGTGTCCATTTTCTGTTGCTGCAATTAAAAATCAGTCGATACAAAGTCAAAATGTTGTACACTCTTCCCCTATCCCTTTCCCTGACACAGTGTTTCCAGCTCCACCGGAAGAACATGTCACTATGGTAACCAATCTCTCTGGTGCACAGACCAAGTCAACCTTTCTCCCAGGATTGCCAGGCAAAGCAACATGGAATCAAAGCCCTCAATGGAACCACCAGGAGCCATGGATTCCATCCCCCTTTTTCTAAGTAGAGTGAACCAAAGCCAGACAGAAGGATACCCATCTTGTTGCAAGAGACCTTTAAGAAAGGAAATGTAAGAATGTCGTTCAGCCAAGTGCTATCACTGTGTATCAGTCCTTATTAACATGAATTCTTCCGCACTTTTCAGCTAACTTCCTACACCATTTCGATTTTAATGAAAGCAGAGAACAACAAAGGACATAACGATTCATGAATCTGAGGATCTGAACACTGTTACAGTCACCCATTCTCAAAAATTATTGCGTCTTCTCTTGGCTTTCCTGCTTCTAAATCCAAGTTACTCTCTTCTGGAATTCTCTATTACCCTGCACATCTTTACAAAGTTGTAGAGCTCCAAATGGGTCACCCTGCTCCAGTATGAGCCTAACCATGAAGCAGTTGTGATGTCTGTAGTATTAAGACACTCATAACTGAATCAGCTAAAATCCCTAGTCATTCTACAGGAGCTACAACACAAACATTAAGATGGATTCTCCTTCTGGACTTACTTCACCTACATCTGACTAGCCACCTGGACCATACCCACTGCTTGTCATTCTTAAACAACTAACTGGTTGTTTGGTTGGTTTTCTTTTCTTTTTTTTTTTTTAATTAACTATTTTTTCTGCTCAATCTCAACATTTTTCTAAATCAAAGAAGGGTCATATTTTTAAACAGCAGCAAACCTGCATTATAATATTAAGGGGCAATAAGAACGGTTTTCCATGTGGCCCTCAAAGACTTTGCAGACAACAAAATCATTTTCACCTCGACATCACCGTTAAATAGTTGAAGAGAACGAAACACGGCAGGGAGAAAAAAAAAAAAAAACAAGACTCCTAAAACCGCACCACAGCTTCCAGAATGCAAGTACCATAAAAGACAACGTATTCCCTTCTTCAGACGTTCCTATATATCCAAAGAATATTTCAGTGCATTAACAGAACAGGCTGGTCCCCAAAGTACAGAAATCATGCAAAGATTTACAAATTGCATCAGACGAACAGACTTTAAAGAATTCTGTGATGACACTAAAGTATCCAAGAAATGTTCATCAGTAGCAAATGCAGTCTGTTTTCTGTTTGGGAATACTTGAGGTATTTTTTTATATAAATCTTCTGAACGTGGTAATTTTTTTTTTCCTCTGAGGTGCCCACTTTGTGATGTTACCTGACGAACTACTTTTTCCGTGTTTATAGGCCCTGTTAAAATCCGAGGCACGCAGGTCACTTTTGACAACCGCCTCCTCCAAAGGAGACCTCAAGGATCGTGGTACATGTTACTGCTCAACAGGCCTGGAGCTGCAATGGGGCAGGGGCTGTGGTCTATTGATGTTTATGTGACCGATGCCCGCACCAGGCTCCAGTACAGTCCAGCACTTAGCAAAGGTCTGTGGCGTGAGTAAGGCCTTCTCGGTGAGACCTGTCCCCCTTGAATCGGTTCAATATCTGAAACAAAGATTGAAACTAGGAGGCTGCCTGCCTGACCCAACATTCTCCAAGGGCTCCCTCTGCACAACCCAAGAGGACAGATTCCCTCCCTCTCCGGAGACCGCTGAAGCATCAGCCTGGATAACCCACCGCCCTCCCGGGACCCCGATATTGCACAGCGACCCCAGCAGACAAACGCAAGACAGGAGGCCGGGCGGGGCGAGGCGAGGCAAGCCTCCGTCACCGGCTCCCGGGAGGCAAGTTGGGGCCCCTGCGGGGCTCAGCAGGGCCTGGAGGGCCTGACCTCCCGGGGGCAGGAGGCCGGGAGAGCGCGCGGGCAGGCGCGGGGAGGAGAGGGCGGCCGGGCCTGGGAGGCGCCGGCTCTGCCCGCTCTGCCCGCTCTGCCCGCTCTCCTGCTCTCCTGCTCTCCTGCTCTCCTGCTCTCCTGCTCTCCTGCTCTCCTCTCCGCAGCGCCACGCCTCGCGCCCCGCGCCTCGCGCTTACCTTTCCGGATGAGGGCTGCGATCTCGGGGTCGAAGCCCTGCCGGTGGCACTTCCTCCAGAGGCCCATGTTGGTGGAGTTGTACTGCCGGCTGCACTCGTCCACCGGGCTCATGGCGAAGAGCTGCCGGCGATTCCGGGCCCGCAGGAGTTTGCCCTCCCAGCGGTCCAGGCGCGAGCGGCTCGCCCGGAGCGGCAAGTTGTTGTTGTTGTTGTAAATGAAGCCGGGGTCGACCCGGCGGGTGTTGAAGGCCTTGCACCTGTCCCTGTGCTTCCTGGCGTCCGTCTCGTACCAGTGGTCCGAGCAGATGGCCACGGCCAGCATGCCCAGGGCGCAGAGCGCCAGCGACAGGCCGGTGTAGAGCAGTAACCTCCCGGCAGCCATGCCTCCGCCGGGCGGCTACACCATGGGCATGATCCGCCGCAGCCGCGCCTTCCCTCCGCGCGCCCGAACAAAGCGGCGGGCGGCCGGGCCTAGGGGGAGGGGGCCGGCGGGGCTCGCGCGGCCCGGGGCCTGCGGCGGGGATGCGGGCGGGCAGCCTAAAAAGTTCTGATCCGCGGAGGCTCCGGCTGGCTCCTGGGCATCCTCCGCGGCAGGTGCAGCCTCGGGCGGCGGCGAGCGGGCGAGGCCGCCTCCCGCGCCTTCCCGGCCCCCGGGAAGTCCGCGCGCAGCCGGGCTTGGGGCGCCGCTGCCCTGCGAGGCCGGGAACTCAGCGCCAGGTGCCCCCGGCTGCAGCGGGGCGGCCGGGCCTCTTCTCGGGGCGACGGGGTGCGGGCGGTCACGAGGAGGAGCCGCGCGGCGACCGGCCAGCCACGGCAGCCTCCGGAGGCCCGGGCCCCGCCGGGCCTGGCGCTCAGCGGCTCTCCCCCTTGCGGTCTGCCGGCGAAGAGCCGCTCTTCCTCTCTGGGTCGCCTCTTTTAAAGCAGCTCCGCGCCGCGGCCACCGGCGGGTCCCTGGCTCTGTCTGGCCGGCGCGCTGCGCTCAGAGGCGGGCTCCCCGTGCGCGCACGGCCGCGGCCGACCTCTCCGCGCGGGCTCCCGGGTCGTCTGCGTCGGGCCTCGCCATTCAGGAGGCCCCTCGGGCCGACGGCGCGGTCACCCGGGCGGCGTCACCCGACGAGCCTCGGCCCGGGGCTGCGGACGACGCGGCGGGAGCTGGCGGGCGCGAGGGGCAGGCTGCGCGGAGGACGGTGCCCCCGGCGGGGCGCGCGGCGCGGGGCGCGGGGGGCGCGGGGCGCGCGGGGCGCGCGGGGCTCGGCTCGCGGTGCCTTCAGCACCATGGACAGGGCGCGCGGTCGGGGCTCGCCGGCAGCCGGGCAGCCGGCCCCCGGGGCGTCCTGCCGGTGTCCCCAGCGCCCTCCTCCTCCTGAGTATCCGCCCGACAGGTTCCAGACCCGCGTCTCCCGCGGCGCCTCCGCCTCACTTCATCCGGCCCCCAAGTAGCCGCGGGAAGCGTGCTGCCCAGGTGCAAGGAACACGCTGCAGGCACGGGGGGAAACGGCGGCCCCGGCCGCTCCGAGCAATCCGCCCCCTTCTCCCGCCGCCCGAGCCCGGCTACGAGCCGTCGGCTCGGCTCTGCCCGACCGGGCTCAGCCGCTCGCGGACTGCACCATTTTCTTCGCAGCCCACCCGGAGCCGAGGCGCCGGCTCACTCGGCGGCGTGCAGAGAATCCCGGCCGGGTCTCGGCGTCCCGCGGTCGGGCTCCTTGGCGCGCGGCGGCCGCCAGGTGAATGGGGCGAGGGTGGGGGAGGGAGGCTGGGGCGCGGGGCTTCCCTCCCCTCCTCCTCCTCCTCCTCCTCCTCCTCCTCCTCCTCCTCCTCCTCCTCTAGCCGCGGCGGCTCGGGAGCCTCGCGGGCGCGGCGGGTGCTGGGGAGCGAGGGCCCAGGCTGCGCCCGGGGCGCTCGCGAAATCGCATCGCCCGGCTGCGGGCGCCGGAGGAAGCCGCTGTCGCGCTCGCTCGCTCGCTCGCTCAGCTCGGGCGCCCGGCGCTGCAGCCTTGGCTAAAACCCACAGACGAGAACACGGAGCGCGCAGCCAAAAGCTAGTGATGTCATCCGTGCAACGTGAGCCTCATCTCTTATTTTTCTAGCATCCTTAAAGATAAACTGCACCATTTCCCAGGCACGAAATGTCTAAGCCTTAGTCTTTGACCAGGCAAGTCAATGGTGTCTAGATAGGTATGTGCCCAACCACATCCATATTTATGCACATATACATATATGTGGTGTGTAGCATGTTTACACGCATTATTATAAATTTAGGGATGTTGCCTCCATCTCCTGGCTCTCTCTTTGCAGTGGTGGAAAATTCTCTCGCATCCACCACTGGATGGATAAAGGCTGCTTTATTGCAGAGTCGGCACCCAGAGGGGCTGAGGAAGTTCCCCGCGTCCCCGGTTTTGGTGGCTGGTATCTTGGATCATATTAGATCTTTGTTTTCCCCCAGAAAGCCATAGGCGCTCCCTTGCTGGCTTAACTACAGGCGTGGCCCCCCAGGGCCGCGCGCGTCGGCGGGGTTGCCACGGCCAACCCCAGTCTAGCCCCACGCCCGCGCCGGACACCCTGACACACACCCACCTCCACCTGCCTCCACTCCCCTCCCTCCGCAGCAGGAAAGGAAAAAGGGAAATGATTGATCCTTTCAAGACCAGAGGAAGAGGATGTTAATGGGTGTGCAGCGTGGCGCGGGGGGGGGGGTGTGCTTAATAGATATTTTGAAAACGCCCGGGGGCTTGCGCTTTGAGAGGGGAGGTGGGGTTAAATGAAACCTCGGCGCGGGATTTGTCCTCGTCTGGGTGGCGGCTGGATGTAGGCTCAGCGGGGGCTCTGGGAGGCAGTGAGGGACCCTCGACCTGGAGCCGGTGGGCCGCCAGCGAGCCCCGCTTCATCCCAGAGACGCCCCCCCCCTCCCCGCCCGGCTCACGTGAGACCGCGCCGCAAAGGCTGGGAGCCTCCCTCCCAGGCTGCAAAGCCGGGTTTTTTCTCTCTAACGCTTGCCCCTCGGTGTCACCCGCACTACAAAGCCGGGGGCCCTCACTGCCGGGTGAAGAGCTGCCCCCGGGAAGAGAGGGTCCGGCACCCTGCTTTGCACAGCGGGGCCTGCAAGCCAGAAAGAGCGCACCTCCACCATATTCTTTTTGTCTTTTTTTCATCCTTTCTGCAGTTTGAAAATCGGGAACGAGGCGTTTCAGTGCCATCTAGTGGGGGAGGGGCGTGCCTCGCTTTCCGTCCCTGGATGCGGCACTGGGATTTGCTGAAAGGGACAGCAGAGCCTGAGGATGTCCGCCCGGTTCCTGGGTGCCGGGCTGGCAGAGAGGCTGTGGGCATGTGCCCTTTGCCAGCCCCTGGTGACTTGGGTCCCCTGGGACGGCCAGGTGGAGCCCAGGGACTTGACCACAATTTCTTCTCACCTTCCTTTCTACCCTCCTCCCACCAGTTCCCTCTTCCCCAACGTGAAAATGTGGAAACGAGCGCAAACACTTTGCACACATGGAGACAATGTCTGGAATTTCTGGAGCTATTTTCTCCTGTAAAGCCCAGAGCACTTTTAGGCTAACGGGATGTCTATGTTTGACCATAGGGAGAAGGCAGAAGGGTGAAATGATACCTACAAGGTCACTCAGCAAGTTGGTACACATCCAGCATTAGAGCCTCACTCTCCTGATTCTCAGTTCTCCCCTCCCCTGCGAACCAGCTAGGAGAGGTGCCCCTGGAGACCCCTGGAAGCCCAGGTAGTCACCCATTTGGCAATAAAGGAGCCTGACCATTTTATCCCTATCTGCCCTCCCTTTTCCATTACCCCATTCCTTTCTTGCTCTTCCTTTTTACCATTTTCTCCTGGCCTGTGCCTTAGGCCTACTTCCAAGACTATGCCTTGCCTCTCCTCCCATGGTCCTCCTCAGCAGTCCGGTGATTAGGGCCCTGCTAAGAGAAGGGACCCAATGGCACACTGTCCTTTTTTCTGAACATCATTAAAATTATATTTTGAAATGTTTGTACCTGGTGACATCCCAAAAGCCTTTTAAAGATGTTCATTTGAGACCTCCTTTGAAATGCTGTTTTCCTGGACAGTCCTGCTCCATTTTGAGAAGATCCTGATCTTTGGAGCTAAAAAGATGATGGATTCCTCTTGACTATATAACTACATGACCTTTTTTCCTTAATTGAGGGATCTACGTTTCTTCCCTCCGTCTCTTTCCAATTCCTTCCACTCTGTTAGCTATAGCAAAACTATCTCCAACCTAGTCCTTCTGATTTGAACCTATACTGTCCTCAGATCATAGAATCTCAAAATTGGAAGGGACTTTAGAGTCAACCACACAGTAATGCATGAATATCTCCTAGAACATTTCCCAAAAAGTAATTGGCCAGCTTCTGCTTGCACACTTGCAGTGATAGGGAAATCACTCTCTTGGCAAGCACTCTGTTCCTTGTCAGATGGTGTAAGTGGTTAGATAATCCTTCCTTACATTGAGTATTTTCCTAGATCCCTGTAATCCTACCCATTGGCCTTCGGGAAGCCCACAGATACTTGATTCCTCTTCCATATAATGGTCCTTCTTGACCTACCTGACCTCTACCATCATGTTCTCCCTAAGCCTTCTTTCTTCCAAGCTAAATACCTTTTGTTTATTTCCTCTTTGAGCTTGCTGCCCCTGGGTTTCTGATTCTTCCTGATTATTAGTATGTCTTATATCCAACAGTGCTCCTTGATATAACAGCCAAGTCAACCGATAAAGAAAAAAAAAAAAACGGCCATGTTTTCACAAGACCCATGCGAAGTTCTAATAATCCTCACCTTCTCTTCTAGTATCTCCTCTACAACTCATCCCTTTGAATGCTACCCTAGGATCTTACCCCAGAGTGATATTAAGATCATTGGTTTGCAGTTTCTGAAATCTATATTTTTGAAATTTGGAATTTCATTTGCTCTTGCACAACCTCCCTCCTTTTCTAACGAATGTTCACATTCTCCGAGCTCTCTCCAAGGCCAACAACAGAGATGCAGAGATATCATTAAAAATTCTCTCTTTCCTGAGATACAGTTCCCCCAGAGCAGAGAGATGCTTTCCTACAATTTCTTCACCCATTGGGAACTGTCTTCAGTTATCATATTTGTTCTACTCTACACCCTACTTTTAGTCTGAAAACCATTCTCCTTGACATTGTCTCTTGGAATCAAAATAAAAATTGATGAGGTCTGTTTTCTCTTTGCCATTTATCAACATGCCATCATTTGCTCAGAGAAGTGTCCCCCTATATATTCTTATTCTTGTTTTTCTAACTAACTTTGCACAACTTGTACATTACTTGAAACCCAAGAGTTATCTTCTACTCTAGCCCTCCTAACACAGTCTCCCAAGCATGTGACATTCTAGTATTTATGCTTCTTTCTATATCACAATTCATCGCAGAGCCACATTGGTTTGTTAGGACTTCCCTTCTTTTCTTCCTCATTAGGTTCATTAGAGAAAAAGGCAATTTTCATCTCACCCCTGGGCATCCAAGTCCTCTCCCTCCTTTTTTTTTCTTGTTCCTCTACCATTCCACCATGTTAATCTTCTTATATTCGAGTTCTCCTTTACCCAAAATTCTGCAGTAATTTCATCTTGCCTGTAGAGTAAAGCTCAAACTTTTTACTCCAAGTGCCTATTTTCCAAAGCTGACCATCAAATTCACTTAGACACACTCTCTGTTCTAACCAGGCAGCCCTCTTAACATGTTTTGAAAAGCCCCTGCATTGGCATCATTCCTCTTGCCCATAAAATATTTAACTGCTCTGCTTTTTAAAGTTCTTGTAATTACAGATGCCACATATCAGTAGGTCAAATAAATAGCATTTTACCATCTCACTAGAAGCTGAAAAGACAACCAATTAAAGCCAACAAACATTCTTGATATTTAAAATATCTTCCTGGGGATCCCTGGGTGGCGCAGCGGTTTGGCGCCTGCCTTTGGCCCAGGGCGCGATCCTGGAGACCCAGGATCGAATCCCACATCGGGCTCCCGGTGCATGGAGCCTGCTTCTCCCTCTGCCTGTGTCTCTGCCTCTCTCTCTTTCTCTCTCTGTGACTATCATAAATAAATAAAATTAAAAAATAAATAATAAAAATAAAATATCTTCCTAAACCAGGAATTATAAAGAATAAGATCACATCATGCATAAAGAAATATTCCAAATTTATTGCTATTCCAGTAGCAATAAAACAAATAACAGAACGGAAAAATGATCAAAGGTCATAAAAGAGAATTTACAGAAGAAAAAATTCAAATGGAAAATCAACTTATTAAAAAAACAAAACAAAACAAAACAAAAACATGGGCAGCCCTGGTGGCCCAGTGGTTTAGTGCCACCTTCAGCCCAGGGTGTAGTCAGGCTCCCTGCATGGAACCTGTTTCTCCTTCTGCCTGTGTCTCTGCCTTTCTTTCTTTCTCTCTCTCTCTCTCTCTCTCTGTCTCTCATGAATAAATAAAACCTTAAAAAAAAATTCAACCTCACCTGTAATCAGAGAATACAAATTTTTTAAATACTTTTTTACCCATCAGATGGAAAAAATTTTTTCATGTCTGTTAACGTCACGTATTGGCCAGTGCATAAGGAAACATGCTCTCATGCACTGCTGGTAGGAGCATAAATGGATACAGCCACTCTGGAGGGCAATTTGGAGTAGCTGTATGGATGAAAACTAGATGTTTGCTATGACCCAGCAGGTCTGCTTCTAGATATCTAGCCTACAGAAACACTGATACAAAGGGCAAAGAGCATCTTTAGTATGCTGCCCATATCCTGGGGCTTCCATGACAAAACACCACAAATTAGGTGTCTTAAAATGTCAGAAACTTATTGTCAGACAGTTCTAGGGCCCAGGAGTCCAATATCAAGGTGTCAGCAGGACCCTGCTCCCTCTAAAACCTGTAGGAGAGAATCCTTCCTTGCCTCTTCTAGTTTCCAGTATCTGTTGGAAATCCTTGACATTCCTTGGCTTAACGATGCTTCATTCCAATTTCTGCCTCTGTTATCACATGACTATCTTTTCTCACATCATATTTCCTCTTTTGCCAAGTTTCTCTCTTCTTATAAGGATACCAATCATATTGGATTATAAGCCTATCCTACTCCAACATGACCTCAATCAATTAGATCTACAATGACACTATTTCTACATAAGGTCACATTTTGATGTCATATTTGAGGTCATAAGGGTAAGGACTTCAACATATCTTCTGGGTGGAGGTGGGAGGGTTGGGGGGTTGGGTGGGATTATTCAACCCGTAACTCTACCTTTCATGTAACAAAGAAGGCAACAGGGGCACCTGATTTGCCCGTGTGACTCTTAATCTTGGGGCTGTGGGTTTAGGCCCCATGTTAGGTGTAGAAATTACTTAAATGTAAAATCTTTACATTTGGCTCAGTGGCTCAGTCAGTTAAGCGTCCAACTCTTGATTTCAGCTGAGGTCATGATCTCAAAGTCATGAGATCAAGCCCTACGTCAGGCTTCAAGCTGGGCATAGAGCCTGCTTAAGTCTCTCTCTCTCCCTCTGCCCCTCCCCCCAAATAATAATAAGAAAGAAGGAAAATATTTAAAATCTTCTTAAGGGATGCCTTGGTGGCTCAGCAGTTGAGCTTCTGCCTTTGGCTCAGGGCGTGATCCCGGAGTGCTGGGATCAAGTCCCACATCAGACTCCCTGCATGGAGCCTGCTTCTCCCTCTTCCTGTGTTCTGCCTCTCTCTCTGTATCTCTCATGAATAAATATATTTTTTTAATCTTTAAAATCTTTTTAAAATAAGGGGATATGGGGATCCCTGGGTGGCGCAGCGGTTTGGCGCCTGCCTTTGGCTCAGGGCGCGATCCTGGAGACCCAGGATCGAGTCCCACGTCGGGCTCCCGGTGCATGGAGCCTGCTTCTCCCTCTGCCTATGTCTCTGCCTCTCTCTCTGTGTGACTATCATAAATAAATAAAAATTTAAAATAAAATAAAATAAGGGGATATAAGAAAATGTAAAGATATCTGCTTATTTGTGCAAAATGGAAGAGTGACAGAAGAACCAAGAAGCCAAGCAGACAACAGGAAGTTGATAGCACATTGCCATTACCACTGTTAGGCTGAAGGCAGGCTCAGCCCTGGGCAAGCATACAAATGAAGGCCCACATCTCATGTGTCTAAATGTTTACAGGTGTAAGTCAAATGACAAATTGTTAAATAAAAATGTTCTAACCTTATACTTTACAAATACCTTTATGATGACAAATCTTCAAATATGTGGGTATGAATAAAATTTGGGTATGAATAAAATTTGGCAAAATATCAAAGGCAACCAAATTAATTATGATTGCTCATGTATTGATGGGCCAGCAATGCAGATGAGTAATAAAGGTATTCATAATTCATAACTTATAATAATACATATTCATAAGACTTACTTTTCTTAACTTTTATTTCAGAAAAATCATCCTGTTATAATCAAGATTTTTTTAAAAGATTTTTATTCATGAGAGACACAGAGAGACAGGCAGAGACATAGGCAGAGGGAGAAGCAGGCTCCCTGTGGAGTGCCTGATGCGGGACTCGATCCCAGGACTCCAGGATCACAACCTGAGCCAAAGGCAGACACTCAACCACTGAGCCACTCAGGTGCCCCTACAATCAAGATCTTCACATACTTTATATTCTATTGATGGTAATGCCAAATGGTGTTTTTGTTTGTTCTGAGAGAGAGTGTGAGTGGTGGGGAGGAGCAGAGAGAGAGAAAGAATCTTAAGCAGGCTCCACGGGTGGCATGGAGCCTGAAGTGGGGCTTGATCTCATGACCCTGACATCATGACCTGAGCTAAAATTAAGAGTCAGACATTTAACCAGCTGAGCTGCCCAGGTGCCCTGATACTTTGGGTTTTTTTTTTTTAATTAATATCAATTCGAAGGAACTTCATACTACTGAAGCAATAACACTTTTATTGGAAATGTCAATAAAATTCTTAAAATACTACTTACATTTGGACTTTACATATTATATTCAAGCATTGGAACAATCACATATGACACAACACTGTTAATGCAAAAAATACATTACTTTTATGTAAATCATTATCATATATGATTTTTACTGTCAAAGTGATATCTATATGCCTATGATAGTTATTCAGTTCTTCTTTCAAATATTCCAGTGCTAAAATGAAAAATACCAAAAATCAAAGTACATTGCCTAATTTGCTCAAGTCTCTCTACAGTAAAGACCATATCTTGATCTACAATGATTGGATATTAGTTGTTACTACAAGCATTACTTTGGGATTATTTATAACTGAATCCTCTTCTTTAAAGTCATAAAAAAATTTGCTTTTCCTTGTTCTATTTCCTTATATTTTATTCGAATGCCACTTTTGGTTTCATATGCAGTTTATTTCTACTTAGAAAACCATTTTCTAGGCAGCCAGGGTGGCTTAGCAGTTTAGCGTCGCCTTCAGCCCAGGGCATGATCCTGGAGACCCGGGATCGGGTCACACATTGGGCTCCCCGCATGGAGCCTGCTTCTCCCTCTGCCTGTGTCTCTGCCTCTCTTTCTCTCTGTGTCTCTCATGAATAAATAAATAAAATCTTAAAAAAAAAAAAAGAAAATGTTTTTCTCTAAAATTTAAAAGTATTTTTAATACCTTAAGTAGAAAAAAACAATTATTGTGCTTACCAAGCAAAAGCATTCCATTTGTCAGTTCATGCTCTGCACCATAGTTTTGGATCTTTTTTTTTTAAAGATAGATTTATTTATTTATTTATTCATTCATTCATTCATTCATTCATTCATTCAGAGAGAGCGAAAGAGAGGCAGAGACACAGGCAGAGGGAGAAGCAGGCTCCATGCAGGGAGCCCGACGTGGGACTCGATCCCGGGTCTCCAGGATCACACCCCAGGCTGCAGGTGGCGGTAAACCGCTGCGCCACCGGGGCTGCCCTGGATCTTTTTTATAGTTTTGGATTTTACTTTATATTTTTTTTATTTGAGTTCGATTTGCCAACATTTATATAGATATTTTTTTAATTGGAATGTTTTGGATTTTAAACATAACACAAACCCCCCCTCCAAAAAAAGTATTTTTAGTCTCTTTAACTGAGAAGTCACCCAACTTAGATCTGCTTTTTTATACTATTAATAGCAAGCAATGGCAATCAAAAAAATCGTAGATAGAACAAACCTGAAATTAATTTTTTTTATTATTTATGATAGTCACAGAGAGAGAGAATGAGAGAGAGAGAGAGAGAGGCAGAGACACAGGCAGAGGGAGAAGCAGGCTCCATGCACCGGGAGCCTGACGTGGGATTCGATCCCGGGTCTCCAGGATCGCGCCCTGGGCCAAAGGCAGGCGCCAAACCGCTGCGCCACCCAGGGATCCCTGAAATTAATTTTTTAAGATTTTATTTTATTTATATATTTGAGAGAGAGTCAGAGAGATCACAGAGGGAGAGAAAAACAGACAACCCAATGAGGGGCTCCATCCCAAGACCCTAAGATCATGACTCAAGTCAAAGGCAGATGCTTAACCAACTGAGCCACCCAGGCGTCCCTTAAAATTAATTTTATTTTCCATGAAAGACCACATTTTGCTCTGTATTTGAGGGCTTCCTGTTGTTTACTTTAGCTTTCCTAGTATATCTTACGTCCTTTCTAAATTAAATTTAATGGCTTTAGTCAGCATTTCCATTGCGTGTCTTAAGTGGCTATAAGGTCAAATTTAAATATGTTTTGTCTATGGATAGATTCAAGATACATAAATAATTTTTCTTTGAATTTCTCCATAACTTCATGACTATTGACTCAGTTGAGGCCATGTCTCCAGTAACAAATTCACACTATATTCCATATGTGTTATCAAGAATGTTTCTGGAATTTAGGCCAAAATTGAGGTTAGGTCTAGAAATACACTTATAGTTTAAGAGCAGTATGAATTACAAGAGCATAATATTGCAAAATGGCTCAGTTATTGTGTGCAACTGTTCAAAATACCTAATTCATGTGTAATTCCAGAACCATGAATTAGAACACAAAAGGGAGGAAGAAATGGATGCCCATCACTGCTGGGAAGTGACACTTCCTTGTTCAAAAATCTACTACCTGCATGCTATCTGGGAAGAAAGGCTGGACAAGCTAATAATTTTATCTTTTCTTTTATCAAAGTGCCTCCACCCTCAGACCCTTTCCATGCTCCAAAGCAGAATCTAACACCAACATCAGCAGCAACACAACCCACATAACTTAGATGCAGTTGTCTTTTGTTCTGAGGACACAGGGCAAGAGGTTTAGAAAAGCATTTCCTTGGGTCCTGTACTACATTAACCAGAAGAGCACTTTTTTAAGCTCATAAGCCATATATGCCAGTACTCACTGATGCAGGATCCCAAGACATAGGGGTAATCATGAGTATTCCAAGACTATTATGTGTGTATTTGTGATATGCAGGCCCTGTAAAACAGTCTAGGGCAGGGACCCTCTTGCTGGGACTGAGGGCAGCCTCGCTGGAGGAATAAAAAGAGCAAAGAGTATTGCCTGAGCCTGGGGACCAGGTTCACCCAACAGAAGCTGAAACTAACAATCATCTGTCTGGCCAGAGCTGGAGCCATGAAACACAGACAACTGGTGCTGGAGTTGCCACCCATGGCAGAGACTAGAGGAGAAATACCCAGACTTCTCTCTGTCTTTGACTCATCAACCTTTTGCCAGAACTTCCCGTACACTGAATCCAGATGAATATCAACTGACACAGAAGCCTTGGGATGTACAGCCTGGAAATTTCAGTCCCTTGTAGTAGAACAGAGCAGTGAAAATCAAGGAACAAATCTGAGGGTATACAGGCCAGAACGGGCTGACACACAGTAGATATTCTCATAGTCAGGACAAGACAAATGTGCTCTCTCTACCATTACTGTTTAGTATTCTGGGGGTCAAAGGTAAAGCGGGCTACAGAAATCAAGAGTTACAACAATTGCCAAGGAGAATGCAAAATGAATATTATATGTGGACAGTAGAACTGAAAACTCAAAAGAACAAACTAAAAATACTCAAGAATCAATACATTCCAATATAATAGCAAATAATTGTTAGAAAATATACTGGAAAACTATCCCATACACAATAACAACAAAAACCTCTAAAATATATATATAAATAATAGTTACAAAGAAAGCAAAGGCTTTATATGACACAAACTACCAAATTTTATCAAGAGACACAAATGACCGAAAAGATGTAGAAACTCGCCATATTCCTAAATGAAACAACTCAATACTATAAAAATGTCAATGCTTTACAAAATCATTCATAGATTAACATGGTTCCAATCAAAATCTCAGTAGGTTTTATTAGAACTTGGAGAATAATTCTAAAGCTCATCTGCAGAAAGCTAGTAGTGGGAATAGCTAAGATATTTTTTACCTGATAATTTCTTGCTCTTAAGCATTAAACTATGTTTTTAAAGCCACAATATTTAAACAGTAAGATACCTACTTCTCAGACCCTGCGCTTGCTCCGCAAAAGGCACAAGAATTTTTTTATAAGTGAAAAGAATAAGGAACCCAATCTAATCATTCACCAAAAATCATGATTTGTATGAAATTAGACCTCTTAAGGGCTACAGGTCCACAAAATCTGGAAATATGATGAGTGTATCACAGCCTCCCAGGCAGGCTTTGACCAATATGGGTGCACTGTGAGGACATTTGGCTAATGTGATACTCTGAACGTTTTCCAAGCCTTGGCCTCCTGGGTTGATGATTTATGATCTATGTGGACAGCATCTTGTTGTACTCCCTGACCTGACATCTCATGAGTCTGGATCTTGTAAGTGCTTGATCACCAGCTACATCATCTGGAAGTTGGAGTGTTTGTGTCCCCCAAAAATCCCCATGTTGAATCCCTAACCCCCAATGTGATAGTATCTGGAGATGGACCTTTGGGAGGAAATTAGGTTTAGATGAAGTCATAAAGATGGTATCTCCATGACAGGATTAGACATCAGAAAGCTTGCTTTCCTCTCTCTCTCTCTCTCTGCCATATGAGGACACAGAGAGAAGGTGGCCATCTGTAAACCAGGAAGAGAGCTCTCATAAGAACTGGATCATTACAACACAGAGATCTTGGATGTCCAGCCTATAGAATTGTGAGAAATTAAATTTCTATTGTTTAAGCCACCCAGTTGATGGTATTTTGTCATGTAGCCCAAGCAGATTAAAACATCATAATCCCCATAGCAACTCAAAGGATCACAAGTTTGAACCACAATGTGGAGTGTCTTTACTACATCATACCTGATCAAGTGAAATGATCTGCATGTTGTAGGACAAGGTATTAGTGGTCCTGGGATAGGGGGGCCCCAATTTCCCCTCCTAGATATTGCTATTTCCTGGGATTTTCTGTTTATTACCAGCAGTTCTAGCGCTGTCTCTTTTCCCACCAGAATAGCCATGGTTGCTGACCTCAGTTATTTTTTCCACATTTCATGTGTGAGCACTCTTCTAGGTGCTTAGAGATGCCAGTGAAAAACAAAGAAAGATCCCTGACCTCATGGGGCTTATAGTCTAGTAGTGGGAGACAAATAATAACCAATTGAATAAATAAGTCATGTAGCACTGTAGATGATAAATGGTAGAGGAAGACAATAGAGCAGTGGGTAAGAGTTTTATGGACTGAATGTCTACATACCCCCAAAATTCATAAGTTGAAGTCCCAAGCCTCAACAGGACTGTATTTAAAGATAGGATCTTTAGGAGATAAGAGTTTAAATAAAGTCATAAGAATCACACCCTAGTACTAATAGGTCTGGTGGTCTCATTAGAAAAGAAGAAGGGGAAGGGGAAGGGGAAGAGAAGGAAAAGGAGAAGGTCTCTCTCTCTCTCTCTCTTTCTTTCTCTCTCTCTCTCTCTCTCTCTCTCTCTCTCTTTCTTTCTCTCTCTCTCTCTCTCTCTCTCTCTCTCTCTCTCTCGATCTTTCTTTTCTCTTGGCCACAGAAGATAGGCCATTTGAGGACAAAGACAGCCATCTATAAGCCAGGGAGAGTCTTTATCAGGAACCTAACCGACCCACACCTTGATCTTGAACTTACAGCCTCCAGAGCTGTGAGAACATAAGGTTTTGTTGTTTAAAGCACCCAGTGTATGGTATTTTGTTACGGCACCTAGGAGACTAATACAAAGATGAATCATCTCATAAAACAGAGAAACTTGTATAGTTTTTGGAGGCTACCAGAGAATTTCAGGGGCTGAAAAGCTGATTTACCTACATCTCTTTCTCTCTCTCTCTCACACACACACACACATGCACACACCAACAAACACACCCTGGCTCACCACAGCACAGCCAGAGCTTATCCACCCAACTCCAGGCACCAGGTTGGCATCGCAGACCAGTTTTACCAAAGGGAGCTTCAAGTGTACAAATTCCTATTCCTCCACCACTTTCCACAGATGCAGGCCCTGCAAGCACCCGACTTTAGAAAGGGAATCACTTGCCAACAGAGGCCTCCGCAAGACTTGGAGGCACTGCCAGGGCACCTCACTGCAGGGTGCTCCCACAGCCTGCAGTAGCTGACACAGACACAGAAAGAAGCTCATTTATAACAAGCCAGAAAGCCTTTGTCAAGTTTACCATTTCCTATGTGCCAAGCAACTAAACTCACTGGGAGGAGCCCTCTTCTAGAAGGGAATAAAAATAGTCCTGCCAGGGAGAATCATCCACCCAAAGCATCTGTGGTCATTTAGCCCCATTGCAGTTGACCCCAATGGTGCAGCATGAACAGCAGTCAGCTCCACAAACAACCAGAGGACCTTGGCAATGTGAAATGCAGAAAGAACCTATTTTAAGGGTATGATTGGATAAGTACTCAAAAATGAAGGTTCAAATATTTACATTGAAGTACTATTTGTAATAGGATTCAAAAATGTCCAACAGGGATCCCTGGGTGGCGCAGCGGTTTAGCGCCTGCCTTTGGCCCAGGGCGCGATCCTGGAGACCCGGGATCGAATCCCACGTCGGGCTCCCGGTGCATGGAGCCTGCTTCTCCCTCTGCCTGTGTCTCTGCCTCTCTCTCTCTCTCTCTCTCTCTCTCTCTCTCTCTCTCTGTCTCTGTGACTATCATAAATAAATAAAAATTTTAAAAATATATTTTAAAAAAAATGTCCAACAACAGGGGTTAGATGAATAAATCATAATACAGTGATTCAATGGAACAACAAAAAGCCATAAAAAATAGCATTTTAAAGGAGTATTTAGGGGGTTACGTGGCTGGCACAGTAGGAAAAGCATGTGACTCTTGATCTCGGGGTCATGGGTTTGAGCCCACATGGGGTGCAGAAATTACTTAAATAAAACTTTAAGAAATAAGTATAGGAGGATTAGAGAAGGTAGAAAAACACTCAAGAGATACCAGTAGGTGCAAAGAATAGGATATAAAACTATGGATGAAATAGGATCCAAATTTTATAAATAAAAATCAGTAACAAGGAAATATACCAAAATGTTAGGATTATTTGGGGATTATTCTTTTAAGGGTTTTGTATTTCCAGAACACCTGGGTGACTCAGTTGGTTACACATCTGCCTTTGGCTAAGGTCAGGATCCCAGGGTCCTGGGATTGAGCCCTGCTGTAGAGCCCACTGTCAAGCCCTGGGTCTGAGGCGAGCTCCCTGCTCAGCAGGACATCTGCTTCTCCCTCTCCCTATGCCTCTTCCCCCACTCTGCTCTCTCACTCCTCTCTCTAATAAATAAATAAAATCTTTAAAAAAATAAATATTTTGTATTTTCTAGATTTTATATAATGAACATGTATTACTTAATTGTCTAAAAACAATAGCTATATTAAGATAATAAAGTTACTCGTGCTCAAACTTTTATGTGTATGATTAATTCCCCATGCAGCCAGGATTCCCTAGGTTCCAACTGAACAATTCATTGAAAAGCACAATATCTATGAAAGAATCACTGACATCCAAAATTAAAAGTGTTCTCCTTAGAGATAATTCTGCTTCTAAGGGCTTTGAACTGTATATTTTTGCCTTACTCTTCTTGACAGTGAAGATTGTTTTCAGGAGAAAAAAAAGTCATGGTTTTTCCAGGGTACTCTGCTCGTTGCTTTAAATTTTCCATCTTTTTATGACATATGCAAGCAAAAAGCCATCTCCTCCCTCAACTGGATCATTATGTTTTGATCTGACAGGCATGCACTGTAAAGAAGCACAGATGTGGTACAGGACTTTAAATGGTTTTGCCAAGTTTACAAGGCCAACTGTGGAAGGACCCGACAGGTGGGGCTCTGAGCCAAGTGGGTGTGGTAGAGAGGGTGAGTCACCATCCAGAGCTAGAATCACAAGAACAGAATGAAGAATTAAGATATGGAACCTAAAATGTCCACAAAATGAGAGAGGACAAATAGCCAGAGAAGAAGCAGGAACTGTGTATTAAAAGCAAGATTCTGGACCACAGTGATGATAATCCTATCAGGAAAACCTCTAGAATCAATTCAGATAACTGGAAGGAGGACCAGTCAGACGAATAGCTATGAGTATTCGGCCCCTATCTGTTGGCTGCTTACTTCATGCCAGGCATTGCACAGAGGACATTTGATTTAATCATCATGGCAATTCCATAAACCAGTATTATAAACATTTATTAGATGAAGGGAGCCACTCAGAGAGTGATTTGCTAAAGTTTATCTAGCTGGTAAATATTGGAGGATTTAAATCTAGATACAGCTAACTCCAAATGCCAATTTCTTGGCACTGTGAATCTGCCATAGACCCTAGACGTAAGAGACGATGGAAAGGAAGGTGATTTCTTAGGCTCAGAGGTGGAGATCCATGGTAAGAGAACCTGGATCGTTCAGTCGATTAAATGTCTAACTCAAGAGTTGGATCAGGTCATGATCTCAGGGTTGTGAGATCAAGCCCCACGTTGGGCTCTGTGCTGGGCATGGACCATGCTTAAGATTCTCTCTCCCCCTCTGCCCCTTCATTCGCACTCTCTCTAAAATAAATCAATAAGATCTTTAAAAAATAAAATATGGTAATTTTTTTTCAATAGGTTTTCTGGATTTTTTTTAAAGTAGGCTCTATGCTCAAAATGGGGCTTGAACTCACAATCCTGAGATTAAGAGTCACATGCTCTATGGACTGAACCATACAGGTGCCCCTAAAATATAGTAAATTTTAATGATTTTTGAAAACTTCTAAAGACCTCCACAGATTCCTAACAATCAATTGCCATTGTTGTATGTATTGCATTCCCAAATGCTGAGTAGTGCTTAAGAGTGTGTACACATTCGTAACAATCAAGCAAGGACAGAAGAAGCTGCCATGGTAATTGGATGCTGGGATCATGCTCCAGCCACCTGGGGCATAGGATTCTGAAAATTAACACTTTTGGCAAAATTATCTATTATTACATGATGCAGACTGCAAAACCATTAAAAAGTAAACAAAACCTTGAATATTAAATTCCCAATTCCAAGGATTAACTCTATTGCCTTACTTTGGTAATTTGTCCAACCGCAATTTGTTTCATTTTCCTTCCATTTCATAAGTCAGATTTTTTTTCTTCAAAAGCCTTCATATCTAACATCCATGCTCTTGAGGAATTTTGGGTCCAAATACATTTGGTAGCCACTAAGGCAAAATGAAAATATTGGAAACATTCCAGCTCCTTGTTTACTTTAAAACAAACATTTACTCTTTCCCTAAAGTCCACAGTTTATTGACCTTTACATTTTACATTTTTTGTACTTACTGAAACAGGAAAAGCAGAGACATTTAAATGGGTTTCAGTTTAAGAGAAGCTAGTATTTAAGAAGTAAGATTTATGAAATGACTATTTGAGGGAGTGATTATGTATATTTAAAAAAAGATTTTTCACTTTTAACAAAGCTTCCTCTATGTTTCCTATTAATAGTTGCCCTACCAAGTAAGCTGTTTGACTTAATATATAAAATTTTACTTAGAATTCTACGATTTCAGAGCAGGAAAAATAGTTGAAGATGATTTAACATTTGTGTAAGCCAAGGAAAAAGGGGAGTTAAGAAATTTACTCAGTCAATGGTGGCTTGTTTAGTAGTAGTTGGGGATTTGCTGCCAATAGACCTAGCCTGTTGCCAGTAGACCCACCTTCTTCATTTTCTTCTTCTTCTTCTTCTTTAATATTTTATTTATTTATATGGGAGAGAGAGCAAATATGAGCAGGGCCAAGGGGTAGTGGGAGAGAGGCAGAGAGAGAAGCAGACTCCCTGCTGGGCAGGGAGCCAGATGAGAGGCTCTATCCTAGGACCCACGAGATCACAACCTGAGCTGCTTAACCACCTGAACCATCCAGGAGCCCAACCCAGTCACCTTCACTTTAAAAGAGGTTCTTGGCGCAGTGGTGCAGTGGTTTAGCGCAGCCTGCAGCCCGGGGTGTGATCCTGGAGACCTAGGATCAAGTCCCACGTCAGGCTCCCTCCCTGCACGGAGTCTGCTTCTCCCTCTGCCTGTGTCTCTGCCTCTCTCTCTCTCTCTCTCTCTGTGTGTGTCTCATGAATAAATAAATAAAAATCTTTAAAAAAAAAAACTAAAAAATAAAAAAAATAAAAGAGGTTCTTTCAGGGGGCACCTGGCTGGCTTAGCTGGTAAACACACAACTCTTGATCTTGGGGTTGTGAATTCAAGGCCTATGCCAGGTATAAAAATCACTTGAAAATAAAATCTTTAAAAAAATAATAAAAGAGGTTCTTCAGGAACTACTCCCAAAAAAGTTCTTTTCTGTGATTTTTTAATGATTATTTATTTGTTTGAGAGAGAGAGAGAGAGTAGGAAGAGGGGCAGAGGGAAGGAATCTTCAAGCAGACTCCTCACTGTGTGTGGAGCCCCATGCAGGGCTTAACCCAGTGACTCATGAGATCATGACCTGAGCTGAAATCAAGATTTAGATGCTTGGGCAGCCCCGGTAGCGCAGCAGTTTAGCACCGCCTGCAGCCCAGGGCATGATCCTGGAGTCTCGGGATCGAGTCCCATGTCAGGCTCCCTGCATAGAGCCTGCTTCTCCCTCTGCCTGTGTCTCTGCCTCTCTCTATCTCTCTCTCTGTGTGTCTCTAATAAAGAAATAAAATCTTAAAAAAAAAAAAGCTGAAAGCTTTAAAAAAAAAAGATTCAGATGCTTAACCAACTGAGCCACCAGGTGCCTCTATGATTTTTTTTTAAGTAATTTCTACGTTCAAAAAGAAAGTTCTTTAGAAGAAGGAAAATTATACAGGTTAGAAACTCAGGTCTACATAAACAAAGAAAGAGCATTAGAGAAAAAAAATAAATAAAGGTTAAGTAAATCCTTTATTTTCTTATTTTTAATTGACCTATCAGATAACAGTTGCTTAAAACAAGAAGTAGAAACAAAGCATTTGGTGATTATAGTTTATGGATAAGTAAAATGAATGTCAGTAATGTTATATAGAATGAGAGGAAGGGGTTGGGCATACTCTGTCATATTGCATGCATTACCCATGCAGTGGGATAGTATTATTTGGAAGTACAATTGGATTAGGTGTAAATATACATGGTAAACTCCAGGACAAACACAGAAGAAAGAAAAAGAAAAAGAAAAAGAAAAAGAAAAAGAAAAAAAAAAGAAAAGAAAAGAAAAGAAAAGAAAAGAAAAGAAAGAAAGAGTAAGAAAAGAAAAAGAAAAAGTTAAAAAAAAAATTGGGGATCCCTGGGTGGCTCAGTGGTTTGGCGCCTGCCTTCGGCCCAGGGCGTGATCCTGCAGACCGGGGATCGAGTCCTGCATTGGGCTCCCTGCATGGAGCCTGTTCTCCCTCTGCCTGTGTCTCTGCCTCTCTCTCTCTCTCTCTCTCTCTCTCTCTCTCTGTATCTCTCTCATGAATAAATAAATAAAATCTTAAAAAATAAATAAATAAATAAAATAAAATAATAAAATAAAATTTAATTTAATTTAATTTAATTTAAAAACATGTATAGGGACACTTGGGTGGCTCAGGGGTTGACTGCCTTCAGCCCAGGACGTGATCCTGGAGTCCCAGGATCGAGTCCCACATCAAGCTCCCTGCATGGAGCCTGCTTCTCCCTCTGCCTATGTCTCTGCCTCTCTCCCTCTGTGTCGCTCATGAATAAATAAATAAAATTTTTAAAAAACATGTATAATTGATATGCTAAGAAACTGGAGAAAATGGAATCATATATAATGCTTAAATAAAACCACAAAAGACAGAAAAAGAGCAGAAGAGCAGGAAGGAAAAGAGCAGAGCAGAAGACAAAAAAAAAAAAAAAGAAACACAGAACAGGGCAATTGATAGAAACTTAACAAATATGGTAATATAATCTGATTATATCAATGATCAGTTTGAATATCAGTGGTCTAAATATATCAATTAAAAAACAGTCGGGACACCTGGGTGGCTCAGCGGTTGAGCATCTGCCTTCGGCTCAGATCGTGATCCCAGGATCCTGGGATTGAGTCCCATGTCAGGCTCCCTGGGTGGAGCCTGCTTCTCCCTCTGCCTGTGTCTCTGCCTCTCTCTATGTGCCTCTTCTGAATAAATAAATAAAATATTTTTTTAAAAAACAGTCTGGATTAAAAAAAAAACAAGACCCAACTATATGTTGTCTACAAGAAACCCACTTTATTTTCCTTTTTTTTTAAAGTATTTTATTTATTTATTTGAGAGGGAGAGAGAAAACATGCACTCAAGAGCAGGGGAAGGGAGCAGCAGACTCCTCACTGAGTAGAAAGCCTGACATGGGACTCGATCTCAGGGGAGCTGAAGGCAGACACTTAACTGACTGAGCCACTCAGGTGCCCCAGAAACCCACTCTAAACATAAAGTGGATAGATGAAAAGATACATTAAAAGTAAAGGCAGCTTTTTTTAAAAAAGTAAAGATATTTAAAAAGAAAAAGATATACCGTGCTAACACTAATCAAAAGAAAGCTGGAATAGTAATATTAATTCCAGAGCAGCAGATTTCAGAGCAAAGAAAATGAACAGGGATAATGTGAGACATTATAATAATAAAGGGACCAATTCACCAAGAAGACATAATAGCCCTTAATGTACATGTATCCAACAACAGAGTATTAAAATACAGGCAGCAAAACTGTTAGGGCTGCAAGGAGAAACAGATGAATACACTATTGTACTTGGAGACTTCAACACCCATCTATTAGTAATTAGCAGAAAATCAGCCAGGACATAGTTGAAATGGACAGCATCATCAGTCAACATGACTTAATTGACATGTATAGACTACTTCATCTAACCCACTTCATCTAACCACAGGAGAATACACTTTTTCCTCAGGGTCACACAGAACGCTCACTGTAAGGACCACATCCTGGGCCACGGAAACACCTTAGCCCATAAAAAAACTCAGACTTCATACAGTGTCTCCTCTCGGTCCACATAGGAATTAAACTAGAAATCAGTAACAAAAAGACAACTAGGAAATCCTGAAATGTTAGGAGTTTGAACAATACACATGGGCCAAAAAAGAAGTCTTACAAGAAATTAAGAAATATTTTGGGGACACCTGGGTGGCTCAGTGGTTGGCCATCTGCCTTCAGCTCCAGGCGTGATCCTGGAATCCCAGGATCAAGTTCCGCATTGGGCTCCCTGCATGGACCTGCTTCTCCCTCTGCCTGTGTCTCTGCCTCTCTCTGTGTGTGTCTCACATGAATAAATAAATAAAATCTTTAGAAAAAAAAAGAAATATTTTGAACTAAATGAAACTGAAAATATAACATTTTGAAATTTGTGGTATGCAGTAGAAGCTCTGCTTAGAGGAAAATGTATAGCATTGAATGCATATGTTAGAAAAGCAAAATAAGTGAAAATCAATAATCTAAGCTATTTTAGGAAACTAAGAAAAAAAGGACAAATTAAATATAAAGTAAGCAGAAGAAAAGAAAATTAGAGCAGAAATCAATGAAATTGAAAACAGGAAATAAATGAAATAAAAACGTTCTTTGAATACATCAATAAACATTGATGAGCTTCTAGCCAAGCGATGAGAAAAAG
Organism: Nyctereutes procyonoides; assembly: GCF_905146905.1. Lineage (NCBI taxonomy): Eukaryota > Metazoa > Chordata > Mammalia > Carnivora > Canidae > Nyctereutes > Nyctereutes procyonoides. The sequence continues at coordinate 34,054,687 of NW_026575120.1, read as the reverse complement.
ACAGAAATGGGCACCTGGGTGGCTCAGTTGGTTAGGCATCCGACTCTTGATTTTGGCTCAGAATGTCATCTCGGGGTGGTGAAACTGAGTCCCACACTGGGCTCCGCACTCACTGTGGAGTCTGCTTGAGATTCTCTCTCTCCCTCTTCCCTGCTTCTCCCCCCAACACACACACACTCTCTCAAATAAATAAATAAATCTTTAAAAAAAAGAGAGAGAGAGAAAGAGAATATTTTGAGTAATTCTATGTTTACAAATTTGATCATCTAGATGAAATAGACCACATCCCTGAATCTATCAAAATTCATTCAAGAAAAGATCATCTGCTTTCGCCTTTATCTAGGAAAGAAATTGAATCAGTGATTCATAACCTTCCAAAATAGAAAGCACCAATTGGATTCACTGGTGAATTCTCCCAAACATTTAAGAAAGAAATAATGTCAACCCTCTACAATTTCTTTGAGACAATAGAGGCAGAGGGGGCACTTCCTAACTTACTCTATGAGGCCAGTATTACCCTAATAGCAAGACCAGACAAAGACTTAGGAGAAAACTACAGTCTGAAATCTCTCACGAACATTGATGCAAAAATCCTCAACAAAATATTAACAAATCAAATCTGACAATATGTAAAACGAAGTATACATCAGTCACACAGGATTTATTCAGTAGAAAAATCATCCAATCATATCAATAGATGTAGAGACAGCATTTGACAAAATAGTACATGGAGAATGATTTTTATATGTATCTCCTTGTAAATGTCTGCTTTTGTACATCTAAAGTCTATATAGCAAAATTCTGACAGATGAGTTTTCTTTTCACTTCTCTGAAAGCGAAGTTTTCTGTAAAATTTTCTAGAAAAGAGCTCTAACCATGACTATTTTTTTAAAGATTTCACCCACTTATTCATGAGACACACACACACAGAGAAAGAGAGAGAGAGAGAGAGAGAGAGAGAGGCAGAGACACAGGCAGAGGGAGAAGCAGGCTCCACGCAGGGAACCCAACACGGGACTTGATACGGGATCTCCAGGATCACACCCAGAGCCCAAGGCGGCGCCAAACCTCTGAGTCACCGGGGCTGCCCACTAACCATGACTTTAAAAACCTTTATGGATGGAGTTCCTTGGTGGCTCAGTTGGTTAAGCTGCCAAGTCTGATTTTAGCTCAGGTCCTGATCTCAGGGTTGTGAAATGGAGCCTCACGAACAGCTCTGCACTCGGTGGGGAGGCTGCTTAAAATTCTCTCTCCCTCTGCTCTTCCCTAGTGCACATGTGTGCACACACTCTCTCCCTCTAAAAAAACAAACAAACACACACAAAAACAAAAGGACAAAACACTTTTATTGATTTGGCAAGAGTCCACTACTAGAAACACTTGTTAAAAGATCACAGCTAAAGGGGATGAGGTCATAAGTTTTCTAGTGCCCAGTTGATGGAGGTGAAATTGGAAACTGGAATGAGCTTCCCCTGGTAGAGTGCTCAAGTGGCCAGATTTGGCATTTCCAAACTGCAGGCAAGATGCAGACAACAGAGCAGCATAGAAATGCATCCCCATCTCTTCTCCGTAGTCTCATTTCATATAAGCCCTGGTCATTGCCGTCATTGATAGAGATCAGTTGTTTTTGGATCTTTAATGTCAACCTAAACAAGTGAACTTGTACAAATCAGTCATATACATGTGTGCACACACATACATTTGACTACAGTGCTGAAGACTCAAACTGTAGGTGTTTACACTAGATTTACTCTGATCAATCTAGTTTGTTTGTTTTTCAGATTTACAAATAGTACTATATGGTTCTGTTAAAACCTTATTTTCCATGAACTGTGCCAACCCCCAAGTCTGGTCTCTGGAAAGAGATGTTTTCCAATTTGGAAATTTGACTTCATACAGACTCATTGTCATATTCTATACACAGCCATGCATCTTACTCCCTCAGATTATTTCCTCTTTGGGTTGCTTGACTGTCAAGAATATTATTACTTTGAGAGAGTGCAAGCGTGAACAGGGCACTGGGGGAGGGCAACTCAAACTGGCATCAGCAAAGGGTTTTGGTTTGTCATTGAAAAGTCTCAGGATGGGGATCCCTGGGTGGCGCAGCGGTTTGGCGCCTGCCTTTGGCCCAGGGCGCGATCCTGGAGACCCAGGATCGAATCCCACATCGGGCTCCCAGTGCATGGAGCCTGCTTCTCCCTCTGCCTGTGTGTCTGCCTCTCTCTCTCTGTGTGACTATCATAAATAAATAAAAATTTAAAAAAAAAAAAGTCTCAGGATGGGGGAACCTCGGTGGCTTAGTCGGCTAAGCATCCAACTCTTGATTTTGGCTCAGGTCGTGATCTCAGGGTCCTGAGATCAAGTCCCTTGCTGGACTCCGCACTTAAGATTCTCTCTCCTCCCTCTGCCCCTCCTCAATCCCACTTGATCACGTGCTCTCCCTCTTTTTTTTTTTTTTTTTAATTTTTTATTTTATTTTATTTATGACAGGCACACAGTGAGAGAGAGAGAGGCAGAGACACAGGCAGAGGGAGAAGCAGGCTCCATGCACCGGGAGCCCGATGTGGGATTCGATCCCGGGTCTCCAGGATCGCGCCCCGGGCCAAAGGCAGGCGCCAAACCGCTGCGCCACCCAGGGATCCCACGTGCTCTCCCTCTTTAAAAAAAAAAAAAGTCTCAGATGGTTTTCAGACATGACTTGATCCAGGAGCCCAGATGATGTTATCAGGATGCAGTTTCTTTCTCTCCCTAAATTCTGCTCTCACTGTGTTGGCTTCATTCTCATTGTCCACTCAGAGGCTCTCCCGGCCCTCATCCTCCCAGGTGGTATTCCAGCACAAAAGAAAGCACCTTTTCCTAATACCTCCTTATGACTCCCTGGATTCACACTAATTGAATCAGTTTGGATCACTAGCCACTCTTGATTAGTCAGTTCTAGGTCATATGTTCCACCCCCAAGGGGGAACATAGGGGAAACAAAGGAGCTCCACCCAGTCCACAATCCATATGGATTAAGTCATAGAAAAATGGTTCGCCAAAGGAAAGCCAAGGTGCTCTGACCCAGAAGAAGAATAAATGAAGGATGACCAAAACAGTAGATGTTTAAAATAAAACTGAAGTAATCTGTGGTTTCTGCATGTGAGTGTTGGATCCTAAACAACTGGAGTGTCAGTATGAAATTCTCTCTGGGAAGCAAGGGAAGGCTGAGAGCTCTGGCAAAGGCAAGTGTTCTAGTGTTCTATGGCAAAGTGTAGTTGTTCTGTGACTTCCTCAAGAAAAATATACTAACATCCCTTAGTATCTGTTGCCTATTTCAGAGACATAACTATTAATATAATTGTCAGAGAAATCCGCTGTCATCCCTGCATTGTGTGTGTCTGAATTGATGACCGTACCTTTCACCAAGCTAGCCTTAAGTTCAACCAAATGTATTCATTAAGGCATTTATTTTTGGTATAATAGAAGACCCAGGAGTCCCTATGCTTAATACATGTTCATTTTTGTGCTCTATAAACAGCCAAATTTTAAAGGAAAAACTTTTTTCTATTATTTGAATTTGAGACTAGCACTAGACTATGTAGGAGACCGACCTGTGCTTTCATCATCCCTTCCTTAACCAGAGAAACTGAATTGCGTATATGCCTTTTTTTCTGAGAGTCTATTTGTATCTCAGAGGGGTCTATGACTTAAAGTGTGAAGAACCACTGGCCTAACCCTATGAGCCGCAGGGTACCATTTTGCTCATTTCACTGGGGAGGCCTAGGACATGATAATGGCAGCTGGGGCTGTGGAGACAGACTTGGCATTTACCCAGCTCTACTCTGTGACATTAGGCAAATTACACAGTGTCTCAGCCTCATTTCTCTCATCTGTAACATAGGGATAAAATAACTGCTACCCCAAAGGACTGTGGTAACTGTTCAACAAGAAAATTCATGTCAAGCATATAAATCAGTGATATATGTAGTAAGTTTTAATTTCTTATTAATGTTATACCTGTACAGGTATACAACTTAGGATGGTATTAACATCCCTATAAACCTACTGAACATCATAGGTTAGCCTAGCTTACCTGAAACATGCTCAGAACACTTACAGTAGCCTAAATTTGGGCAAAATCATCAAACTCAAGCCTGATTCATTTTTTTTAAGTTCTATAATTCCAGTTAGTTAACACAGTGTAATATTAGTTTCAGGTATACAATGTAGTGATTCAACACTTCATACAACACCTGGTGCTTATCACAAGTGCCCTCTTTAACCCCATCACCTATTATACCCATCCCCCCAATCATCACTTCCCTTCCAGTAACTATTAGTTCCCTGTAGCTAAAAGTCTGTTTCTTGATTTGTCTCTCTTTCTTCTTTTCCCTTTGCTCATCTGGGGTTTTTTTCTTAGATTCCACATATGAGTGAAATTATATGGTATTTGTCTTTCTCTGACTGACTTATTTCATTTAGCATAATACCCTCTAGTTCCATCCATGTTGTTGCAAATGGCAAGATTTCATTCTTTTTTATCGCTGAGTAATATTCCATTGCATACATATACCACCTCTTCCTTATCCATTCATCAGTTGATGGACATTTGGGCTCTTTCCATAGTTTGGCTATTATTAATAATATTGCAATAAACACTGGGGTGTGTGTATCCCTTTCAATTAGTATTCTTCGGGTAAATACCTAGTAGTGTAACTGCTGGATCATACATTGGATAGTTCTATTTTTAAGTATCTGAGGAAACTCCATATTGTCTTCCACAGTGGCCGCACCAGTTTGCATTTCCATCAACAATGCAATACAATTCCCCTTACCCTACATCCTCACTAGCATCTGTTGTTTATTGCGTTGTTGATTTTCGCCATTCTGATAGGTGTGAGTGCTAGCTCATTTTGGTTTTCATTTGCATTTCCCTGATGATGAGTGATGTTGAGCATCTTTTCATGTGTCTGTTGGCAATCTGGATGTCTTCTTTGGAAAAAATGTTTATTCCATGTCTTCTGCCCATTTTTAATTGGATTATTTCATTTTGGGTGTGTTGAGTTGCATCAATTCTTTATATATTTTGGATCTTAACCCGGTGTCAGATATGTCATTTGCAAATATCTTCTCCCATTCCGTAGGTCATCTTTTAGTTTAACACAAGCCTAAGTTATAATAAAGTGTTGGATACATCATCTAATTTATTGGCTACTGTACTGAAAGTGAAAAACAGAATGGCTGAATAAGTATAAAATAATTTTAAGTGTATCATCTGTTGACCCTTGTGATCACATGGCTGACTGGGAGCTGCAGGCGCTCAGCATCCAGAGAAGATCATCCCACTTATCAGCAGTCCAGGAAAAGACCCAAGTCCAAAATTCCAAGTACAGTTTCCACTGAATGCATGTCACTTCCACACTATCATAAAGGTGAAAAATCCTAAATTGGAGTCAGTCTGTATATACTTGGCTTCTGTATTTCTCTTTCCTTAGTTTTCAAACTTTAGTGTTACAATATAACTAAACCACAGTTCACCCAACCACAATATGTCAATCATTCACCATATGTTTTTACATAATGAGGACTTACTGCATCCCTGGAATTTGAGATTAAAAATTAACAAATAAAATATCTTTTATTTAATACAATGTATATGTCTCTGTGCGTGGAGGTTGTAATTAAATAGCTTTACTAATATTAGCTCATTTAATCCTCATGATCATTTTTTGAGGTAGGTTCTATTTTTTTTTATTTTTATTTTTTTTTAAGATTTTATTGGGCAGCCCGGGTGGCTCGGCAGTTTAGCGCCACCTTCAGCCTAGGGCGTGATCCTGAGGACCAGAGATCGAGCCCCGTGTCGGGCTCCCCGCGTGGAGCCTGCTTCTCCCTCTGCCAGTCTCTCTGCCTCTCTCTCTCTCCTCTCTGTGTTTCTCATGAATAAATATTTTTTTTTACTTTTTTTAAATTTTTTTTTAGATTTTATTTATTTATTTATTTATTTATTGAGAGAGAGAGAGAGAGAGAGAGAGAGAGAGAGAGAGAGAATGGCTGGGACACGGGCAGAGGGAGAAGCAGGCTCCATGCAGGGAACCTGACATGGGACTCGATCCCGGATCTCCAGGATCACACCCCAGGCTGTAATGTAGGCGGCAGCACCAGGGCTGCCCGATGAATAAATAAATTTTAAAAAAAATAAAGATTTTATTTATGAGAGAGAGAAAGAGAGAGGCAGAGACACAGGCAGAGGGAGAAGCAGGCTCCATGCCAGGAGCGCAATGCAGGACTCGAACCCAGGAATCCAGGATCACGCCCCCAGCCAAAGGCAGGCACTCAATCGCTGAACCACTCAGGCATCCCAAGGTAGGTTCTATTATTATCCTAACTTTATAGATGAGGAAAGGGAGGCACAGAGAAGTTAAGTAGCTTTCTGAAAGTTGCACAGCTAGTAAACATTAGATTTAGGATTTGAACCACAAGAGTCTGATTCTAGAGTCCAGGTCCTTAACCACTTTGCCATTTCTTTCTTTTTTTTTTTTTTTTTTTGCCATTTCATTTTTTAAAGTAAACTCTACACCCAACGTGGGGCTCAAACTCAGGACCTCAAGATCAAGAGTCTTGAGGTACCAACTGAGCCAGCCAGGCACCCCAGCCATTTAATTTCCATCTTTGCTGTTTGGTTGATAGAGAAGGAAATGTTAAAAGAGAGAAATAATTATCAACTTCTCATATTTATTAAGCACCTATTGCGCCGGGGCTTTCACACCTACTTATTTCAATACTTTAATCACCATTAGTACTTTTTAAGAACAATCAAAAGAGATTTTTACAGAGCACTTAAATACCAGAAACTACTTCATTTAATTCTCTAACAGCCCTACAAAGTAGATGCGGTCATTATGGCCATTTTACAGATGAAGAAAACGAAGTTTTAAAAGCTTAAGTAACTTGCCAAACATCCTATGAGTAGTAAGTAGTCAATCTGGGCTTCAAACCCAGGCTGCTGGGCTCTAAAACTCTTGTGTTTAACCACAGTACTTTCCAATCTCCCTGACTCTGTGGTGTAGGTACTCTGTTGCTATTATTATTAATAAATCACATAAATATTTATTCAGAATCCATTCAGTGGATACTGACCACTGACACCATTATCTATTACTCTGAAGATGGAAAAACCAAGCCACAGACTAAATAGATCCTCAGCTGCTCCAGGGAAGGGGCTCAGTCTACTTAATGGGAAAGGGAACTACAGGAAAATTTGTGAACCAAATGCATATTTCCTTTCAGGTTTCCAAACTCTCTTGCAAACACTTTTCTCTCATCCTAGTAATGCTGATGCACCCAGGGTACTACTAGAAAATAATATATTGTCTCCAAACTATTACAACTCAGTTGAGAACTCAGAATGGATTAGAGAGGATACAATGCAATATAAATGTAGAGTTCTAAGAATGCTAATGTGGGCAGTGGGCAGTTCAAAGACAGGACATGTCCATTAAATAAGAGTTTCCAACATTCTGACGTGTAGCTAAAGATGAACTCCTGCCCCCCAGGGCAGAGGAGTGAAGAAACTGGGAACTTTGAGAGAACTTTTGGATTCAGAAATTTTAAAATATAGAAAACATTTGAAGAGCAGACAACTCAGGGAGTCTGACCTGATGGTGCTAAATCTTCAACACGAAATTAATTTATGGAATTCCTGTTGACCAAGTCCAGTGACATTAAGATTGTGGTAACTCCAAGGAGGGTATGTTAGACCTTAATAAACTGATAGGAATGAGTTGAATAGCAAACACCATGTAGTTCACAGATTCTCTTTGTTAGTTCTCACAACTTCCTTGTTCTGTAGCCATTATCAACCTATTTTACTGTTGAGAAAATGGCTAAAAGAGTATCTAGGTCTCTGGCAGAGGAGATAGGATTCACACCTAGTTCTATGTGATTCCAAAGATCACTTTTTTTTTTCCTAACAATGCTTCCCCCCCAGAGCAGAAAAAGTTTGTCTCTCCTAGGATCACAAAATCTACACCAATTGCAGGATATGAAGATGAAATACCAAAAACCAGGATGAGAGAAGGAGTCAGTCAGGGCAGAAAAGACTGGGCCAACCTACCAGGAGAGTGTATGCCTGTAATTTACACAAGGTATCACGCCCTTAAAAAGAGTCCTGGGCAGCCCGGGTGGCTCGGTGGTTTAGCACTGCCTTCAGGCCAGGGCCTGATCCTGGAGTCCCGGGATCAAGTCCCACGTTGGGCTCCCTTCAGGGAGCCTGCTTCTCCCTCTGCCACTCTCTCACATTCTCTCTGTGTCTCTCATGAATAAAGAAGTGAGGTCTTTTTTTTAAAAAAAAAAAAAAAGATTTATTTATTTATTCATGAGAGATACAGATTGAGAGGAGAGGCAGAGACACAGGCAGAGGGAGAAGCAGGCTCCATGCAGGGAGCCCAATGTGGGACTCGATCCCAGATCCGGGGATTACGACCTGAGCCAAAGGCAGGTGCCCAACCACCGAGCCACCCAGGCGTCCCAATAAGTGAGGTCTTAAAAAAAAAAAAAAAAAAGAGTCCTTCTATGGACGCCTGGGTGGTTCAGTAGTTGACCACCTGCCTTTGGGTCAGGTCATGATCCTGGGGTCCTGAGATTGAATCCCGCATCAGGCTCCCTGCAGGGAACCTGCTTCTCCCTCTACCTATGTCTCTGCCTCTTTCTGTGTGTCTCCCATGGATAAGTAAATCTTAAAAATCTTTTTTTTTTTTACAAAAAAAAAAAAGAGAGAGAGAGAGAGAGAGAGCCCTTCTAACTGGTCCATTGCCATTCTAGGCTGTGTTGATTTCTGGAGCACTGCCACCTACCCAAGTGATCTAGATGATAAGATTGCTGGACACTGATGGGGATATCCTTTCAATGACCTCAACATATCTGGACCCTTTTTCTGTGACATTGACAACTGTGACTTTTTGTTCTATTAGTTTGTTCTATTGTAAGTTCCAAGATTTGAGTTTGGATTTAGGAGTAAGAAGCCCATCTCACCACAGATTTAGACATTCATGAATCCTCAGGCCAAACTATTGTAATGATGTCACTGTTTATTAGCACTTCATTACAAGGTCCCAAACAGGCTGCTTTTATTTTAAACAAAAGTGAATCCCAATCTTTTAGACATGTATACTGAAATATTTGCAGATGAATTATATGATGTCCATGATTTGCTTCAAAATAATATTGGAGAAAAAAAAACAAAAACAAAAAACAAAAAACAAAAAAAACAAAATAATATTGGAGGACAGGAAGATGGGCCACCAGTCAGTATTAGTTGAAATGGGGTGTGGGAGCACATAGAGTTTCTTTGTATCTCTCTCTCTCTCTCTACTTGTGTGTATATGTTTGAAATTTTCTATAATAACATTTTTTTATAATAAGAACATTTTAAGTACATTGTCACCACCAAGTTTTAACTTTCTTTCAGCCTGCTATGCACTTGCCTTTTTCTTTTTGAAAATTCAGTTCCCATCTTCTCTGTGATTTTTTCTCTAGCTACTCCAGCCCAAAGAAATCCTTACCCTCCTCAAAAGTCATCATTTCTTTTTTCTTTTAAGATTTTGTGGGGATCCCTGGGTGGCTCAGCGGTTCAGCACCTGCCTTTGGCCCAGGGCGCGATCCTGGAGTCCCAGGATCGAGTCCCACGTTGGGCTCCAGGCACGGAGCCTGTTTCTCTCTCTGCCTGTGTTTCTGCCTCTCTCTCTCTCTCTCTCTATCATGAATAAATAAATAAAATCTTTTAAAAGAATAATAAATAAATATTTTGTTTTTAGGGCAGCCCAGGTGGCTCAGAGGTTTAGCGCCGCCTTCGGCCCAGGGCATGATCCTGGAGACCCAGAATCAATACCCACGTCGGGCTCCCTGCATGGACCCTGCTTCTACCTCTGCCTGTGTCTCTGCCTCTCTCTCTCTCTCTTTGTCTCTCATAAATAAATAAAATCTTTAAAAAAAAAAAGAAGAAGAAGAAGAAGATTTTGTTTTTAAATAATCTCTACACCCAACATGGTGAACTCTCAACTTCAGATCAAGAGTCCTATGTTCCACCGACTGAGCCAGCCAAGTGCCCCAAAAGTCATCATTTCTTTAAAACACATAATAGAAAAGAAAAACAGGCTGAAAATCAATGTATTAAGTATCCACATTAATAAATTTTAAAAATTCGAGCAAACTCAACCCAAATAGAGTAGAAAAAAAAATAATCAAGAGATGGAAAAAATAAAATAGAAAATATATGATAAAGAAATTACCTGAGCCAAAAATTATTTCTTTGAAAACTGATAACCCAACATAGACAACTTTCCAGAAAATACACAACTTATCAAAATTAAATAAGAATAAAGAAAAATCCAGAGTCTTGCATCAGATAGCCAATGAGTGAAATTTCAAAGAATAACTTAAGAATAATGATGATCAAAAAAAAAAAAAAAAAGAATAATGATGATCGGGGATCCCTGGGTGGCTCAGCGGTTTGGTGCCTGGCTTCGGTCCAGGGCATGATCCTGGAGACCCGGGATCAAGTCCCACATTGGGCTCCCTGCATGGAGCCTGCTTCTCCCTCTGCCTGTGTCTCTGCCTCTCTCTCTCTCTCTCTCTCTCTCTCTCTCTGTTTCTCATGAATAAATAAATAAATAAAATCTTTAAAAAATAAAAAGAATAATGATGATCAAAAACCTGTAATTTAAAACTTTTCCACAAAGAGAACCCCAGACCCAGATGACCTCACCAGCAAATTCTACCAAACATCTGCATAATAATGCCAATCTTAAAAATCTTCCAGGGAATAGAGAACGAGGAAACAAAACTCTGTGTTGTATTATGAGCTACAATAACTTCATACCAAAACCTCGCATACATTTTAAGAAGAAAAAATATAATCTGGGCAGCCCCGGTGGCGCAGAGGTTTAGCGCCGCCTGCAGCCTAGGGCGTGATCCTGGAGACCCTGGATCAAGTCCCACGTCAGGCTCTCTGCATGGTGCCTGCTTCTCCTTCTGCCTGTGTCTCTGCCTCTCTCTGTGTGTGTGTCTCTCTGAATAAATAAATAAATAAATAATCTAAAAAAATATATATATATATATATATATAATCATAATCTAATTACACTCATCGATATAGACACAAAGCTGTTGTTGTTTTTAAGTAGGCTCCACTCTGGGTGTAGCCTGATCTCATGACCTGAGATGCGGACCTGAGCTGAGATCAAGAGTCAGATGCTTAATGAACTGAGCCACCTAGGTGGCCCATAGGGGCTAAATTCTTAACCAAAATATTTGTAAGCTTAATACAGAAATACAGAAAACAGGGCAGCCCCCGGTGGCACAGCGGTTTAGCGCCGCCTGCAGCCCGAGGTGTGATCCTGGAGACCCGGGATGGAGTCCCACATCGGGCTCCTTGCATGGAGCCTGCTTCTCCCTCTGCTTGTGTCTCTGCCTGTGTGTCTCTCTCTGTGTGTCTTTCATGAATAAATGAATTCTTAAAAAAAAAAAAGAAAAGAAAGAAATACAGAAAACACAGAAAAAGAACTGTGTGCCATAAAGAAGTTGAATTTATTCCAGGAATGAAAGTAAAATCAATTAGTGTAATTTACTACATTATAAGAAAAAAAGGATTTTTTAAAAATAATATAAAAAAAATAAAAAATAGTATGATGTCAACAAATGCCTAAAAATACTTGATAGCTTTCAAAATAGATTCATGATTTTAAAAAAAGCACTTAAGAAAGTCAAAATAAAGGCAAAAAATATAATCTGATAAATGATGTGTGTAGTAAACCTCAGCATTATATTTAATGGCAGAAAGCTGAGACTCCCTCTTAAAGATCAGGTTCAAAACAGGTTCAAATTGATTCAAGAATGAACTGAAGGGGGATCCCTGGGTGGCGCAGCGGTTTAGCGCCTGCCTTTGGCCCAGGGCGCGATCCTGGAGACCGGGATCGAATCCCACATCAGGCATCCCGGTGCATGGAGCCTGCTTCTCCCTCTGCCTATGTCTCTGCCTCTCTCTCTCTCTCACTGTGTGCCTATCATAAATAAATAAAATAAAAAAAAATTTAAAAAAAAAAAAGAATGAACTGAAGGCCCACTAAAATAAAATAGAGTTCAAAATCAAACCCATGCATATTTTGACATTTGACTTACAATAAAGGTATATGTAGATCAATAGAGGAAAACGGATAGTGTTTTCAATAAATGGATGTAGGGCAAATGGTAGAGTCATACAATGGAATCCCACATATCAACTAAAACAAATGCGCTATAGCTACATGCAAAAATAATAATAATAATAATAAGACTGAGTGAAAGAAGCCAGACACAAATGAACATACTGAATAATGCTACATAAGTTTCAATAAATGGACAAAATTCCACAGTTTTTAGAGATATGTATTTATGTAGTAAAACTATAAAGAAAGCTAAGAAAGAGATTTTATTAAAATTAGCTTATTGATTACCACGAGTGGAGAAATTAAAGTGTAGTGATCAGGATAGGGCACGAAAAAGACTTCTAGAGTTTTGGCAACATTATATTTGTCAAAAAAGGAGGTCAAGGATGCCTGGGTGGCTCAATTGGTTAAGCGTCTGCCCTCGGCTTAGGTCACAATCCCAGGGTCCTGGGATTGAACCTCACATCAAGCTCCCTGCTTAGCAGTGAGCCTGCTTTTCCTGCTTCCCCCTGCTTGTGTGCATGCACTCTCCTCTCTCAAATAAATAAATAAAATATTTTAAAAATAGAGGAGGTCAAATTGGGAGGCAGTTATACTATGCTTTGATAAGGTTTATGATAAACTACTGAGCTATGTATATTATGTCCATTTCTCTGTATATGTTATAATTCACCATGGAAAGGTTAAAAAGAAAAAGTGTATTCTCTGCTCATGTCCTTCCTGGTGACATCAGGCATAGCCTCAACCTGCACAGAGACACGGGCAAGTTTGTGGACTTGCAAGTGCAGTAGAAGCTCTCCCCCACTGATGATTCTCCATCATCAGCACCACAAACCACTGCAGCCATCCAGAACATGGCCAAGGCTGATAAGGTCATGGACAGTCAACCTGAAACCTCTGCTATCTCTGGGGCCATTTGCAGGGGGGATGAGTTAGATGATTCCATTCTCCAGTTGGCCAAGGCACATAGAAGTCAAAGGACTTCTGACTAGAGACATGGAAGTGGAATGTTTGTCTAAAATAAATAGCTGGGCGGGCACTGAGGTGGGCATTTGACGGGATGAGCACTGGGTGTTATTTTGTATGTTGACAAATTGAACACCAATAAAAAATAAATTTATTTTAAAAATTTTTAAAGAAAATAAAAGTAAATAAAATAAGTTAAGTTAAATTAAATTAAAATAAAATAAATAGCTGGGGCACCTAGCTTGCTCAGTTGGAAGAGCATGTGACTCTTGATCTCAGGTTCATGAGTTCGAGCTCTACATAGAGTGTAAAGACTACTTAAAGAAATAACATTTTATTTTTCAATTTATTTTTATTTTTTTTAAGATTATTTATTTACTTATTCATGAGAAACACAGACAGAGAGGCAGAGACCCAGGCAGAAGGAGAAGCAGAATCCTTGCAGGGAGTCTGATGCGGGACTGGATCCTGGGACTCTGCAATCACACCCTGAGCCAAAGGCAGATGCTCAATCATGGAGCCACCCAGGCATCCCAATAAATAAAATTAAAAAAAAAAATAGTAGGGACGCCTACTATTATTTGACTCAAAGAGAGTTCAGGGATCCCTGGGTGGCGCAGCGGTTTGGCGCCTGCCTTTGGCCCAGGGCGCGATTCTGGAGACCGGGATCGAATCCCACATCGGGCTCCCGGTGCATGGAGCCTGCTTCTCCCTCTGCCTGTGTCTCTGCCTCTCTTTCTCTGTGACTATCATAAATAAATAAAAATTTAAAAAAAAAAGAGAGTTCAAACAAGAAACACTCCCTGCTCTCAGAGAAGTCACTGCAGCTGGGGGAGGGGGAGGCTAAAAGATTTTAATATCTACTTAGGTTAAATGATGTGGATCACATTATATGCACCATACGAATGCAAAGGGAACATCAGTAAGAACAAAAATACAAAGATCTAAATGTGAGCACTGAAACCATAAAAATTCTAGAAGAGAGCACAGGCAGTAATCTCTCTGACATCACCCATAGCAGCATTTTTCCAGATATGTCCCCTGAGGCAAGGGCAACAAAAGCAAAAATAAACTATTGAGAGCATATCAAAATAAAAAGCTTCTGAACAGCAAAGGAAACAATCAACAAAACTAAAAAACAACCTACCGAATGAGAGAAGATATTTGCAAATGACATATCTGACAAAGGGTTAGCATCCAAAATATATAAAGAACTTATAAGGGCAGCCCAGGTGGCTTAGGGGTTTAGCACTGCCTTCAGCCCAGGGCATGATCCTGGAGACCCTGGATCAAGTCCCACGTCGGACTCCCTGCATGAAGCCTGTGTCTCTGCCTCTCTCTCTCTGTGTCTCTCATTAATAAATAAATAAAATCTTTTTTTTTTAAAAAAAAAAAAAGAACTTATACCACTCAACACCCTAAAAATGAAACAATCCAATCAAAAATGGGTAGAAGACATAACAGATATTTCTCCAAAGAAGACATCCAGATAGCAAACAGATGCATGAAAAGATGCTCAAAGTTACTCATCATCAGGGAAACGCAAATCAAAACCATGATGAGATATCACCTGTCAGAATGGCTAAAGTCAACAACACAAGAAACAACAACTGTTGGCGAGGATGTGGAGAAAAAGGAACCTGCATGCACCGCTGGTGGGAATGCAAACTGATGCAGCCACTGTGGAAAACAGTACAGAGATTCATCAAAAAATTAAAGGTAGAATTACCATATGATCCAATAATCACACTACTGGGGATTTAACCAAAGAACATAAAAACACTAATCCAAAAGGATACATATACCCATATGTTTGTTGTAGCAATTATTTACAATAGCCAAATTATGGAAGCAGCCCAAATGTCTGTCCATTGATAGATGAATGGATAAAGAAAAAGTTATATATATATATATACAAAATGAATGTTATTTAGCCATGAAAAAGAATGAAATCTGGCCATTTGCAACAATATGAATGTACTTAGAGAGTATAATACTAAGGAAAATAAGTCAGAGAAAAACAAATACCATATAATTTCATTCATGTGTGGAAATTAAGAATCAAACGAAACAAAGGGAAAAAAAAGAGAGACAAACTGAAAAACAGACTCTTAACTATATAGAACAAACAGATGGTTACCAGAGGGGAGGTGAGGGGAGAGATGGGTGAAATAGGTGAAGGGGATTAAGAGTCCACTTATCTTGATGAGCACTGAGTAATACATAGAATTGTTGAATCATATTGTACATCTGAAATAAATTTACTACTGTATATTAACTATATTGGAATTAAAATAAAAATTTTAAAAAAGAAGCCAAAATAGGATGGTTTCAGATTAGACATGAACTTAATCTGAGTCTTTTGAATAGATTACACAAAAAGGAGAGGCTGGGTGGCTCAGCGGTTGAGCCTCTGCCTTTGGCTCAGGGCATGATCTTGGGTTCGGGGATCGAGTCCCACATCGGGCTCCTTCCAGGGAGCCTGCTTCTCCCTCTGTCTGTGTCTCTGCCTCTCTCTCTCTCTGTGTCTCTCATGAATGAATGAATGAATGAATGAATAAATAAATCTATCTTTAAAAAAAAGGGAGAGGACAGGACATTATAAGAAAGGAAAGGGCAACATAACTATAATTGTAATCAGCTTTTACTAAGTGTTAATTATTTGTCAGGCACTCTTCTAAGTGCTTTTAATATAATGCTATATTTATTCCTCAGAATAACCCTATGAGACAGGTACTAGCAAGAGGCAATTTGAAAGATGAGGAAATTAGGGCACAAAGAGGTAAAATAACATTCCCAAGGTTTAGGCACAGAGAGGTTGAGTAACTTGCCCAAGGTCACAAAGCTAATAAAAGGCAGTGCCAAAATTTGAATCAAGCAATCAAGATTAAAATGATATAGGAACTAATAAAATTAGCTTAAACATTTTTATAAGAATAAAGCTATATGGTTTTTCGCATTATTTAATGCATAATAGTTAAACATAATAAATAAATATTATTTATGAATGAGAGTATAGTAATGTGTACTGAACTTTGGCTTTCACCTTTCAAAAGTAACTAAATAAGAATCACATATAAAAATTCTATAATAGAAAAAAAATAAAAATAAAAAAAATAAATAAAAATTCTGTAATAGCTCAAATTTGCAACCAGGGCGCAGGAGTGCAGGAACACCTGGCTGGGGGTGTCCCAAGCAGACCAGGTTCAGCCACTCACTGCTGACAAAATCCAAAGGCAGAGAGACAAGTGGTGGTGAAACAAGAAAGGGATTTATTTCAGTGAGGCCCACACTGGGAAGACAGCGGACTACCATTTCAAAGACTGTCTCCAAAGTGCTGAAAATACTTCTAGGTTTATATAAGGAAATTGTGGGACAAAGGTGAGTGGGTATGTGCAGGTAGGCAGTAAAGGTCAAGTGAATCATTGTGTTGGAGTCAGTCATGCGGGGTCTTGCTGGCTCAGGGCAGTTCTTATTGCTTGAGGCGTTAGTTTCAGTTCCTATTATGGGATGCTTTGCCCGCTGGGGTTTTTTTGTTTTTTTGTTTTTTGTTTTTTATTTTAAATTAAGTAGGTTCTACACCCAACATGGGGCTTGAAGTCACAACCCTGAAATCAAGAGTCTCATGCTCTACCCTGTGAGCCAGACAGGTGCCTTGCCCACAGGGTCTTTTGCCTGAGTTAAGAAATAGGCTGGAAAGAAGAACATAATTAGAAAGTACAGACTGGAACACCTGGCTGCCTCATTCAGAGAAGCGTGTGACTCTTGATCTCGGGGTCATGAGTTTGAGCTCCGCATTAGATGTAGAAATTATTTAAAATAAATATTTTTTAAAAGATGTATTTATTTTGAGAGAGCACAAGCGACAGGCAGAGGGAGAAAGAATCCCAAGCAAACTTTGTGCTGAGCGCAAAGCCTGACTTGGGGTTGGATATCACAGCCCTGAGATCATGACCTGAGCCAAAACCAAGGGTAGGATGCTTAGCTGACTGTGCCACCCAGGCGCCCCTAACTTAATTTATTTTAAAGTAAAGACTGAGGGGAATCCCTGGTGGCTCAGCGGTTTAGCGCCTGCCTTTGGTCCAGGGCATGATCCTGGAGCCCCGGGATCAAGTCCCACATCAGGCTCCCTGCATGGGGCCTGCTTCTGCCTCTGCCTGTAACTCTGTCTCTCTCTCTCTTTCTCTCTCTGTCTCTCATGAATAAATAAATAAAATCTTTAAAAAATAAATAAATAAAGACTGAGGTGAAAATGGGGGTGAAGTCCTCTTTCATAATCAGTTCATTTGAAATCACAATAAAATATTTTCCTATATAATGAAGAATAAAAGTATATGCCATTAAAAATTAATCAGTCCAGCAGCTGGCACATAATTTCACTTTTTGATAATAAGGGGCAGATAATATTAAACATGTTAAAAGGTGACAAAAGGTTCAGGATTGTAGTATTTATATATACCTTTTTGAGGAAGATTTTATTTATTTATTCATGAGAAACACAGAGAGAGAGAGGCAGAGACACAGGCAGAGGGAGAAATGGGCTCCATGCAGGGAGTGGGACTTGATGTGGGACTCGATCCCAGGACCCAGGGTCATGCCCTGAGCCAAAGGCAGATGCTCAACCACTGAGCCACCCAGGTGCCCTGTATTTATACGCTTCTGATGATGGATAGAAGTAGAAAAATGTTCACCATTAACCCAGAACGCTGACCTATAGCCCACATAGTTCCAATAAGGATCAAATACGTCCTGGTTACTACATTTTTAAAGGGTCTCATGACTGCCGGTACATCTCACCAATAGTTAATATGGAGCTGAATGATAAGCACCAAAGGAATCTTGTGAAAGTAGTTTTAAAAGTAGTGATCTGAAGAAGTGTGGGGCCCAGGAAATTTAACAAAAATCCCCTACCCCTGGACAAGCAGAGCAGGACTAACTCCATTTTGTGCTGCACCCGCCACCTCCTGTATGACCCCCACATGACCTGCTTATTGCTTAAGGCGCTGCCCCACCCTAGTCAAGCCAGCTGGGCACACCCTTATTGGAAATCGGTTCATAATAATGTAACCCCACCTTGTGCCCGCCAAAACCGCGTGCCAATTCTGACCAAAGTAATAGGCCAGCTCAAATGGATACTATAGGGTAAAATGTAATTCAATCGGCCACCTGCATGTGGACAGACGTGACTGCAACTTTCCGCATTGTATGTTACAATCCCATGGGCCACTGGCCCCTAATAAAGCTGCTATGCCTCTTAGTCCCAGGGTCCAAGTGTCTGCTCCACTGTGTTGGGTACCCTTGGACCCAAGCTCGAGCTTGTAAATAAACCCTCGTGTGTTTGCATCGGTGTCGGCTCCTTGGTGGTTTCTCGGATTTGCACAACAGAAGACATTTATGATCTACTCCCTGCACACCCCCTCCCCCTTGAACAATAAGCAAATATCCACCAGCTTCGTACAACAAAAGGGCAGCTCTTTCTGCACATGAGTCCTGTCCACATGCTATATTAAAAGCATTTTTTGCACTAAAAATACCTCAAGAACTTTTTCTTGACCATTTGCGCCCCATGCCACATCACTTCCATTATGGAATTTTATAGAATAAGTATATCAGATAGGACAGCCTGGGTCCTGCTACGGTAACAAACAATAAAATTGTACGACTTAAAACAACGAAAGCTCATTTCTCACCTAAGCTATGTGCACGTTGTGGCTGACAGAGCAGGATCCACTTCTCATAACCACTCAGAGGACTACACTGACAGAGCAAGGACGCTCCACACCAGACAGAAGAGGCCTCTGGAGAGTTCCATATGAGTGAAGGTGATGCTTCACTTCTATTCACAACTCATCGGCCAGAAATAGACATATGGCTTTATGGGATCCCAAGATTGCCACGAGATGCACTCCTACCTGATGCCTGGAAAGGGGAGGAATGGTAAATAGTCAGTAAACTGTATCAGTGATTTCACAGCATGGCTTTTGGTTTTGGGTTTTGTTTTGTTTTGTTTTTAAGTAAGCTCTAGGCCCAACATGAAGCTTGAACTCACGACCCTGAGATCAAGTCACATGCTCCACAGACTGAGCCAGCCAGGCACAGCACCCCCACAGGATGTTTTAATCTTTATTGAATAACACATACCAAATCTAAAATAAAATTATGACTCATTTGCACATTATCCCAGTGTGATGTGAAAAATATGAAGGTTCCTTAAAATAATCCATTCTATATTAATCAATAAAATAATCAATGTCATTAAACCTCTATTCCTTCAGCTTCAAACTTGCTTTCCTTTCCAGATAATGACATGTCCTACAGATAAGAATTAAGAATAGCTGAAAATAATTACTTATGTTTAAACATGTGGGAAAAAATTGAGGGTTCAATATTCTTTAATGCCTTGGCTCTGCTTTCACCAGACTATCCTTCAATAACTATGCACTTCTGAGCTACAGAGGTTGATGATTAAAGGAGATTTTACTATCACTCCTGCCATTCACACTCACAGAGTATATCTGATTTCAGAAAATCACAACAAATATCCTATTACTGTATTTCTAACAGCCATACTTCATCCTTACCTGGAATGTACATCAGACAAGAAGAGGCAGGAAGCCTAAGAAGGGTTTACGGTGCCTTGATTGGTCACGAAAGAAAGCTTCACCCAAAACATATTAAATTGTTCCTTTGTCATCTCTCCTTTGTGTCTCTCTCATGAATAAGTAAATAAAATCTTAAAAAAAAAAAAGATGATGTGAGTTTTAATTCTTGCTGTGTCTAATGGCAAGGAATATTTGCCATAGAATATGATGAGTAATGAAACTGTGTACGTGAGAGGCTTTCCATTTTACCACAACCTAGAGTAGGAAGCATATTTTACATTATGATCCGATACATGCATATTGTTTCATGAAACAATAATTACTCTCATTACATGTGATGCACTCTGATAGTCCCATTCTAATGTCTTTTAATGCTGCTCAGAACCTACTAAATTGATTTCACAACCAACTAATGATTCATAGCCCACAATTCTATTTTTTTTAAAGATTTTATTTATTCATTAGAGAGAAAGAGCATGAGGAGGGTGGAGGAGCAGAAGGAGGGAAAAGAAGGCTCCCCACTGAGCAGAGACCCTGACACAAGGAAGATCCATCCCAGGACCCTGAGATCATGACCTGAGCTGAAGGCAGATGCCACCCAGGCGCCCCTCATAGCTACAATTTTAAAATGTTGAGCAATAGGTATAGAAATTTATAATGAGGGATGCCTGGGTGTCTCAGCAGTTGAGCATCTGCCTTTGGCTCAGGGCGTGATCCTGGAGACCTGGGATCGAATCCCACATCGGGCTCCCTGCATGGAGCCTGCTTCTCCCTCTGCCTATGTCTCTGCCTGTCTCTGTGTGTCTCTCATGAAAAATAAATAAAACTTTTTTTAAAAAGAAATCTATAGGGACGCCTGAGTGGCTGAGAGTTTGAGCGTCTGCCTTTGGCTCAGGGCGAGATCTTAGAGTTCCAAGATCAAGTCCCACATCGGGCTTGCTGCATGGAGCCTGCTTCTCCCTTTGCCTGTGTCTCTGCCTCTGTGTGTGTGTGTGTGTGTGTGTGTGTGCGTGTGTGTGTGTCATGAATAAATAAATCTTTTTCAAAATCTATAATAAAACTCTGTTTAATCAGATTGCCTTTAATGGCAATCTCTGATTATAAGAAGTGCCCCTAAAAAAAGCCTTAACTTGGAAGTACAAGTGGGTAAACCAAGCCTGGAAATCAATGTCTGTAAGAGGTTAAATTTTGATCCTGAGATGAAGAGATTATTCTGAATTATCCAAGTGCATTCTACATGCAATTACATGTATCCCTATGAGAGGCAAACAGTAGGAGATCTGAGAAGGTGATGTGAAGAGGAGGTAGAGAGATATTTGAAGATGCTAGCCTTGAAGATTGGAGTGAGGTGGCCAAAAGTCAATGAATGCCAGTAACCACCACAAGCTGAGAGAATCAGGACGCCTGGGTGGCTCAGCAGTTGGGCATCTGCGTTTGGCTCAGGGTGTAATCCTGGAGTCCCAGGATCGAGTCCCACGTCAGGCTCCCTGCATGGAGCCTGCTTCTCCCTCTGCCTGTGTCTCTGCCTCTCTCTGTCTCTCATGAACAAATAAAATCTTAAATTAAAAAAAAAAAAAAGTTGGGAGAATCAAAGAACTGATTCTATCCTAGAGCCTCTGGAGGGAGTGTGGTCCTGTCAACACTTTGATTTTGGCCCAGTGACACTGACTTTGGACTTCTGGCCTCCAGAACCGTGAGAGAATAAAGTTCTGATGTTTTAAGCCCCCAGGTTTGTGGTATGTTGTTACATCAGGCTCAGGAAATTAATAGGAACTCCAAAAGCTTCTTAATGAGAGTCATATTGCTAAGTGCCCAGAGTGTTACCAAAATCCAAGTTTAGCTGCCTGTCACTCATAAAGACAATACTCAACAAACAAGTTTTGATTGGAAAGGAATATGAGCTTTTTTCTTTTTCTTTTAAGATGTTATTTATTTACTCATGAGAGACACAGAGAGAGAGAGGCAGAGACACAGGCAGAGGGAGAAACAGGCTCCCTGCAGGGAGCCCGAGGTGGGACTCGATCCCGGGTCTCCAGGGTCACCCCTGGGCCAAAGGCGGCGCTAAACCGCTGAACCACCTGGGCTGCCCAGGAAAGAATATTGATCTTTATACAGGAGGCCAGCAACCTGGGAGAAGGCAGACGCCCGTCCTAAGGCCAACTCCGAGGCTTCTGTGGGGCCAAGGATTTTTTTAAAGGGGTTCAGGGTGGTTAATCAGTCAAGGGAGTGCAGTGGTCCATAACATTTCTTGTACTGTGCAGACTTAATGGTGCCAGCTACAGACGTTTTCACAGCGCACAGAGGCTGTGCAAGGGAGTCTGGCTCCTTAGCGTGGGGCACTGAGGTTGCCCGGCACGTGCAAAGGGTCTGGTTTCTGTTTCCAGACACGCAGAAGGGCTCTATTCTTTTCTAGGAAAGAATGCATGATCTTAAGATTTAAAAAAGATAAAAAAAAAAAAAAAAAGGTTTCATTAATCAATCACACGGGCTAGGGGTGGTTGCTAAAGCTTCAAGACTATTAGGTTGGCCAGAAAGACAGAAGCAGCTTCAAGAGTAGCCACTTGGGGCACCTGGGTGTTGAGCGGGTGCCGAGCGTCTGCCTCGGCCTCAGGTGGTGGTAACACAATTCTATAGGAGGGAAGAGAGTGTCAATAGGATACCCTCCAGGTATAGGGCTGGCTGCTCATGCGCCCTATTTCCAGGGTACAGGTTACAGTCTTTCTGAAAGGCCTCGAAGAACGCTCAGAAAACAAGTGTTCCCAGCCCAACTCTCAGTCGATAAATGCTTCGTACAAGGCCCAGGCGGTGTGGCCTGCCTGACAGCCGGTTTAGCACGGAGGGAAATACGGGAATTCTACGATCTGCGGAGGAGTCAAATACCCCATCCCTCCTCCCTGAAGAAGCTTCCGGGCCAGCGGGGAGACCCACAGGCAGCCCGAATCTACCCTAATCCTGCGAAAGGGAGTCGAGAATGGCCTTCTACAGACGGTACTACCGGACCACTAGAGGAGGAGCGGGAAGGGGAACGCGAGGGCAGCGGCCTCCCCGATGGGCCGGAAGACCCTTCCGCCCCAAGTCAGGCAGCGCCCCCGGAGCGCGTCGAGGCCTCAGCCCGATGCAAAGGGAAAGAAAACAGGAAGAAGGGAGGAACGGGGCGGGGGGGCGCATTCCTCCTTCACTACGTGGCACGCGCATAACCACTACGGAAGGCAGCACTGTAAGGCATTTCCCAGCAAAATACATTCAGCAAACCCCGCAAGACGTTCCCGTAGGGCGACGGTCTCCGTAAACCACCTTCGCCGCTCCGCCTACGCGGCGCACGCCCCTCACTGCGCAGGCGCCAGGGATGACCTCTGAGGCCTCCGAGCGAGAGCGCTAGTAGTTCCGGGTTCCCCAGCGCTCCGCTCTAGCCGCAAGCTTCCGTTTCTCCGCTGCTCTCGGTGGTAGGCTCCCTCCCGCGGGAGCGTGGAGCCGGGCCCGGGGGGCGGGCCTTCCGGGAGAGGGGCGCGTGGGAGAGGAAGGTCGCGAGGAGGTAAGGGTGTCCGAGAGCTTTGGGGTGACGGGGTGACGGGGTGACGGGGGTGACGGGGGTGGGGGGTCTGCCATGAGAGACGGGCGGTCGTTGGAGAGGTCGTGCAAGGGTCTCCGACCGTCTGGAGTCCCCAAGAATAAGAAGAGGCGATTTCATTATCAACCAGCTCGGAGGCTTCACACCACCCTGCAAGCAGGGTGACCCTTTCCTGCGTAAGTTGGGGACTTTCCCGAACGCAGGACGCTAGCGTAGCTTCCTCTCTTCCTGGTTAGGGAGCGGGCACGGCTCGGTTCCTCAGCTCCTCACGCGGCATTTCTGCACCGTAGCTGGGGGCGGGGAGAGGAGATGCGAGTTAATTTTGTTGCCGGTTGGAAAAAAAAAAAAAAAATATTTGCGGGTGCCTGGCTGGCTCGATGGGTAAAGCGTGCGACTCGACCTCGGGGTCTTCGAGCCCCAGCTTGGGTGTAGAGATTATAAAAAATAAATAAATAAAATGCCGTACCGGGGCGAGCGCCGGCTGACCTGACACCTGCTGCAGCACAGGC
Organism: Nyctereutes procyonoides; assembly: GCF_905146905.1. Classification (NCBI taxonomy): domain Eukaryota; kingdom Metazoa; phylum Chordata; class Mammalia; order Carnivora; family Canidae; genus Nyctereutes; species Nyctereutes procyonoides. The sequence goes on along the minus strand of NW_026575120.1, from coordinate 34,030,863 downwards.
GAGCGGGGTCCGGTCAGTTGCAGGGGATCGGAGGCGTTGTCGTCGGACTGAGTCAAGCGGGCATAGGTTCAGAGCCGTTCACGTCCCTACGACCCGGTGGAACGATTAGTACCAGACTTTAAGAATAATAAAACATCACGTTTAGGTGGTTTCTCTGGGAGCTACGTGTGCAGAAGGTGTGGGTTCCCCGAGGCCTGATGAGTAGGAGCGCACCCACCGTGCACCTGAGTTTTGAGGTCAGCGCCCACGCAGGGAGGCGTCTACTTGTTCTCAGGTGGGAGGTGAGGAAACCGAGGCAAAGAACCGTCGCTGCTGCAAACACGACGTCGGCATCAAAGCGCAAGAGTCCAGAGATGGTGCTTTCCGCTAACCAGTGGTTTTCTGAGAAACTGGAGAAAGCTCACCCCCCCCCCCCCGCATAATTTGCGCACAGACACACACACACACAGGCACGCTTCGTACCGTTTTAAAGTTCCAAGGGATTCGCCGCGCTCAGGGATACCCAGGTTAGGAACTCCAGCTCTTCAGCTGCCCTTTTCAAAGGAAAAAGGCAAAACTAATCCAGAGCCAAAACTTGAACTTTCAAATGCACCGAACCTATCCTAAAAATCAAAGAAACTTGCCCTTTTATGCCAAAGTAAAAAAAAAAAAAAAAAATGCATTTTCTTGTGTGGGCTTATTAACATGTCTTGCTCCAGCCCAGCACATTTGAAAATAGATGTGTGTGTGTGTTTTATTTATTTATTTTTGCTTAGCATTTCCCACTCCAGTTAATTTTTCTTTATTCTGTTTTCTTAAGATCACATTTAAGGAGAAATGACGTTTTTTTTTAAATTTTTTTTTAATTTTATTTATTTATGATAGTCACACACAGAGAGAGAGAGAGAGAGAGAGAGAGAGAGAGAGAGAGAGGCAGAGACACAGGCAGAGGGAGAAGCAGGCTCCATGCACCGGGAGCCGATGTGGGATTCGATCCCGGGTCTCCAGGATCGCGCCCTGAGCCAAAGGCAGGCGCCAAACCGCTGCGCCACCCAGGGATCCCGAGAAATGACGTTTTTAAGTGACCGTCTTGTACAATGAAAATTCACTGATGTAAATTATTTGCCTTTAATGTCTTGAACACAATCATTCTTTTAAGATAAAATTGGAAGATTGTGTAAGGATGCATACTGGGTCCTGAAAAATCCTAAGTAAGGCTCTCTCCCCAATTAAAAAAAAGAATTTAAGATAGTAAAAAGTGACCATCTGATAGTCTTAGTACCAGTATTTACAGACAACAGAACGGCTTAGCTGTTTTAGTCTGTGTTAAAAGAAAAGCATACCAAGCTCCTATGCCTTTCTTCGTCAGAGATATATGTCTGGTCTGTCTGGAAGGAGACTACAAAGCAGTAATTGATAATTGTTATAATCATTTTCAATTTTTTTCTTTTGGCAAATGGTTCTTTATTACTAGTAAGGGATTCAGGTTTGAAGAGGCTTATTTCCTCCTTTCTCCATCATAAAAGTTTTAGGACTTGGATTTTGTGGTATAACCACGTCCCAGTGGATTCTGAGACCTCGTTACTTCTCAATGTCCCAGTAATTTGCTACATTGCAAAGTGGGCCTGCACAGAAGTTAACATCCTGTGGTGGTTTCAGTGACCACTTATTTCCCAAGGAGTCCCTTCCTCTTTGCTGTCTGTCAAGTTACCAAGCTGCTGGTCCCCTCCCTTGTGTTTCTCTGGCTGTCAGTTTTTATAAGTAAAGATGTCATTCCAGGGATTTAGAGGTTTAACTGCATGGAGTGTGTTTCTCCTGATGAAGTTAGATGAAGACAAGGAATAGGGGGCACCTGGGTGGCTCAGTGAGTTAAGTGTCTGCCTTCGGCTCAGGGTCACGATCCCAGGGTCCTGGGATTGAGCTGCACATCGGGCTCCCTGCTCAGTGGGGGGCCTGCTTCTCCCTCTGCCCCTGCTCATGCTCTCTCTCTCAAATAAATAAAAATCTTTTTAAAGATGTATTTTTAAAAAATAAATAAGGAAAAGGAATAAATAACTGTGCCCGACTAGATCATATGAACCCCAAACCTAAAAACACGTTTAGGTTTTTTTCTTTTCAAGTTACCCTTTACGGAGTGCGACGGCTTTAACTTCTCCCTCTTATTTCTAACTTATTTCCACAAGCTTTGTTTCCCAAAAAGGAAAGTCAGATTTAGAAAACCACTAACTTTAACCCAGCCAATAAATGGCAGAGCCAGGATGCAAACCCAGGCCTCAGGACTCCATGCTGCCTCTTCATTTAAAAATATAAGGTGAAGGAATTCGGAACACATAAGTGAGAACACTGCAACAAAACAATAGTTTTGACCACCAAATAACTGTGAAAATACTGTGCACTTGCAACAGAAATCTATTCAAATGCCATTATAGCAATTAAGCACAAACAAAGCAAAGTTGACTAAGAAACCATTATTTTTAGTTTTGTTTTTTTAATCTCATGTTTGAAAAAAGGTAATTTTAACTGAAGGGAGAGAAAAAATAAAGCATGCAAAGACACTGTAGCCTCTAAAGGCAACTTGCAGGTATCTGCAAGGCACTGATTTGTTACTATTTCCTATTTATACATTAAACTGTTAATGCCCTTTTTTTCTCATTGATGAACTATAACCCTACCCCTAAGGAGGCAGCCCAGCCCACTCCTGCCCACACAATGGAGCTAGAGTTGAGAAGGAAGTGAATCTGAGAATGGGAGTCCTGAAAGGAAAAGGAGGAAGCAAGGCTTGCAGGTGATCTCCAGTTTGGAGGGACAGGGAAGAGACCCTGGATCCGACAGTTTTCCCATTTCTGGCCTTCAGATGGCACTATTGGCTCATTTGGTTGGTGTTCAGATTGTTAAATGGTTTGAGATTGACATTCTGCGATTAGTTTGAGGTCAGCCTCTGTTCTTTCAATGCATCTAGAAATAGACATGAAAAATTCCTTAATTTAAACACAGGTTTTGGGTTTGTTTGTTTTTTTTTTTTTTCTTAACAAGAGTTATTTTGAAATTTACTTGGCCTCATTCTTGTTTGGGTTTTAAGATTTTTTTTTTTTTAATAGTAAACTCTGCACCCAACATGGGGCTTGAACTCATGACCCCAAGATCAAGAATCACGTGCTTTACTGACCAAGTCAGCTGGGTGCCCTAGAGGGTCGGGTTTTTTGTTTTTCAGTTTTTTTGTTTGTTTTTGTATATTTCTCCCATTGTTCTTTCAAACTAGGTCTATGCCTTTTTTTCTGTTTATCAATTCCTTTTCATCCCCACAGAACTGTCCCCAAAGATGGTCTCTCATCTCAAAGGTTCTCATCTCACTACAAAATTTCACATAAATTAGCATATCCTGCCAGAGGTGACCTCTACATCTGGTCTGGAATGGAATGAGACAGTTATTTCACCAACAGCATTCCTGATTTTCATGTATAGCCCATATAATTTTTTATATATATTAGCTGTAATTTCTGCATATGACATATTATTCTTGTACTTATTTCAACATTCTGTGCCTCTGAAGAAAAAGATACTGTTTTTAGCTAATGACTTAGGTAGTATGCATTAAGACAATATAGAAGATGGAAGATAACCTTATAACCTATAAGTCCTTCTATTCAGGAATAAAATGAATCTTAAAGAGCTGCTGAGCTATCTCTGTTTTGTTTATCCCAAACGGCTCTCAGTCTCTAGGCAGAATTCAATCCAGCAACCTAGAGGCTAAATGACCTCATAACTCATTAGCAGTTCTCAGAGCCATCTGGAGCCCTCGAGGAGAACAGTGTTCAAAGGGCTGATAATAAAGACAACAGGATAATTATTTCTCTGCCATGATTAAACCTTTAGATGGCAAACAGTCAGCATTTTTATTCTACAGATTGCTGAGATGGGTGTTTTCTAAAGGTATAATAATGCTGTGGTTGGATAACTCATTTGCCCATCCTCATCTAGCCTACAAATGGGTAAACTGTCAGTAAATAACAGAATGGTTCGCTGTAAAAAGGGCAGCACAGCAAGGCAATAGTATGGGAACATCAAATGTAAAACTTAGAAATGGAAAGCATGTAAAGGAAACAACCATTTGGACTGTGGATATTTCTCCATTCCAAGGCATGCCCTGCCCGTCACAAGACTGATTCACGTGTGGCTGGCTGTTTTTATTTCTAAAGTGTTCATTAGATAATCTTGGAATTTCATACACTAACCTGTTTATCTTCTCATTTCCTGTAGGGCCTCTTGCTGCTCAGGAAATGTCTTCCCTTTCAGAATATGCCTTGCGCATGACTCGTCTGAGCGCCCGGCTGTTCGGTGAAATTGCCAGGCCTACTGACTCCAAATCAATGAAAGTGGTGAAACTGTTTAGTGAGCAGCCTTTGGCCAAGAGGAAGGAGACTTATGACTGGTATCCAAATCACAACACTTATTTTGCACTCATGGGGACACTACGTTTCCTTGGCCTCTATAGGTAATGGCAAAGAACACAAATAGTAACCTGTAAGAGATTTTTTTCCAGTAGATTAGAGAAGGAAAAAGCCTTTTTTATCCTTACAGTTTTGTGGTTCTTATATTCAAGCCCAGTTGGTTCAGGTTCAAAGGCACAGTTTTGAGGGGGAAAGGCTTTTAAAATACTCATAATGGACACACTGAAACAAAAAAGGAAACTTGTACTTAGTGGAAGACATATTTTAATTATGTCTAAAACTGGACTAACATTGACTAGAGACTGAGCTACAGATATGTTTATTTATTTATTAATTTAAAGGCACTCTAAAGGGATGCAGAGGAAAACCTGGACCCCACCCATCCCTGCTTTGTCCCCACAGGCTGCCAGAGCAGCAGGTCCTCACTGGTCAGATGAGGAGAGTCCCTGCCCCAAAGCCAATCTCCTTCCTAGCCGGTTTCTGGGAGACTCCTTTCTCTCCTAATGGCAGTTTTGTTGGAGTTCCTATTTCTCCTACCTTCTCCTGGCATTTTTAGTATGTACCCTTTCTGATATATTAACTTAGTCTAAATGAGTTGTAGTTCAGCTTTAATAGTAATATGAGCGGGCACCGGAGTAGCTCAGTCAATTGAGTACCAGGCTCGACCTCAGCTCAGGTCTTGACCTCAGGCTCCTGAGTTCAAGCCCTGCCTTGGGTTCCACACTGGGTGTGGCGCCTACTTAAAAGAAAAAATTAAAAAAGAGTAATACATGGATCACATAGGTTCTTCACACCATGTAATATGTTTGTGTATGTATAGGAAACGGTGCTCAGGACTATTGCTCTAGAAAGAAAAAAGATCAAATACCTACATGGTCATTTTCTTTAAAAGAAGTCTTAATTACCATAGTAATACATGCCCATCATAAAAGAATTCAAACAGTGCATAATAGTGTAAAGTTAAAATAAATCTACTTTTTGGGGTGCCTGGCTGGCTAAGTCGGTAGAGCTTATGACTCTTGATCTCAGGGTTATCAGTTTGAGCCCCACATTGGATGTAGAGGTTACTTAAAAATAAAAGATCACTGGGTGGTGGCTCAGTGGTTGAGAGGCATGATCCTGGAGTGTCAGGATCAAGTCCTACATCAGGCTCCCTGCATGGAGCCTGCTTCTCTCTCTGCTTGTGTCTCTGCCCCTCTCTGTGTCTCTAATGAATAAGTAAATAAAATCTTTTAAAAAATAGAAATCTACTTTTTGAGAAAATGTAACATGTTTGAATTGGACTTGTCTTAGGACAGCAATACCAGTTAATTTGGGACTATTCACTCTAGTATAATAAAATTGATAGTTCATTCCACATAGCTAAAAATTGGTACTTTCATCTATCCAATGGATATATATTTATATTTAAAGATTTTATTTATGTGACAGAGCATGCACTAACTAGCAGGGGGAGGGGCCAGGAGAGGGAAAGGGGGAAACGCAGGCTCCCTACTAAACAGGGAGCCCAATGTGGGGCTCCATCCCAGGACCCTGAGATCATGACTGAGATCATGACTTGAGCTGAAGGCAGACACTTAAAACTAAGCCACCCAGGTACCCTTCTGTGGATATATTTTTAAGATATATTTTTTAAGTACCTTCTGTGTATGGACACTTATCTGAGCACTAGGGGAACAGTTGAGCAAAATAGAATAGTTTTTTTTTTTTTTTTTTTGAAGATTTTATTTATTTATTCATGGGAGACGCAGAGAGAGAGAGGCAGGCAGGCAGAGGCACAGGCAGAGGGAGAGGCAGGCTCCATGCAGGGAGTCTCACATGGGACTCAATCCCGGGTTTCCAGGACCAGGCCCTGGGCTGAAGGCGGCACTAAACTGTCACTAGAAAGCAGATCTCCTGAGTAGAAATTATAACCCATAACAAAATCACATTCAGCTATTTTAATTTACCAGTTTGGTGCCACTCTCCATTTGTTTGAAAAATAAAACTTTGACTATCTTTGGGGATGGGGTAGCATTTAGTTTTCCATGGAAAACTAAATTATTTTCATGTATTTAGTCACTAGTTATGGTAAATGGTGCCTCTAATGGAAGGCCTCCTGTGGCATCAGGCAGGATGAAACTAGACAGTCTTCAGTAGAGAAAATATTAACTCTCAGACCTGCAAATAAGGGAGGGAGGCACAGGTTCTCCTGAACACTCAGTCACACAGGTGGTTGGGTTTTATCATCACAAAGACAAAGACTCCTAGCTTTGGAGCTGTCCCCCTGGTTGAGGGTTGACGGGAATGGAGGAGGGTGGTAAAGAAGAGAACAAACATAGTGGAGGAATAAATGATGGATATGTCATGAAGCTGAGTGTGCTGTGGGGAAAAAATAGGAAAGCCGTCTGAGCAGGATGAAGAATACTCCCAGGGCACATGGTGGGTGGGGAGAGGATGGGTCACAGTATTGACCAGGACAGTCAAGGTCAGCCTCTTTCAGAAGGTGAGGTCTAAGCAGAGGCTTGAAGGTGGTGAGTGAGACAAGTGGGATCTGGGGAAGAACTGTTTAGCCAGAGGCAAGAGCAGAGCAAAGGCCCTGAGGTGGGAGTTCTGACGTCTTCAGGACTAGCATAGGTGGCAAAGAGAGTGGTAGGGCCACAGGCAGATGTGAAAGGCTCTGAGGGCCATGACAAGGTCTTGGCTCTGGGTGAAATGGGGGAACCGTCTGTGGGCCTGTGAGCAGAGGGGTGATGTGATCTCACTTATAATTTAGAAGCATTACTCTGGCTGCTCTGTTGAGAATGGATGATTTGGGGGCAATCATAGCTAATTCCAAAGAGGTCAGCTGTATCCATCATGTTCATGGAATGAACAGTGTACCCTACAAAACCAGTCTGTTTTAAAACTACCTAAGGAGTTAACAGTTGGGCCCAGCACATCCCCTCTTATTTAATTTGTATGCCATTACTATCCACACTTGACAGGTGAGGAAAACTAAGATACAGAGAGGGCAGGTCACATATCCAAGGACACACAGCCACTCAATGGGAGATGGAGCTATGATTTGAACCCAGGTTGAAATGGGCTCCAGACCTTACATATTTAAATGCTACACTGTTTTAGGTATTTAATCTTAGGCAGTCTTCAGCTTACCCCCATTCGGATGTTGAGACAGGGCATCTCTAGAGCACCTGTCTTTTGATTTGGCTTCCTTCCGAGCCTTTCCCCAGCACCCTTTTTGTGTGGATTGTCCACAGCCATGAAGGCAGCTTCCTTCAGACCTCTTCCCCCTTGTGGTAGGTGCTAATTCCTGGGACTCTCAGGGTCTCTGTGTAGCTGTTGAAGCTGAGATCCACTTTCTGCTTCCCTGTGTTCAGTCTTAACCATTCTAGGGAAATTTGGGGTGATTAACGTTGTGTCATAGTTGCATAGACTCACATGGGCTGGCCTGGGAATGTCAGTTGCTTGTGAGGCATTGTTTCTATGAGGGGACACTGTGATTTGGAAATGAACTTTTAGAACACAGCCCCTGTGTATGCTGGGGACTCCTTGTCCTTTCTGTTCCCCAGGCTGAGCCTGCAGAAGTCAAGGCCCAGTTACCAGAACAGCTAAAGGGAACCATGCTAGACGGGTCTGCTTTTCCCATCAGGTAGATATACTAGCTGATTATTTTCCCTTCTCCACTCAGAGATGAGCATCAGGACTTTAAGGATGAGCAGCTGCGTCTCAAGAAGCTTCGTGGCAAAGGAAAACCTAGGAAAGGAGAAGGGAAAAGAGCCACAAAAAAGAAATAGTGCTGGTCCATCAGAAGAGAAAAGTTCTTCCTCAGCAGCTGACCACAGAAGAAGGTGTATTTATCTTTCTACTTGCTGGAGGAGTGTGAGCTTCTGAGACTGAAGAGTATTTGGAGGAACATGATCATTTCTGTGTTGAAGTCCAATTCAGTCGAGTTGTAACTGGTTCCTTGGACACTTTCTAATTCTGCAAAGTTACTCTGGCTTTGGTTTTATACTGTGAGGTTTACCTCTTTCTCTGGAGAAATGAATGCATAGGTGGTTGAAGACAGACTCCTTTGGGGTGGGAATGGAAGGTTGGGATCATGGGAGGAGACTCGTTAAATGAGCATTGTTTCATCTCCCCAGGATCCCATTACACCAGCCCTTACCTCTGCCATCCCTCTGGCCCTTCAACCACTGTCTCCACCACCAAGCTCACAAAGTTTCTGAACCGTCCACGTCTCCTTGGAGAGTAGAATCTACTGAGCTAGATTTGGGGGAAAGGCTGTACCTACTAAGAGAGTACTGAGTGTACACTACCTACTGTACATAAGGTACTGGGGCCCTAGTAATACCATGGTTAGCAAGAGAAAACAGTCCCTACCTCATGGAACTTTGAGGGTTGTGTGAAAGATTAATATCATTACATAAATAAAATTGTTTAAATGCTACAGAGGATCCCTAGGTGGCTCAGCAGTTTAGCACCTGCCTTCGGCCCAGGGTGTCATCCTGGAGTCCCAGGATCAAGTCCCACATCAGGCTCCCTGCATGGAGCCTCTTCTCCCTCTGCCTGTGTCTCTGCCTCTCTCTCTCTCTCTCTCTCTCTCTCTCTATCTATCTATCTATCTATCTATCTCTATCTCTCTGTCTCTCTGTCTCTCATGAATAAATAAATAAATAAAATCTTTAAAAAAAATGCTACAAAGGAAAAATCTAGACTTCTGTGAGAGCATGGACCAATCGATGGCTCAATCCAGAGATAGCAAGAAGCCCAAACCTGGGAAGTTTAAGGAAGGCCTCCCTAAAGAGATGGTGTTTAAGCTGAGCTTTTAAGGATGAGTAAGACAAGAGGGGGTGCCTGCCTGGCTCAGTAGTAGAGCATGTGACTCTTGATCTCCAGGTTGTGAGTTCAAGCCCAACTTTGAGTATAGGGCTTACACACACACACACAAAATTACTGGAGTGCCTAGCTGGTCTAGTCAGAGGAGCATACAACTCTTGGTCTCAGGGTTGAGTTCAAGCCCCATACTGGGTATAGAAATTAATAATGGGGCAGCCCAGGTGGCTCAGCAGTTTAGCACCACCTTCAGTCCAGGGCCTGATCCTGGAGACCCAGGATCGAGTCCCATGTCAGGCTTCCTGCATGGAGCCTGCTTCTCCCTCTGCCTGTGTCTCTGCCTCCCTCTCTCTCTGTGCCTCTCATGAATAAATAAAATCTTTAAAAAGGAAAAAAAGACATTAAAAATCTTAATTTTTAAAAAATTTTAAAGATAAAAATGATGGGAAAAGTGCACAAGAAAGCATCCTGTTCAAGGAACTGAAACAGAGCACTGACTATGGGTTTCACCCAGAAACAGCCCAGACCCTGAAGGATTTTGCAAGTTCTTTTTTTTTTTTTTTAAAGATTTTATTTATTCATGAGAGATAAAGGCAGAGACACAGGCAGAGAGAGAAGTAGGCTTCATGCAGGGAGCCCAATGTGGGACTCGATCCTGGGACTCCAGGATCATGCCCTGGGCCAAAGGCAAACACTCAACTGCTGAGCTACCCAGGTGTCCCTCTTTTTTTTTTTTTTTTTTTTTTAAGATTTTATTATTTGAGAGAAAGAGTGCAGTCATGCACATAATGCAAGTGGCAAAAAGAGCTGAGGGAGAGGGACAAACAATCTCTGTTCTGAGCACATAGCCTGATGGGCATGATGCAGGACTTGATCCCATGACCCTGAGATCATGACCTGAGCTGATATCAAGAGTTAGATGCTGGGACGCCTGGGTGGCTCAGTGGATGAGCATCTGCTTTTGGCCTAGGGCGTGATCCTGGAAACCCGGGATCGAGTCCCATGTCTGGCTCCCAGCATGGAGCCTGCCTCTCCCTCTGCCTGTGTCTCTGCCTCTCTCTCGGTGTGTCTCTCATGAATAAATAAATAAAATCTTAAAAAAAAAAAAGTTAGATGCTAACTGACTAAGCCACCCAGGGCCCCTCAGGGCTTTGCAAGTTCTGTGAAAAAGCCTGGACTTAACCAACTTGGCCAGTGTGTGAGGTGTTACTCCTTTGAGAGAGACTTTTGTATACACAAAAATAGCTCCTCAATTAACTGTATTCTAACAGTTTCCAATGAGGTTGTGAGGGCTTCTCTGATTTGTTGTTGTTGTTTGTTTCAAGTTTCAAAGATCTAGCCCTGTCTAGTACATTTTTTATTTTAAAGTACTTTTCTGTGATGTGATGAGCACTAGGTGTTATGGTATATGTTGGCAAATTGAACTTAAAAAAAAATACTTTTCTGTTGTAAAATTTACCATTTTAAGCACTTTTAAGCAAATAGTACAGTAGTGTTAACCACATGCACGTTGTCCTGCTAAAGTACTTTTTAACCCTGTTTCTGCCTCTCAGGAAAAGAGCAAAGTGCACAGGCAAGAGGACAAACAGCTACTGAAACTATGATTTTCTCTTCCTGTCACATTAGAAGTACAGGCAATAATTGCCCTGCCAATAATTCCTGAATTAGTAAGAGTCCCATTATATATGTTTTGATAAATTATTATTTTTAAAGATACATGATGCAGATGGTATGGCTAGGGCCCATATTATTGTCTTAAAAACTACTTAAAATTGGGTACTTTGTGTCTGACAGACATAACTTCAGCAGGGGACCGAGGATCCATCCAGTCACTGAGAACTTTTTCCTGAGCACTTTCCATGTGCCTGCCACATGCTAGTTCTAGAGGACACAGACAAGTAGACTTGTCCTAAGATTGTGTGAAGGACAGTGGTTTGTTTTAAGGCATTGGCAAGATCCCAGGGATTTGCTCACAAAAGTGCACACTTTGTTATTCTTGGCCAGTGCCCCTGAGCCAGGTGGGTGGAAGATTAACCCAGGACGTCGTGCTGAGAAAGGCTCTCGGCCTGAGCACAGTGTAGAACAACCCAGTGGATGTTTTGAGTTATACCATCTCCAACTTGTGGAGAAGGCTTGAATGGAAGGAGCTTGGAAGAATATTTTAAAGGGAAACTGAATCAGACACCAATAGATGACCTGAGTCAGAAAACAAGCAAAGAATCCGTGTGTTGGTTTGCTGCCGGCCCCTGAATGCACAGGGAACCTTAGCACTGATCGATAGGGAAGTCTGTAGACAACTTCACAGTAGATTAGTATGCCACTGCTGAAAATCAGAAACTATAACTAAAATTTATTTGTATATAAGGTGTGCCCTGAAACCCATCTGACACAGCAAATGCTACCTCACTTAAAATAGCCTGTACTGAACATGGTGGACCAGATGGAACACAGAGGATCAGAAAGAGGAGGTAAGTCTTGATGCCATAAAAGTAACATGTTTCAGGACACCAGCAACTGACCTTTAAGACGAGGACTGAGTGCAATCAGAAAAAATATACCTTTCACTGCAGGTGTAGGCTAGCCAGATGTTTAACTAGATTTTTCTGGTCAAGACCAAAACTATTTGTGTTTTCCCTCGAATGTTTGCTGTTTGGTGTGCATGAAGGATTTTGCCCTTGATTTCAATGTAGCCCTGGTAAAACAGACTGGGTTTGCAATTCCAAGGTCACAGGTTGAGATGTAGTTCTCCTCACCGGCCTTGTGACCTTCAGCCACGTAACCTTCACTGCATCTCCTTCTGTCTCTGTAAAATCATAGTAATGCTTCACTAGATTCATGAAATACTAAGATTTGTGAAAAGTATCATGGGAATGGTAAAAGAGCAACCAAGTTAGAGTTAGCATGTCTTCCCAGTAGATGCTTCTGAGGTACTGTTGACAAATACATGCAAAAAATATAAAATTCTCTGCATCTACAAGCAACACGACAGGTTCAGAAAGCAGTATATGGGAGAGGCATTTTATTATTTACATAATCATGAGTTCCAGAAACTCACTTTTTAAAAAGCATCATATAGGGAACCCTGGGTGGCTCAGTGGTTGAGCACCTGCCTTCAGCCCATGGCGTAATCCTAGAGTTCTGGGATTGAGTCCCACATCGGGCTCCCTGCAGGGAACCTGCTTCTCTCTCTGCCTGTGTCTCTCATGAATGAATAAATTTTTTAAAGTCTTTAAAAAAAAGCATCATATGTGTGTGTATACACAAATACATATAAGCATATAAAAATAATGCTTTTACTTGTAAAGCACCTTCTGGAAAAGGATAAGTTGAGAATTGAACATTCCACCCTCTTCAGCCTTTCCTTTTTTCTTCACACATTTCCCCCAAAGCTTCTAAGTGCCTAATTTTAGAGATTTAGAGGCAGGAACAAACTTCAAAGGAAATAGATCGAGGGAAATGTCTTTTAAACTGCCAACTCCGTCTTCATAGTCCTTTTTCTTAACTACTCATTTATAAGTTCAAAAGAAAAGCATTTCTTAAAAAAAAAAAAAAGATGGAATCAATAAAACAAACAGTAAAGCATAAGAAGACTTAGTAAAAAGGAAATAAACTAGTAAAGCCCAAGGTATTAAGAACTAGAAAACCAGTAAAACATTTGTGCTGAACTTAGAACTGAAATGTTTTTTAAGTGACAGCAAGGCAACAAGAGAGGAGGATCGTGAAACTGGGGGGAAGACTGGCCACAGAAAGTATCCAGATGCAGTTTTTTAACTTAAATGGAGGTCTGGTAATATTATAAGTTCACGTTAAAGTAGACAACAGAACTAAACCAATGTAGATCCTAAGACCTTTTTCATTCTACTTACATGTGTTTTCTTTTTCTTTTTTTAAAAGATTTTATTTATTCATGAGAGACAGAGAGAGAGGCAGAGACACAGGCAGAGGGAGAAGCAGGCTCCATGCAGGGAGCCTGACTTAGGACTCGATCCCAGGTCTCCAGGATCACGCCCTGGGCTGAAGACGGCGCTAAACCGCTGAGCCACCCGGGCTGCCCTACATGTGTTTTCTGAGACAGGATAGATTCATTGATGGAGAGTTTTCTATGTCTATTACAGGAGCTCCTTATTGACCATCTAAATTGGTGGTTAGTCCAAAATATCTTCCTAAAAGAGCCACAAAACTAACCGACCTATTGCATGTAGCATAAAAAGAACATTCTCAACAAACTGAAAGTCTTAGGACACAGGTCAAATCTAAAAGTCTGAGTATATCTAGTATGAGAACAGACCAGTGCATTAAACACCAAGCAAATTAAATATAAGGGCAGCCCGAGTGGCTTAGCGGTTTAGCGCCACCTTTGGCCCAGGGAGTGATCCTGGAGACCTGGGATCGAGTCCCATGTTGGGCTCCCTTCGTGGAGCCTGCTTCACAGGCTTCTCTGCCTGTGTCTCTGCCTCTCTCTTTCTCTCTCTGTGCCTCTCATGAATGAATGAATGAATGAATAAATAAATAAACAAATAAATAAATATTTTTTAAAAAATTAAATATAAATGCTTAATAAAGTTGTAGAGATCAATGCAATGGAATCACCAAGAATGACCTCATAAGCAGTGAAAACAATGAATGCAAGTAATGTCAGCATTTTTGGAGCACTAACACACGCCCAGCATTGCACTTTGTAGGCCTCATGTAATTTCTATATGGTAAGTATCCATTTTACAGTTGAGAAAACTGAGGCTTAGGTCTTCTGCCCAGGATAATGCAGGTCTAAGTGTAAGACTGAAGTTTAAATCGGAGTCTCTTGACTTCAAAGCCTGTACCACCAATCACCACACTGGTACAGGTGGGATCCTCACAAGCAGAGAGGGTTACAGCAGATTGCATGTGCAAAGAAAGACCCACAAACTGTAGAACTCTGGTTGACAAGAGCTATAATGAGCACGGCCTTGCCACTTCAGAGCCATAACCTAATGAACCCTAAAGTTCCCAGTGTCCTTTTATGACCTGGCAGTGTAGCACTGATCTTTCGGAGTCTGAAGATGATTATGACAATGCCATTTCCCCAATGTTTTCCCATTTGCTAGGAACTGTGTGTAAGTCTGTAAGTTATACCACTTAATTCTTACAACAGCTCTATGAACTGAGTATTCTCTTCCCCATTCAATAGGTGAACTGAAGTTTACAGCTGTGCTTCTCAGCTGTGGCCATGCATTAGAATCCACTGGGGGAGGTTTGAACCCTTGCTGGGTTCTGCTCCAGACCAACCCGAGTTGGGGCAGGGAGAGAAATTACTTAAGCATTGTTTTTATTTTTGTTTTTAAGTAGGCTCCATGCCCAGCATGGAGCCCAACTCGAAGTCTGAACCCAGAACCCTGAAATCAAGACCTGTGCTGAGATCAAGAGTCAGATGCTTAACAGACTGAGCCACCCAGGCACCCCAAGTATTGGTATTTTTGAAAAGGTCCTCAGGTAGCTCTTTATGCAGCCGAAGTTAAGAATCACTGGCTTAGGGGTACCTGGGTGGCTCAGCTGGCTAAGCATCTACCTTCAGTTCAGGTCATGATCTCTGGGTCTTGGGATCGAGCCCCATGTCAGGCTCCTTGTTCAGCAGGGGAATCTCCCTCTCTCCTTCTCCCTCTGTCCCTTCCTGCCACTTGTGCGTGCACGCGCTCTCTCTCAAGTAAATTAAAAAAATCTTTTAAAAAATAAAATAGAATCACTGGCTTAAAACAGGATGGAACCAGCCTGGTGACCAGCTGACTGGGGCAACTGGTCTGACAGGTGGCAAATCCTGAAGGAGTAGGAAGGGCTAGGTCCCTCTGGGACTCTAGCCACTTACTAAGTCAGCCAGGGAGCATCAAGGTGGCTGGTGGGCAGAGCACAGGTAGAGGCAAGGCCTCAGGCAGAGTGCAAATCCCACACAGGATGCAGGAAAACAACAGCAAGGTGACCCCCTGACAGAGAAGGACGGGCAGCAGCCACCAGTGTGATGAGGGGGCTCCAAGGAGCAGGAATATCACTGCCATAGGAATATCAAATGTGGATATAAAATGTTAGGATTCAGTAAAGGGAAAGTAAAAATTAACTCACGTAAATCTGATGTGTACATGACCTTTTAGAAATACACATAAAATATAAAAATTGGGATTTGCCTATTCACTGTTTGCTTTCTTTGGGCATTCTATCTTTCTTTGCCCTTCACTCAGCTTTTGGTGGGAGACCAGTAGGAGTAAAAGCATGTCTGTCCTTCCCAGTGGCACAAGACCTATCCCAGTCAATCCGTGTGATTCCTTAAGGCTCAGAGGATGGCTCAGCGCACCTGCAGCAGGATCACCACCAGAGCTCCTGAGTCAGCAGGCTGGGATGCAGCCTAGGCATCTGCATTTCCAACAAGCCCTTCCAGGTGATTAAAATACAATTGAAAAAAAAAAAGAAAAAACAAAAAACAAAAAAAAAAAACAATTGAAAGCATGAGAATCCCTGCTTTGGGATTTCCGATGGAACTCCTGAAAACTGAAAGAGAGAAACTGTGGTTCCAAGATATGTAGTGAGCCACAGGGTGGAGGCATCCAAATGACCTCGTGCTTGTAAATGTATCACGATGTCTTGAATCAACCTCAAACTGTAATTTCCTCATCACTGGCCTCCTTCAGCTTCTGCTTTTATCATTCTCTCCAACGAGCACACATGCCTGTCTTATTTTATTCCTAGCAAGTCCTTAGCATTAATAGTTGCTTATCCTTCTAGTATGATCTAGAATGACCTTATCTCCACAGTGGTTTTTGTGAAGACATGTTCAAGGTAGAGGCTATCCCAATCCCTGGATGCTCAATTCCAGGCATGTGGGCTGTTCCAGACCATCTGTGCAGGTTGTAAACTTCATCACAGAAAGGAAGGCATAACCAGAATTATTCTTCCTGTGAAAAATAATCACTTGATTTTTTTCCTCCTCTTTTATTAGTCCTATGAAGTCTCCTATTGCATTTCATAACCAGCAAAAATAGTAGGGAAGATGAAAGTGAAGAAAAGCTCAGTGATCTCCTTTGCAGATCACAGTCTGTCTTGTGTGGGCTCTCCAGGATTCTGTTTGCCACATCACAAAACCACTCAGGCACCAGCTCCCTGAGGAGGGCGGGGTGACTGGGTGATGTACAGAAAATAGGAATAAAGAAAATTAGGCCAGATCATCTACTCAACTAAAACCACCCCAAAACCTGGTTTATTGTCAAGTGTTTTGCAAAGAACAAGTATTAATCCAATGATCCCCCCAGAAGTTACCTATTAGAAAGTAGTGTCACGAATTCCTCGTACAGCATGCTGACGTTGCAGCTATGTTCTTACTAAAAATGAGGCACCCGAGAAAGCATCAAACTGGCAATTTTGAGTTATGTGTTTCTAATTGCTGTTATTCTTCAGGAGCGCCAATCAGTTGAAAACTTGTGCAAATCCTCTACATCCTGCTTTCTTTTTTATCCCCCACAAAAGCCCCTCAGACCAAGGAGGTCACCATTGCCCTGCTGCCTCCCTAGATCCACGGGCAGCCAGAACCTCTCCCCTCCCCTTCCTGCAGTGCTGCCCCTCTGTCACCTCAACCGGATGAGTCACCCTCATACACCCCCGGCTGGTTCAGGTACAACGAAGAATCTGTTTCTGAAATGCCAAAGTCTCAAAAGAGAGGCTTCTAAATACTTTTTATTAACTGTTCCCGGTAGAAGGCAAATGAGTGCTGACCATCTTGCTCTTAGGTTGCACCAACTAGGAGGCTCAGCTGAAGCAGACCATAGTTCAGGGTGTTGGAGCCTCTTTACCCAAAGTGTGCAGCCAGGCCCCCCTGGGAGCTCATTAGCCATGCACAACTTCAGGCCTTCCCCAAACCTTTGGAGTCAGGATCTGCATGTTAACAAGATCCCCAGGTGGTTTGCACGCACCTGAAGAGAGGCGCTGGTTTAGATATGTGTCAACCTGCAGTTTTTTTAGAGGTCACAGGTGTACTGGGGACCCGAACATAGTCTTTCTGCCCTTACTCATGCAGTCCATTCTCTCTGCCTGGAAATCCCTTCCGTCGTAGCTCATCAACCTGGCCAACTCCTACTCATTCTTCAAGGCCCAGACCAAAGATTGCATCCTCACTGAAACCCTCCTGATACACTGAGTCAAAACCAGTTACTCTCCAGAGCACCTGGGTGGCTCAGTTGGTGAAGCATCTGACTCTTGGCTTCTGCTCAGGCCTTTTTTTTTTTTTAAGATTTTATTTATTTATGTGAGAAAAAGAGTGAGTGAGAGAGAGAGAGCAGAGGGAGAGGGAGGAACAGACTCCCCACTGAGAAGGGACACCCCCCTAAAACATGGGCTTGATCCCCAGAACCCTGGGATCATGACCTGAGCCAAAGGCAGATGCATAATCAATTGAGCCACCCAGATGCCCTTCTGCTCTGGTCTTGATCTCAGGGTCTTGAGGTCAAGCCCTGTGTTGGGCTCCATGCTGGGTGTGGAGCCTACTTAAATAAACAAACAAACAAACAAACAAACAAATAAATAAATAAATAAATAAATAAAAAGACAAAAACTAATCATTCGTGCTCCACTCTCCCTTTAAAAAGATTTTATTTATTTATTCATGAGATACACAGAGAGAGGCAGAGACACAGAGGGAGAAGAAGGCTCCTCCCATGGAGCCTGATATGGGACTTGATCCCCAGACCCTGGATCACACCCTGAACCAAAGGCAGACGCTCAACCGCTGAGCCACTCAGGCGTCCCTTCTGTGCTCCCTTGACACATTACATCTATTACATCCAATATATACCAATATTATAGAGTTTGCATGCCATATTTTAAGTATATGCTCTCAGTCTGTGTCCCCTATAAGAATGTGAGTTACTCAGGAAAAAGAACATATTTTATTCATCTATGTTCTCTAGCACCTAGCCCAGAACTTGAAACAGAGGCTCAATAAATATTACATGAAAACCACCTTTTGATCTTTTCTTCCATTGTTTTAGTCAGATAATAGTAAATCTTACTCCACCACTTGAAGATTTTTCACATTATAACTTTGTGTCCTTTAAAAACCTTTCTTATATCTTTGGTAGCTAATTTACAGTGATTATTCAAAAACATTTCCATTGGCCTAGAAACAATCTTACATTGGACCTACCTTACATTGGGATAGATTTCTGCTTCCTTTCCCTTGCACACACTCCTCTCCCACAAGATAACATATCCATTGCTGAAAAGCCAAATTATAGAGTAGATATTTTTAGGGGGGATAGG
The DNA here is from genome assembly GCF_905146905.1 of Nyctereutes procyonoides. Classification (NCBI taxonomy): domain Eukaryota; kingdom Metazoa; phylum Chordata; class Mammalia; order Carnivora; family Canidae; genus Nyctereutes; species Nyctereutes procyonoides. The sequence continues at coordinate 34,012,348 of NW_026575120.1, read as the reverse complement.
ATGTGGTATAATAAAAGGAATTATTGTATTTCTTCATTTGTATTAAGCTTGTCTTGAGGGGCGCCTGGGTGTGAATTTTGTTAAGCATCCAACTCTTGGTTCCGGCTCAGGTTGTGATCTCAGGGTCATGGAATCAATCCCTGTGTCTGGCTTCCCACTCAGCATGGAGCCTACTTAAGATTCTCTCTCTCCCTCTCCCTCTTCCCCTTCCAACCATTCGCACACTTGTGTTCTCTCTCTCAAATAAATTAAAAAAAAAAAAAAAAAGCCTATCTTGCGTAGCCTGGGTGGCTCAGCGGTTTAGTGCCACCTTCAACCCAGGGCCTGATCCTGGAGACCCAGGATCGAGTCCTACATTGGGCTCCCTCCATGGAGCCTGCTTCTCCCTCTGCCTGTGTCTCTGCCTCTCTCTGTCTGTCTGTCTCTCATGAATAAATAAAATCTTAAAAATATATATATTTTTAAAAAGCCTGTCTTGATACCTCCAATATTTTCTTGCAGATATATAACTGATATTACTGGATCAGTTGTGAGTGAAAGACAAGAAAACAGAAAAGGTTAGAAAATAAGGTAGAAAATAAGTAGTGATCCAAGAGTCCCAATAATTAGTAGCTGTGTTCTTAAACACACCAGAAAACATGCAGGTAATTATGGGGCACTTACAGAGTTGGCATAAGGCCTCAGGTTAACAATGATCTCTTGAAAGACTGTATGTAGTCATGTACCAGCCTGCATGAGATAACACACAGCCTGAGATGTTCACTGGTAATATACAATGAGCAATTATCACTGCTCATGCTGGTCAGCAGTGCACAGCTACGAGCAGCTCATGGTCCATAAGATTCATCCAAATGGCCCACAAATTGGTCTTAGTCATGGTTCACATTTATTCTGAATGTATGGTTCTGGCAGTGGTAATTAAAAGACACTGTTCAGGTGGGCTTTTGTTTTCTAAAGTGGCCCTTGCAATATTTATCAAGAGGTTAAGTATGAATATCCTTTGACTCGAGGATCCCACATGTCTAGAGCATAGAAATGTAGATACAAATGCATAAAAACTTTCACTGAAGTTTTTACAGAAAAAATAGGAAACAATCTTTATGTTCAACAATACTAAATTACTAAATAAATTAAGTCCATACCTTGGATATTATATAGGGTTTTTTTTTTTAAGATTTTATTTATTTATTCATGAGAGACACAGAGAGATACAGAGAGAGAGGTAGAGACATAGGCAGAAGGAGAAGCAGTCTCCATGCAGGGAGCCCGTTAAAATCAAGTAACAGAACATACTATCATAGTATTCCAGTATGAACCTCCTTAAAAATTATTTGTAGGGGTTAGCTGTTATTAATATTATTATCCCACCATTAAAAACGATGTAGAAGGGTAGCCCTGATGGTGCAGCGGTTTATCGCTGCCTGCAGCCCAGGGCGTGATCCTGGAGACCCTGGATCGAGTCCCACATCAGCCTCTCTGTATGATGCCTGCTTCTCCCTCTGCCTGTGTCTCTGCCTCTCTCTCTGTCTCTATGAGTGAATAAATAAGAAAAAAAAAAAAAAGATGTAGAAAAAAGTGACCTTAAGAACATGCCAAAAGTTGGGGCAGCCCAGGTGGCTCAGTGGTTTAGTGCTGCCTTCAGCCCAGGGCCTGATCCTGGAGAGCATGGAGCCTGCTTCTCCCCCTGCCTGTGTCTCTGCTGCACTCTCTCTCTCTCTCTCATTAATAAATTAAAAATAAAATATTAAAAAAAAGAATATGCCAAAAGTTACCTCACAAATCAACCTGTACTAGCGTAACAAAAGAAGAAGAAGGAGGAGGAGGAGGAGGAGGAGGAGGAGGAGAATATGCTAAAAGTTAAGTGTTTACTCTGAGGTGATTCCATTGTAAGTGACTTTCATAATCTTGCTTCTTCGAATTTTCTAATTTTTCTACAATCAACATACATGTTTAATTAAAAATCTTTAAAGAATAATAAATGAAAGCTGCTGGAACACATGAAAAAAGTGAATTTTTCCTTCCCTAGGGCACAGATGCAAAAATTTAAGTCAATGATGTATGACTTTAGGTTCAACTGGTTACTAGTACATTATAATGTCTTTATCTATTTAAAGACATATGTTTTTTTTTTTTTTAAGTAGGCTCCACACCCAGTGTGGAACCCAACACAGGGCTCGAACTCACAACCCTGAGATCAAGATCAAGCCGAAATCAGGAGTTGGACACTTAACCAACTGAGCCACCCAGATGCCCCATGGTTGCCTTATTAAATATAAATTTCAGAGGCTTGTTTAAAACTACAATATTTGTTTACCTTTTAATTTCACTCATTCAGGGATGCCTGGGTGGCTCAGTGGTTGAGTGTGTGCCTTCGGCTCAGGTCCTGATCCCGGGGTCCCACATTGGGCTTCCTTCATGGAGTCTGCTTCCCCCTCTACCTGTGTCTCTGCCTCTTTCTCTCTCTCTTTCTCTCTCTCTCTGATTCTCATGAATAAAAAATAAAATCTTTTAAAAAAAAATTCACTCATTCAAAAAATTGACTTTCCTTTAGATACTTTTCCTGTAATTAGACGATATGCCACCAGGTGACAGTAGTGCCTCAGTCATTGCCTAGTTATTGGCACAGTAAGGATTTTGTGGCGAGGTGTTCTAATGTGTTGAGAGAAGTATGGTTTTATATTTTGTGATGTTTTAAGTCTTTATTAAAATCTCTGAACTTAATTGAATATGGTAGATATTTCTTATATACTAAGATTAAGAAGACAAAACAGAAAATATAAAAATAATATAAAAGAAACAACACCATAAAGTCAAAGAGACGGCCTAGAGATACTGCTTAGGCAATTAATTACATAAAGGAATAATATTGGGATCCCTGGGTGGCGCAGCGGTTTGGCGCCTGCCTTTGGCCCAGGGCGCGATCCTGGAGACCCAGGATCGAATCCCACGTCGGGCTCCCGGTGCATGGAGCCTGCTTCTCCCTCTGCCTGTGTCTCTGCCTCTCTCTCTCTGTCTCTCTGTGACTATCGTAAATAAATAAAAATTTAAAAAAAAAAAAAGGAATAATATTAGTCTGTCTTCAGACACGTTAAAGAATATACTCTAGTTACTAACTGTTGGACCAGTCACTTAGGCTTTTTGCAAATGAAAATGATTATGAAGACATACATTATAATTTCAACTAAAAAATAAATATGCTTGTCGAACTGCTAACCAATACAAATATTTAAATAATCCACGATAGTAAGAAAAAATAAGCAGGTCTACAGTGTCAATTAAAATTTTATGAAGTCCAGATATCTGCCCTTCTCACACTGAATTTCAAACCGTATGAATGCTAATCTAATTCTGACATTCCTCCCAACTTCCGAGACTTCACGTCTGCACAGGGTTCACCTTCGGGACCTTGGGACTCCAGTTCGACATGTGCCTACCCATTTTTGTTTGTCATAACCTCCCTATGGGAAACTCATGGGCACTCCCACTCAGCTCTCCTCCAGTTCCCTAACTCTTCCATTTCTCTCAGTTCCCATTGAAAATGAGGAAGTGTACATTCTGCAACCCTATCTGTCAGCCATAGGAAAGGTCTCAAGCTCTCATTCCTTGAGTCCACAGTTGCTACACATTGCTTCTAGAAACTCAGAAAAAGAAGAGAATGGAGAACATGAAGAGGTCTCAAGATCATGATGAAAGTCCATCTTTCCAGTCAGAAGGCTCCTCCCACGCACCTCCACCCTTCCTGGTCTGCTACTCGGGGACAGTCGTGGGTGCCCAAGAGAAGCCAGGCTTCATGAATTGTTACTTTCGCTCTCCTTCAGTTCATGGAGATATCCCAGACTTTGGGGTGTGGGTTTTGCCTTTAAGATCATTTATGTAGGGATCCCTGGGTGGCGCAGCGGTTTGGCGCCTGCCTTTGGCCCAGGGCGCGATCCTGGAGACCCAGGATCGAATCCCACATCAGGCTCCCACATCAGGCTCCCGGTGCATGGAACCTGCTTCTCCCTCTGCCTATGTCTCTCTCTCTCTCTCTCTCTCTCTCTCTCTCTCTCTCTCTCTCTGTGACTATCATAAATAAATAAAAAATGCTTAAAAAAATTAAAAAAAAAAGATCATTTATGTAAAATAAATAAATAAAATCATTTATGTAGGGGCACCTGGGTAGCTCAGTGGTTGAGCATCTGCCTTTGGCTCAGGTCCTGCAGGGTCACGGGGTCCTGGAATCAAGTCTTGCATTGGGCTTCCCTCAGGGAGCCTGCTTCTCCCTCTGCCTTTGTCTCTGCCTCTCTCTCTCTCTGTGTGTCTCTCATGAATAAATAAGTAAAATAAAATAAATAAAAAGATATGTGTAGGCTTTAAATACAAGCTAATTATTTGAAAGAAAAACTGCAACATTATGGACTAAGGATTAAATGAGCTCATACAAATAGTAAAACAAAACCTCTCTAAATTCTCAGTAGACAATGGACAAAGAACAAGAATGCTTCTTGTTCCAATGCACATCCACTGGATGATAAACATTCAGTAAAATGATCGACTTCACTGAAATCAAATAACAGAATTAAAATTACAAATATGTGATATTTTACCTACCTACTGATTTAACAAAAATGTATTGAAATATGAACCTCCCAACTGATAAAGTTGTGCTGAAGTGGGTCCATTCACATATTGTTGACAGTAAGAATAAAAATTAATACAACTTTTCTGAAGAGCAATTTCACAATATATTTAAGGATGCTTTAAAATGCTCTCATTTTTGACCCTGTAATTCCATCTTTAATAACTTAGAATAAAGAAGTAGTCCAAAATATGTGTAAGTATTTTGAAATTAAGATGATCTTGCAGCATTTTTATGCAAGTAAAAAACTGGCACTCAACATCTAATGATAGAAGTCTGTTCTGCTAAGGCAAATTCCATAAATGACATACTAGGTAGCTATTACAAATGATGGTTATCAATACTTTCTTTTTTTATAATTGGAGTTCAATTTGCCAACATGTAGCATAACACCCAGTGCTCATTCCACCAAGTGCCCCCCCCAGTGCCTGCCACCCAGTCATCCCCACCCCCACCCCCCCGCCCACCTCCCTTTCCACCACCCTTGTTCGTTTCCCAGAGTTAGGAGTCTCTCATGTTCTGTCTCCCTTTCTGATATTTCCCACTCATTTTTGCTCCTTTCCCCTTTATTCCCTTTTACTATTTTTTATATTCCCCAAATGAATGAGACCATCTAATGTTTGTCCTTCTCCAATTGACTTATTTCACTCAGCATAATACCCTCCAGTTCCATCCACGTCAAAGCAAATCATATTTGTCATTTCTAATGGCTGAGTAATATTCCATTGAAATACTTTTTTTTAAATTAAGAAAAATGTCTGTAATATTATGTAAAAAGCAAGAGCACCTGGGTGGCTCAGTCAGTTAAGTGTCTGCCTTCGGCTCAGGTCATGATCTGGGGGTCCTGGGATTGAGCCTTGCATCTGGCTCCCTGCTCAGCGGCAAATCTGTTTATCCCTCTCCCTCTACCCCTCTCCCCCACCTGCTGCTCTCTCTCTCTCAAATAAATAAATAAAAAAAATCTTTTTTAAAAAGCAAGGCTTAACTACTTTTTAAATGCATAAGTATAAAGACTGGAGGGGAGTATTTCTAAAGGTTAACAAGGGTTGTAACTAAGAGGTGGGATTTCAGTTAATTTTATTTCTGCTGCTTTATACTTTTATGCATTTTACAAACATTCTACATGCAGCATGTATTACTTTTCTAATAAGAAAAAAAGGAATAAAAGGATAAAAGTTAAAGAACAAGATTAACAAAATGATTGAGATTTTCCTACCTTCCCACAACAACAAAGTTTTTTGAGAAGACCCTACAATTCCACCCTCCAGGTAGTGCTCCTGACTTGATGTTTACAGAGAGGAGCTGGTTTATTGCAATGTTAATGTGGTAAATTGAGAAATGCCCTAGTTCCTACCACATGACTTTATAGGGTGCTGAGTTCTCTGCAATAACATGCATAATAATCTTTTTAGCAATCCCTGCAATTAGGGGGTGGCCAAACTGGAATTGTTACTTTATTTGAGACAGGTACACACACATATGCACGCACACACAATGCTCGAAATTCAGAAACAACTACCCCCATGAAGAAAAACAGTGTAATTAGCTCTCCTTTAGATGGGAAGATAGTCTTCAGAATGTAAATATAAACAGATTGTCCTTTTTTTCTTAAAAAAAAAATATAGATCACCAATCTCCACCACATATTGGTCAGAAGTCAGGTAGATGATACCATCTATCAGTGGTATCGTAGTACTTTGGACTTTAGGACAACCACCTACATTGGTGGCTGGTAGAATTTTAGAGACCCAGAGACCCATAGCTTTGGAGTTGAATAAGCAATGAAGGAACTTCTCAGGTTGCACCGTGAGAACCAATTTTCTCAAGCAGAACTTAATTACAGCTGTACAATTATCAAAACATTTATGGAGAATGCTAACCTTACACCCACTGCTGGGTTTCTGTTAAGCTGATTTCCTTTAACTGAAATGTTCCCATCAAGTGTGCGTGTGTATGTGTGTGTGTGTGTGTGTGTGTGTGTGTGTGAGAGAGAGAGAGAGTTGCAACTACTACTGCTTCTGTTCAATATCAACAATATCAATAGTATGCTTCCCCCCGTCTTTCTTATAAGGCCAAATATTTTGTCCTAGGATGGGTCTAGTATTAGCTCATCTATTGTTGTAAACACGAGAAACCCACTTTTCCGAGGTGTTACGTGAATAGGTGGTACTGGTTTTACTGGAGCCCAGTTCTCTGAACTTGTATTCCATTGTTAAGGTTCCATTGCTTTAGCAATATGATATCCTTGACTGATTTTCCCAAATAGAATACTAAGATTTGAATATCAAGACTTTTTCTTTGAATGCAAAGAAAAATAGAAAATTAAGACAAATAACTGAATAGTTCTACAGGAAGCACAATCACCATTTGTAATGTGGGAGAGTCTCATTATTCTGGGATGACTATCTTGGGGCTGATTCAAAGACTGTCTTTGTACTGAGAACTGCTCACCTTTGAAATGAGGCACTTACACTCACACAAGGGCAAGAAAGAGGAAGAGCCTTGGCTAGGTAGAGACTAGCATCAAGGACAACCAACTAATTTAGGGGAGAAGGATGGAAGTGGGTGCAAGGCCAAGTATAGGCAGAAGTAAAAAAAAAAAAAGTGATTCAGCCTCATGCATTATTTAGAAATAGAGCTGTGGGTCTTGGAGGAAACTCTGGGAGGGAAATGATTGAGGACCAGTTGGCCTTCTCACCATAGCCTCACAGACAAACAACACACACACAGAGATACACACACCAGGGCCTTAGTGCAGTGCTGATACACAAACACACTCTTTGGCTTCTTTCCTTTTGAATATGCAGTTTCTTTTTGTGACTCTGATCTAAGTTTTACTTGTCTTCAAACACTCAATTCAAGCAACACCACTTCACGCTTTCTCTGAGCTCTCCCACCTTCCGCCCGCCCTTCCCAAGACTAGGTTACATATCCCTCCTCTGTGCTCCCACACAATTTTGACATACTCCACCAAAGTGTCTCCATACTGTATGGTGATTGTCAGTTTCCCCACCAGGGATAGGCTGTTTGAGGGCAGGAACCTCATTTTTTCCTCTTTCTATCCCAGTACCAAACACTGAGCCTGTCACATCTTATTGAATAAATGAGTACATTCATTGAACGAATGATTTCTGTATCTGCTCTGTTCTAGTGTTGTGCTAGGTTGTGGAGACGCAGCAGTGAGCAAGATACACACAGTCCCTGCCTTCATGAATTTTGTATGATATTAAGGTACTTCAACGTTCCAAAAGCTTCTTCGAAGAAATGATATTAAACCTGATGAATGAATGTCAGATCAATCTGACATAATGTACATAATTTCTTATTCTGCAGGATTGTCCCACTTCAATTTATAATAGACTCAAGAACAAACCCTTACTAGGATTAGGGTTTTTTCAGATAAGCTAAATTTTATAAGGAGTGCTACCAGAGACAACACAGACAAATTGGCCTAAGCCTGGCTGCTAACTTCCATAGCAACACCTAAAAAGACTGGCATTATATTCATTTTGTAGAATAAAGACAGTCACAGTCAAACCTCATTTAATTGAATTCTGCTAATTTTGAATCTGTGAATTACTCACTTAGAAACTTGGCTGGCCTGTACGTTGACGCTGCATACAGAGAATTCGATTTCCAGAGAAAATTAATAATAACTATGAGCCTTTAAATAGCTCTTCAAAGTTTATAAGTCTTTCACATAGAACATCTGATCTGATAATGAGATTGTAGCTACTTCTACCTTATGGCTCTCTACCTGTTGAGTTTTAGCCATTCTCAGTAGGATGTATCAGAGGAAATGAGATTTGATGAATGACTATCCCATCTGAAACAAGCAATTTGGCCTTGCTTCAAGCAAACTTTAGGTGATGTCCCAAGTATTGACTCCATTGTCACACCATCTACAAGAACTCCATCCGATCTAGTTTGAAATATTATGTTTTTTTTTGGGGGGGGGGTTAATGCAGATTCCTGGGGCACCTGGCTGGCTCAGTGAGTAGTAGAGAATGCAACTCTTATCTTGGGGTTGTAAGTTCAAGCTCCATGTTAGGTGTAGAGATGACTTAAAAAAATAAACAAAATCTTAAAAAAAAAAACAAAACTCGTCTTTTTTTTTTTTTTTTTAAGAGATAGAGGGGGTGCACTGGGCAGAGGGAGAAAGAGAATCCCAACCAGTCTCCACACCTAGCACAGAGCTCTTTGCAGGGCTCAATCTCACAAGCCTGAAATCATGACCTAAGCCAAAATCAAGAGTCAGATGCTTAGCCAACTGAGCTGCTCAAACACTCCAGCAGATTTCTGGCTTTAAGAATAGAGCTGTGGGGACACCTGGGTGGCTCAGTAGTTGAGTGTCTGCTTTTGGCTCAGGTCATGATCCCACAGTTCTGGGATCGAGTCCCGTATCGGGCTACCCCCAGGGAGCTTGCTTCTCCCTCTGCATATGTCTCCGCCCTTCTCTCTCTGTGTCTCTCATGAATAAATAAAGTCTTTTTAAAAAGAAAAAAGAATAGAGCTGTGGAATCTTAATTTACCACCTCTTTTCTCTTACCATGTCCAAATCTTTAGAGAAAATGTCCCTTCATTATAATAGTAGAATGTTAAATGGAATTTTCAGCTGAGACCCCAAGGATACAGATACCTGATACCAAAGGGAGTTTCAAGATAGACCATACTAAAGGAATTTTTCAGTAGGTATTTGAAAGTTGGTGGCATGGTTCTTAAAACCCTTTGCCCACATTGAGCATAAACAGAGCACATCATTGAAAAATGAAAAGAATTTATGTCAAAATTTACTTGCAGAAAACTGTATCGCAAGTCTCCCCACCTATCAGGGCAAGTGTGGAAAATTCTTCTCAGTTTATATCAAGTGAGGAAAGAAGGCACACGACTCCCTGACTCCCACCTGGAAAACCTCAAAGCCAGACAAGGGCTGGCATTAGATCTAGAAGCTAGATAAAGAGGGTGGGAGCAAAAGGTGGGTAGCTGCTCTGGTTGGTCTGTGCTCCAAGAATGTGTCAAAGCAAAAGACTCTTGAGGACTTTTTCCTTTTTAATTTTTTTTTAAATAGGCTTCATCCCCAATGTGGGGCTTGAATTCACGACCCCAAGATCAAGAGTTGCCTGCCCCACCAACTGAGCCAGCCAGGCACCCCTGCTTGAGCATTTTAAATTTTTTTTTTATTATTATTTATTTATGATAGTCACAGAGAGAGAGAGAGAGGCAGAGACACAGGCAGAGGGAGAAGCAGGCTCCATGCACCGGGAGCCCGATGTGGGATTCGATCCCGGGTCTCCAGGATCGCGCCCTGGGCCAAAGGCAGGCGCCAAACCGCTGCGCCACCCAGGGATCCCTGCTTGAGCATTTTAAAGATCACTGTGGCCCTCTCAGTGGAGAGCCAGACTGGAATGTTTTAAAATCCTGCCCCAGAGGACCACAAGAAGGAAAGAATAATAGGGAAATGGGCCGGCCAGCCTATGGAAGACTCTTCTCCTGTATCACAGAAAATGCAGCCAAAATTGCCCAGAGGGCTGCCTCCAAAGAACCCCAGAAGAGTCCCATGAGAATAAAAAAGGCAGCTTTAAACATTTGCCAGACCCAGAGCTGTAAAGCCCCCTTCCAAGCACAAGAGTAAATTAAGAATTTTCTGCAGTGCCGTGCCAAGCCATACTGGAGCCTGAGGCCGCAGAAAAAAATCTGTACCCCTATATGTGTTTTCCAAAATATCCTCTCCTATGTTGAACCAAGTGGAAAAGCTAATAAAGGCTCTATAATCAAAAACCATGATTACAAATGAAGTCCCGAGTTGCCCAATCTGTTTCTCACACCATTGTAAAGCCTCATAAACACACCCATCGAGGGACACAATGACCCGGTGGCCCTTGAACTACAGGCTGATTAGAAACACTGTTCTCATTGCACAATAACTCAAGGTCATAAAACAAACAAAAAATGATGGCCTGTCATTATTTACATTTTTGGTATGTTGCCATCTGGGATTTTTTTTTGTATGAGACTTTTAAAAATACTGCATTAATATTTATCTTGATTATTGAGGCCCTTTAAATTTTGCACTTGAGGCAAGTGCCTTCCTGCCAGCCCTGCTTTTCAGCTCAGTTTTTCCTTCTTTTTTCACCACCTTCAAAGTCAGAGAGCCCAGGAACCTTGCTTAGCAAGATGGAGGGTGGAAGCATAAGGTGAAGAAAGCTTTCCATGTACAGATGGCCTTAGCTGGAGGAGAGGAATAGTAGGAGGCAAAAATAAAGATGCTCTCTCCAATTACATTCCCATAAGGTTTGCTTGTTCAATGTACTGGTCACATGAAGTTACACACCAGCTTCAAAACAAAATCACACAAATGCCTGGCAGTGGGGACTTCCACTGGGGATAGAGAGAGAAACCTCCAGTATAATGTTGTGTAAGAATTTGGGATTGGAAGTCAAAGGCCAGAGTTCTACCTACACCTGGCTCTTCCATATACTAAGCTTGGGAAAATATTCTGTTAGCCACAGTACCTCATCTATAAGTTCAGCGAATATTATTGAATACTTCCGATATGCTTGGAAAACAGGACTGAATTCTTTAGGAGGAGACAGAGGCAAACAGCCAACAAGCCTTATGGTAGAAATATAGAGGTATCTGCCAGGGGTTACTGCCCTGGAGCCCAGAAGGAAAGCACCCCCCCACTCCCCACCCCCCCCCCAATAGAGAGTTTAGGAAGGTGACAGCAGACCTAAGTGGGGGCAGAAACAATAAAACTGTGTCGTCGTGTGAAGCTGCAGTGAAAGAATGCCTCAGCCAGAGGGAATTGTATTCATAAAAGCAGGAGAAGAATGGAATGTAAAATACTCAAGTTTATAGAAGTAGAAAGTAAATGGTGGTTGTCAGGGGCTGGAGGAGGAGAGTAAATGGTGTTTGCCAGGGGCTGGAGAGATGTTGGTCCAGGGGCACAAACTTTCAGTTATGCAAGTGGTTTCAACAACACTGAGGTTTATTTTTCACTCATATGATAGCTCCACAGCTCCTTCTCTCTTGGTGTTTTGCTGTTTGCATGCATGGTCCCTTGGTCCAAGATGACTGCTCAAGATTTAGGGAGCAGGAAGAAGAAAGGACAGGAAAAGGTCATGTTCCCCTCCCTTTAAAGAACTAGAAAGAAAGAAAGAAAAAACAACTAGAAATTCAGCAAAATACATAGCATTTTTCACATGGCCTTAAATAGTTGCAAGGAGTGCTAGAAAACTGCAACCTTTTATTCTGGACAGTAATGTGTCTGGTGAAAATGCAGGATTCAATTACTAAGGAGAAGGAGGATCTTTCTCTTTGGATTAGGCAACAAGAGTCTCCTACACAGTTACTGTGTCCTCTCTCAGCTGATAATACTACCAGTTGTTCAAGCCAAAGGCCTGTGAGTCACCCTCAGTAAGCTTGACATTCCATCTCTGAGGAACTCAGAACTTATCATGAATCCCATTATTCTAGCTTCTTCCAGCTATCATCTCAACCATTAAAACAGCTCTCTATCTTGTCTCTTTGCTTTTACTCTTGCCATCCATGTTAGTCAGAATAGGCTATGCTATGCTGTGGCAACAAACAGCTTTCTAATCTCAGTGAATGGATTTAAGAATGAATGAATGATGGGGGCGCCTAGCTGGCTCAGTCAGTAGAGCATGTGAGTCTTGATCTCAGGGTCATGAGTTGAAGCCCCATATTTGGCCTATGGCTTATAAAAAAAAAAAGAATGATGAATTTATGGAGTTACTAGTCATTAGGCACCAGGTTTCCATTTTGCAGGTTTAAAAGACTTCTAAGGATGGGTGGTAACAACAGTGTGGATGTACCTAATGCTACTGAACGGTACACTTAAAAATAGTTAAGATTGGGGATCCCCGGGTGGTGCAGCGGTTTAGCGCCTGCCTGTGGCCCAGGGCGCAATCCTGGATACCAGGGATCGAATCCCACGTTGGGCTCCCCGTGCATGGAGCCTGCTTCGCCCTCTGCCTGTGTCTCTGCCTCTCTCTCTTTCTGTGCGACTATCATAAAAAAAAAAAAAAAAAGTTAAGATTGTAAATTTTATGTTTATTTTACTACAATTTCTTTTAAAAAGCATGAATAAATGAATGGTAGAAACAATTTGTTATGCATAAAATCAACAAAGAATTATCCTAATTATACAATAGACCCCTAAAAATGAATGAGATGATGCTAAATAACCTAATTAAAAACAGATAAAATGTACAAACAGCAATTCACACAGGAGGAAAACAGTGATACTTTTCTGTGGTTTACCTTATTAACAGACCCCCAGATTTTGTTTCAGGTAGCAATGTTTCCAGTTAAAAACACTCACTTTCTCAGATTTCCTTGCATATTGAAATGGCCATGTGACATAGTTCTGGCCACGCAGATAAAAATTAAAATGCTGGATATTTCAGGACGCCTGGATGGCTCAGCAGTTAAGCTCTGCTTTCGGCTCAGGGTCTGATCCTGAAGTTCAGGGATTGAGTCCCACATCAGGCTCCCTGACAGGAGCCTGCTTCTCCCTCTGCCTATGTCTCTGCCTCTCTCTCTGTGTCTCCCATGAATAAATAAATAAAATCTTAAAAAAAAAAGAAACTTAATTATGGAATTAGCTAAGAGGAAGTGGCCAGAAGGTACCAAGGAATCAATAACCATTTCAGACTGAAAAGCAGGTCAAATCTGTGTGTGGTGAAATGATGTGCGGTGATGAAATATTGGGGCAGAATGTCACCTGTCATATCTTAGAATATATACTACATGCTTACCATGGCTTTTATCTGTTGGTGAATTACAAGGAACTTTTAGAATGCTGACATATGCAGAGTGTTTTTTTTTTTTAAGATAGTATGAATTTCTACCATGTGCTACCACTACTATGTGCAGGAGAGGGTGGCATTATTTTAAAACATGAGATACAGTATCTCATTTACATGAGTAAAAGTGAAAAAAGTCATTGCCCTCAACGAGTCTGTATTCTAGTGTGGAGGCCGAGAAAAATTGAAGCCATCCCACCTAAAGTTTAGCATTAGCGCAAGTACAGCCATCTTAGGCCCCTGTGAATAAGAGCTGAACTTTATGGGAAAAACTGCAGAATGTCCTCAATGTCCTCGACAGGTAATCCCATATCAGAAAGACAACAGAGCTCAGATTGCAGAGAATCCCATATCAGAAAGACAACAGAGCCCACACCCGTGGTAGAAAGTCCCATATTAGAATGAGAACAGAGCTCTCAATGCCCTTGAAAGCCCCATATCAAAATGTAAACAGAACTTGAGAAATTCCTCCATCCCTTCTGAAAATCCCCTAGACCAGCCTATAAAAAAATCAGTTGTAACCCACTTCGGGGTCCAAGTTCCTCCTCCGCTGTGTCGGGTATACTTGGACCCAAGCTCGAGCTTGTAAATAAACCCTTGTGTGTTTGCATCAGTGTCGGCTCCTTGGTGGTTTCTCGGATTCGCAATCTTGGGCACAACACTAGTGGCGGAAACAGATAATAAACACATACATATACAATCTATAACCTATAAAGGATTGTAGGGGGAAAGTAGCCGAGTAAGGGAGACAGAAATTTCCAAGGATGTGTTTTTGCTTTTATATGGGGCAGTCAGAAAGGCTAGTCTGATAATGTGACAGGTGAGCAAGGACCCAAAGGAAGTGAGGGAGGGAACCATGAGACTACCTGGATGACACTAAGCAGGAGCATCCTCAGGGTGTGTGTGGAAGAATAAGGAGACAAAAAGAAGAGGATAGTAAAAAGTGACAGACGTGTGTGGTGGAGAGGGGAACAAGAACATGCAGGCCTTTGGGGCACTGTAAAGACCTTGGCTTTTACTCTGAGTGTTCTGGGAAGCCAGATGTCTTGCTACTTGGAGCAGAGGTCAACAAAACAGGTGTGATCTGAGACTCAAGCAAGCCAGAATGCACGCAGAAAGGGAAGGGAATGTGGATGACTGCAGGACTAGGAGAGGTTCTCTCTGCAGTAAGCCTGCAGTCCTGGACTTAGGAGCCTGGTGAGACTAATAGTGAACTGCTTTGATCCAAAATCTCACTCTGAGGCCCAGGGAATGGAGCTGTGAAGCAACAAGCTCAGCAAAACAGAAGACTAGATGTCCAGAACTTTACTCAGTACCTTCACTTTTAGAATTCTCCGCTCAACAAAGAAGGAATGCCAGTGGAAGAAGATGGGATTAAGGGTGTTGTCTTCCTGCCTATTCTTAAAAATTGCCTCAAGGCTGGGGCCATTAATTTCTGGGAATGGGGGATTGGCAGAGCACTAATGCCACCCAAGAGCCAAAAATTCTCAGGCTCAAAGACTATCTAGAAAAAAATCTTGGCTGTGTTTACTTGCACGCTGAATTAACTGGGAAAAGATAATCCAATAAAACTACTAGGTTTAAGAGAGAACTGTGTTTATTAAAAACAAACAAACAAAAACCAAAGTGTGGTAACAGCCTGTGGCTGTTGAACACTAAAGCAATCTCTGGGCCCCCAAATAGGACTATCAGAAAGAGAAGGGTTTAAACTCCAATGATGGAGGGGATAATGGGCACGGGTTTATCCCAGGGAGAAGACTGGTAGCGGCCAGATTGGCTCATCCAGGAACTTTTTTCCTACCAGGGCAAGGGAATCTTCACTGTTCACTGTTCCTGCATAGTAAGATTTAGTCATTGTCTAGCAGGATTTAATAATTTCTAAAGATCAGCAACTACTGTAATTTCCCATTTTCCTCCTTCTATGACTGGGAGTTTTCATTGCAGTTATCCCCATCTTTCCTACCACTGTAGGTGGTGTGATCATGTTAGGTGTTGTGATCATGAGCAACTTGATCTTTAAGTTTATGGGCTGCAGGAGTATAAACCTAAGTGCATACCTAAAGGAGAGGGTGGTACTCTTCCAAAGATCTGTCAGGAATGTCAAGCTGTCTCGTTTGTGGATAAAACTTGGCAGTTGTCACCCTTAGATGATGCAGACGTTCTCCATGTAAGAAGGGTGTATACAGAAAGATGTGAGGTAGCAAATGCAGGTAGTGTGACCCAGTCTCAACCGCTAACCCCTTTATCTTTTGTCTGCTGGACAAAAGCAGCAAAAGGCTGGAAAGCTATTTCTGATCATCTTTGATACTAAGGTGACTATTGCAGGGAGGAAAATAATTTTCCTTTTACTTTTCTAGATTCTTTTTTTTTTAATATTTATTTATTTATTTATTTATTTATTTATTTATTTATTTACGATACAGAGAGAGAGAGAGAGAGAGAAAAGCAGGCTCCATGCTGGGAGCCTGACCTGGGACTCAATCCCAGGTCTCCAGGATCACACCCTGGGCTGAAGGCGGCACTAAACCGCTAAGCCACCTGGGCTGCCCACTTTTCTAGATTCTTGGTTGAGATAACCCCCCTCAAAGATTAGGAGGAGAAAACTTGAGTTATGTACATACATACAGGAGCCCCACAGATATGAGACTCAAAGAAGCAACCAGAGCAAGAAACTTATATATTTTTTTAGACAAAGAAACAATAGACTTGTGAAGAATTGATAAGAGTTTGGCTAAGGATAGTAAAATGAGGAAGAAGTAAGGGCTTTTTTTTACAGTCTTTTTGGCCCTAAGTTCCCCGTGTCTGACGATAGGTTGCTTTCTATTATCCTGGTACAAGGAGGGTAACTTTCTTTTAAAAAAATATTTATTTATTTATTTATTTATTTATTTATTTATTTAGAGAGCACGAGCTTGGGGGAGAGGGGCAGAAGGAGAGGGAAAGGGAGGAGAGAAGCAGACTCCCCATTGGGCATTGAGCCCTACCCAGGGTTCAATCCCATGACGCTGAGATTATACTGAGCCAAAAATCAAGAGCTGGATGCTCAACCAACAGAGAATCCTAACCAGTCTCAAGTGCGGAGCCCAACATGGGGCCCGATCTCATGACCCTGAGATCATGACCTGAGCTGAAATCAAGAGTTGTTGGGAGGCTTAACTAACTGAGCCACCCAGATGCCCACAAAACATGTATTTTTATATGTCGCTGCTGAAGGGTAAATTGGTGCAGCCACTTTGAGAAGCAACTTGGAAAATGCTAGTGTAGTTGAGGATGGGCATAACAATTCCCTTCTAGTTATAAACCCTTGACACTTGCTATTTAATATGTGGTCTGTGGAGTCCAAGGGTCCCTTGCACTTGTGCATAGGAGATGTGGACCCCCATATTCATTGCAGCATTGTTTGTAATAGAAGAAAGAAGGAAAGGGGAGACTTAAATGCCTATTAACAAAAGGATAAATAGATAAATGTTATTATATTCATATGATAATTAAAATGGATGAACTAGAGCTTCATAAATCAATATGTATAAATCTCAAAAACACAATGTTGACCCAAAAAAGCAAGTTACAAAGTAATAACCGCAGTATATCATTTCTGCAAAATTTTTTAAACTGTCAGATAAATCTATATCTTGCTCATGGATATACATGTGTGTATATGTATATATTGTGTACATAAGTGTGTGCATATATGTATACATTAGTGTGTGTATATATGTATATATATATAAAATGCAAATATAAAATGCATGAGAGGGAATCCCTGGGTGGCTCAGTGGTTTGGCACCTGCCTTTGGCCCAGGGCGCGATCCTGGAGTCCCGGGATCGAGTTCCGCGTTGGGGTCCTGGCATGGGGCCTGCTTCTCCCTCCTCCTGTGTCTCTGCCTCTCTCTCTCTCTATGTCCAACGTAAATGAATAAATAAGTAAGTAAGTAAGTAAATAAATAAATAAATCTTTAAAAAAATAAAATGCATGAGAATATGAAATTCAGGAAGTGGTCACCTCTGGAGAAGGAGGGAGTGATTACAGCTTAAGAGTTTCAGGGATTCAACTGTGTCTTTTTCTTTAATGCAAATTTGAAGTAAATAGGTAAAATGGCAATATTTGATAAAACCTGGTGATGGGTACCCTGGTGATTTATTATTCTATTTTTCTCTGTGTTGGTAGTATTTCACAATTTTAAAAGGTGGAATTTGTAGAAAAGTAAATCAAGAAATTCAAGGCAAATAGAACAAGAGCAAGGTAACCTAAAAAAGAAAAACAGATACAAGGAGGCAAATGGGGAGAAACACACTGGTTGGGAAAAGGACAATAGGACTTCAAATGCTGTTAGTTCAAATGCTGTGTAAGTGCTACAAACCACTGTCTGTGGTCCACTTAATTATCCCCATCTATTTCTTCTGTGATTTGCTAGATCAGAGAGAAGAAGAAAAGCCTTTTGATGCTAAACTTACTTGGGCCCCAGAGTACCTGGGGCATGAATGTACCCAGGGGAAGATTTTCAGATGCAAGTCTTTAGTCAGCAAACCTAGTAATAACTAACATCTATTTTGTGCCATGTTCCAGGTACTATGCTCAGAACTTTGTGTGGATAATCTCATTGCACCTTCACAACATTACTTTGCAGTAGGTAGTATTATTAGTCACTATATCACAAATGAGGAAACCAAGGTGAGTCACAGGCTATGTGGTGGGACTATGGTGCAGACCTAAGTAGAGTACTTCTAGAGGCCTCCTTCTTCTTTTTTTTTTTTTTTAATTTATGATAGTCATACAGAGAGAGAGAGAGAGAGAGGCCGAGACACAGGCAGAGGGAGAAGCAAGCTCCATGCACCGGGAGCCCGACGTGGGATTCGATCCCGGGTCTCCAAGATCACGCCCCTGGCCAAAGGCAGGCGCCAAACCGCTGCGCCACCCAGGGATCCCAGAGGCCTCCTTAACCACCTTGCAATGTGCCAGCACTGTTAGATACTGAGGGCACAGGACTGCACAGACCTGCAAGTACAAAACAAGTTTATTGACCTCCAATTCAGTTTCATCTATTCCTACTTGTTCAGTGGAGAGACTTCTGGTACTCTATTCGTTTGTCTTTGTTTGTTTGTTTTTTTTTCTTTCTATTCCTCATGCTGAATAATCTCAATTTAGCTAACTTTAGAGTTCATAATTCTTCCGTATGCTCAAATCTGATGTTGAACCGTGAGTGAATTTTAATTTCAGTTAGTGTAATTTTCATTTCCAGAATTTCTACTTATACATGATAATTAAACATGGTCACAGCACTGTAAATTACATCTCCAGAACTTATTCATTTTATAACTAAAAGTTTGTACCCTGTGTTCAATCTCTCCTTTTCTAATATATTCTTCTATGGCTGGATGAGCCTGTATTCTAAGAAACTGTCCTTATCTACAAATCATGAAGATATTTTCCAATCTTTTCAGATGCTTCACAGATTTAGCTTTTTTTTTTTTTTTGGATTTAGCTATTTTTTTTTAAAGATTTTATTTATTTATTCATGAGAGACACACAGAGAGAGGCAGACACAGGCAGAGAAGCAAGCCTCATGCAGGGAGCCCAATGTGGGACTCGATCCTGTGACTCCAGGATTGTGCCCTGGGCCAAAGGCAGATGCTCAACCACTGAGCCACCCAGGCATCCTGCTATTTTTTTTTAAGATTTTATTTGTTTATTCATGAGAGAGAGAGGGCAGAGACATAGGGAGAGGGAGAAGCAGGCTCCCTGCCAGGAGTCCAACGTGGGAGTTGATCCCAAGACCTCGGGATCATGCCCTGAGCCAAAGGCAGATTCTCAACCACTGAACCACCCAGGTGCCCTATGGATTTAGCTTTTATGTTAGGTCTATGATCAGTCCAGAATTAATGTTTGCGTATTATATGAGATAGGTGTTAAGGTTCATTTTTTTCTGTATTGATATTTACTTGTTCTTTCTTTTTTTAAATTTATTTATTCAGGAGAGACACACAGAGAGAGGCAGAGACATAGGCATACAGAGAAGCAGGCTCCATGTAGGGAAACCCGATTCAGGACTCGATCCTGGTACTCCGGGATCATGCCCTGAGCCAAAGGCAGACACACTTAACCACTGAGCCACCCAGGTGTCCCATGGTTTTGGCTATTATAAATATTATAAATGTAAAATAATTTACATTTTTAGAAGATCACTGGCTATTATAAATAGTTCCACTATGAACATTCATGTACAAGCTTTTGTATGAACATATGATTTTTTAAAAGATTTATCTATTTATTTTAGAGAGGGGAGGCAGGGAGAGGGCAGAGAGAATGTTAAGCATACTCCCTGCTGAGTATGGAGCCTGACGTGGGTCTTGACATGGGGCTTGATCTCAAGACCCTGAGATTATGACCTGAACTGAAACTAATAAATGCTTAAACAAAAGCAAGCCACACAGCCACTCCTGAACATATATTTTCAATCCTCCTGGGTATATACCTAGGAGTGGAATTGTTGGGTAACTCTATTGAACATTTTTAGGAATGGCCAAATTGTTTTCCACCATGGCTGCAGCATTTTACATTCTCATCAGCAATATATGAGAGCTCCATTGTCTCCACATTCTTGCCCAAATTTGTTAATTTCTGTTATTTTCTTCATTGTAGCTACAGGGTGGGTATAAGTTAGTATGTCACTGCTGTTTAATTCACATTTTCCTAATGGCTAGCAACGCTGAGCATCTTTGCATATGTTCCAGCTTACTGGAAATTCATTGGTCATTTGGTTATCTACTCTGGAGAAATAGCTATTCAAATTCTTTGCTCACTTTTTAATTTGGTTACTTTTTTATTAATTGTAAAAGTTGGGCAGCCTGGGTGGCTCAGCGGTTTAGTGCTGCCTTCAGTCCAGGGCATGATCCTGGAGACTGGGGATCGAGTCCCACATGGGGCTCCCCACAGGGAGCCTGCTCCTCCCTCTGCCTGTGTCTCTGCCTCTCTCTCTGCCTCTCTCATGAATAAATAAATAAAATATTTTTTAAAAATTGTAAAAGTTGCTTACATATTCTGTACACTAGACTCTTACTAGATATATGATTTGCAAATATTTTTCCCATTCAGTGACTTGTCCTTCACCTTCTTGGTAGTGTCCTTCGGCACATTAAAGCTTTTAATGTTGATGAAGTCCTATTATCTATTTTTTCTTTTGGTTTCTTGTGTTTTAAAAGCTGTTGTGGGGATCCCTGGGTGGCGCAGCGGTTTGGCGCCTGCCTTTGGCCCAGGGTGCGATCCTGGAGACCCGGGATCGAATTCCACATCAGGCTCCCAGTGCATGGAGCCTGCTTCTTCCTCTGCCTATGTCTCTGCCCCTCCCCCCTCTGTGACTATCATAAATAAATAAATAATAAAAAAAATTTAAAAGCTGTTGTGTAATCTGAAGTCATGAATATTCACTCCTACGTTTCCATCTACAAGATTCATAGTTTAACACTTATATTTATGCCTGTGATATATTTTGAGATATTTTTTGTATATGATGTGAGGTAGGGGTCCAAATTCATTCTTTTGTGTGTAGATAGATATCCAATTGTCTCAGCACCATCTGTTGAAAAGATTATTCTTTCCCAATTCTATGGTCTTAACATCTTTGTCCAAAATCAATTGACCACAGATGTGTGGGTTGCCTGTTGGTTTTTAATAGGCCAACTGTCCAAAGAGGTTTCCCCTCTATAATAGATACATATTTGTCTGGATTATTAGATAGTGTGTAAATCATAAAGCTTACACACATATTAGCACAAGTAATCAAGTAAAAAAAACTATTAAGAAAACACACTAGAGAATGGGATGGAAGATGAGAAGATGAGATTGGAGATAAATTCAAGTCTGGTTCAAACATAGCCTTTTAGGCCAAGGTGTATCATTCGAGATTGATTGATTGATTGATTGATTGATTTAATTTTTTATGGATATCCATTCATGACAGACATACACACAGAGAGAGGCAGAGACACAGGCAGAGGGAGAAGCAGGCTCCATGCAGGGAGCCTGATGTGGGACTCGATCCCAGGTCTACAGGATAAGGCCCTGGGCTGAAGGCAGCACTAAACCGCTGAGCCACCCGGGATGCTCTCATTTGGGTTTTATGCTAAATGCATTAAGAAGTCACTGAATAGGGGTACCTGGGTGGTTTAGTTGGTTGGGCATCTGCCTTAGGCTCAGGTCATGATCCCAGGGTCCTAGGATCAAGCCCCATGTCAGGCTCCCTGCCCAGGGGGAGTCCACTTCTCCCACCCTCTGCTCTTGGGCTCTCTCTCTCTCTCTCTCTTTCTCTTTTAATCTCCCTCTTAAATTAAATTAAATTAAATTAAATTAAATTAAATTAAAGTCATGGATACTTTTGAGCAGGAAAGTGAGATCAAAAATTACATTTTTAGAAGATCAACTGGATGCCAGGTAAACTCTGGAACATAAAGTGGCAAGAAGCAGGGAGATATCTGGAATGGCATTATAAGTATCTAAGTAGGAGATTATGATCACTTAGACAATTGTGGCAGAAGTGACAAAGGGGAGAAGTAGATTCAGGATATGTTTTGGGAGTAAAGATTTGGAGGTAGAGGTAATGGTTGGAGTGCTGAGGAGAGGTAAAAAGAGGGGAATCAAAGATGATTTCTAGGGACGCCCGAGTGGCTCAGCGGTTGAGCACCTGCCTTCGGCCCAGGTTGTGATCCTGGAGACCCGGGATTGAGTCCCACATCGGGCTCCCTGCATGGAGCCTGCTTCTCCCTCTGCCTGTGTCTCTGCCTCTCTCTCTCTTGCTCTGTATCTCTCATGAATAAATACAATATTTTTTAAGAAAGATGATTTCTAAGTTTATGGTTTGAATAACTGGGTAGAAGATTGCTCAATTACATTCCTTCATTTGCTGAGATGTTTAAAACTAGGAGAGGAGAGGAACCAGTTTGGGGGGTTGGGTAAGCTTACTGGAAATTCATGTAGAGAACAGGCCTAGACCCTGAACTGCACAGGAGAAGTCATCATAGTTGTAATTAAGTTGAATGTGCTCAGATGTGTCTTGTATGTTGATAAACAAGATATGTGACTCTCACACTGAGAAAGTAAACAAAAGATGACTTCAAGGATGGGAGATAGGGTTGGGAGAAGAAGAGGAGGAGGACAAGGAGAGAGTGGCAGGAGCTGAGGGGCAAGAAGGATGTGTCAAAGGTAGAAGAGGTGATATGGTATGTGTGTATATGTAGAAAGAGTTGTGTACTTTTCGATTCTGCATTAGGAATACGGTGAAAGCCCACTGGCACATAGCATAATCAAGCTACTCTTCAGGAACAAATGATATATTTTGACTGTGACGGGCACTAAATTTGTTTCATTAATCCACTGGGTCCTGAGAAACATTATAGGTTCTAATCAATGAATAAGTAGATGTTAGGCAAGATACTTAGAATACATATTTACAGTGCTGGTAGGAAAATTAAATAAGATGACTATCATTTATTTTACTGTTTGGCATATAGTTAATCTATTAATAAATTGTAATTATTAAATGTCAAAAATAAAAGATCAGCATTAAAATAGATTAATGGTGATAACAGCAATATGTTAGGAGGTACATTTAATTATTCTGAGGTCTGTTCTCTCAGTTGCTTCTCTCCAAAATTGGTACTGTCTACAGAAACATATAGTTTACTGTATGTATGTCATTTTTACCTTTGTTTCACAAGATTGCAGCAATGAAAAATGCCAGATTCCTTAAAGACTTGCAGCTTGTGTTATTTATAAGAAAACTGTAAATAGCTAAGTGAAATGGAATTATTTTAAGATTTTTTAAAAAGTAATCTCTACACCCAACTTAGAGCTCGAACTCACAGCCCCAAGAACAAGAGTCAAATGCTCCACTGACTAAGCCAGCCAGGCACTCTGAAGGGGAATTATTTTAATTAGTGATACTTAAAATTATTATTTCCCAAATATAATTATTTTATAAACTGTCATACATAGTACTTTTCAATACTCTTAAATCAATGAAAGAAAAACAAAAACAGTAAAAAAAAAACCTGAGGACACCAAACAAGGGTAGCCTTATTTGAATTACTCCTGGTTTCCATTTCTTCTACATTCTTTATTTTTTTTTTATCAAAAATGTTTTCAACCTCATTAGAAATTTTATATAGGGGGACCTGGGTGGCTCAGTGATCGAGCGTCTGCCTTCAGCTCAGGACCTGGGGTTGAGTCTCACATTGGGTTCCTCATGGGAGCCTGATTCTTCCTCTGCCTATGTCTCTGCCTCTCTCTCTGTGTTTCTCATGAATAAATAAATAAAATATTTTAAAAAAGAGAAATTTTATAGATTTGTTATTTTGGTTTAAAATAAAAATGCCAAAAAAATAAATATAAAATAAAATAAAATAAAAGTGTTGGGGATCCCTGGGTGGCTCAGCGGTATAGCACCTGCCTTCGGCCCAGGGGTGATCCTGGAGTCCCGGGATGGAGTCCCACACCAGGCTCCCTGCATGGAGCCTGCTTCTCTCTCTCTGCCTGTGTCTCTGCCTCTCTTTCTCTGTGTCTCAAGAATAAATAAACAAAATCTTTAAAATAAATAAAATAAAATAAAATAAAATAAAATAAAATAAAATAAAAGATGTTGTACAGAAGCTTTTTAAAAAGCACAGCAAAGGAAACAGTCAACAAAACTAAAAAGCAACCTCCAGAATGGGAGAAGGTATTTGCAAATGACATATCAGATAAAGGGCTAGTATCCAAGATCTATAAAGAACTTATTAAACAAATAACAAGGGGATCCCTGGGTGGCGCAGCGGTTTGGCGCCTGCCTTTGGCCCAGGGCGCGATCCTGGAGACCCGGGATCGAGTCCCACGTCGGGCTCCCGGTGCATGGAGCCTGCTTCTCCCTCTGCCTGTGTCTCTGCCTCTCTCTCTCTCTCTCTGTATGACTATCGTAAATAAAAAAAAAATAAAAAAAAATTAAAAAAAAAAACAAATAACAAAATAATCCAGTCAAGAAATGGGCAGAAGACAGAACAGATATTTCTCCAAAGAAGATATACAAATAAATGGCCAACAGACATATGAAAAAATGCTCAACATTACTTGACATGAGGGAAATACAAATCAAAACCACAATGAGATACCACTTTATACCCGTCAGAATGGCAAAAATTAACAAGACAGGAAACAACAAATGTTGGTAAGCATGTGGAGAAAGGGGAATCCTCTTTACACTGTTGTAGGAATGCAAGCTGGTATAGCCACTCTGGAAAAGTGTGGAGGTTCCCCAAGAAATTAAAAATAGATCTGCCCTACGACCCAGCAATTGGACTACTGGGTATTTCCCCAAAGATACAGATGTAGTGAAATGAAGGGGAACCTGAACCCCAATGTTTATAGCAGCAATGTCTGCAATAGCCAAACTGTGGAAGGAACCAAAATGTCCTTTGACAGATGAATGGATGAAGAAGATGTGGTACAACAGAATTTTACACAATGACTAGAAACGATGAATATCTACCATTTACATCAACATGGATGGAACTGGAGGATATTATGCTAAATGAAATAAGTCAATTGAAGAAAGACAATTATCATATGGTTTCACTCATAAGAGGAATATAAGAAATGCAGAGGATCATAAGGGAAGGGAGGGAAAACTGAATGGGAAAAAATCAGAGAGAGAGAGAAATCATGCGAAACAAACTGAGGGTTGCTGTAGGGGAGGTGGGTCAGGGGATGGGGTAACTGGGTGATGGGCATTAAGGAGGGCATGTGATGTGATGAGCACTGGGTGTTATATGCAACTGGTGAATTATTGAAAACTACATCTGAAACTAATGATGTACTAAATGTTGGCTAATTGAATTTAAATTTAAAAAAAAGAACCAATACAACTATTTAAATTTTTATATTCTAAAATAAATAAATATATAAAACAAATGTGTTAACAGAGGCTATCTACATTTTTTTAAAAGATTTTATTTATTTATTCATGAGAGACACAGAGATACAGAGGCAGAGACACAGGCCGAGGGAGAAGCAGGCTCAATGCAAGGAGCTCGATGTGGCACTCGATACTAGACCTGGGATCATGCTCTGGGCCCAAAGCAGACGCCCAACCACTGAGCCACCCAGGCATCCCAAGGCAATCTACTTACCTGCTGATGGTATTTTATTTATTTATTATTATTATTTTTCATTTTATTTATTCATGAGAGACACACAGAGAGAGGCAGAGACACAGGCAGAGGGAGAAGCAGGCTCCACGCAGGGAGCCCGATGCGGGATCAGATCCCGGGTCTCCAGGATCAGGCTCTGGGTTGTAGGCAGGCGCTCAACTGCTGAGCCACCTGGGCTGCCCCTGCTGATGATTTTTTTTTTAATTTTTTTATATATATATTTTTAAATTTTTCTTTATTTATGATAGTCACACACACACACACACACACAGAGAGAGAGAGAGAGAGAGAGAGAGAGAGAGAGAGAGAGAGGCAGAGACACAGGCAGAGGGAGAAGCAGGCTCCATGCACCGGGAGCCCGACATGGGATCCGATCCCGGGTCTCCAGGATCGCGCCCTGGGCCAAAGGCAGGCACCAAACCGCTGCACCACCCAGGGATCCCTGCTGATGGTATTTTAATTTAAAAACTGTCTTTGACAACAAAATAAGAAGAGCCAAACACTATACCCTGTAATACACTGAGAAAAGACACCTTGATAAATGAGATAACATTTTTTCAGTAGAAGTTTGCACTTCTCCCCCAGAGTAGTCTTTGCAAGGTACATATGCTTAAGTGTACATATCTATTTGTTAAAGGGAAGGACATTTATTTTTAAAGTTTTACTTTGAGTCCATTAATGACAATGGAGATGATTATAGTTAATTCATATTTATTTCTCACTTTTCTCCCCATTATTTTCTGTCATATAAATGTCTGCTTTGCCTATTTTTGTGGCTTTTTAAAAAAGTTTCTTTAATGTTTTTCCTGGAGAAATACATCACCTCTCGTCATCAAAAACAATTGAGAAATGTATGATGTCTTATAATTTCTATTATTCTTTCTTAATAACATAAAACACTTTCTTTTTTTCATAAAACACTTTCTTCATAAAGAATAATAAACCTTTATTAGTCTAATTAGGAATAAATAAAGGATGGGATCCCTGAATTCTAAAAGAATACTACATAGTTTTATGTCAACCAATTTGAGAAATAGGATAAATAGATGATTTTGCATAAACAAAACTGACCCATGAAAGATGGCATACGAAACAAAACAATTACTATAGATTGAACTGAAGAAGTGTTCAATTCTAACATTGTAAAATGCACCAAACCTACCTGATTGATTTCTTCTCTCTCTCTCTCTCTCTCTCTCTCTCTCTCTCTCTCTTTCTTCTGTATACTCAACATGGGGCTCTATCTCACAAACCCAAGATCAAGAGCTGATTGCTCTACTGACTGAGCCAGCAAGGTGCTATATGATTTTTATTTGTTCTTTAAAGAGCATAAAATTTCAATGTGATTTAAATTATTCCAGGCTATTAATGAAAAGACAGAAAAGCCACTAATTTACTTATTGTAGACCAGTCTCATTTATGAGTATAGATACATATTTCCTAGCTTATGAATATAGAGACATGATTCCAAACAATTATATCTAATATAGTAATGTAATCAAGTTTTTTTGAGGTGGTTCAATAATAGGAATTCTAGGGGATCCCTGGGTAGCTCAGCAGTTTAGCGCCTGTCTTCGGCCCAGGGTGTGATTCTGGAGTCCTGGGATCAAGTCCCACATCAGGCTCCCTGCATGGAGCCTGCTTCTCCCTCTGCCTGTGTCTCTGCCTCTCTCTCTTTTTCTCTGTCTCTCATAAATACATAAATAAAATCTTTAAAACAAAAACAAATATATTTGAATCTGGAACACTGCTTAGACTCCAGCTGGGCCCATGCTTTAAGAGAACACTACAATATCTGACAGGAACAGTATAAAACTAAGCCAAGATTTCCAGATGTTATTAGACCATATGAATGAAATGAAGATATATTTACTGAAAACTCAAAATCACAATGGCTTATAGGGACTTAAGCTAAACTATCAACTGGTAGTTTGAACTTCAGCAGTCCATGTAAAACAGGCTGTAATTATTTCTGGGAGTCTCCAAAAGCAATGCTTCCCAGGACCAGGAAGCCACATTGCCCAATTCCAGGGGACGTGATTGATACTGCGTCCTGGGTGAATGTCACTCCCTGGAGCACAACTGAGATTTACACTAAATAACATGTGAATGGTGTCCATGGAATAATGTAACATTGACCCTATGACATTGGTTTACAAACCAATTCCCACTCAGGTTCTACTATGCTCTCTCTCCTGTTCCACTGTCCTTGACATTGTCTGAAGAAGAACCACTGATGCTACTGTTGAGGGTGCTCTTTGCAGGCTCTCCACTACTCATGCCAAAGATGCAACCTCCTGGTAATCCAGAGTCACTGCCTGCACATTGCCAAAACAAGCTGGGTTCTGTGCAGATATAGGGAGAAAGGCTTGCTCTCTACATCCATGGCACTTTGCTTCCCAGTTGCTCCAGCCCAGGACCACACAAAGACCCTCACCAAAGTGTCCCATCAGCTTCTTCTCTCCATTCATTCTCCATCTCCTGCAAGCATCTCTCAGCAGTATCCCAAACCAACTAAATCCTTCTTTGCCACAGAAATAAGCAAGCAGTAGGTATAATTTGTCCCAATACATAATGCACCAACATCTCCATGTATCTTCTCCCAACTTCATCCAAAAGGACAAAGAAGGGCAGCCCGGGCGGCTCAGCGGGTTAGCGCCGCCTTCAGCCCAGGATGTGATCCTGGAGACCAGGGATCCAGTCCCACGTCAGGCTCCCTGCATGGAGCCTGCTTCTCCCTCTGCCTATGTCCCTGCCTCTCTCTCGGTCTCTCTCTCTTTGTCTCTCATGAATAAATAAATAAAATCTAAAAAAAAAAAAACAACAAAAGGACAAGGAAGCATATATCTATTTTTTTAAGATTTTATTTATTTATTCATGAGAGATGGGGGCAAGGCAGAAATACAGGCAGAGGGAGAAGCAGGCTCCATGCAGGGAGCCTGATGTGGGACCTGATCCTGGGACTCCAGGATCACGTCCTGGGTCAAAGGCAGGCACCAAACTGCTGAGCCACCCAGGGATCCCCAGGAACCATATATCTAAATCAGAATACTTAACATTTGTGGCTATTTTAATTGTGGCTTTATATATGTATATATGTGTGTATGTAATGTAATATATTGAGAGCAAAAAGTGGAGTACTTGCTTTATACCTAGATCCATTCTAGAAATAAAACTTTGTAACTTTGAATTTTTCATTCCCACAGAGAATAATTAAATCAATCATACCCAAAGATGTGTGATTAACTCTAGGCTATAAACTTACCAGTGAAATAAATCTTCAGGGGAAGAGAAAGGAAAACTGGTTTTATACCTCCCATAACTTCAAGTTTCCATCTAGCAAGGTCAAATTACAAGGACAAGTGTCTTGAGGAGATTATAATGGCCTTGAAGTAATTGGTCCAGTTCCACATTAAGAAGAAACCTTTAATATCGTTTATTGCTCACAAAAACCTTGTAACAGGCATGTCAATTCCATGAAGGGAGTAGATACTTTCAGACCCAGGAAAAATAAACTAGTTATGATGGCAGGTAATCCTCACCTTGAATACTTCAAGACTTAGCTATCAGTTCTTGAAACAGAAGGGTTTTAAATGTCCTTATTCTGTCCATTTTGCCTTTAGCTTATTCATTTTTAGCTAGAGACATCTCTAAGCATGTTTCCATATCAGGTTGGGAGTTTCAGTCTTGATCTATATATTGAAAAACTTCTGAAGGTGGAGTAATATTATGAAGCTGCTGTCTGCATTATTAATCTTTTGTCAATCAGGAGCAGTAACATTCAACTTCTTTTTTAATATAAATTTATTTTTTATTGGTGTTCAATTTGCCAACATATAGAATAACATCCAGTGCTCATCCTGTCAAGTGCCCACCTCAGTGCCTGTCACCCAGTCACCCCCACCCCCCGCCCACCTCCCCTTCCACCACCCTTAGTTCGTTTCCCAGAGTTAGAGGAGTCTTTTATGTTCTGTCTCCCTTTCTGATATTTCCCACTCATTTTTTCTCCTTTCCCCTTTATTCCCTTTCACTATTTTTTATATTTCCCCAATGAATAAGACCATATAATGTTTGTCCTCCGATTGACATTTCACTCAGCATAATACCCTCCAGTTCCATCCACGTTTAAGCAAATGGTGCGTATTTGTCGTTTCTAATGGCTGAGGAATATTCCATAGAATATGGAATTCTATTCCACACATAGACCACATCTTCTTTATCCATTCATCTTTTGATGGACACCGAGGCTCCTTCCACGGTTTGGCTATTGTGGACATTGCTGCTATAAACATTGGGGTGCAGGTGTCCCGGAGTTTCACTGCATCTGTATCTTTGGGGTAAATCCCCAGCAGTGCAATTGCTGGGTCATACTGATTGAGTCCAGCCTGGCTGTCTGCCATCACTATGGCCCTGCTCCCACCCACAAGCTTCTGCTTGTAACCTTTAAATGGTACATCTTCTCTTCAGCATTTCAAAAATCCTTGGGCCTACTCTCGTCTAGGACAATCCACTGCACTTATGTTTGGAATGTTTTAAATAATGTGAAAGGTAAACATGATAAAGTGTTTTATCTTCTCATTAAAAAACAGAGTTCTTGGCCTCTTAATTTCCAAATATCTAACTTTCTTCCATAATGTTAACAACTAATAACACCTCCTAGAGAGTGAATTATTGTCCTCTATGATATCAGGGAAGATATGTTTATATTCAGGCAAGAAAACTTCTTGAAAGTGCCACCTAGAGAACCATGCTAATTTTAGTGTGAGAGAGATGTCAATATATAGATTGAAGGATTTGCATAATTAGGATATTTGCCTCTCAAAGCTATTGTTACTTTAATATACACAATACATAAACTCTAATCAACATGTACACTAGCAATCTAAATCAAATATATTTATAAAATTGTTAAATTAACATTTGGTTAAATCCAATATTGAGTCATCATAATAACAAGCAGGGATGTAATCCTGGCAGATGCCAAAACCAGAAACTAAGATCCAGGAGAAAAAAAGACAGCTAAAAAAGTATCCAAGTAATAAATAAAAGAGTTTTAAAAGGGAAAAATTTAGATTTTCCTTCAGAGGAGGGCATCCAACGTGAAAAAGATGTGAAGATAAAAGACATATATTTACTAATCTGTTGTTGAAAAACTTCAAAAGTAACTGGATTCAAATATTAAAAGATTACAAGGATTAATTCGAAGATTTTTGTTACATCAGTAACAGAATATGGAATTAGTATTTATCTTTTTCTTTATTTTGTTTAAAGATTTTATTCATTTATTCATGAGAGACACAGAGAGAGAGGCAGAGACATAGGCAGAGGGAGAAGCAGGCTGCAGGGGGTCCGAAGTGGGACTCTATCCTGGGACTCCAGGATCACGTCCTGAGCCAAAGGCAGATGCTCAACGGCTGAGCCACCCAGGTGTCCCCCTTTTTCTTTAAATTTTAAAAAAGTTTATTGAGGTAAACTTAATATACAAAAATTGTACATATTTAATATGCATATTTTGATGAGTTTAGACATAGGCATACACCTGGGATATGATCATTGCAAACAAGGTAATAAACATATCCACCACCTCCAAAAGATTTCTTGTTGTCCTCTTGCTTTTGGCAGGCAGGGGGGAGGGACTAGTATTTATTTATTTTTAACTTTTTTTTTTTTTTTGAGAAAGAGAGAGAGAGACAGAGGGGCAGAGAATCTTAAGTTGAAAGCAAGAGTTAACACTTAACCGAGTCACCCAGGCACCACCATATTTATCTTTCAATAAGAAAGTCAAAAGGTGGTGGCACCAACTGAGATTTTAAAAAAATACAGGTTGAGCAGCTGTTAGAGCATAAAGTGGGGAATGTAGGGCTCAGTCTCGGATTTGTGGAGTTTGCAACGCCTGTGACACATTTATGTACAGACATGAAGTAGGTACAGAAATGAAGTAGGTACAGAAATGAAGTAGGTTGTTGAATACTAAAGGCTGAGTCCAGGTAAAGACATGTAGACTGTAATACACACATTTAGAAGTCATCATTGTAAATAAAACCTATGGAATGGATATGAGTGTAAAAGGAGTTCTGTGAGGAAAGAAATGGGAAAGGATGGAGTCCTTTTTCCCCAGGTTATTTCCAATTGTGAAAATTGACCCTAAAAAGGAAGCCAAGAAAGAACTGACCTTTTTTGAGAAGAACTGGGAGTGTGTGGAGTCATGAAATCTAAGGCAATAGAGATTTTCCAGAAAAAGTAAACAGCTCACAGTATCAAATACAGAAAGAGGATCAACATCGCATACTATGAAGCAGGGCGTTAAGAATTCGTTAAAAAAATGCACGTTTGCAATGCAAGTTTGTACTTGGGGGCATTAGAAGCATTAGAGTTCATGTCTTTATGCCTCTATTTTCTCTGTGATGTAGGAAGCAAGATCTCACAGAAAGGTTTCTGTGTCTCAGAGAAAGGCATAAAGCAAAAGATGAATTTGAAAATCACTATTAGAGACATTAACTATGAACCAGTAATATCTGTGATGTTGAGTACTATTAAATGCTTGCTCTTTATCAGTCTACTGTGGAGGCGCCTGGTGGCTTAGTCCATGTAAGCACTGACTCTTGATTTAGGCTCAGGTTATGATCTCAGGGTCGTAGGATCCAGTCTCGTGTTGGGCTCTGCTCTGGGCACCGGGCCTGCTTAGGATTCTCTCTCTTTCTCCCTCTGCCCCTCCCCCTCGCTCTCTCATGCACTCTCTAAAAAATAAATAAATAAAAAATAATCAACTTGCTTTTAACAAAAACAAAACAACAACAAAAAAACAAGGAACAGTCTACTGTATACAAGGCTCTCCCAGAGCAATGGTAAGTGTTAGAACAAACAAAAAATCTGAGACTCTAAGTATTGTTCAGATTACATAAAAGCCTAGTACAGTTTCTGGTACTCAGTAGCTATATAATAAATATTTGTTGAATGAATGAAAGAAGTGAAGAAATGAACCATAAGACACCATAAATATATCTTAAGAACAAGTTACCAGAACAGGTGTTGCTATAAATATGTACAATAAAATTACATTACAAATATATACTTAAAATAATGTAACAACATTTACGATAAGAGATCTCTATTTGATATGAAGAGTATATCACAGGGTCTTATTAAAACTAGAATGAGGGGCACCTGGGTAGCTCAGCGATTGAGCACCTGGCTTTGGCTCAGGGCGTGATCCGGTGGTCTCAGGATCGAGTCCTACATCAGGCTCCTGCATGGAGCCTGCTTCTCCCTCTGCCTACATCTCTGCCTCTCTCTGTGTTTCTTATGAATAAATAAATAGAATCTTTTAAAAAAATAAAACGAGTGAAACACAGCAAAAATTTTATCTCATGGACTCTTATTGTCTATGAATCATGACACAAAAAAGGTTTAATCCCACTATCAGAAAATAAAAGAATTATAAGACTAGACTAATCAGGAATTGATCCTATGTAAGAAGACAGTAAATGTAAGAAGAAGGTAAGACATAATGTAATATTAATAGTAGTACATGACTAGCAAGTTTTTAATTGTCTGAAAAAACATTCCTTTGGAAACTTATGACAATGCTTTATCATAAGTATGCACTGCTTTTATATAATAAAAGCGAAATTTCCTCCAACATTTAAAAAGATTTTAAAGATTTATTAACTTATTTGGGCAGGGTGAGAGCATGGGGGGAGGGTGAGAACATGGGGGAAGCGTAAAGCAGGCAGAGTAAGGGGGAGAAAGAAAATCTCAAGCAGACTCCACACTGAGCATGGGGCTGGAGCCCGACATGGGGCTGGATCTAATGACCCTGAGATAACCTGAGCCGAAATCAAGAGTCAGACACTTAATAGACTCAGCCACTGGGCACCCCTAAAGATTTTATTTTTAAGTAATCTCTATATCCAAAGTGGGACTCAAACTCACAACTCTGAGATCAAGAGCTGTATGCTGTATTAACTGAGCCAGCCAGGCACGCTCTTTAATATTTTTTTTTTAAATCTCAAATATACAGAAATGTCAAAATAGTACTACAAACAAATGACCATATCCTTTATCTAGATTCCCTGTTAATAAATTGTTGCCTTTTCTTTATCTCCATTTCTTTCTGAATCATTTTAAAGTAAATTGCAGACATAATGCTATTTCAGCCTTAAATACTTCACCTTTCATCTTATAACAGTAAGGATATTATCATTAATTCACATTCATTCAAAATTATTATTTAATATATAGCACACATTTAAGTTCCCCAATTGCCCCAAAAATGTCTCTCATAGTTTATTGTCTTATCCAGTATTCAGTTAAATTTCATGTATTGCATTTGGTTGCTAAAGCTCTTTAATCTCTTTTCTCTGTAATCTCTTTTAATGTAGGATAGTCTCTTTGACTTTCTGCCCTTGACTTGTTTTTCATAGTATTGAATTTTTAACAATATTTTTTAAAAAAAGATTTTATTTATTTATTTTAGAGATGGAGGGCAGGGAGGAGCAGAGGAAGAGGAACAAGGGGTTCCACAACCCAGTGCAGAAACTGATGTGGGGCTTGCTCGCATGACCCCAAGATCATGACTCGAGCCAAAATCAAGAGTCGGATGATTGACCAAATGAATCATCCAGGCACCTGCATAAAATTACATTTTTGAAGAGTTAGATTTGTTTGTCTTCTCTAATCTCCCACATTCTGGATTTGATGGTTTCCTCATGGGTACGTTCAAGTTAAACATTTT
Organism: Nyctereutes procyonoides; assembly: GCF_905146905.1. Lineage (NCBI taxonomy): Eukaryota > Metazoa > Chordata > Mammalia > Carnivora > Canidae > Nyctereutes > Nyctereutes procyonoides. Next base: position 33,977,994 of record NW_026575120.1, on the reverse strand, counting down.
TTGGCCCCAATACTACCATGCACCACATCAGGATTTGTTACATAATGTTGAATTATCCTCCTATTGGGGATGCTGAGTTTAATAGGTTGGCTAATGGAGGGACTGCTATTGCAAACATATACTTCCCCCTTTGTAATTAGTGCGAGGTCTGTGTGGTACCATTACAAAACCGTAGGACTGCCCTGATCCCCGACAGTTTCTTACTCAGTAAGACTTTCAGCAACTATTAATGGTCCTAACCTGGAGTAATTATTACACTGGTGGTGGCAAAATGATTTTTTTTTCTAATTCTATCATGCCCTTGCTCTGGAGTATACCAAGGTGCATACTCACAAGCTCACTTTATACATTTCCTGCCCCAGATCTGGAATCTGCCATTTCTCAAAGGAGGCCTTATTATGTAGAATGTAGAATGGCATTTCAAAATCAAGATCTAGGTACTAGGTATACCTATTGATACTCCCAGGTACCTCTTTAAGTGCACAGAGCTAAGAATATATGAATCTATACCTATGCCTGTACATTTATACATATGTGTGTATATACATATATACACACACATTACATATAAATAGTCAGGGGTATATAAATACACATATATACTATATGCAGGCATAAATATACAGATACATATTATATAAGCATTTACAAATATATATGCTTACATTATATGTATTACATAATATATGTACTTTCCTAATTCTATCATTTCTTCTCTGTATAATAACTAGTATACATTCTTCTAAAATTATACATATACACATGTTCACAGACACAGTATTTTTCTCTAAATCCTACATTAATATAGTTATTCCAATTCAAATCCAGCACCACAGGGTTCTTCAACTTCTGTTCACAATGTGTTTCTTTTTTCACAGTAAGAACCTAGATTCCCAACACCATCATATGTGATCATTTGCTCTACCCATAATAAATACAAATGTTTCAGAATTACAAAACCAATATCACTACCAATAATAAGCCTTCCGTATAAAGTTCAAGATTCATTAGTAGTGCATTTTGTTCTTTGAATCTATTCCAGTCAGTACTTAATCAGAAGCAGAAGCGCTAGGAACATAAATAATAGGAATGTATTACAGAGATTTGGTCTTAGGCAAGCATGGAGCTGTTTAAACAGTCTAGGTGGGCAGCCTGGGTGGCTCAGCAGTTTAGCACCGCCTTCGGGCCAGGGCATGATCCCAGGGTCCTGGGATCGAGTCCCACATCGGGCTCCCTGCATAGGGTCTGCTTCTCCCTCTGACCGTGTCTTTGCCTTTCTGTGTGTGTCTTCCATGAATAAATAAATAAAATCTTTTAAAAAAAAAAAACATCGAGGTGAGGCTGTTGTTTCTGGGTCTGCTACTGGATCCCGAAATCCTCAGCCAGACAGCAGGAAGGAAAAACGGAGCTGAAGTGGGAGAAGCAAGATAAAAATGAAATTGGTAAGGTTGAGCTAGAAGCTACAAGGAAGGACTGCAACACGAGTCAGACTGTCACTGGGCTTTCATAACAGGGCTGTGATGGGAGTCCTGCAGGAGAAGCCTGTCATTACAGAGTTAAACATTCATCCCACAGAAATGGTAGCAATTGTTGTCATTTCTGGCATATGGATGAGAGCCAGCAGAGAACTCTAAGAGTTACCCTCACAAATGTATTTCTTTTTTTTAAATTTTTTTTATTTATGATAGTCACATAGAGAGAGACAGAGAGAGAGAGGCAGAGACATAGGCAGAGGGATAAGCAGGCTCCATGCACTGGGAACCCGACGTGGGATTCGATCCCGGGTCTCCAGGATCGCGCTCTGGGCCAAAGGCAGGCGCTAAACCACTGCACCACCCAGGGATCCCACAAATGTATTTCTAACAGCGTTGGTGAGAAGAGTTTGCTCTGGACCATCTCAGGGGATATACTTTGGAGTGGGTGAGCAGGTCTTAAATGATGGAAAAGGATTCTGGCAAATAGTTCCAGTTTAGCTAATTTAACATGGCATAAGTTCATTTTAGTCTGTAGGAAGAAAATGATATTCAAAAGACACTTGAGGGATCCCTGGGTGGCTCAGCAGTTAAGCATTTGCCTTTGGCCCAGGGCATGATCCTGGAGTCCCGGGATCAAGTCCCACATCGGGCTCCCTGCATGGAGCCTGCTTCTCCCTCTGCCTGTGTCTCTGCCTCTCTCTCTCTGTGTGTCTCTCATGAATAAATAAATAAAATCTTTAAAAATAAAAAATAAATAAAAGATATACTCAGAGAAGTCTTATTCTCTTCCTATCTCCTACACCCTGTTCTTACTCATCCTTTATCAGGTGCCATTTTCATTATATATGCATTTTCTCTTTGCTTCTTGCCAAAAGGTAGCATACTGCATATAGTCTACTGCACCATGAAATAAAAGCAAACTTAAGAAAATTTAACACTCCAAATTACTGAATTCACAAAGAATATTTCTTGTGAGAGGTAGTATAAGAGGTAGTATAAGCAGGATGTTATAAGATGAAATAACATACTGATATAAATATCCTTTGGTAAATGTTAAAAATATAATATCTAGGGTACTTTTGGAGTACTGAAGATGTTCTAAAACTTATTGTGATGATGGTTGCCTGACACTATGGATATACTAAAAATCAGTGAATTAGCTATCATTTAATTTTACTCATATGTAGAATTTAAGAAACAAAATAGAGAAACATAGGGGAAGGGAGGAAAAAAATAAAACAAGATGAAATCAGAGAGGGATACAAACCACAAGAGACTCTTGATCATGGGAAACAAACAGGGTTGTTGGAGGAGAGGGGATTGGGGGGGTGGGGTTACTGGGTGATGGACATTAAAGAGGGAATGTGATGTAATGAGCACTGGATATTACATAAGACTGAAGAATTGCCCACCTCTACCTCTGAAACTAATAATACATTATATGTTAATTAATTGAATTTAAATTTAAAACAATGAAAAAAAAATCAGTGAATTGTCTACTTTATTTTTTTTAAGTAGGTTCCGCAGGCCTTGAATTCACGACTCTGTGATTAAGACCTGAGCTGAGAGCAAGGGTCAGGCATTTAACTGACTGAGCCATTCAGGTACTCCATGAGTTATCTACTTTAAATCCATATGATATATTTATTATATCTCAATAAAGCTGTTATTTGAAAATTAAAAAAGAGAAATATAATATCTAATACATTTCATGAATCTAAAAGCAAGGTCTTCCTTCAAGAATTAAAAAGTTTGAGAAATGTAAGTTCAGTTGAGGGGATGACAAGAGTGCCTAATTCATGACATGACAACAGGGAAGGACAGAGAGAAAACCTAGACTTGATACAATATCATTTTATTAAAACAAAAACAAAAATAAAAACAAAGGTTTTTTTTTTTTAAAAAGCTTCATACATATCAACAATGAGGTGCAGTTGCTTATATGATTTTTTTTAAGATTTTTTAATTTACTTATTCATGAGAGACACAGAGAGAGCGAGAAGCAGAGACACAGGCAGAGGGAAGCAGGATCCATGCAGGGAGCCTGATGTGGGACTCAATCCCAGGACTCCAGGATCACACCCTGGGCCGAAGGCAGGCGCTAAACTACCGAGCCACCCAGAGATCTCCTGATTTTTTATTATATTAACAAAAGCATGCAATCAGAGGTTCTATTTTTTTGTTAGTTGGATGCAATTGGAATGATGTACAATGCATGGGATGTTTTAAGAGGAAAATTGAATAGTACACAGAAAGCTGAGAAAATGCTTTGAGGAAAAAACTAAAGAAACAGAACTCCCTTCAAATATTTGAAAGCAGTTACACAGGATAAGAAATAGACTTGTCCTGTGTTCCTCTAGAAGGCAAAACAGACCAGAATATAGATATCATAAAGAGGAGGGTTTCAATACAATTTCAGGAGAAAAAAAGTTACCATTGAATGTACTATTTCAGTGAGGTCCCCATCACATTTGGATAGAGTCTAGAATTCCACTGAGAAGATTCCAAGTATCTCTCAGCAGGAAGGCTGCCCTGAATCAACTCTATGATTCTATTTTCTATTCATACCTAAATAGCTTCTGAGAGTAGCCTTCTATTAATACAAGATGTGTTATTCACAATATAATGACCTTGATTCATAAAGAAAACACTAAATTGCAATCAGCTATATATCATTGAATGTGGTTGGAACTGTAGAAGCTTCCTAGAAGCTGCTTATTTGTTTTCTAGTAGTTGCCCACATTAATGTGGATCAGACCTGGTTGGGCAGGTCCAGCTGATGAGTGGGACTATCCAAAGTCTATTCAAATGCAAGATTCAAGATAGAAAGACCAGCTGGAAAGAACCTGGAAGAGAGGGTCAGACATATCAGCAAGATTGCTTAGTGTTGTAGACATTAACTATAGCAAAGATCTGAGGAATGATCCTCACCTAGATGTGTTTTCCAGTTTCCTATGAATACATGAATGCCTTAGGGCATAAAGAGACTGTAAACAAAACCTAAAAGAACCATATTGACTAAACTGTTAAGACTTTAGAATGCAAGATAATACTTTTCTTTTTTTTTTTAAAGATTTTTATTTATTCATGAGAGAGAGAGAGAGAGAGAGAGGCAGAGACACAGGCAGAGGCAGCGCTAAACTGCTGAGCCACCCGGATTGCCCAAGATAATACTTCTTTGATGCCCATATGACACACTACAGCACAAGAATGAGTTGTTTTGAGGGTGCCTGGGTGCCTCAGTTGGTTAAACAGATGTTTAACCTTGGGCTCAGGTCATGATCCTGGGATCCTGGAATCAAGTCCTGAGTCAGGCTCCCTGCTCAGTGGGAAGTCTGCTTCTTCCTCTCCCTCTGCTCCTCCCCTCAATCACGCTCTCTCTTTCACTCTCTCAAATAAATAAAAACTTAAAAAAAAAAAAAAGAGGACATGTGGAGGTGTTTTTTTCTGTTTCTGTGCAGATCACAAACTGGCTTGGCTCATTACATGCTCCAAGAACACAGAGCCATACTTTTGGGTAGTTTCAGCACAGCAGTACTGCCAATGGCAGTATTGAGATTTGGGGGAGAAGTGCCCAAGAGGAGACAGGCTGTGTTCTATGGCCAAGGACCTGCATTTATTTTTGCCTGTAGTGGTAAGAAGCTACAGAAAGAAGGTAAGGGCTTCTTCATTAGTATACTGAGATATGTCTTGGTAATGTCCCCAGTAATAAAGGGGAGGATTTGAGTGCAGAGCCTCCTCTGGAGAAGGTAAAGGTGACTATTTCTAGCATAGCTAGTTCATTAATCTAAATACAACCTGCCTGTAAATTAAACACAATTATAAATTCTTTGACCCTTCTTCTATTGAGAGTTAGGATTTATATGCCTTTTCCTTGAATTTAGCCTAGACTTAATGACTTAACTCTAATCCAATACAATGCAGTAGAAATAAAAATAAAATAAAATGCAACAGAAATGATACTGTGTGACTCTGGAGGGAAGGTCATAAAATGCAATGCAGCTTTCACCTTGGTTATAGAAACACTAGTGTCTGGAGCCCTCAGCCACCTTGTAAGAAGTCTAACTATTCTGAAGCAGTCATGCTATGAGGAAGCTCAGGCCACATGAGGAAAGTATGTTTGGGTATTGGCTGACTGCCCCAGCTGAGGTACCAGCTTCAACTACCAGGAGTAGGAGGAAATATTCCTCTAGATTATTCCAGTCCCCACCCATTGGGACACCTCCAGGCACTGAGCCTTCTCAGCTGAGGGTTCCAGACATCATGGAGCAGAGACAGCCATCTCTGCTCTGCCTTGTCTGAACTGACTGAGAAGGTACTTCATTTTTTTTTTTTTAAGGGAAAATCTATGTGATCCTTACAATAAAGCAGTTAGGCAGGTAGGGCTAGCATTATTACCACCTTCCTTTTACAGATTAAAATAGCAACAGACAGGGATTCAAAACTTACCTTCTTTCAGATTATACAGCCAAGATGTGGCATGCTGATTCTGATCTTTGTATCCCAAAGTTTATGCTCTTTGTATATTTTCCCATCTGGATCCTATGGGGGCTTTAGAATAGCCTAGGGAAATCAAGCAAGATATATCCAGAATTTAAAGACAAGGTCAGAAAATATTGAGTGAATAGAAGCTAACAAGAATCAATATTAAATGGATGAGATCAACCTGTGGAGAAATAACTATGTAAGATATGATTTACAGATTGCTGCTGATAAAGAAGGCTATAATTTATAATGGAACCAAAGAAAACAAATGTCAGAACTTTGAGTGTTAGGAAGAAATAGCATAATGATATAATTTTTTTAGGGTCTGATTTTTTAAAAAAACCAAATAGGACTGTTAAAGGAAAAAAGTGCTGCAAGTTGTGTGTGTGTGTGTGTGTGTGTGTGTGTGTGTTTAATAAAATCAAGGGTAAACGGTGCCATGATTGGCTAATGGTGCTATTTTAGTCACTTCGAAAGTATGTCCTTACAGTATAGAAGGGTGCTTCAGACTAATATAGCTTGATGACATTATCCCTTATGATAATTTTCATTTACTTTTGCCAAACCACTTTTGATTGATTGATTGATTGATTGATTGACTGATTTACAAGTTTGATTTAAATTTAGTTCAAGGAAGACTTTTCTACTTGGAAGAGAAAGTACAATGAAGCTAAGAAAACTACCATGCCTACTTGAAAGACGGTACTTCCCATTTTTCATTGAAGAGGAATAGGAGGGGATCCCTGGGTGGCGCAGCGGTTTGGCGCCTGCCTTTGGCCCAGGGCGCGATCCTGGAGACCCGGGATCGAATCCCACGTCGGGCTCCCGGTGTATGGAGCCTGCTTCTCCCTCTGCCTGTGTCTCTGCCTCTCTCTCCCTCTCTGTGTGCCTATCATAAATAAATAAAAAACAAAAAAAAATAAAAAAACAAAAAAAAAAAAAAGAAGAGGAATAGGAGTATTCTGAATAATCAAGCAGCCTCACGCACAACACCTTACCCCTAGAGTAAGGATCAGCTCCTGGACTCATAGTGACTCAATATGCAGACATCCCGCCTCAGAAGTCAGTAGTGCACCTTCCATTTCTTTAATCACGGTGAATACTGTAAGGAGATAACTGGTGAATTCCCTCCTCGTGGGCAGTAAAAAACTGTAGTTCACTCAAAGCTTCTCATGACTTGACGTTTAGGTTACTCTGGTGATTAGAACTCTCCACCACCAGGAACCCACAGTAGCTTCCACTATGTTTCTCACTCCTTTTTCTCCGTTCCTTACATTTTTTTTTCCTCCCTGAATATTCCCGTTTCAAGATAAATGCATTTTTTAATAATGCACTGGGTTTCCTTAATTTCGTTCTGTAATTGGGCCTCACTAAGGGAATCCAACTCTCCTCTTTGTTTCCATGCCTAGTTTGCACAGATAACGCCTTGGAACATTCTGTTCTGTTTAATTAAGCACTTAAGAGGTTTTGAAGTTATCTTGAAAATAAAAAAAAAAGGGATCCCTTGGTGGCCGCAGCGGTTTAGCGCCTGCCTTTGGCCCGGGGCGCGATCCTGGAGGACCCGGGATCGAGTCCCACGTCGGGCTCCCGGTGCATGGAGCCTGCTTCTCCCTCTGCCTGTGTCTCTGCCTCTCTCTCTTTCTGTGTCTCTCATGAATAAATAAATAAAATCTTTAAAAAAAGAGATAAAAAAAAAGAAAATAAAAAAAAATCAAGGTTTTGACGCATCAGATGTCTAGAATGCTGTTGCCTCGTGCAGGCCCTCGCGTGTGGGAAAGTCTCCCATTTGCATTTGTTGACTGCATCTGGAGAAGGAAAAACTTAAAGGTTTTCTTCCTCAACGATGGGGAGAAGCTTTTTTAGACTTCCACAGGCCGGGCTCGTCAACGAGACGGATGCAAAAACCATTCTGGTTATTTTAGCTGCCCCTGAATAGATTTCTATCAGGTTGGGCTGGACTGTTCCCACCTTGGGGCTTCAAGTCTTATTTTTACGACACCGCGAGACACTCGCCGTCCTGGGACACACGCAGGTAGCACGGGGCTTCCCCGTCTTCCTCCCTCTAGGATTCCAGCGTCTCCTCGAACAGCACCGCCCGTGCTCTTCTAGTAAAACCCCACGTTCCAGGGCACGTTTAGGACACAAGAAGAACCGAGTCGGAAATCGCAGCCATGGCAACCGCGGAGCGGAGGAAACGTGCGCGCGCGAGGGCGGGCACGCGGGCCCGGGAAGGAACCCTCCCCTGACGACGGCGCGAGGGCGCTCCTCGGATGACGTCACGCACCCGGGTGACGTCACGGCCGTGACACGCGGGTGACGCCGTTGCCGCGGCGACTCGTAGTCGTCTCCGCCCCCTTCCCCCGCCCCCCCCCCTCCCGCCTAGCGTCCTTCCCCCAGTCCCCTCAGGCTCGGCTGCGCCGGGGGCCGCGGGCCGGTTCCTGAGGTGGCCCAGGCGCCCTCCCGCCGCCGGCGCCGCCCCGGCCGGCCCTCCCCGCCGCCCCCCGCCCTCCGCCTCCGCCTCCCCACCCCCCCGCCCTCCGCCTCCCTTCCCCCTCCCCGCCCAGCAGCGGTCGCTCGGGCCCCGGCGCTCGGTTATAAGATGGCGGCGCTGAGCGGCGGCGGCGGCGGCGGCGGCGCGGAGCAGGGCCAGGCTCTGTTCAACGGGGACATGGAGCCCGAGGCCGGCGCCGGCGCCGCGGCCTCTTCGGCTGCGGACCCTGCCATTCCCGAGGAGGTGAGTGCCGGCGCGCCCCGCGCCCCGCGGGGGCTCTGGGCTCGGCTGGCTGGGGTGGGTTTTTGTTTTTTGTTGTTTTTTGGTTTTTTTTTTTTTTTTTTTGGGACGGGGGAGGCGGGTGGTGGTGGGAAGGAGGTGGCGGTGGGGGCCCTGCTGCCGTCAGCCACCCCCATCTTCGGGGACTGCGGGGTGGGAGCTGGGCATCCCCGCCTCGTCCCTCTCCGTCATGCGGCTCCTCGCTACGTAAACACACACGGCGGCCCAGGGGGGTTTCCCGGACGCGCGCCCCGCTGGGGGGATTCGGGCGGCGTCGGCCGGGCGGGAGGCTTAGCAGCAGGGGGCGAGACTCAGGGTTGGTCCGAGAAGGTCACGGCCGCCTGAAGGGTAGCCAGGCTCTCCTCGCTTCGGCGTTTTCATTATTTGGGGGGTGGTAGTGCGGGGGGGGGGAGAGGAGGGTGGCGGCATCCAGGGGAATGGATGCAGGTTAGACCCCAGCCCGAGTGGCTGCTGTGATTGCTGCCTGCATGGCCCTGGGGATGCTGGGGCGCATCGTTCCCCGCCACTGTCCCCCCCCCCGACCCCCCCTTTTCAGGCCGCTGCCCTTCCCTCCACTTTTCTACTTGTTTGAGGATTTCTCTTCAACCTGTTTTACCCAGCAGATGCTTTTGATGTAACCTTTACTTTTTTTTTTTCAGCCTTAAATACCGCTGTTTGCGTCCTCCTTCCCATCCCGGTGTCGGGTCCCCCAGTTCTTCTGTCTGATGCTCTGTCGCTGAGTGGTGAACCATCGCCCCCCCCCCCAAACCCCCCCCCCCCCCAATCCTGTTCCCATCCATCTGCCGCTCCCGTTCTTTGGCCGATTGTCGGACCTGCCAGCTTTCTAAGCCTCAGTTTCTACCCGAGACCATTTTTGCACTTCTCTTACCTAGTCCTCTTTAGGCCGTCTGGATCATTCTGCTGCTCCCTAATAACATTGTTACCTTGTTATCTTCACCAATTCGTCTGGGCGCTTTGGACCTCCTTCCTTACTTTCTGAACTCCGGAGCTGTCAGGATTCCATCAGGTTTCCCTTGCACTCTTTGGCACTTTTTGGTTACTCTTCCATTGTGCATTCACACCTCTTTATTTTTTTTTCTGCCCGTTTTTAAATAGATTTGATTGATTTCTTTCTGTTGTCCTCCTTTTTGTCCCAGTTTTTACCTTTCACTCCCCCCCCCCTTTGGCTTCTGCTTCTCTCAGCCTGTTTTTTGCATTATTCGGCCTCTTACCACCATGTTAAATTATTTACATCCGGTTTTTAAGGAAAATTTATTCCATTTAGTATTTGGCGTTGTACCTTATGAAACAAAACACTTGATTATACTTTGCAAGTAATGAGATGATATTTGGTATGATAACTATGCTTTGTGATTGATTAATGTGACATTCTGTTGACTTTGCTCAAAGTTCTCTTTCCTTCTTACTGCCTGCATTTGGTTTCCCAATTCTCAACGTCTCATTCTTTCTTCTGTCTGTGCAATGCTCCTTTTCCTGCTTCATCATCTTTACTTTGGAAATTCACCCCATATGCTTGCTCTAGTATCAGTTCACAGTAACAATTATTTTTCAGCCTCTTATGTCATTTCCATCTACGCCCATGATGTGTTCTATACCATCATTTGATCTAACATTCTAATATCTTCTTTCTTGACTTGCATGACTTTCCATTTAATTTTTAGTTTGCATTTCTGTTCAGATGAGTTTTCCTCTAACATCTGTTCATCTTCCGCAACTTCTTGGATTCTAAGGTTAGAGCCCTTTCCTTCTTCCATTTCCTAGTTTATTCTGATTTCCTTGTCCCCAGTTACCATTCATTTGGTCTTGTTTCCTGGCCTTTGGTTCTTAACTTGCTGAAGCTTCCTCTTGTCTTCCCCACACCTCCACATTCCTTCTTATTTATAAACAGCTTTGTTCCGTTGACATGGAAATTTATTTTTAGGATACATTGTTTTTGATGGATAAATACTAGGGGTCACATCTGCTGTCTATTTTTTCCATGAATAGGATATGCCTTTGTCTTACCAGGCACAGGTGTCTCTAGGCTTGCTTTACTCTGTAGTATCCCTGTGGTTTTGTTGAATTGTAACTTTGAAGACTATTACAGAGTAGAAGAGGGGATAAATTAATTGGTATGGATCGTGAACTTGTAATTCTCTGATTATAACATTATTTACATTGAAAACTTTAATAAGACTGGGGATCCCTGGGTGGCTCAGCAGTTGAGCGCCTGCCTTCCGCCCAGGGGCATGATCCTGGAGACCCGGGATCGAGTCCAGTGTCAGGCTCCCTGCATGGAGCCTGCTTCTCCCTCTGCCTGTGTCTCTGCCTGTCTCTCATGAACAAATAAATAAATAAATAAATAAATAAATAAATAAATAAATAAATAAATAATCTTAAAAAAATCATAATATTTTTTTAAAAAGAGAACTTTAAGACTTAGTAGGACAGTTTGCAATGATAATCTTTTGTTGAGTCCAATCTCCCCTATCTTATTCGAAAGGGCCAAATTGTTTGAGTTCAACCCTCTGAAGATTCTGATTCAGTAGGTGAGAGCTCTTCTGTCAGTGTCAGTATTTGGCACATTTCCACAGCAGATCTCATGTAACAATGCTTGAGAACCACTACCTAACGAATTTAAGTTTGAATTGCCAATCATTGGAAAGCATATTGGTGTCTCCTGAAACTACGAGGACACTCCTAACTAAATTTAATTAGAAGTGTTTTGCACTGCCTCCTCCACTCAGGTTTTAATGTTTAGTGATGAGTAGTTTTCCCTCTATTATTTCTTGTAGGAGCTGATAATAAAGGTATTTGCATGGGGGAGGTGGGGAATAAATGATTAAGAGTGAGTCTCTTTTGAATATAGATATTAGTGTTAGAGATGGCAGAATAAATTCCTCCAAAAATAATTTAAAATTTGAAGTTAATATCGTTAATTCAGTGGAAGCTAATATGTACTGGTCTTTTAACTGTCTTCCTTATGTGTACTTCAAGAGGTATAATTGCCAAGCGCATGGAAAGAAACGAAAAATTCTACTTGTGTAAAATGATACATTTTATTCTAAAGAATTCCCTTGCCTGACAGTAAAACAGAGTTTTTTGTTTTTGTTTTTAAAGTTTCTCAGAGGGAAATTTGAGCTGCATTAAAATTTCCGACTATAGAGGGAAAGCACATTCATTATTGAAAAATTAGAAAGCTATAAGTACAAAAAAGGAAAAAAAAAATCTGTAGTTTTGCCACTAGGATATAATTAGTATAAACATTTTGGTGTGTATCCAAAACTTTTTTAATGTTTGTATATACAATGTATTGTGATTTTATAATATTTTTAAACTTAATAGAGCAAAATATTTTACATATCATTAGGTAGTACTGTGATTTTTTTTTTTTAAAAACTAATCGTTTTTCTTGGATATTAGAGATTTTTTTTTATTGCTTGTTATCAAACATCTTGAACATAGAAGTAGATTTTAGTTTTTAAATTGTGTTGGGAATTGAACAAATTTCACGTCCTGTATTTGTAAGTATTACTTTATAGACGTCAAAATAGGATATTCTGGTAAAGGACAGGAACTTGTTATATATTATGAAATGAATGCGCTTATATTTTTGGCGTTAAACCTTTACTTCTGGCCATTTATATTTCCCCAATGTTTCTTTCCGTGACCATATGGTATAATATGGGATAACATGACCATATGGTATAATAAATACATTTATTTAAAAAAAATGTGTTATACCAGGGTGTGATATTTATTTATTCTTCTGCTGTGTTTCTGTAGAAAGAACTTCTTACAATTGCATTACAATTAAAATTATATTGTTTTCAAGATCTATCACCAGCCTAAGTTGTGTAATTATAATAATGCATTGACTAAGCAATATTCTGGGATGGATTCAGTGTGGCCCACTGTATTAAAACACATCTGTGTGAGCCATGTGAAACCAGGTTGAATTACCTCATACTCCTAAAAAGAGGTAGTCCTGTTAGGGTACTGTGTGCTTGTATAGTTCTTGTATTGCTGCTAATATTTGTCTAGGTATTTTTGAAGGTAGACAAAACATGCCTGTTAGGCATAACTTTGAAATAGCTGTTTTCAGTATTTCTAGTGGTCTCTTTGTATATATTCCTTCTGTACCCCTCCCTCCTTTAGGCATCCACTCACTTTTATTTATCTGATATCAGTCACATACATATGCTGGCTGTTAAAGGAATCATTTATCAGTAAACAGATAAGAAAAGAATGTTGGTACTGGATGCTTGAATCTTTGAATATAGTAAACCTAAGAGCAAACTTGATTTAATCTTATCTGGATAATAGGCCAGAAAAATTGTATTTGGATAACAGGCTACAGAAGTTTGACTTTTCTCAATTCCCTGTCCCTTGCTTTCCTGATAAAGGATGAATAGGAAACTCTTATAACAACTGGAAACCTATGTTTTGTGAATGGTGGAGAAGAAAGGAAAGGAGCAGGCTACATTGTTTTTTAGCATTGTCTAAGACCTGATGCCTACATGTTGAAGAATGAGGCAGCTGCTTAGTTTTCTTTCTTTTTCCCAATCATAAAGTTATTTTCTCTTTAAGAATTGCAAAATGCATTTTGTTTTCTTAGGCATCTTGATATTAATTTAGCTGAGTGCTTAGTGAACATTTTGTGTCACAATCACCTTGTTTTAGGAAATGCTGTATGTTGCTATGCTTCCTATATTTCTGCCTCAAGTTGTCATTACAATAAGCCTTTCTTGTCAGTAGCTCTTACAGGATTTTTTTCTTCTTCAGAAGTTGAATTGAGTCCTTTACGTGTTCTGTTCTTTATTTCTCCTACGTTGGTTTTTCTGTGAGATGAGGATCAGCAATAGTAGAGAACTGAATTCAAAATAGGTGAGCCTGTTTAGGAGCTTTTCTGTTTTTTCAAGTTAAGCAGCGCCTTTATAGTCATAATGTTATAGATAACACAATATAAGAACCAAAAAGATAGTCTCATTTGTTCCAGTCTTTTGTTAAATATTTGCTGGAGGCATTGACGTGTTCTGGGAGGTAGTCTTTATTTTTTAGTTTCTTTTGGATACCAACCTAATTTACTATCATACATAATTAGCATGGTAGAAGAAACTCTTAATACAGCCTACACCCTAACATTAAGCAATTATTTTTTTCTACCCTCTGAGATTATTTTGGTTTCCATGTTTTCTCTTGGGCTTAAAAAACTATTAGTCTTGTTTCTTCCTGTATCAAGACCATGCATAGAGAGGGAAATTGATGCCATATCTCCGTTAACATTACATTCCTTTCTGGGTCTTGGGAATGCCCTCAATATAGAATATAAAAATTGCTCTGAACTCAATTAACTTTATGTCTTCTGGAAGCTCTGTAACATCAAATGAAACATCATTTTCATTCTTGTAATGTGGCTGCAGTTATTGACAGCACTTTTGGGACAAATGTACCATAGGATGGTAGTTTTCAAATTACTGTAGAGCTCTAGGACAATCAAAAAAAAAATCACTGTAAGAAATTCAAATTTTAATTTACCCTAATACATACCTAGGATAAACAGTTTTTGTCTGTTTTGTACATTTTTTTTTTAAATCTTTACCCTTTGCAACAGTATCTGGTACATTGGTACTTAGCTATTTAATGAGAAAAACAGTGATTTGATACTCTGTTTTTCTGTACTTTTCATTCTCTTTTTAAATACTGCTTATAAATCAGTTTACTAGATTGATGACCAATTGGTTGCAACAAGCATTTTGGAAAACATTGTTTGGAGGGTTTCAAGGACCGCCTTCAGAGGTTACTTAAAGGCTCTATTTAGTCCCCTTACACCTTAATTCTTGAAGTTCTTCATTTATCTGCTTTACATGTTGGTTTCCTTGCAAAGAAAAGGGTTTTATGGCTGTGAAAATTGTACAGCTCCTCTTATGAAAGATATGTACTGGTATGAATCTTTTTAATTGTAATAATCTATGTAGAAAATTTTAACATGTGTCTAAGACCGTGGTCAGCAAACTTTTTTTTGTAAAGGGTCAAATAGTAAAATTTTAGGCACCATGGGCCTATTTTGTCTCTGTAAAAATAACTCAACAGAGTTGAGTGGTGTTGGTGTTGTAGCACAAAAGCAGCTGATAGACTAAGCAAATGAGCCTGAGTGTGTTCCAGTAAAACTCACGGACACTGAAATTTGAATTTCATGTAATTTTCATGTGTTGTGAGATACTCTTGATTTTTTTCGATCATTTAGAAATGTAAAAACTAGTCTTATGGGCTGTTTTAAAATAGATGATGGCCTACATTTAGTCTGTGGGACAGTTTTCGGACTTCTGGTCTAAGGGAGACTGATTATATCATTGTAAGTTTTGAAATTAAGGTGCGGGTTAGAGATCTATAAAGTTAATAATTGCTTTTTGAGAAAAATCAGGTTTATTTGGTTATAATTTACATATACTGTAATGTACCATTTCAACTGTACAGTTTGATGAGCTTTGACAAATGTACATAGTCCTGCAATGACTGCCACAATCAAGACCCAAAACATTTCCGTCATCTCAAGAAGTTCCTAATTCTTCTGCATTCTGACCCTCAGTTCCTGGCAGACACTGGCCTGATCTCTAGTTTTACCTTTTCCAGGTTACATGAACGAAATTGTACAGTATGGGGTTTATGTATTTGGCTTCTTTCATTAATTTTGATGTTTTTGAGATTCACCCATGTTGTGTGTATCAGCAATTAGTTTCTGCATATTGAGCCACTCTGAGGGCCGCCTGTGGGCCCTCACCGCCCCTGATCCCACCCCACTGGGTGGTGCCGGGCCCCTGCCGCGGCATCCGCGCGCGCGCGCGCGCTGACTGGGAGCGGGCCGCGTAGCCTTCTATGACGGCCACTCCCTAGACCTACTCTTCCCCTTCCAGGGTTCGGGCCCCCTGGGGGAGCGCGTTTTCTCGCTGCTCTCCACCCGCCATGCCCACGCCACACTCCGCATTGTGCCAGCCGAAGGCTGAGTCCACCCCACCACCCCATCACCCCACCACGGGGAGGCTTCCTCCTGCGCCAGGGAGCCCCCCTTCCTCCCGGGAGCACATCCACCTGTCCCCACCCTCCTTCCCACCTGATCCCTACCCAGCACACCAGCCCTGGCCACGAGGTAGACAGGATGGGTACCCGCAGCAGTTTACTCCCGGCCTCCACCTCGCCTCGTCTCCATATGGGCCTGGTCCCCCTCCACAGCTCTAGGGCTCCAGCTTCTGGCCTGGCTTGTGTCTTCTAGGAGGGGATAGGCCAGCCCTACTCCATGGTGACTGCTTCCTGTGCATTTTCCTATCTTTTCCACTTTGGGACCTTGTTAGGGCTCCCCCTGCACATGCTCATAGTAAGGAACAAATGGTGCTACCACTCCTTTCCTCCACCTGGGAATGGCCCAGACCCCCAAACTCATCCTTGTGTATAGCTTCACATCTTTCCACATATGTATAAATGGGCCCATATTAAACACGTTTTGTGACGTTTGGTTATTTATTTTGTGCATCTGTGGCAATAAATGAGATCTCAGTGGTGGTTTAAAAAAAAAAAAAAGGCTGCCCTGCATCCCTATTTATTTATATAGTTATCAGTTAATGGATAGTAGGGTTTTTTTTTTTTTGTTTTGTTTTGTTTTTTACTTTTCAGCAATTATAATAAAGATTGCTATAAACTTTCCAGTTTAGGTTTTTGTATGGATATTAGCTTTCATTTCTCTGAGTAAGGACCTAGAATTGGATTGATGGGTTGTGTGGTAAGTATTTATTTAACTTTATAAGAAATTGCCAATCCAATTAAAAAATGGGCAGACATGGGCAGCCCAGGTAGCTCAGCGGTTTAGCGCTGTCTTCAGCCCAGGGTGTGATCCTGGAGGCCCGGGATCGAGTCCCACATCGGGCTCGGTGCTTGGATCCTGCTTCTCCCTCTGTCTGTGTCTCTGCCTCTCTCTCTTTGTCTCTGTGTGTCTCATGAATAAATAAATAAAATCTTTAAAAAAAATGGTCAGAGGATATGAACAAACATATCTCAGCAGATGACCTAGAGATGGCCAGCAGACACATGAAAAGATGCCTAACATCAACTCATCATCAGGGAAATGCAAATCAAAAGCACAATGAGGTATATCACATCACACCTGTCAGAATGGCTAAAATCAAAAACCTAAGAAACAAGTGTTAGCGAGGATGTGGAGTAAAAGGAACCCTCATACACTGTGGGAATGCAAACTGGTGTAGCTGCTGGTGGAAGACATTATGGAGGTTCCTCCCAAAAAATAAAAATAGAACTACCCTATGATCCACTAATCACACTACTGGGTATTTACCCAAAGAATATAGAAACACTAATTTGAAGGGATAGATGCACCCTTTTGTTTATTGCAACATTATTTACAATAAATAGGCAAGCTATGGTAGCAGCCTAAATATCCATTGACTGATGAATGAAGAAGTGTATATATGTGTATATTTGTTTATATGTGCATATATAGGAATATTAGTCAGCCGTAAGAAAGAATGAAATCTTGCCATTTGCAACAACATGGATGGATTTAGGGGGTATAACGATAATTGAAGTTAATCAGAGAAAGACAAATACCATATGATTCCACTCATGTGTTGTATTTAAGAAATAAAACAAATGAACAAAGGAAAAAGACAAACCAAAAACCATACTCTTTTTTTTTTTTTAAGGTTTTATTTATTTATTCATGAGAGACACAAAGACAGAGAGGCAGAGACACAGGCAGAGGGAGAAGCAGGCTCCATGCAAGGAGCCTGATGTGGGACTCGATCCTGGGTCTCCAGGATCATGCCCCAGGCCAAAGGCAGGCACTAAACTGCTGAGCTACCCAGGGATCCCCGAAAAACCAGACTCTTAACTGTAGATAACAAACATGGTTACCATAGAGGAGGTGAGTAGAGTGATGGGTGAAATAGGTGAAGGGAATTAAGAGTCCACTTATCTTGATGAGCACTAAGTAATATTTGAAATTGTTGAATCACTCCATTGTATGCTTGAAACTAATATATCAGTGCATGTTAACTACACTGGAATTAAAAAAATGCAAAACCAGCAATACCATTTTGTATTGTTACCCACAGTGAATGAGTGTTCCATTTATTCTCTACCCTTGTTAGCATTTGGTATTGTCCTCCTCCTTAGTTCTAACTGTTCTAGTAGATAAGTAGTAGTTGATTATTGTGGTTTTGATTTGTATTTTTCTAATGACCAATGTCGGACATGTTTTATATCCTTATTTACTATAGATTTATTTTCTTTGGTGAAAAGAAAATTCTCATTTAAATATTTTTATTCAAGGGCACCTAGATGACTCAGTGGTTGAGTATCTGCCTTCAGCTCAGGTAGTGATCCTGGGGTCCTGGGATTGAGTCTCATGTCAGGCTCCCCAGAGGGAACCTGCTTCTTCCTCTCCCTATGTCTCTACCTCTCTCTCTCTAAGAAAAAAAACTTTTTATTCAGAATTTATCTTCTTGTAGAGTTGTAAGAGTGCCATATTTATATTCTGGATATAAGTCATTTATATCAGATATGTGTTTTGCACGTGCCTCCCAGTCTGTGACTTGTCTTTTTTGTTTTCTTCATTGTCTTTTGAAGAGTAGAAGTTTTATTTTTGATGAAGTCCAATTGATCATTTCTTATAAATTTCTTGCTTTTTGTCTTATTCAGTAAATCTTTATGTAACCTAAGATCATAAATTTTCTCCCATGTTTTTATGCTAGAAATGTTATGATTTTAGCTGTTACTTTTAGGTCTGTGATCCGTTTGAAGTTAATTTTTGTATATGTTGTGAGGTAGTGGTTGAAGTTCATTCTTTTTCATATGGGTATCCAGTTTCATAGGTGTTGAAGAAACTTTTTTCTTTCTTTCTTTCTTTCTTTCTTTCTTTCTTTCTTTCTTTCTTTCTTTCTTTCTTTCTTTCTTTCTTTCTTTCTTTCTTTCTTTTTTTTTTTTTTAAGATTTTATTTATTTATTCATGAGGGATAGAGAGATACAGGCAGAGGGAGAAGCAGGCTCCATGCGGGGAGCCTCCAGGATCACGCCCTGGGCTGAAGGCGGCGCTAAATCGCTGAGCCGCCCGGGCTGCCCAAGAAACTATTCTACCTGCCAAGTTACCTTGGCACCTTTATTGAAGTTAATTGATTATGTGAGTTTTGTAGTCTGTTTTATTGACCTATGTGTCTCTTCTTTGCTTAGTACCACACTATCATGATTACTGTAACTCTATAGTTAAGTCTTAAAATTGGGTAGATCCAATTCTTAGGATTTTTAGAACTTTAAAATTTGTTTTTTGAATTTCTTGTGTTAACTGTACTTTTGGAAGGAAAAGGTCCCTAATTTTCTTAATCTCAAAGGTGTTTTCTACCCCTAAAAAGTTTAAGACTCACTGCTGTATATAATTAGCGCACACTTACCTTGAATTATTTGGGTTAGGTTCATGAGAAATGGCAGATAAAGAAAACTTGTTTCATTCAAAATTTTTTTATAAGAAATGAAGGGGGGACACGTGGGCGGCTCCGCGATTGAGCATCTGCCTTCAGTTTGGGGTGTAATCCCAGGATCTGGGATTGAGTCCCACAGTGGGCTCCCTATGAAGAGCCTGCTTCTCCCTCTGTCTTTGTCTCTTCCTCGCTCTCTCTGTGTCTCTTATGAATAAATAAATCTTCAAAAAAAAAAAAAATGAAGGGAATGTTTCGGTAGGTTGCACAAAAAGTCAATAATGTCCTTTTTACCATATTGCAAAAATATTATAATCAAGATACTTAGGGGTGAAAGTGAATATATTAAGATGTTTATTTACCATAGTAACTGAAAATGTCAGCTCGTGGAAGATGCTAGTTTATACTATGTTATTCTCCATCTTCATTATAAAATTTCTTCCATTTGACACCTATGTCCTGTTGTGTGATCTTACAGAATTAGTAATTTTATTAATCTTAGAGTCATCAATAAATTGTTTTTACTAAGGATAAAGTATATGATGGCTGTTGGTCATATTTCTGCCTTTTTCATTGGGGCCCATAGGATCCTTCACCTCTCTTTTTTTTTTTTTTTTTTTTCACCCAGGCGTCCCTCTGCAGTTCTTAATATTAGATTGTTGGTAGACTGTTTGGTAGGACTGCTTGAATGTTGATTGGCTGTTGATAGAACTGTTGGAATGTTGATTACATTCAGTATTATCTTTAAACCACTACTGAGTGGTTTAAACACAAAGTGCCAACATTGATACTTTTGCTAAGCATTTCATGGGAAAGAGGTAAAATGTATTAGTATGATAGTACAGAGACTGTCTCGTGGCTTTATAGGAAAAATGGTAAGCATGAAGACTTGTGTTTTGATATTTTTAAAGGTATGTTCCACCATTTTCCTTGTCATCCTTCTAAAACTACATTGATGACTTTTGTATTAAGTCATTTTGTAGGCCAAAAGGTATTCAAGTATTCAATAAATATTTGAGTGCCTACAGTATACCAAGTAGTACTCTAGGTGGTTAGGAATACGTTTGGAAACAAAACAAGATCCCAGTTAGGGACACCTGGTTCAGGATGTGATCCCAGAGTTCTGAGATTGAGTCCCACATCGGGCTCCCTGCGAGGAGCCTGCTTCTCCCTCTGCCCATGTCTCTGCCTTCTCTCTCTGTCTCTCATGAATAGACAAATAAATAAAATCTTTTTTTAAAAAAAAAAATCTCAATTATGTGCTGGTGGAAGTATGTGTATGTAGTGGGGGATGGGCAGACACAAAAATTATATATAGTATGTTTGAAAGTAACAAATACTATGGAAATGAAAGAACAGGACACGATTTGCAATTTAAAATACAGAGATTTGAATAGGGCTTTAGTTGAGAAGGTTGGTATTGAGCAAAGATTTTAGGAGGTAAAGAAAAGGCATTTCAGGCAGAAGAACCAAATTCACAGGTTCTGAGTCAGGAATGTGCCTTGCCTATTTGAGAAACAGCAAGGAGGTCAAAATTGCTGCAGTGGTTTAAAGAGGGGAGGCGAGTAATAGGAGGTGAAATCTGAGAGTTGTTGGGGGTAGGAATGGGAAGCATGACCAAAGGCCATTGACTTTTGCTTTAAGTGAAATGGGTAGCCATTCAGAGTTTGAGAAGTCAGAATGGAGTCACATGAGTTACTTTTTAACAGAAATGTTCTAATTATTATGTAGAGAATAGACTGTAAAGGGGTTAGGGTAGGTGTAGGGTAACCAGGGAGGAGGCTTTTGGAATTATCTAGACAATGGTTTAGACCAGATCAGAAGCAGTGGAAGTATTGAGAAATGATGAGATTCTGGATGTTTTTAAAGTAGAGCCAACAGGATTTGTTGATAGATTAAATTCAAGATGTGCAAGAAAGAGAGGTGTCAAGAGGAAAGAAGAGGGCACAGATTAAGAATTCAGTTTGGGGTATGTTAAGTTTGAAATACCTATTAGATGTTAAAGATGTTGAATAAGCTATTATGAGTCTGGAGTTTGGAGCAAAGCCTAGTGACAGAGAACTGTTGCCATATCTGTCTTCCTTTCTTCTTGAGTATATACTTAGATACTTCTTAGTATTTAGGTGTGGTCATATGATTAAGTTCTGGCTAATGTAATATGAACACATGTGATATACACTAATTCTAGGTCTGGTCCATACAAACAGCTTCCTTCCTGTTTTTCCCTTCTAGTTGGTTGAACTGTGATAATCCCAAGGGTAAGTTGGAAGCCCTATGTTGTAAATGGTAGATTGGCAATTAGCCTAAGTTTCTGAACACTGCCATGGATAAAGACCACCTTGCTAACCTGTTCAACAACCTAGTATTATTAGATGGATAAGAAATAAACTTTCATTGTATTTGAGTCCTTATGCCTCTTGAGTATATTTGTTTATAACAGTTATAGTAGTTAGCCAACTCCAAATTTGGAATTTGGATGGTATTTAAAGCTGTGAAATTGGGACACCTTGGTGGCTTAGTGGTTGAGTGTCTGCCTTTGGCTCAGGGTGTGATCCCGGAGTCCTGAGATCGAGTCCTACATTGGGCTTCCTGCACGGACCCTGCTTCTCCCTCTGCCTGTGTCTCTGCCTCTCTGTGTGTCTTTCATGAATAAATAAATGAAATCTTAAAAAAAAATGAAGCTGTGAAATTGATGTGGTTATCAAGGGAATGAACATAGATAGGAAAAAAAGAGAGCCAAGGTTGGAAAAAAGAGGAAGAGCCTGAGAAGGAGCAACCAGTAAGATAGGAGGTAGTAAAATACTGACTAAGAATTCATCATTGGAGTTAACAAAGTAGGGGTATTGTGATCTACACAAGAATAAAGCCTTGAAATGAGGTTCCAGGGGAGATATTCTGATTGAGTGATTTTAAGGGAGAATAGAAGGGGAAGTGAAGATAGTGAAGAATTTTCCTAGAAACGGGAACAGAGAAATGGAGCAATAAATAGCCAGTGAGGGAAGTTGGGTCATGGAATTTTTTTAGTGATAAAAAATATAAGAGCATATAGTGATAGAAATGAATCCTTAGAGAGTAAAACATTAATGGTTTCTGGAGGAAGAAGGGAAGGGCAAGGATGAGAGGGATATTGCTGGAGTAATTTCTCTAAAGAGGAAAGAGGGAAAGGGATTTAGTGTACAGTGGAAGGATAGACTCAATAGGAGTATGGATATTTTATGATAACAGTTGGTAAGGCAGACTGTGTAGACACAAATGTTGATAGGTGGGTAGATGTGATGTTACGAGTCTGTGTGTGTTCTCTTCCGATTGCTTCATTAAGACTTGAGGTTATCAGCTGACAGAGTTTTGGGGATAATTGCATTAAGGAGAGAGGTGAAGGTCTTGAAGTTGTTGGGGAGTACATGAGTGAATGAACTAGGGACAAATAGTAAAACTGATAATATTAAGTTATTTTACCAGTTATCCAGACAGTATTTTGTGACTTGACTTCTCACTTTTTGATGCAGGGCTTCAGATCTAAGTTAAATGTAATTTTATTAATAACTGCCAAGACAATTTATTTATTCGTATGAGTCATTCTCATTTTGACTCACAGACATGGAATGTTGGGAAATAGAACATGAATTATTACTTCTTCATGAAGTACCTGCCGTTATCATACCATAAATTTAAGGTAAATTTGGAGAGGTCTGATTACTAATTTTTCTTTTCAAAAACAATTCTTTGATTCTTTCTTTCTTTTTTTTTTTTTTAAGATTTTATTTATTCATGAGAGAGACAGAGAGAGATTGAGGCAGAGACACAGGCAGAGGGAGAAGCAGGCTCCATGCAGGGAGCCCAGAGCAGGACTTGATCCTGGGACTCCCAAGATCATGCCCTGGGCTGAAGGCAGGCGCTAAACTGCTGAGCCACCCAGGGATCCCTTTTTGATTGTTGAAATCATATTGAATATTTTTCTATATAGAATAGCATCTTCATTGCAGTTTAATTTTTAAACTACCGTGAGGCACTTGCTGTCCTGTTACTTTCTTTCAAACACTCTCCAAGTCTGACTTGTCTTTTGCTCAGGCTTTTCCTGCTCCCCAAAATATAAATTCCTTCCCCTGTCCTCACCCTATCTAAACCTTTCAGGCTTAGCTCACTTATTGCAGGAAGCCTTCTTTAACCTCTTTCTGAGGCCTAGTAAGGTGCGTCTACTTTGTGCTTTAATGGTATCTCATATAGTTGGTATCATTTAACTGTATTATAGTTTTTATTGGTATCTGTCCATGCCCTTTAGACCAATGTCACTCAGTCAAAATTTCTGTCATGATTGAAATGTTCTGTGCTGTCTAGTATATCCGCGGATACCTCCTATGCACTTAAAATATGTATAGGACTGAAGAGTTGGATTTTAAAATATATCTGATTAAGTTTAAATAATTTAAATATTTTAAATTTTAAATTGTGTGGCTATTGGCTACTTTGATCAGTGCCACTCTAGAGCTTTTTAAAGTCAAGGCTTATGTGGAATTCATACTTATTTTTTATTGCTTAGCAGTACTTACTGCTACTTAAATTACTATGTTCTTTCTTAGTAGTCGTAGCCCAAATAGTTATCACTCATCTAGAATCTGGCAGTTTACTCCTCTACTTCTGTTCTTTTTTTTTTTTTTTAATAATTTTTATTTATTTATGATAGTCACAGAGAGAGAGAGAGGCAGAGACACAGGCAGAGGGAGAAGCAGGCTCCACTGTACCGGGAGCCCGACGTGGGATTCGATCCTGGGCCTCCAGGATTGTGCTCTGGGCCAAAGGCAGGCGCTAAACCGGTGTGCCACCCAGGGATCCCTCTACTTCTGTTCTTAACCGTAGCTTTGTGGTTTGTTTTCAGATTACGTCGATTTATGCAGTGATAAGTTCTTTAGTACTATAAAGCTAGGGTTTTTGCTGCTGTTTTTTTTTTTCTCTCTCAGCCTGGAAAAGCTGGAAAAGCTGTGAGGTTACCTCAAGGAATTTCTGAGGGTTGTGAGTAGCAAGGAAGAGACTCAGTGGGCCCTGGAGGATAGGGAGGCAATTTCTGCTTCAACCAAAGTAGATACATTTCATAAATAACTATATTGAAATTGTGCTTGAGATTTCATATGAAAGGAAAAAAGGCTTCTAAAAGATAACACTATGTTTTTTTAAATTTGTTTGTTTATTTAGTATGTGGGGATGGGGAGGAGGGAATCTCAAACAGACTACCTACTGAATGTGAAGCCCAGCATGGGCCTTGATCCCACAACCCATGAGATCATGACCTGAGCCGGATGCTAATCGACTGAGCCACCCAGGCATCCCTAAAAGATGATACTCTTGATGTAGGAAGCAAGACATCCATGGCAGTATGTGAGTAAGTGCCAGAGTGGATGATGGAGGAGTTCAGAAATGGAATGTTATTATGAGCTAATGAGGACTTGATGGAAATTAATGTTTAACCTTGACAGAAGGAAGGAAAAGAGATGTAATAGGTAGTGGGCATAGACTTTACAAAGAACTGAAGTTAGTAATACATATGGTAGTTTTGTTTAAGGAACAGAATTTTCATATTTATAGTTGAGTGACTTGTCTGAAATAAAACTTGGCTATGTTAGACAGGATTGTACTTTATGTTTATTATTTTTTTATTTTTTAATTAAAAAATATTTTATTTATTCATGAGAGAGAGAGAGAGAGAGAGGCAGAGACACAGAGACACAGGCAGAGGGAGAAGCAGGCTCCATGCAGGGAGCCTAATGTGGGACTTGATCCTGGGTCTCCAGGATCATGCCCTGGGCTGAAGGCGGCGCTAAACTGCTGAGCCACCTGGGTTGCCCAGGATTGCACTTTAGATAATAGTTGTAGACTGAATTTATTTTTTAATTTTTAAAATATATTTATTTATGAGTGGAGTGAGAGAGCATGAGGTTGGGGGGAGAAGACAGGGAGAGGGAGAAGCAGGATCCCTGCTGAACTGGGAGCCCGATGCGTTGATTGATCCCAGGACACTGAGGTCATGACCTGAGCTGAAGGCACACTTAACTGACTCAGCCACCCAGATGCACCTACACTGAAAAAAATTTAACTTTATATTATATGCAGTGGGGTGAAAGTGGTTTAAAATAAATGATAAAAGTAGTGTTTAAGGATAATTGAATTGGTAAGGGTTTGTAGAGTAGATTCAAGGTGGGAAAAGGTCAAACAACCAAAAATATTTAGAGAAAGACTTAGCAGGAAGATGTACTATGTCATTGTTGAAGCTTGGGTTTGATGGTAGATACTGAGACAGTTTGCAGTGCACGATATTTATTAGAAATCAACACCTATGAAAGAAAGAGGCAAGATATTGGATTGGACACAGGATGAAGTTGGATTGTGATGCATGCCTCACAAAACCTTTGCCTATTAGTGTGATCACAATTAGAACTCTGGAGTGAGGATTGCCTGTCAGAGGGAATTGAGCCAGCTTGCTGAGCCTTTGTACCCCTCCTTGCTTGGTCACTGGATGTGGGCTGCAGTTCAGGTGGACTTTGAAGGAGGTAAAATTTGGAAGCTGTCTGTTGACTGTCCTCATAGCTGTCCCTCCTTCCATGAAGGGGGAACTGGATCATGCATCTCTGTGACTTCTACAGACAGTGGTCTGCCTGTGGTCAGTTCTTCCCCAGAGGTCAGTGTATTTTGGTTGTTAAGAATATAGGGGAAGAGGGCAGCATTAGCCTTTAATGAGCAAGGACCGGGGAAGTCCTATATCTCTCTCAGTGTTCAGGACAGTCTGTACATTTAAGAATTGCTTGAATAACCACATGACAGAGTGATATGTAGGACTTTGTGGGTGAAAAAAGTGGTAATGATCTGAGCTTAGAAACTAACTTTGTTTTAGATATGAGGCATTGTTTTAATATACACAAAAAGTAATAGGAATTTAATGATCACATATTTTGGAAGAATATTAAAAATTTTATCAGAACTTTATCAGGAGTTCTTCATCACTTTAGAAAATCACATAATTGATGGCAGGGCCCCTTGCACACTATTGGGTGACTCAGATATTTTGCCTCTCAGTCTATAGTTGTGACCACTACAGTTGTAGTGATTCTCCATGTAGATATAAGCATCTGATACCCTTATTATGTTTGTTTTAATATTGCCTGCACATTTTGAAAAAATATTTTATTGCTAATTTATTTCATATGATTGAAAGTACATTGCCTGCACATTTTGAAAAAATATTTTATTGCTAATTTATTTCATATGATTGAAAGTACAGTTAGGGTGTTACTGACTTTATTTTTTTTAAAAGATTTTATTTATCTATTCATGAGAGACACACACACACACAGAGAGAGGCAGAGACACAGGGAGAGGAGAAGCAAGCTCCATGCAGGGAGCCCGATGTGGGACTCGATCTCTGGTCTCCAGGATCACACCCTGGGCTGCAGGAGGCGCTAAACCGCTGCGCCACTGGGCCGCCCGTGTTACTGACTTTAAATTTTCATTTAGGCAGGCTAACTCTGAATTTAATTTTAGGATAGTAAAGGAGGTGTTACAAAATAGTTGTCACAAAAAGGGGAAATGGATTTCTGTTTTCAGTAATGGCAGGTTGGGTTATTTCAGATTAACCATTTTGATGAAAACAACTAAAGGTCTTGGAAACATTATTTTAAAATATTTTAAAGAAATTAAAGAACTGAAGAGGTAGTAAGTAGACAGCTGCGAGGCCAAATTCTAGGAAAAAGACAGGACTTGGAGCAATAAGTAGAGGATGAAGTAGCTTTTGGTTTAAGAGTAGTTGCCAATCTGTTTAGATTTAGGCTTTGGTTTTGGTGTACTTCATAGGATGAAGAGAGTCAAAGCCTACAGTTTGTCCAAAGTGAGTCAAAAAGGAGAATGACTCTGTTTTAAGATGATATTCCAAGGACTCCATCATTAGGTTAAGAATGAAACAGAACTAAACTGTCTACCTACTCTCATATGTAGGGGATTATAGATTTGGAGCAAGGGAAGAAAAGGGAAATTAAGAAAAATCCTTCAAGTTGTGAACACAGTTTTAGCTTTCACACTGATTAGCAGCTTAGATTTGTCTTGCCTGGGTAGTCTAGGGACCCTCAAACCATTTGTCATAGTTCCTGGTTTTAGACTGGTAGTACTCACAAAGCCTTTTAGAAGGAAAGGCAAATTATTTGGAGAAAGGCCCTTCATCTTGAAGGGGATTGTCACTAATAATTTTTCAAGGACAGTAATCATTACACTGTCACAAGTAACCAAGTATAGTGAAAAAACACAAGTTAAAATTACATGATATATGTATATAAAATTCAAGTACTATAAGATTTGCTTAGTTTTTGTTATTGGGATGTAAATGACATATAACTATAGTTTGGTTTATGTACATATACCTCAAAATAAGTTTTTTAAAAAGAAAAACATAAAAAAAAGAAAAACATAATAACACGCATGGAAATGGCACTGTGAATAAGAAACAGATCCAAAAAAATTCTCAAATATAAGATGGGTTTAAAACAATTGCTATGTGTTATGTTTAAAGAATGAAACACAAATTTGAAGACAAGCAGAGAACAAGACACTATATAACTGTTATAAACTTACTTAGTAGACTTGAAAAATCCAAATAGAAAATGCAGAAATGAAACGCCTAGTATACCTAAGGGAAAGATTGAGCAGATTATTTCTAACTGAAAAAGAATTAGTTACCTGGAAGATAAGGCAGGAGAAACTTTTCCCAACTGCACTACTGAGAGTCAAAACAATGGAAAATATTGAAGAGAGGTTGCATGATGAGAAAGAGTGAGATCTAACATATTTAATCAAAGCTTCATAAAGACAGGAAAGAGAATGATACAGAGGTAGTATTTGAAGTGATTTTTCTGGCTGAAAATTTTCTAGTTCTGATGAGAAACCAGTTGATAGATTTAGGAAGCTCAATGAATTTCTAATAGTATAAGTAAAAAAATCTGTGCCCAGACAAATCAGTGAAATGGCATAAACCCAAATACAAAGAAAAAAATCTTAAAAGCAGCCTGAGAAAAAAAAGAGGTCTTTTAAAGGAGGAGCTATGGACTGACAACTAACTAACTTCTCAACAGAAAAGTATACATATTTTCAAAATAATTGCCGATATATACTTACTTAGCAAAAATATTCCTCAAAGATGAAGGTAAAAGTTTAACAAACTCCATCAAACCTTTCTAAAGGAAATTATGAAGGATGTACTTTAGGTGGAGAGATTCCAGATAAAGATCTGAGGTGCTAGATTGAATGAAGAGTAAAGAGCCTATTGAAATAAATCAGAGAAGACCTAGTGGGGCAAAATACCATGTACATGGATTGATAGACTCCATATTCTAAGGCATTATTCTCCAAATGGAGTTATATGTTTAATATAATTCCAATCAAGGCATTTTATTTTGGTTGGTTGGTTTTGTTTTTTGTTTGTTTTGTTTTGTTGTTCAGGTGAAACTAAAACGGATTCTAAAATTCTCTGGAAAATCAATAAAGGGCCAAAGTAGCTCAGATGCTCTCAAAGAGGACAGTATGGGAGGATTTATTTTACCAGTTATTGAGACTTATTATAAAGTATAGTAATTAAGACACTGTCATGAGTAGTCTAGTGATAGACCAGTGAAACAAAACAGAAGAAAATCTATAACTATAGGTTACTTGATGAATGACAGATACAGGTTACTTAATATATGACAAATATGTCAGTAATTAGTGAGAAAAGAATGCCCCTTTCAATAAATGGTGCTGGAAAAATTAATTGGAACTTTAATGTCAAAATGATCACAAATTCTGGGTACATTAAATGCCTGGATATGAAATGCAAAAAATAACAGCTTTTAGAAGATAAGAGGAGAACATGTTTTTATTTAGAGGGTGTCTTTTAGAGATTTATTTTATTTTAAAGATTTTATTTATTTTATAGAGAAAAAGCATGATGGGGGGGCAGAGGGAGAGAGAGAAATCTCAAGTGGACTATGCACAGAGTGGATCCCAACTGAGGGCTCGATCTCACAACTCTGAGATCATGACCTGAGCCACAATCAAGAGTCAGTGTCCCAACCAGCTGAGCACCCAGGCACCTCTAAGATTTTATTTTTAAGTAATCTCTACACCCAACATGGGGCTCAGACCTACAGCCCTGAGATCAAAAGTTCCATGTTTCACTGACCGAGCCAGTCAGGTGCCCCTATTTAGAAAGCTTTTAGAGTTTTTTAATTAGAAAACTAAAATTAACATTTTTTGTTAATTTTACGATGGCACAAATTCTAAGATTCACCATTATTTTGAATCTTTTTTTTTAATTAATTTATTTATTTACGATAGTCATACAGAGAGAGAGAGAGAGAGAGGCAGAGACACAGGCAGAGGGAGAAGCAGGCTCCATGCACCGGGAGCCCGATGTGGGATTCAATCCCGGGTCTCCAGGATCGCGCCCTGGGCCAAAGGCAGGCACCAAACTGCTGCGCCACCCAGGGATCCCTCACCATTATTTTGTATTTCTAAAATAAAATATTGCCGGTTAACCATGATATGCTATTGACTGTAAAATAAATGCACCCAATTTTTATTTTACTTTATTTTATTTTTTTTAAGATTTTATTTATTCATAATAGAGAGAGAGAGAGAGAGAGAGAGAGAGAGAGAGAGAGGGAGGGAGGGAGGGAGGCAGAGAGAGAAGCAGGCTCAATGCCAGGAGCCCGATGTGGGACTCGATCCAGGGACTCCAGGACCACGCCCTGGGCCAAAGGCAGGCGCTAAACCACCGAGCCACCCAGGGATCCCCCTGCACCCAATTTTTACTTTTTTTTTTTTTTTTTAATTTTTATTTATTTATGACAGTCACAGAGAGAGAGAGAGAGAGGCGCAGAGACACAGGCAGAGGGAGAAGCAGGCTCCATGCACCGGGAGCCCGACGTGGGATTCGATCCCGGGTCTCCAGGATCGCGCCCTGGGCCAAAGGCAGGCGCCAAACCGCTGCGCCACCCAGGGATCCCCAATTTTTACTTTTTTAAATACTTTAACATCTTGCAAGTGATGAAACACAGTGCATTTCCTGAACTACTTTCTGTCAAGTGTGGATGCAACTTAGGTTCTCTCTACTAGATGAATTCCCACAATTTGGAAGGCAAAGATGACAGGGAAATTTGTCTTTCCTGCTGCTTGGTGGTTAGCAAAGTTGTGAGATTTGAATGAATAGGAGGAGTTGAGTGAAAAACACTGGACTGAGATGCCAGTGGTTTAATACCAGCTTTGTGAAAAATTATATATATATATATATATAGAGAGAGAGAGAGAGAGAGAGGGAGGGAGGGAGAAAGGTGGTAATAGCAGCAGCATTATTTATAATAGAGAAAAGGTGGAAACAACCCAAGTGTCCATCAATAGATGAATAGATAAAATGTAGTATATACATACAATGGATTATTGGTCATACAAAGAAAAGAAGTTTTGGGGTGCCTGGCTGGCTCAGTCAGTAGGGCATGTGATTCTTGATCTCAGGGTTGTGTTTTCAAGCCCCATGTTGGGCATGGAGCCTAATACTTAAAGACAAGACAAGAAAAAAAAAAGTTCTGATACATGGTATAAGACGGGAAAACCTTGAAAACATGGTAAATGAAAAAAGCCAGACACAAAAGGACAAGTATTGTATAATTACACTTACATAAAATATCTTGAATAGGCAAATTCATAGAGGCAGAAAGTAGTAGAGAAGTCACCAGGGGCTGGGAGGAGGGGGAATGGAAATTACTGCTTAATATGAGAAAGGTCAGAATTTGTCAAAGGAACCTAGTCTTAACTTTCACATGGCACAAAATTTCTTCTGTAGCATCTCTGACAAAAGATTAAGCATTCCTTGATTATCCTTAGTCGTAAGGCAGTTTGTTCCTTTGTTAAATATCTTTATTATTATTATTATTATTATTATTAAAGATTTTATTTATTTGAGAGAGCATGCTATAGACAGCAGGAGCAGGGTCGGGGGGCAGAGGGAGAAGGAGAAGCAGACTTGCCGCTGAGCAGGAAGCCTGACGCAAGACTCAATCCCAGGACACTGGGATCGTGACCTGAACTGAGGGCAGATGCTTATGATCATCTGAACCACCCAAATGCCCCAGATGTCTTTATTATTATTATTATCATTTTTAAAGATTTTATTTAAGAGCAAGCAAGCATGTGCGTGAGAGAGCACAAGGTTGGGGGGAGGGGCAGAGGGAGAAGCAGACTGCCCATTGAGCAGGGACCCTGATGCGGGGCTCCGTCTCAGGACCCTGGGATCATAACCTGAGCCAAAGGCAGATGCTAAATCAACTGAGCCACCCAGACACCCTGAAATATCTTTATTATTAATGACGATACTCATAATGTGAAGCTCAGATATACATTCTTGAACTTTTGTCTCTAGGTTCCAACATCATCCTAGTTTAGTCCTTTGGAACAGCACAGGACAATCTGTCTCTTCCTTTTATCTCAAATCCCCACCTTCTCAGTATTTGGCATGCACACACATAACCCCCTTAGACGTTTCTTTAACACTGGTTACTTGATGTTTGCCTTCAAATGTATCCAGGTCATCCTATTTTTTTTTAATTTTTTTAATTTTTATTTATTTATGATAGTCACAGAGAGAGAGAGAGAAGGAGGCAGAGACACAGGCAGAGGGAGAAGCAGGCTCCATGCACCGGTAGCCCGATGTGGGATTCGATCCCGGGTCTCCAGGGTCACGCCCTGGGCCAAATGCAGGCACCAAACCGCTGTGCCACCCAGGGATCCCCAGGTCATCCTATCTAAAACCAAAAATACCTTCTCCAACTCTGGTACCCCCTTGAGTTTTTGTTTTTCCTTTCTAGTCATTGACTGCCCACCTTAGGCATTCAGACCTTACTTCTTGAAAGTCAGTCTTCCATTTTTTTACTGCACAACTGAATCTGTTCTTTCAGAGGCCCCTATGCACTCTTAATAGTCAAGCTAACCTCTGAGGTAGTCTGTCCCGTATTTCCAAGGTCTCTTGAGTATTTTACCTTAATGTCTGACATCACAAAGACAGCTAGTCCTGAACTGAATGTTATTTTTCCATCTAAATTACTTCTTGCCATTTTATAATCTTCTCCTCTTATCATAATTTATACTTGAAACCCCAGAGCATCTTTCATTTCTCCTTTTTACTTTTCCTGTGCAGTCACCAGAGCACATGATTGGGATTCCTGTTCCTATAAGAGACCTCAAAGTGCTAGCTCATCCTTTCCTACCTATAAGATTACATCTAGAAAGCACCATCTATGAACCACAAAATGGGTCCTCACCAGACACCAGATCTGCTGGCACCTTGATCTTGGACTTCCCAGTCTCCAGAACTGTGACATTTGTTTGTAAGCCACTCAATTCATGGTATTATTTTTATAACAGCCCAAATGAATGAAGACCACTGCTATTCTTATTGAGGCTTATGAGATTCTGACCTCAAGGTCAGTAAGGTCTATCACTACAGGATTCCTGATGCCCATTTACATCATGTCACAGTAATATTAGGCTTTTATAAAATATATGTCAAAAAGGCGATTTACTTTTAGAATTAGATGATAATGCATGTAAGCATTCAGTGTAGTATTGTGCCCAGCACATAGAAGGTACTCAATAAATGATAGTCCTTTTCTTTATAAGACAGTTTGTACTTTACATTCATTGATGACATTTATTCATTTGCTTAAAGTTTAAAAATAAATATTGAGCTCCTTTGTGCTGGTTGTGTGCTAGGTGCTGTGACACAGAAATGTATCATCTCTGTCCTCAAAGAGGTTACATCTAGTGGTAGGAGCAAATAAGTCAAGAATTAAGTGTGCCCCAGGTACAGAGAAATCACAGAAAAGGAGCACATAATTCAAAATGGGTTTAAGGCATGGAGAACAAAGATTTCCTAGGAAGAGAGGTACTTAAAGTGAATTTTAAATATTTAAGATGTGCAAGCCTTTATAAGAAAGGGTAATTATACTTTATTCAGAGACATAAAGGAAGACCTAAATAAATGGAGGGTACATATTGTATACTAAGAATGAATTAGGAAGACTAAATAAGGTAAAAATGTCAGTTTTTAGCAAATTGATTAGTAGCTGAATTGAAATCCAAATGCCTGTAAGTTCTTCTGTGGAACTTGACAACTTGATTAACAGTTTCTGTGGAAGTGAAAAGAGGCAAGAATTGACAAGTTATTATTAACAATAAGATAAGACTTCCTTAATCCATTTTTTTGGTCAAGAAATTTGAATGCTTGCTACATGTGAGGCACTACTGGGCCCTGGTTATTACCATATTGAACACGAGACATGACTTAACCAAAGATCACATTCAAATCCATTTCTAGTGATATCTAAGATTTTAAATAAACCACTTCGTAGAATATCAGGTGAGTTCCAGGATTACCAACAAACTTAGAAAGGTAATTTTATTATCTGGTTTTTATATTTAAAATCTTTCCTGGTTATGGGGTGCCTCAATGGCTCAGTTGGTTAAGTGTCTGACTCTTGATTGCAGGGTTGTGAGTTCAAGCCCCTCATTGGGCTCCATGCTGGGCATGGAGCCTACTCAAAAAAAAAAAAAAATCCCAGTTGTGTATGTTTTTTCTTTACATTTTCTTTTATTAGTTTTTTAATTTCTTTTAACAATAGGAAGCAATAGGTAGGAGGTTTTACTTTAAATAGATCCTTAAGAATGTCAATTGGAGGGATCCCTGGGTGGCGCAGCGGTTTGGCGCCTGCCTTTGGCCCAGGGCGTGATCCTGGAGACCCGGGATCGAATCCCACATCGGGCTCCCGGTGCATGGAGCCTGCTTCTCCATCTGCCTATGTCTCTGCCTCTCTCTCTCTGTCTCTGTGACTATCATAAATAAATAAATAAATAAATAAAATTAAAAAAAAAAAAAGAATGTCAATTGATTACAGACTTGTTAGAAAGGGAGGGAGGATCTGCTTTTGAATGATGTCTGGAGCAGTGATATGACCTGAGAGTGAATAAGGGAAGGTGACTTTGAAGGTTCCACAGGCCTGGGTTTTGAAGCCTAGCCTAGGTGTCAAGTGTCTGAGGAGCCTACAAAAGGAAAAGGGAAGATAAATAACAAAATGACAGGTGAACTGAAATAGGTAGAGATTGCTAATGAATTTTATATGCTTATGTGGAGGTACGTGGGTGAATATGAGCTGGTGAATTAGTTGCGAAAGGATATACTTGTTTGGAACACTTAAATGAAACTGAACCCTCTCTTACTGTGCACAGAAATCAATTCCTCGTAGAAGGTTAAATACAAAAAGACAAACTCAGCGGTTTTTTAATTTGTATTTTAATTTTTTAAAAATTTATATATTTATTAGATAGGGAGGGAGTAGCAGAGACAGAGGGAGACAAGCAGACTCCCCATTGAGTAAGGAGCCCAATGGGGGGCTTGATTCCAAGACCCCAAAATATCATAACCTGAGCTGAAACCAAGAGTTGGACATTTAACTGAGCCACCCACGTGCTCCCAGAAAGCTTTTTCTTTTATTATTTATTTATTTATTTATTTATCATTATTTTTAAATAAAGGAGCGTACTTTTATGAGCTCAAAGCATGGAAGGCTTTCTTAAGATTGAAAACACCAGGGGAGCTTGGGTGCTCAGTTGGTTGAACATACAACTCTTGGTTTCTTTCTCTCCCTCTGCTCCTCCTCTACCCATGTGTGTGTGTGCTCTCTCTCAAATAAACCTTTTTTTAAAACCCTGAAAAGCATAAACATTTATTAATTTGACTACATTGAGATAGAAACTTCTGGGATGCCTAGGTGGCTCAGCAGTTGAGCATCTGCCTTCAGCTCAGGCATGATCCCAATCTAGGAATCCAGTCCCATATCAGGCTCCCCACAGGGAGCTGCCTCTCTGTCTCTCTCATGAATAAATAAATAAAATCTTAAAAAAAAAATGAAATAGAAACTTCTGTTTATTAAGATCCCCTTAAGAGGTTGAAAAGAGGGATCCCTGGGTGGCACAGCGGTTTAGCGCCTGCCTTTGGCCCAGGGAGCGATCCTGGAGACCCGGGATGGAGTCCCACATCAGGCTCCCGGTGCATGGAGCCTGCTTCTCCCTCTGCCTGTGTCTCTGCCTCTGTCTCTCTCTCTCTCTCTGTGACTATCATAAATAAATAAAAAATTAAAAAAAAAAGAGGTTGAAAAGACTAAGGTACAGAATAGAAGGTACTTGTAATATACATGTATTAATTACCTATGGCTGTGTAATAAGTGATCCCAAAACTTAGCAGCTGAAAACAGTAAACATTTATATTACAGTTTCTGTGGGTCAGGAATTTGAGAGCAGCTTAGCTGGGTGGTTCTGGCTCATGGTCTCTCAAGAGGCTTAAGTGAAGGTGTCAGGTCAGTAGTTGTCTCAAGGCTGGACTGAGGGAGAATCTCTCTGCTCCCTCATGTGGTTGTGGCAGGGCTTCAAAAGATCCACTTCCAAATTCACTCACATGAGCCTCTAAATAGGGTCACCTCACAGAGTGGCAGCTGTTTTTTTCCAGAGTAAAAAATCCAAAAGAGAGTGAGAGACTTTCCAGCACAAATAACTTAATCTTGTTACCTATTACAACATATAGCGAATGGGCAACTGGTATGAAGTATATACCTAAAGAAGTACAAATCACTAAGACAAAGACAACACCAAATAGAAAAAAGGGCAAAAAAGCTGAGCAGGCATTTGAGTCAAAACATTTTTTAGATGACCAGTAAGTAAAAGATAATTAAATCTCATTAACAATTAGGGAAATAGAAATTAAAACCATGAGAAACCATTTTATACAGACTAAATTGGCAGAAATTAAACATTTGAATAGTATCAAGCATTGGTGAGGATATGGAGCAGTGGGAGCTCTTCTACTACTGGTGGGAGTATGAATTAGAAGAATCACTTTGGAAAATAATAGGGTATTTTACAACCAGCAATACCACTCCTGGGCATTTAACCTAGACCAGTGGCTGTCAAACTTGAATGTGCATCAAAATCCCCTGGAGGGATTGTTAAAACATACTGCTGGGCCCCACCTCCAGAATTTCTGATTCAGTAAGAATGGGGTGGAGCCTGACAGTTCATATATCTAACAAATTCCCAGGTGATGCTGGTGCTGCTGGTCTAGGAATCATAATTTGAGAACCAAC
Organism: Nyctereutes procyonoides; assembly: GCF_905146905.1. Classification (NCBI taxonomy): domain Eukaryota; kingdom Metazoa; phylum Chordata; class Mammalia; order Carnivora; family Canidae; genus Nyctereutes; species Nyctereutes procyonoides. The sequence continues at coordinate 33,941,591 of NW_026575120.1, read as the reverse complement.
CATTGCCCTAGAGAAATATATGAATATGTGGATGAGGAGGTGTATGAATATGATTATTCATAGTAGCATTATTCATTTTAACTCCAAAATACAAAGAAAAAATTCAAATATCCATAGCAGCAGATTATATAGGTAAATCATGGTGTATTCACTTACAGAATAAAAACTTGGTTCATAGCTTCTTGGTCTTTTGGCTAAGATCAAGTATAATATCTGTTCTTATTAGTTTAATAAAAACTTAGTTCAAGTAGACCAGGGGGAAAAAAAACAGCTCTGGCACAAATATGTATGATCCCACAAACATAATATTAGTCAAACATTAGAAGTCACAAAAAATTAAATGCAACATGATTCTATTTATAAAAAGTTCCAAGACATGGAATTAACTGTATCGTTCAAGAATGAAAATAGAGATACAGAATTACAAGGAAAATCAAGAGAATAATTATCACAAAAGTAAAGAGTAATACCCCAGGAAGGGCAAACAGTGGATGCAATTGAGGAGGGATATGTGGGAAGATTTTATTTTATTTTATTTTATTTTATTTATTTATTTTTTTTTTGTGGGAAGATTTTAAGGTACTGGCAGTGCTGTTTCTTTTTTTTTTTTTTTTTTTTAAGGTTTTATTTATTTATGAGAGACAGAGAGGCAGAGACACAGGCAGAGGAAGAAGCAGGCTCTGTGCAGGGAGCCTGATGTGGAACTCGATCCTGGGTCTCCATGATGACACTCTGAGCTGAAGGCAGGTACCAAACTGCGGAGCCACTCCAGCTGCCCAGTAGTGCTGTTTCTTAACTTTACAGTTATTCTTTAAACTATAGATAAGGGGGAATCCCTGGGTGGCTCAGCGGTTTAGTGTCTGCCTTTGACCCAGGGTACGATCCTGGAGACCCGGGATCAAGTCCCACATCAGGCTCCCTGCATGGGGCCTGCTTCTGCCTCTGCGTGTGTCTCTGCCTCTCTCTCTCTGTCTTTCATGAATAAATAAATAAAATCTTAAAAAAAACTATAGATAAGGTGTATAAACTCTTCTGTACATAATTATATAATAAAATTTATCATATTTTAATTTAAATATGTTTGATAGATGAAGAAACTGGTGCTTGGGAGTTAAGTACTGTGTCCAAAATTACAGAGGTAATGTGTCAGCTGAAATTCTGATTTTAAGGTTGGTGCTCTAAACTATTATGCTATATACCATACATTTTCATAAGAGCCATAAGAATTAAATATTGTAATTCTCATTTTATAGGTGAAGAAGAGGTTTATTAGAAAAGTAATGCAAATTGCTTAAGTGGAAGATCTGGGATTTAGACCAAGGCACTGTGTTTACAGAGGACATGCTTGTAACCATCATGTTTTTGGATCCTCCCTACTTACTACTGTATCATGTACAGTTAATTTTCTTGTGAGTTAACCACAATTGACAGCTCGTGTTGTTCTCTTTATACTTTTGGTCCCTTGCCTGGTTTCCAACTGATGCTTTTCAATCTAGATTATCTTGAATCTGTTTAATAACTGGATTGTGCTTGAGAATAAAACATTTCTTTACCAGATTCTTTCCTTTTAGCTAGGAATTTAAATTAGAATTTTGATAAACTCTACATATGTCAATGTATTGATAAGCTCTTTTATTAGCTTTCATTGTTTGAATCTTCAGATTTTAAAAAATTTTGTAATGTCAGTAAAATTTGAGTTTATTATTCCCACTGCATGTCCATCATACTCTTAAATCCCATGTGTTTTACTGTACAAAAATAAATTTTTAAAAGCTAAGCTACACATGGAAGGAATTTTGATTTTGTCTCTAGCTAATATCTCAGGACATTATATCCTTACAGCAAGGTTCATTATTTACAATAGTGGATACAATCCATATTTTGAATAACCTGGGTAATTTTTAAAAATTGGCCATTTTCCCTTTTTCTGTTAAGATTTTACTTATTCATGAGAGATGCAGAGACATATAGGCAGAGGGAGAGGCAGGCTCCCCGCAGAGAGCCTGAGTGGGACTCCATCCCGGGACTCTGAGATCACACCCTGACCCAAAGGCAGACACTCAACCACTGAGCCACCCAGGTGTCCCAGTTGGCTAGTTTCTTGTCAGATATGATAAGGTCAGGATTTCTCAAACTGGGCACTGTTGACGTTTTGATCTGGATAATTCTTGCCTTGGGGGGCTGTTCTTTGCTTGTATCATGTTAAGCAGCATCCCTGGTCTCTGCCTACTAGTAGGTGCCAATAGTACCCTCCCCTCATTTTAACAATCAAAATATCTTCAGACACTGCTAAGAGTCACTGCTTGTTGAAAACCACTGGATTAGATCATTGTTTTAATCTTGTATTGTGGCTGCCAAATAGCTTGTAGTAGGAGCACACAACGTGCCAGCTTTGCCTTTTCCTCTAGCCAGCACTAGTGTTAACTTCAATAGGAGGTCTGAGATTTTTTGGTAGGAATTCCTTTCAAGCCTCCTGTCTAATTCGTAAGGTTTACTTTGGTTAACAACTAGATAATAACCGTAAGCTGTAGTTTGTCACAATATTACAGATGTGCAAAGAAGAGTGAGAATTCCACTGTCAAGCACACTGCAGAGTGCCAGTTCTTCCACATACCTCTTAACTGTATGTGATATATCTATTACCCTAACTGAGGGTGGCTCTGTAAATATTACATATGAAAAGTCTGAATTTTTATTAATTTTCTTGATAAATTTATTACTAAATAATGTTGTCTGCCTACAACCCTAATAGAGTCTCCTACATGCCCTCATAGGTGTAAATCATGCATTTGGCCATCACATTGTAAACTATTCAGTTTACATCATTTCAACTATAGTACTCAAAAGGGGGAACTAGTTTAAGTTCTCTTAACTGACTTACACTTAACCAACTCATCAGATTAATAGATAGTTCCCATTTAAAAAAAAATTTGCCATCAGATTAGGTGTGGGATTTATTTATTTATTTAAAATATTTTATTTATTTCTTCATGAGAGACACAGAGAAAGGCAGAGACATAGGCATAGACAGAGGGAGAAGCAGGCTCTTCGCAGGGGAGCCCCATGCAGGACTCCATCCCCAGACCCTGGGATCACGACCCAAGCCAAAGGAAGACTCTCAAACTGCTGAGCCACCCAGGTGTCCCAGTGTGGGTTATATTTAAAAGAAGATCCTCTGCTCTATATCAAGGATTGGAAAATGAGTGTTCATTATACAATTTTAAGTAAAATAAAATGTTTAAGATTTTACCATTGGTTATGATTCTCTGATTTAACTAATGAACCTTTTCAGTTAACCGACCACCAGACTTTATTACACTGAATAAAAGAGTTTCTTTTGCACCCACTTCAGTATTAAAATTGTGATGATTTACTTTGTGAAGTTGGGATTGCAGTTTCAGCATCCTACTTTTCTGGTCATCTAAAGTCATGGCTGTATAATTATACAAAAAGTTTTAAAACTTTGCCTGATGGAATGACCATTTACTCTCTCAGAACAACCTTAGCTTCTTGCTACTTACAGGATTATTGTGAGGATATTAAATCTATCAACAGTAATTCAGACTCTCATTACTTCTTGCCTATAATTGTGGCATGCTTTTAATGGTACTCTTGGCCTCCAGTGCTTCTCTGGCTTGTTAGTTAACCTAAACATTGTTGCCAGAGTAAACATCTAAAATATATGTCTAATCAGATCAAAAGCCATTTATAACAATAAAAACTGCAGGGTTTTTTTTAATTACTATATATGCTAGCTTAGATGTGGTCTTTATAATCAGGAGATGTCCATTAAATAAATTATTTTTAAAACACACACACACACACACACACACAAATATACAAATTCTGAGTTGCGATTATGTGCCCAGAGGAAAAAAATACCAATACTTTGGAGTTTAATGTGTATCCAGTATAGAATGGGGAAGAGTAATCAGGAAAGGCCTCTCTGAGGAAGTGAGATCTGAAGATCTCTTCTATCTGGAGAAGCTGTGTTTATTTGGAAAAGTGCTGGGCAGAGTTTTCCAAGAAGAAAAAATAGCTTGTGTAAAGACTTCCCTGCTGGAAGGTCAATGTGGTTGAGTTTATTGAGTAAGGGTTAGGGAGAATAGTGCCTGATAAGGCAGGAGGTAGGCAGGGCAGTGTCATTTAGGATCTTATAATCTGTGGTAAGAAGTTTAATGGCTCGCTAGGGAGTCATTAAAGGAGGAGTGATGTGATCAGATTTGTGTTTTAGGGATTTTACTCTTAACTATGGAGAATGAAGGAGAGAATGGAAGTAGGACAAAACAAATGGGGAAGCTAGTTAAGATACCTTTGTAAATAGAGGTGCCTGGGTGGCTCAGATGGTTAAGCTCTAATTCTTGATTTTTGGCTCAGGTCATGATTCTGAGGTCATAAAATTGAGCTCTGTATCTGAGTCTAAGCATGGCATGGAGTCTCCTTGTCCCTCTCTCTCTCTGCTTCTCCCTCCTTCACCCCCACACCTGCATTCTTTCTCTCTCAGATAAATCTTCTTCTTCTTCTTTTTTTTTTTTTATAGATGCCTTTGTAAAGTAGTTCAGGGAGAAAGGATAATAGTTTAGAGTAATGACAGTAAACGAAGTAACACATAAAATTATGATCTCATAATACCATTACAATAGCCCTGTGAAGTATGAGCAGAATAAGATTTGGAATAAACATATCTTAAGCCCATCTACTAAATAGTGATATAAGGAGTTTAAACCATAGATGTTGACCATTTGACTTTTTGTCGGTAATACAAAAACCAAACTTCACTGAAGACTTTTCAGCTTACTTTTATTACCTCTGTCTCCTCCTAAACTCTTACTTACCAATGCTGTAGCAAAACCATACTATTACAGTAGTTATTATGAACATAACTTGTACTAGATGCCACTGACGAGTATTTACTGCGGCTGGAATACTCTTACACCTACATATTTAACAAAATTCTAACTATCCTTTAGGATCCAGGTCAACTAGGAAGCCTTCCAAATTTGCCTCCAGACATATTGTGTCCGTTTACCCGTTTTTAACGACAGTGGTTTCTTTATATTATTGTTGTATGTTAATTCAGTAGACACTTGTGTGACAACTGTGTGTTGGGCACAATGTGTAGACATTGTGGACATAATCATGTACAACAGTAGATAGTCACTATGGAACCTGTAGTCTAGAGATAACACAGACTTTGAACAAAATCTGTGCCCACAAATTAATTATAAATTTCAAAAAGTGCTATGAAGGAATAGTAAAGGATGCCTTGCAGGGTCCTTGAGTCAAAACTGTTTCATAACAATACTAAGACATTGTTTGCCTTTTCACTCTCATTCTCGCACAAGGATCCAGTGATATAATGTGTAATAGTGCAATAGATTGAATGCAGAAGGTATGAGAATCCAAATGTCTTCTATTAAGATATATTAATGATTGTAAAAAATGTAAGAAATACCATTTTCTCTTTATTTTGTTTTGGAAAATGTTATTTTTTTCATTAAAAATAGATCATTAACTCAATGGGTTTATGTGTAATTTTTAAATAAATATAAAAATTTCTTGGTTATAATTTTTAATATATAAACATTGAAAACTATAACCTATGTGAATAAAAGCTCTGAGAGAGGTCCTCAGTAATCTTTAAACTTTCTGAAACCAGTAAGTTTAAGGGGGCTTCTGGCTGGCCCAGTCAGTAGAGCATGCAACTTGATCTTGTAGTTGTAGTGTGGAACCACCTGTTGGGCATAGAGATTACTGAAAAACAATATATATACACACACACACACACACACACACACACACACATTTATTTATTTATTTTTAAATATTTTATTTATCTATTCATGAGAGACACACAGAGAAGGAGAGGCAGAGACACAGGCAGAGGGAGAAGCAGGCTCCATGCAGGGAGCCTGACGTGGGACTCCATCCTGGGTCTCCAGGATCACATCCTGGCCAAAGGTGGCGCCAAACCGCTGAGCCACTAGGGCTGCCCTGAAAAATAAAATCTTTTTTTTTTTAATTTTTTTTATTTTTTATTTATTTATGATAGAGAGAGAGAGAGAGAGAGGCAAAGACACAGGCAGAGGGAGAAGCAGGCTCCATGCACCAGGAGCCCGATGTGGGATTCGATCCCGGGTCTCCAGGATTGCGCCCTGGGCCAAAGGCAGGCACCAAACCGCTGCGCCACCCAGGGATCCCTGAAAAATAAAATCTTAAGAGAAAAACAAACTAAGAAGTTTACGAATTTCTGTAATAGGGACCTGACTTAAATTGGGATGTTCTAGAGAAGTAGAAGATAGCTTCTGTCTCCTTTTAAACTGTTATGGACATAACCAGGCTCTAATTTTTAGGTATCTCCAAAGCCTATAGTTATTTGCACGTAATGGATAGGTTAAATCATATTTTATTGCCAGGCTCTACTGTGGATGGTCACTGGATTTGTGATTTGTTTGAAGCCTTTATTGAAGATACTATCTTTATTTCTTATTACTGTGCAAGATGGATCTGGACTCAAATCCCGCTTGGTGTGAATTTAGGCAAGTTATTTAACTTTGATGAACCTTACCACTCATCTGTAAAGTGGAATACATATTATTTTACTATGCAGTAATGATTAAATGAGCCAATGTATATAACCTGACTTATAACCTGACTGGCACAGAACATGTAATAAAATGGTTAACTTTTTATTTTACATACATAGCATATTTGGCTTAGTTCTAGTTAGTGCGCAAAGAGATCTGTGGATAAATCAGTATATAATTAAATAATCACCATTTAAGTATATGTAATAGTTTATCAGGAAGGGAGAAAACTGAAATAATCCATTGTGTGATTATTCATCTTTAGAAAAGGAAACTGAAACAAAATGTGGGCTTAGTATAGTTTAAATAAAAGTAACTCCAGTACATTGTAAGGATAGGAACGGAGTTTTATATGTCTGGCACTCCCAACAGTGCCTCAGATTTACTGAATATTTAAACAATGTTAAATAGCTAGAAATACCTAAAAACATTTTTAGAAGCCTTGGAAAAAAATGTACTATAGTTTAAAGGTCAGGTCTTAAATATCTCACGTGGAGGAGAAGCAAATAAAGGAACCTGGAGGAAAAACAGAATTGCCCTGGGGGGATAACATGTGGTGTTATAAGGTGTGACTAAAGAGGATCTAATAAGATAGGACAGAGGGCATTTTGTGGTGGATTCCAAATTTAGTGGTTAAAATCTTAACTCCTTAAAATCAGAGTGCAGAAAGTTTGCCAAGGAGATGGCAACAAAATAAGATCAAGTGACTGCTTTGCTTTTCATAGGAGAGAGCTATAGGAAAATTATCCTTTTATGTGTTCTTTTTTGAGGCAGGTAGTTCCATTGTGCTTAAAAGAAAGAAAAAAACAGTATGGTGACAGATGGTAGTTATATTTGTGAACATAGCATAATGTATAAACTTGTCAAATTGCTATGTTTTATACCTGCAACTAATGTAACATAGTGTGTCAAGTATACTGAAAAAAATTAAAGAACAAGTAATACTGCTGTTCTTTATTTGAGATAAAAATCAACAGAGTCGACTAAACACAGAGGTTTGGATCTAGAACTTGCTTATATTTTAAATAGAAAAGGCTGTAGACATTCTGTTCTTTTTACAACTAGAAAGCTTTACGGGAATTACATGTATAATTATCTCATATCTTTCTTGTTTGAATATTTTTATCAGTTTAAGGTTTATTTGGATTTTCATAGATTATTAATGTGTATTATCTCCACAACTGTGATCTTTGAACTTGAGATGTTGTTTGTATTAAGAACAAATGAAAAGTATGGTGCTATTTGCATTTGCTATTTAAATAGATGCACTTGTATTATACAATCAGTACCAGCAGTTGGTTTTTTTTTCTTTTTTTTTTAAAGATTTTATTTATTTATTCATAGCGACAGCGAGAGAGGCAGAGACACAGGCAGAGGGAGAAGCAGGCTCCATGCAGAGAGCCTGACGTGGGACTCGATCCAGGGTCTCCAGGATCATGCCCTGGGCTGCAGGCAGCGCTAAACTCTGTGCCACCAGGGCTACCCCAGCAGTTGGTTGTTAATGAAGGTGGTTAATGTGGAAAAAATTTTAAGAAAATTAAATATAAATACCATATTTTAATTTATTTTTTAAAAATTTTTTGTTGTTGTTTTTTTAAATTATTTATTTATTTATTTATGATAGTCACAGAGAGAGAGAGGCAGAGACACAGGCAGAGGAAGAAGCAGGCTCCATGCATCGGAAGCCCGACGTGGGATTCAATCCCGGGTCTCCAGGATCGCACCCTGGGCCAAAGGCAGGCGCCAAACCGCTGCGCCACCCAGGGATCCCCCATATTTTAATTTAAAACAAAAAATAGGGACGCCTGGGTGGCTCAGCAGTTAAGCATCTACCTTCCGCCCAGGGCGTGATCCTGGGGTCCCAGGATCAAGTCCCACATTGGGCTCCCTGCATGGAGCCTGCTTCTCCCTCTGCCTATGTCTCTGCCTGCCTCTCTCTCTCTCATAAGTAAATAAATAAAATCTTTTTAAAAAATTGCTGAATTAAAAAAAATTAAAAAATAAAAATATATTTTCCCATGCCTATATTATGATATAGGATCAAAGCCTTTTTTGTCAGATTAACATGCTCTGAGTGGAGTTCCATATGTTTTTGCATGTGTCAACCGTATTTAAAATGCATTATCCAGTTTCTTTTTTACACGAATCATCTGTGAGTTCATTGAACAAATCATTGGAGATTCTAGAGGAGAGATGATGGTCCCTTGAAGTAAGGTGATAGTAGGGCAAGTGGTAAGAGGTGATGATACAGGATCTATTTCAAACATAGAGCCAGGAGAATTTTCTCTTGAACTAATTCTCAAATATATAAATTTCAGAGACAAACTGAAAAATCACTGCTAAGAACAGAATTTGTGTTGTACAAGATCAAATAAGATCTTTTTTCTTCATATCCAAAATCTAATCTTCTAATGAGTTCCATTGGCACTACCTTTAAAATACATCTTCAACTGTACCACTTCTCACTACTCCATTGCCACCGCATCAGTCTTAGCTACTTCATCTCCCTGGTTATTGCAATAACTTCCTTACATTCTGTTTTCTACATAGTAATGGGAGTGATCATTTAAGATGTAATTTATGTTACTTCTTTGCTTAGAAAACCACATCTAAGGGATGCCTGGGTGGCTGGGTCAAGTTGGTTAGACATCTGCCTTCAGCTCAGATCATGATCCCAGGATCCTGGGATCGAGCCATGTCAGCTTCTCCCTCTCCTTCTGCCCCGTACACACCCCCACGTGTGCTCTGCTCTCTCTCTCTCAAACAAATAAAATCTTAAAAAAAAAAAAAAAAAGCACATTTAAAATGGAACCTAGACTTAACTATCATTTTCAAGGCCTGTATAAATCTGGTCCTTGCCAGCCTCTGTCCTTTATCTTCTAAAGCAGTGATTCTCAAAATGTGGGGATAGCTAAAGGCCCCCCAGGCTCTTTCAGAGGATCCACAAGGCCAAAACTATTTTTATAAATATACCAAGATGTTGTTTTTCAGTTGAATTTTAATCAGTGTAAAAAGGAGTTTCCAGTTGTTCATTGATGTGTGTTATTGCTACAGATTAATGCAGAAATATGAGAGTCCAACTATATTCTATTAAGCTAGTCATTAAAAATAATTGTAAAGATGTAAAACAGTGTCATTCTTACTACATTTTTTTGTTTGTTTTGGACAATGTACTTTAAAAATATTACATAATGGATTTGTTAAAATTTTGATAGTTTCTGCATGTTATTTTCTAATATGGCAAATATCAATAGATATAGCCTACATAACCAAAAGCTTTTAGAGATAGTCAAGAATTTTTAAGAGTGTAAAGCGATTCCAGAAAGTTTGCGAACTGTTGTTTTGCACTATGTGCATTTTCTTAACACCAGCTACATTGGCTTTCCTGTTTTTTTTTTTTTTTTTTTTTTTTTGTGATCTCCAAGTGTACTTCTGACCTAGGACTTTTCTCAGTAGTTGCTATTTTTTTCTCTGCCTGAGGGGTATTCTCCCAAGCTTCCTGAAGTCATTCTCTTATCTGTTAAAATGTCACCACTGAGACCTTTCTTGACCACAAACTGCTTTTTCCAAAAGAGCCTCTCCCCTGCCCTCTCTCCCTTATCTAGATTGAATTTTCTTCAAAGCACTTACGACTATTGGAAATTAAGTGGTATATTTGTTTTCCTATTTGTTCCCTATCGGAATGTATATACTCTGCTGTATATACTCTGCGTGGGCAGGGATTTTTGTTCACTGCTATGTGGCTAGAGCCTAGAATAGTGGTGGGTACATAGTGATGAACCAGTATTTGACAATGAAAAAAGGAAAAATACACAGATATGGAATTCATCAGTAAAAATGTGAGTTAGAATATACTCAAGAAATCTAATACATGAATTAAGGGATTTCTAGAAGGAAGAAAGCAGATAGAAAAGTAAAAAGTAATAGGTAACTATATTTCTGAGTGGAAGAAAGACCTAATAACAAGCAAAAGATACATTTCCTCATGAGATTCTTAAATATCAGGGATACAGATGACAGAAACTTGTAAACAGAATAGAAAGGAAAGATAAGTCAACATTAGCAACATGGAGGAAAAATATGTGTTTAAGAATGCCATACCAGGCCAAGGTATTTTCAGACATGAACCAAAATAGATGTATATCCCATGTACATTATCTGTACATAAAGGAGATGTAATTATATAAAATTGGAAATCAACATCTATAGGAAACTAAGCCCATATGCTGTAATATTAACTTTTTAGAGATTAAGAAACATTCTTTTAATTCTAAATAAGTGGTTCTGAAAGTGAGGCGGCCACAACCAGCAGCATCAGCATTGCCTGGAACCCTATTTAAAAAATGCGGACCCTACTACAGACTTAATTAGAAACTCTGGGCATGAGGCTCTCCGATCTATATTTTACCAAGCTGTTTTAGTGATTCTGTGCATGTTAAAGTTTGAGGACAATTGTTAATTCTAGATCCAAATTAAAATAGTAATTCCAAGCATTTTGAGTAATTCTATATGTTCTAATGTTTTGACATCTATTAATCTCTCACCTAACTCACCTTTTTAAGTAGGTTCTGTCATCATTCCCATTCTGTAGTTGAGGAAACAAATTAGAAACTTGCCCATGTATTCACAACTAGTTAGTGGTGAAATAAGATTTAATCCAAAATATTATGACCACAAAGTCCATGCTCTTTTTGCCACTAGGAAGCTCTAGTGCTTTTCTCAATTTGGGGGATGGAGTAGAACTAATAAGCAAGTTAGGAAATCCAAAAAGTGTAAAGGAAAAGATTGACACACTTGAATATATAAAAATTAAGGATTTTTGTAAGAAAACTGTGCACATAAAAGGAAAAGTGATATGCAATGGAAAAACTGGCACTTAACAAAGGATTAACAATTCTAATATACAGAGAGCTCTCACAAATTGATAAGAAAATGACACTACATTGAAAATAGACTAAAGATGGAGCACCTGGGTGACTCAGTGATTGAGCGTCTGCCTTTGGCTCAAGTTATGATCCTGGGGGTCTTGGGATCAAGTTCCACATCGGGCTCCCTGCAGGGAGCCTGCTTCTCCTTCTGCCTCTGTCTCTGTGTCTCTCGTGAATAAATAAATAAAATATTTTGTAAAAACATAAAAAATAAAAATGGACAAATGATATAAACCTATAATTCATAAAAGGAGACATTGCAGATCCATAATATCTGAGTAGATAATCTCATTAGAAAGTTAGTATTAACAGCAAGATTATTTTTCCATTGGTGTGATAGCAAAAAAAAAAAAAAAAAAAGACGTGCTAGCTAAAATATAAGAAAATCAGTATGCTGTCAGCACCTGTTTGGGCATAAGACTGAGTTACTGGTAGGATTGAGACACAGGTACTGATTAAAGATTGAGAATTTCTAGGAATGCTCAATGGCTGGCTCAGTTAGTTATGCCTCCAACTATTAATCTCCACCCAGGTCTTTATCTTAGGATGTGGAGTTCAAGCCCCAAATGTTGGACCTGGAGGCTACTTAAAAAAAAAAAAAGAGAGAGAGAGAGAGAGAGAGAAAAGATTGAGAATTTCTAAAGCCTTTTTGTAAAAGTATGTTAATATTGATTAGAAATTTTAGGGATGCCTGGGTGGCTCAGCATTTGAGGATCTGCCTTCAGCTCAGGACATGATCCCGGGTCCAGGGATTGAGAAGCCTGTTTTTTCCCTTTGCCTTTGTCTCTGCCTCTCTTTGTATGTCTCTTATGAATGAATAAATAAAGTCTTAAATTCTAAAAACTGTGTGTCTGTGTCCACATTTTTGATTCAGCAATTGCCCTTCAGGGAATCGATCCCACAAAAATAAAAGCCCCGGTAAATGTGTAAGTGTATAACTATTGTGTACTGCTGCATTGTTGAGCAAAATGAGCCAACAACCAGAATATAAATGTCTTAATACATGGTTGAGCAAACTTGAACACAAAATTACCAAAACAATGATAGTTGCCAGGTAATAATATATCAAATATAATACTGGTTTTGTTTTTAAAAAGAACATAAGAAAGGCAGAGAGAAAAATACGGAAGAACATGACTCAAAGTGTTAACATTGATTACTTGGGAGTAATCATATTGGGGAAAGGTGGAAGGGAAAGTAACAAACTGATTTTTTTTTATGTCTATATTTGTGTGTGTGTGTGTGTGTGTGTGAATTCTGTGGATGAAATCGGGCTGGATTGGTTTATTTTTATTTATTTATTTATTTTTATAATTTTTATCCCCAATTCTTTTTTTTAATTTTTTTATTTATTTATGATAGTCACACACACACAGAGAGAGAGAGAGAGAGAGAGAGGCAGAGACACAGGCAGAGGGAGAAGCAGGCTCCATGCACCGGGAGCCCGACGTGGGATTCGATCCCGGGTCTCCAGGATCGCGCCCTGGGCCAAAGGCAGGCGCCAAACCGCTGTGCCACCCAGGGATCCCTGGATTGGTTTAGTACCAGTATTTTGCTTGCAAAATATAAAACTTAAGTTTAGAATGTTAGATGTAGAGTGATGGGTGTATCCTTATAAATGTCAAAACATCTTCATTTGGGGCTGTTTTTTTGTTGGGCGATCCATAGTTACCTGGTTTATTTCTAAAATATGCATAAAATCATAAAATACACATAAGGGTGTATTAGTATTGAAAATTTTCCTTAAATTTTAAAGCAGGATGACATAAACTGGATCCACCAAGAATAACTTACAAAATATTCTAGAAGAATCAGATTTATCTGATATGTGATTATTTCTTTAGAAATATTACTTAAAGTCTTACTTAAATAAAACTTCAGTAAGCAGATTTTATCTTTAACCTTTATATTTGAATATAGCTTTTTTTTTAAAGATTTTATTTATTCATGAGAGAGAGAGAGAGAGAGAGAGAGAGAGAGAGAGAGAGGCAGAGACATAGGCAAAGGGAGAAGCAGGCTCCATGCAGGAAGCCCGATGTGGGACTCGCTCCCTAGGCTCCAGGACCATGCCCTGACCCAAAGGCAGCCACTCAACTGCTGAGCCACCCAGGCATCCCTGAATATAGCTTTAATCATATAAAGTTAGCTTTAATGAGATAAATTCTTTACCTGCTTAAAACTTGGTCTTGATATGCAAAAAAAAAACAAAACAAAACAAAACTCCACCACAAAACTTAATAGAGTGACTACACGGATTCATTATTCTCTTTCTTTCTTTCTTTCTTTCTTTCTTCTTTCTTTCTTTCTTTCTTTCTTTCTTTCTTTCTATCATTACACTTTAACTTCACATATAATTTTAAAAATTTATAACTAGTTTTTTATTGAAAACTGCCCAAAGTCTTAAAAAATACAAAATCATGTGCAAGGAAGGGTAACTTTAACTTCCATTCTGACAGACCTTGTTTCTCATTTGTAACCACTATCAGTAGATTCTGTGTATTATTTCTAAATTTGTTCATTTTAGCCAACTATTGGTGGACTTTAAAATGACTAATATAAAAAGTCAAAGTCATTTTAAAGTGTATGATAGGGGGGGATCCCTGGGTGGCGCAGCGGTTTGGCGCCTGCCTTTGGCCCAGGGCGTAATCCTGGAGACCCGGGATCGAATCCCACGTCGGGCTCCCGGTGCATGGAGCCTGCTTCTCCCTCTGCCTATGTCTCTGCCTCTCTCTCTCTCTCTCTCTGTGTGTGTGACTATCATAAATAAATAAAAATTAAAAAAAAAACCCCAACAACAGTGTTTAAAAAAAAAAAGTGTATGATAGGGCAACCCTGGTGGATCAGTGGATTAGCGCCACCTTCAGCCCAGGGTGTGATCCTGGAGACCTAGGATCGAGTCCCACGTCAGGCTCCTTGCATGGAGCCTGCTTCTCCCTCTGCCTGTGTCTCTGCCTCTCTTTCTCTCTCTCTCTCTCTCTCTCTCTCTCTCTCTCTCTCTCTCTCTCTCTCATGAATAAATAAAAATTTAAAAAAAAGTGTATGATAGTAGAGTTTAATTTGTTCACAGAGTTGTCATGCTGCTGACACTGTCTTCCATTTTATTTCTCTCCAGCTGTATTTAATGTCCATTAAAGAAGTTGAGGCTGGAAATAATCAAAGATAAGCAGAAAAGTGAATCTGGCCATTTGAGCTGTTGAGTTCTTTTGCTGTCATTTTTAAAAATTATATAAATTTTTGCTGTATTGATATGTAAGTTGTATTGGCTATATTCTTTATATTGGGAAAAAAATAAAGAACATTTGATCAGTGCCCAGAATATTTTTGATATAGAGAACGTTTGGGGTTTTGTTTTTTATTTTTTAATTTTTTTAAAAAAAAATTTGTTCATAAGAGACACAGAAGAGAGGCAGAGACACAAGCAGAGGGAGAAGCAGGCTCCATGCAGGGAGCCCGATGTGGGACTCTATCCTGGGACTCCACAATCACGTCCTGGGCCAAAGGCAGGCGCTAAACCACTGAGCCACCCAGGCATCCCTATTTTTTAATTTTTTAAAAGAGATTTTACTTCTTTCCAAGAGAGAATATGCACGAGTTCTCTCAAATAAATGAAAAATAATAATAGAAAAAGCAAAAATTCTGCTTTCCTTTAAATATTTTGATTTATTAGGGAAATTGACATTTATCCTCTTCTGTGAAGGTAGAAAGAAAATTGGACATTTTTCAGTCCATTGTGCCATTTCAATCTGTTCATTCATTTGTTGATTCTTTCCTGTGTTATTGTGTGTATGTAGGATAGCAAGTATATGAATACAGGTATTTTGTTAACTCCTTTAGTCAAAAGGGGGATTTGAAAATTTAGTTGCAACAATTATATGAAAATCTAAGTTGCCAAAATCAACTCAAGAAAACTTGAAAACCCTAATCAGTAATAATCCTGTAAAGAAACTAAAAGTTTGTCAAAGGTATATCCAAAATAATATAAAGGCCTGAGGTTTTGTTTTGTTTTGTTTTTTAAGATTTTATTTATTTATTCATGAGAGACATAGAGACCTAGGCAGAGGGAGAAGCAGGCTCGCTCTGGGGAGCCTGATGCAGGACTTGATCCCTGGATCACAACAAAGGCAGGCACTAAACCACTGAGCCACCCCCATAGCCCAAAGCCTAAGGTTTTAATATCCCTTTTCTTTTTAAAGGGATGAGGGATAACAGATGCCATCTTAACTTCCTTCAATGTCTACAGATGCCACATGGCTGGAGTTCTCTAACTTCAGTAAAAAAACTTGCACATACATTCAGGCAGTTTTGCACCCAAACTCTAGACTTAAATCCCTGTTTTTTATCTGTTATCTTTTTTTTAAAATATATTTTTAGAATTTTTTATTTTATTATTTATGAGAGAGAGAGAGAGAGAGAGAGAGGCAGAGACATAGGCAGAGGGAGAAGCAGGCTCCATGCACTGGGAGCCTGACGTGGGATTCGATCCCAGGTCTCCAGGATCGTGCCCTGGGCCAAAGGCAGGCGCCAAACCGCTGCGCCACCCAGGGATCCCTGTATCTGTTGTCTTTTACATTGCCCGTGTATACCACAATTTATTTATCCATTCATCCATTGATGGACATTTGGGGGTTACTTGTAACTTTTGGCTATTGTAAATAGTGCTGCTCGGAATATTGGTGTACAAGTATTCGGGTACCTGTTTTCATTTCTTTTGTGTGTATACCTAGGAGTGGAATCGTCAGGTCATATGGTAATTCTTTGTAGTTGTTTATTCTTTTAAAGAACTAGCAAACTTGGTACAGCAGCTGCATCATTTTACATTCTCCCCAGCAATGCATGAGAGTGTCTTTATATTCTCCCCAACACTTGTTATTTTCTGTGTGTGTGTTTAATAATAGCCCTCCTAAAAAATAATAATAATAATAGCCCTCCCAGTAGGTGGGAGGTAACTCATTGTGATTTTTATTTTCCTAATGACTAATGTTTATGAGCATCTTTTTATGTGCTTATTGGCTTTTTCTTTATGTATCTTTGAAGAAATGTCTGTTAAAGTTCTTTCCCCATTTTTTTAATTGGGTGATCTTTGTTGTTGAATTGCAACAGTTCTTTATATCTTCTGGATACCAACAGTTCTTTATATCTTCTGGATACCAGACCTTTATCAGTTACAGGATTTGCAGCTATTTTCTTCCCTTCTGTAGTTGTTTTACTTTCTTTCTTTTTTTTCTTTTTTTTTTGTTATTGTTTTACTTTCTTGATAACGTTCTTTGCACAAATGTTATTGATTTTGTTGAAATCCAATTTTTTTCTTTTTCTTTTTTTTTTTTTTTGAAATCCAATTTTTTTCTTTTGTGCTTTTGGTGTCATAACTAAGAATCCATTGTCAAATCCAAAGTCATCAAGATTTACCTTGTTTTCTTCTAAGAGTTTATAGTTTTAGCTCTTTTGTTTAGGTCATTTATACATTTTGAGTTAATTTGTATATATGGTGTGAGGTGGAGGGGGCATTTACAGTGAAAATTTCCTATTGAGCACTGCTTTTGCTATATCCCATAAGTTCTAATGTTGTGTTTTCATTTTCATTTTTCTAAAAGTATTTTCTGATGTCCCTTGTTATTTCTTCTTTGACTTTGATCTATATTCAAAAAGGATATTGGGGTGCAGTTTTCTTTTTGTTTGGTCTTTCATGATAGATTATAAGGGTAATGCTAGCTCCATAAAGTGAGTTGGAAAGTATTCCCTCCTATTGTTTTTGGAGGACATTGTGTAGAGTTGGATTTCATTTCTTACATCTTTAAACATGTTGTAGAATTTGTCATTGAAATAATTTGGATGTAGAGATATCTTTTTAGGAAAGTTTTTAAAATATTCTATTTCCTTGATGGTTTTAGGAACATTGAGATTGTCTCTTTCACCTTGTGGGAGATATTTTGTGAGTGTGTGTGTGTGTGTGTGTGTGAGATTTTTGAGGAATTGGTTTATTTCCTCTCAATTTTTGAATTTATGTACCTTTTGAAATTTTCATAATATTATCTTATTATCAACTTCTAAATGTCTTTGAGGGGCTGTAGTTTACTCTTTGATTACTAATGTTGCTAATTTGTGTCTTCCCTTTTTTCTTTGTCATTCTCACTAGAGATTTATAAGTTTTATTGATGTTTTCCAAAACCTAGCTTTGGTTTGTTAAAAAACAAAATTCAACTGGTAAATTTTAAAGATTTTATTAGCTTTATTCAACAATTCATGAATTGGGCAGTATTGTGTCTAATCGAAAGGAGCTACAAATGGCTGTGCAAAAGGGAAGACTTTTACTGGCAGAAGGAGATAGGACAAGGAAGTTATCCTAGCTAAGAGCTGGGTTTTTTTCAGGCAAGGTTACCTTTCTTTGGCAGCAACGGCAGGGATGGGGTGGGGGTGGGGGGGAACAGCAGGGGTCTATCAGGCAAATTACTGACTAGGTAATCGAGGCTGACTGGTTAAGGTTACATTCCTGGGGGAAAACCAAAACTGCAGCTAGACTGGTATTAAGTCTTGGTTTGGTGATGTGGGTTTAGACAAGTGATTCCACTTTGAGCCTGTTGTCTTTTTTTTTTTTTTTTTAAGATTTTATTTATTTGAGAGAGAGGCAGAGTGCACATCCACAAGTAGGGGAAGCAGCAGGAGGAGTGGCAGAGGGAGAGGGAGAAGCTGGCTCCCCACTGAGCAGGGAGCCTGATGTGGGGCTCAGTCTTAGGACCTTGGGATCATGACCTGAGCTGAAGGCAGATGCTTAGCCAACTGAGCCACCTAGGCACCCCATGTTGTGTTTTTTTTTTTTTTTTGACAGTTTAATTTTTAAAGTATATTTTCCTCCCTGCTTACAGGTATATTGTTTAATTTCTAGGTATTTGGAGATTTTCCAGTAATCCTCATTTCTAGTTTAATTCTGTTATGGTTAGGGCAGCCCTGATGGCCCAGCGGTTTGGCTCTGTCTTCAGCCTGGGGTATGATCCTGGAGACCCGGGATCGAGTCCCACGTCAGGCTCCCTGCATGGAGCCTGCTTCTCCCTCTGTCTGTGTCTCTGCCTCTTTCTCTCTCTCTCTCTCATTAATAAATAAATCTTAAAAAATAATAATTCTGTTATGGTCAGAGAACATAGTTTGTGTTCTTTTAAATTTGTCAAGGTTTGTTTTATGATTTAGAATATGACCGATTTTTATAAATGTTCTGTGTTCATTTGACAAGGATTTGTATTCTACTGTTAGGTAGAGTGTTGTGTAAATATAATTTGATCCAGTGGGTTGAAGATGTCTGTTTCTTCTATATCCTTACTAGTCCTTCTACTAGTTCTGTTACTTAAAGAGTGTTGAAGTCATCAAGTATAATTGTAATTTGTCTGTTTTCCTTTCATGTTCTCTGAATTTTTATTACATGTTTTTTAAAGCTCTGTTAGTAGGTGCACTTTGGGATACTTGTGTCTTAGTAAATTGACCCTTTTATCATAGTGTAATATCACTTTGTCTCTCTCTCTTTTTTCCCTTAAAGTCTACTTTATCTAACTATTAACATAGTCAGCAAAGCTTTTTTTTTTATTAGTTTGCATGATAAGATATTTTCTTATCCTTTTATGCTACCCATGTCATTATATTTAAAGTGAGTTATTTGTAGACACCATATAGTTGGATTTTTAAAATCTTTTCTGACAGTCTTTATCTCTTCATTAGTATCTATAGACCATTTACATTTATTGTCATTATTGATATGTTTGGATTTAGGTTTACTAGTTCAGTAATTTGTTTTGTGTTAGTTTTCTGTTTTTCATTATTCTCTTTCCCCTTTTCTGTCTTCTTTGGGGTTATTTATACATTGTTTAGTATACCACTTTAAAATTCCTTAGTATGGTAATCTTGTGTCTGTATAGTTTCTTCAGTGATTGCTCACGAGATTATAAGATACATATTAAAGTGAAAATATAACATTGCCTAATGGTGCTTTGATGAAGAGAAATGTAACATCTAAGTCAACAAAACAAAAAGGGAGGCAGGAAGATAGAAATCTATACAGTTTATTTGGAATAAGTTTTTTATCCTCTTAAGTGGATTATTGGAAATGTTACCCCTGTATAGATTTCTATCTATACAATTTCTATCTATACTATTTCTATCTTAGCAATTCTTTTTTAAAATATTTATTTGAGAGAGAAAGAGTGCATGTGCATGCATGAGCAGAGAGAGGAATCTTTAGTTTTACATATTTTGTCCAATTTGAGAAGGTTTCAACCATTATTTCTTCAGATTTTTAAAAATATTTTAGGGATCCCTGGGTGGCGCAGCGGTTTGGCACCTGCCTTTGGCCCAGGGCGCGATCCTGGAGACCCAGGATCGAATCCCACATCGGGCTCCCGGTGCATGGAGCCTGCTTCTCCCTCTGCCTATGTCTCTGCCTCTCTCTCTCTCTCTCTCTCTCTCTCTCCTCCGTGTGTGTGACTATCATAAATAAATAAAAATTTAAAAAAATTAAATTAAAAAAATTTTAGAGTGCAAGAGAGTGGGGGGAGGGGCAGACTTCTCATCATCAATCATGAAGACTAGAAGAAAGTAGCATATACTCAAGAACTGAAAGAAAAAACCTGACAACCTAGAATTCTACATCCAGTGAAAGTGAAAATAGCTTTCAGCAACTAGGTAATAGAACTGCTGTATAAGAATTGCTAACAGAGGGACACTTGGGTGGCTCAGTCAGTTAAGCAGGTGCCTTCAGCCCACGTCATGATCCCTGAGATCAAGCTCTGAGTCAGGCTTCCTGTTTGCTGGGGAGCCTGCTTCTCCCTCTCCTTCAGCCAGTCCTTCTGCTTGTGGTTGGGCCTGTGCTCTCTTTCTCTGTTCAATAAATACATAAATTCTTAAAAAAATAATAAAATTTTTGTCTGATAACTGGGTCATCTTGGGGCTAGTTAGTATCATTTAGTTGTCTTTTCCATGCGAGTTGGGAATTTTCCTGTTTTTTTGTTGAATAATTTTGAATTGTTTCCTGGACATTTTGAATGTTGTTAAGAGAATTAAAATGACTAGGAAATGACAGTCATTAAGGTTCACACTGAGATGTAGAAATGTTCATTGCAGTTTTCTTCTTCTTCTCCTTCTTCTTCTTTTTGTTCAGGAAAGCAAAAACTTAGAGTGGGCTAGTTGGAAAATAGGTTAAAACCTTACTTGAGTCAGAAGGATGAACTCACCAGAGATTTGGATATAAAGAGAACTGTCTGTAAGGACTTAACGATACTAAGATTTTTCTGGAACCTGGAGGCCTGTGTGGCTCAGTGTTTGGGCATCTGTCTTTGGCTCAGGGTCCTGAGAATGAGTCCCATATCAGGCTTACCACAGGGAACCTGCTTCTCCCTCTGTCTCTGCCTCTCTCTGTGTCTCTCATGAATGAATGAATGAATGAATGAATGAATGAATAAATAAATAAATAAATAAATAAATAAATAAATCTTTAAAATACTTTTTTTCCCCCCCTGGAACCTTGTAACTATGCAAACTCTTCAGGTAGGGCTTTTTAGTATTAAGAAAATACTATGAAGAATTAAGAACTCTCAGAAATAAGCTAAAATTAATAAAATAGTGCAGAAATGACTTTTTCTTTAAAGTTTTAGTATATTTTAAAATATAGTTTGTACTAGCATTTTTGAAATGTTTCTATTTTAAACTTCTTAAAAGTTAATATAAAATAAGGATGTACATCTCCATATAATAGCTCATAGAAAAGAGCATATTTTTGTGTGTGTGTGTATGTGCTGCTGAAGCAGGCACAGGGCATACTGTTTTTTGGTTATCACAATAGATTACTTTAGATATATACAGGAAAGAATTATTGCTTTTTAAAAAGATTTATTTACTTTATACATGGGGGAGTGGCAAAGAAGGAGAAAGAGAGTCTCAGGCAGATTCTTTGTTGAGCACACAGCCTGACATGGAACTCAGTCTAACAACCCTGAGATTTATGACCTGAGCTGACACCAGGAGTTGGATGCTCAACTGACTGAGCCACCCAGGTGCCCATAGGGGAAGAAATAATTAACTTCATTTTTTGATTGAAGAACATTATCTTAAAAGTATGTTAGGGATCCCTGGGTGGCGCAGCGGTTTGGCGCCTGCCTTTGGCCCAGGGCGCGATCCTGGAGACCCGGGATCGAATCCCACATCGGGCTCCCGGTGCATGGAACCTGCTTCTCCCTCTGCCTGTGTCTCTGCCTCTCTCTCTCTCTCTGTGACTATCATAAATAAATAAACAAACAAACAAACAAATAAATAAATAAAATCAATGAAATAAATAAATAAAATCAATGAACTTGACTCCGAGAGAGCCTGAAGGATGATAGGAAGCTGAATCCCTGCCCTTAAAGAGATAGCAGGACTCTAAGAGTTACAGTGT